>NC_081410.1:113151932-113815682 GCF_030272615.1 Cryptomeria japonica | reverse complement strand
CAAGTATGAAGAAATGATTACTGACCTTTATGCCTTCTCAATTCTCTGAATCAGGAATCAGGAATGAATGCTTGGGCTTGTGTTGCAGGATTGTAACTCTGGCCCTCTACCCTACAATGAACTTCGACTTTCCAACTGAATTTGTGGAATACGAATCGAGACATGAGACTCCGAGAGCTCCCAATTTATTAATCAAACATGAACAAATTGTAAGAAAGAGTGTAAGAAATAGTGTATTTATAGCAATCCATGATTGCATTTTTGGCGAATTGCGCGGGGCCCGGGCGTCATAATTTCCAATAAACATTTAATTTAATTGCATTTTTGGTGAATTATGTGGGCATGCAATGAACATTTAATTTAAGCGGGGCGAAATGGTGGGTCCTCGAATACTTATAATGTTTTAATTGATATTGGCAAATTTGGTTGATGCGTGCAATGAACATTTAATTTACCATTGGTGAATTAGGTCCTAGGTACATGGTCATTTTACTATTGCTAGCGAATAGCGGAGGTGATCTAATACCCACGTCTGAGTGATTCCAGGCAAATATTATGGGCATCCACGTCGACGGTGTGTAGTCAATGGCGAAACCAGATTACAAATATTTGCATTGTTCTTCAAAATTCTGGGCGATTTGACCATGATTGTGCCCCTCACTATTCACACGGAATTCACCAACTGGCAAAGATTCGGCACTAAAAAACTCTCTGATGCAAACATTATGCATTTCAAGATTTAGCAGTAAATTTTGGGATGCCACTGACCATTCCTGCCACAATTGGTGTACTTGCATCTTCATCAGAGGTAAAAAAATTATAATATGTCAAAATAGAATAAGACCTTGAATTCATTTAAATAATATTTGCTAAGATATATTAACCTAGTAATATATATGGGTTTTGACAAGTGTTGACAATGGACCAAATTTCATAGTACAATGATGTCACCCTTATGACCATTTCATTTGACCTAGAAAGAAATACAATATAATTTTTTCCTGATCACCTCTTGTTTAAAATTTATATTGAATATGCATATAATTTGAATTATGATTAATTGGATTATATGTTAACATTATATGTTGATATCTATTATGTTACTATTTTAGGCTATGCAATATGTGGCTAAGTTACCCCCTTTGCCAAGGTTAATCTTGAGGATACCTAATTGAAAAAAGGTAATTGAACACAATTCAATCAAGATATAATAGTTTCAAGAGTTGATATGTGTGATTCTAGCATGATTTAGATTTATTTTTTTCAAATGTAATATAAGTATATTATTGAACACAAGATGCCATTGCGGGGGGGGAATCAGTGGTTTCCAAACTTTTCCCTTTTCTATCCTATGTGTGTATACATGTTAATAGATCTAACATAAAGAAAACATACCAGTTATACAGGAGGATAACACAAATGCCACCACACATAAAAGGGACATCACATTACACTAGATGTATGAGGAAAATCCATGATGAGAAAAACCTCAGAGAAATACTGCTGGAGACTACTACTCCAATCCAGCCTCACAACGAAACATTCAGTTACAACATTTAGGGCACCAACCCAAGGAGTACCACTCCTTTAGGGAACCAACCCGAGGAGCACCAACCTCTGATTTTAGAGCACCAACCCCTGCACTGAGCTCCAACTCAGTGATACAAAATCATATTTTTAATATAAAAGTTATCTTCTTGTTACAAAAGAAATTTGTAACTCTCATGTATGTCTCTCCTCCAGTTCTCCTCTCTACAATCCTCTGTAGGTTCTCTGCTCACCTTCTCACTACTGCAACCTTATCTCATGCTGCAACCTTATCTCCCACAACTCACTCTTTGGTGGACCCTTATCGGTTCTGCTCACTGCACATTACCAGTTCTCAACTTGCTGGTTACTTCAGTTTTCTTTCTCTGCAATCTTCTATAGCTCTTCTCTATCAGTTTAGTCACCATCATTTTACTCCTTTGTCAAACTCAATGGCAGACTACCAGCTACCTCACTCTTGCTGGTTGAACTCTTCAACCCACTTCTCTCCCACATTTAGTCTCTTCTCTAATTGTCTTTGAGTACTTGATTGATTTCCTTCCTCATGCAACAACACAAACAACATCTTTGGCTTGCACTCTTATAGCCATATTTTCCCACCTAAATGTGAGTTTGAACATTTGTATAGGGTTTCTGCCATGTACTGAATCTACATTCGATGTGATCTCTGATTATCAAGACATATCATATCCAATCTGATATCATGTCCTTGATCAATGTACAATACTCAATCAATGAGCATCGCCTTTACCTTGTGAACCACATCTTCTCTCTTTTGTCGTATGTAGCATGATTTTCGGCCTTTTGTCTAATCGATAACATGCATGATGTTTATTCCTTCATCCTCTTTGATTTGGAAGATCAGTCTATATTGGATCTTTGTTGTTTCCTTGATCTCAAGAAGCAATCGTCTGCCTTCATTCCTCAACCTTTGCAGTCGTCATAAATGTTGGACTAGTTGCCAATGACTTCACCGACAAATCACACCGACTTGTGCATGCATGCCACTTCATCTCCACGTGGTCCCTTTGTCAGCATCCACCTTTTCTAGGTTGGTTATGTCGATCTAGATAGGATCATCGATCAACCACTTAAACGGGTTCATCTATCGGTTCACAGACCCTATCAGTTATACCCTAACTAGTCTGCCTTCAACCTTGCACTCTGCTTCTCCTCCAGTGGAGCATGTAAACCCATCAGCACATATGCCAACCTACCTCATGCACTTCTTCATCAGATGGAAGCCTTCTGCATCTTTACTTTGTCAGTATTACCGGTGGACATACTTACTGGTAAACACCTTGATGACATCATGTCATCGGCCTTCAACACATTTTATATGTCTGCAACTGCTCAACCTTGTCTTCTTCATTTAGTAGACCAGTTCTCCTATCAATTTGTTTATCAAAGTGACAAACATATCCTTCAATATTTGTATCGGCAACTCACCATGTCTACTCGGCTGATCTGATGCATACCTTTGATCTCATGCACCTATTAAGGCAACTTAGTATTTCACCAGTTCATCTGGTGTGAGCCTTCAAACACTCACAATTAACTCTTTTATCTTATCTCTGAGAACTATGACGCATTCCATGCATAATAAGAGATAAACCCCACATACCAGTGGGAGTGGATTCTTATCATTTACATCTTGCAATGCACCAATGTGACTTCCCTATTTGAGCAACATATCTTCAAACAGGCACATGTGAACTGGTTGGGCACATTCACTGTTAGTCATCTCTATGAGTGGTGACTGCATCTTTTATCCAGTGGGAGTCTTGCTGTTTCATATCTATACAGCATACCGGTGGCCTACATACACTTTACCTCCGGTGTTGATGTGATTTAGGTAAAATTCCCCCTCTTCATCACAATCAACCGCCCAACATATTTCTCTCTTGTTGGTGACGACTATGCACTCCCAACATGTCACTTACCGGTCTGTAGTCCTTATGTCTTCACACAAGTGAGCACTAACTTGTGTACCGGTGACTCCATTGGCCATTATGCTAGATGACCTTCTCTCCCTTACTGATGACCTGCTATGCTAGTTGACATCAAAGACATCACATCAGGTATGCATCAGTGACAGAGCTGCACATAAATCTCCTATACTGGTTGACATCAATGACAACAAAATTCTAATAATGCCCCCCTTTGGAATTGATGTCAATACACGTAGTATCCGACATACTAAAAATTCTCTTTCTCCCCCTTTGTGTGATCCATGGATTCCCACACATGTAGTATGCGACATAATACAAAATATCTCTCCCCCTTTGACAACAATGGCAAAGGGCACTGTCATGATTTCTCTTCTCCTTGTCTACCAGGAACTGACAAATTTTTCTCTCCCCTTTTGCTCTACCAAATGCATCTTCTCCTTTTACCTTCAAACTTTACATCCTCTCAAAACATAACACTTGAGATGGAGGGCTCAACCACGAACTGATACCAATTTCTCAACAAATCAGAAACTCATGCATATACAAGTTTGAAACCAATTGAAGGCACATGTGTAAGTGAATACAACATACCTGTCGGTCAAACTACACCATCTCCCCTTGATATGAAGAAGTTATTCTGACCCCAAAATGTTGATACCAAATGTTGAAGCTAACACTGACACCAATTGTATCTCTTTTGATACCAAATGCATGTTCTCTTGTGCAGGTAACTTTTCTTCTTTGCAAGAAACACTCCCCATGATCTAGTTGTGATTTCAATTGAATATGCATTGAAATATCTCACAACCCCAGATACTTCCAGGGACACAATCATACCAATACAACCATAAATTTTTAACTCTCTTTGTCCAACAAGTCTGATAATAGTCAGAAAAGATGGCTATCAACTCCCCCTGAGTCATGTATCTTAGGTCCTCATTGCTAGTCAGGTTCAAAACCGGAGCTCCAATCTTCACCATATGCTAGTTGAGTTGTGCATATGTGATCAACTGATGATTTTTCAACTCAATTATATCCATAACAACATATGACATGATTCTATATGTACACAATACCATACAATATCATCATCATGCCATAAATGAAAACAGTTAGCCCACAAAGGATGCATGTATACATGATCAAAAATAGGGCCACCATATGTCATTTAGGTCTTCATCAGCACCACCTGAGACATAAATTCCTCATTCCATGCTACTGGGGCTAATGCAATGATCCTCAAACTCATTGTCTTACATAACCTGCAAGTACTTGTTAGCATACATATCGGTAACCTATTGAACATACCAGTTTCCTGCACCAGTCCATCATTTCTACCGGAGCACCTTCCTCTAACTCCTGTCTTCTTGTGTTAGTTTGCATATGATCCCAATTGCAATGTTTCCATCCATTGACACATGTAGAGGTGATCCATCTCTCATCTATAGGTGTGTAGCCAAGGCAGCCATTACACACACTTATCTTCTCATTTTCTTCCTTGATATCGGTAATAACTTGTTCTTCCACGTGTCCTCTTCCATTGAGGGGGTGAAGGATAAGGTCACTGTACTACTCCCCCTAAGGTCCTACATCTCCTTTAATCCTTAGGAGATATCACCTATGCATTGAATGCACAGTGCCGGTTCATGGTTGCATCTTCTTGCTTCTTCCTCCATACCTGCTTGGTCTCATTCTTCTTCCCATTTTAAGTCTTGGTAGCAAATGTTACCTTCTTTTTCTGATTGGTCCTTGCTCTACCAGATTTTGCATCATGATTGAAAGCATTCCTGTGGAAGAAAACTGTGTTCATGCCAATTCCATGATTAGGGGACCTTCTGATATACCGATTTTCTCCTTCTTTTATGATTAAGCCATTATAGCCAGCTACCCATATCCATGGATTCCTTTATTGCATAGGAACACTTCTCCTCTTATACCATGCAACATTTTGTCTCTCATATTCTCTATATCCATTTCCATGTTGAGCATAGCTGCTATATCGGTTGTCATATGATAAAACTTTCCTGTTACTGCATTCATGACTTTTATGCCCAATTCCATTGCAATTATAACATACATAATTTACATTTCTTGAGGCTGCAAATGTAATCTTCTTATTATGCATAAGAGAAGATTTATGCATGTTTCTACAACTTGACATACTATGGCCATAAGCATTACATCTTGGACATACTACATTCTTATTTCTAGACCATTTTATGCATTCATCTGCCCTATGACCATACTCTTTGCAAGAGAAGCAGTCGCCAGTAAATGATGGAATATGAATTAAAAATTTATTCTGCCATGCATGGGGAGATCTTACCGGTTTAGTATTTCCATTTTTGCTTCTCTGGGGATGGATCTTGGATTGTCCACGCTCTGCAGCTCTTCCATCTGGTCTCTTCTTTTCCCACACTTGCTTTATCCTATGGCCGATAGTAGTTCCTTGTCTTCTACCAGTAGGGGGTCTTCTATGTTGTCTTTTTCTGTTCTTATTTCTAGTGAAGCTGCCTTCTCCCATCTTTCCTTTTCCTTTGGGATCCGTATTGTTCCTCCTTCTTATAGCACCAGTCTTCATCTTTGACTCCATGTCTTCACCGGTTGTGGTCAGGTCAACCTTCTTTCTTGGAGAATTTCTAACTGTGAAGGTCTTATCCTTGCCATTTCCATTTGAGGAGACAAAGTTAATATGTTTATGGGAGGTCTTCTTGCTTGTAGAGAACTCACTAGTACCACATCCTAAGCCTCTAGTATCCTTGGAATGCTTTTATTTCTTTAGCATCTTATCTAAGGCATCACTGCTGCCATCAAACTAGATTCTCACCTTGAGCTCATCCTGACATTTCTCAAGGCCATTTCAGAGACTCTCCATATCTCCTACTAGATACTAATATTATTTATCCTTGGCCTCTAGCTCAGATGCTAGATCATTACACCGACACTCCTTGGTGTCTTCTTGTTGAGTCTTTAACTCTTAGATACATTTCTCAGATTCTTCAAGGCATCTGATCAACCGGTTCTGCTCCACAACTACAACATTCTTGAATAACTTTTATTCATTCCTCACTCTACTAAGTTATTCAAGTGTACTTACAAGTTCCTCTTCAAGATCAAATTCTGCTTCTTCTTCTTCTTTGCCTTCACTATCATTGCCAAACACATCTCGTTGGTAGGAGTGATCTGTATTATCATTCTCAGATGTGTGCCTGTCATCTTCTGAATCTTGATCCATGAAGAGGTGGGTTCCTTCTTCATCATTGCTATGAATGTTGACATATTTGTCTTCATCATCTGTAGACACATGAGTTGTATTTCTCATTCTATCTTCACAAACCGGTTCTATAGTAGTAGGCTCATTCCCATAGAGCTTCTTCAATCTATTGCATAAGGATTTTATCGATCTGCATCTATCCACCTGTGAGGAAACATCATCAGATAAACCAAAGAAAATAGCCTTCATTGATACATCACTACACCAGTTTCTTCTTTCAGTATTTGAATCGGTGGGAGGGATGAATTTACTAGGGCAACCATTTACAACCGACATCCACACATCAAACCCTAAAGAGGATAGGTAGACTTCCATCCTACAACTCCAAACAGGAAAAAATGAACCATCAAATACAGGAGTAGGGATTGACACAAAACAAGCCATTGCGTTCAAATACCAGAATCTACCCAAGCTAGAGAAAGCTTATCAACTAAGAACCCAAGCTCTAATACCAATTGTTGAACATAAGATGCCACTAAGAGGGGGGGTGAATAAGTGGTTTCCAAAATTTTCCCTTTTCTATCCTATGTGTGCATACCGGTTAGATGGGAGGATAACATAAATGCCACCACACATAAAAGGGACATCACATTACACCAGATGTATGAGGAAAAACCAAGATGGGAAAAACCTCGGTGAGAAATGCTGTTGGAGACTACTGCTCCAATCTAGCCTCACCATGAAACATTAGGTTACAACATTTAGGGCACCAACCCAAGGAGTACCATCCCTTCTTTAGGGAACCAACCCAAGGAGCACCAACCCCTAATTTTAGGGCACCAACCCAAGGAGCACCAACCCCTGATTTTAGGGCACCAACCCAAGGAGCACCAACCCTTGCACCGAGCTCCAACTCAGTGATTACAAAATCATATTTTTAATACAAAAGTTATCTTCTTGTTACTAAAGAACTTTGTAACTCTCATGTAAGTCTCTCCTCTAGTTCTCCTCTCTTCAATCTTCTACAGGTTCTTTGCTCACCTTCTCACTACTGCAAGCTTATCTCTTGCTGCAACTCATTCTTTTCTATAACTCACTCTCTGCTAGACCCTTACCAAATCTTCTCACTACACACTACCAATTCTCAGCTTGCTGGTTACTTTAGTTTTCCTTCTCTGCAATCTTCTATAGCTCTTCTCTATTGGTTCAGTCACCACTGGTGTACTCCTCTGTCAGACTCAATGGCAGACTACCAGTTGCCTCACTCTTTCCAATTGAACTCTTCAACCCAATTATCTCTCACATTCAGTCTCTTCTCTGATTGTCTTTGAGTACTTGACTGATTTACTTCCTCATGCAATAACACCAATAACATCTTTGGCTCACACTCTTATAGCCAGATTTTCCCTCCTAAACATGAGTTTGAACGTTTGCACACTAGGGTTTCCGCCATGCACTGAATCTGCATCTGATATGATCTCTGATCATTGTGACATCATATCCAATCTAATATCATGTCTTTGACCGATGTTCAACACTCAATCAATGATCATCACCCATCTGTTTACCTTGCAAACCACATCTTCTCTCTTTTTCTATTTGTAGCATGATTTTCAGCCTTTTGTTTGATCGATCACTTGTGTGGTGTGGTTTACTTCATCCTCGTTGATCTAGAAGATTATTCTGTACTGGATCTCTTTTGTTTCCTTGATCTCGAACCACAATCCTCTTCCTTCATTCCTTGACCTTCACAGTCACCATAAATGTTGGACTAGTCACCAACAACCTCACTGATAAATCACACCGACATGTGCATGCATGCCACTTCACCTCCATATGGCCCCTTTGTTGACACCCACCATTGCTAGGTCATTTATGTCAGTTTAGATAGGATCACCAACCAACCACTCAACCAGGTTCATCTATCAGTTCACAGACCCTGTCAGTTATACCCTAACCAGTCTGCCTTCAACCTTGCACTCTACTTCTCTTCTAGTGGAGCACCTAAACCAGTTAGCACACATGCCAACCTCATGCACTTCTTCATCAGATAGAATCCTTTTGCATCTGTACTTTGTTAGTATTACCAGTGGACATACTTACCGGTAAACACCTTGATGACATAATGTCATTAGCCTTCAACATAGTCCATCTGTTTGTAACTGCTCAACCTTATCTTCTTCATTCATTAGACTGGTTCTCCTATCAACTGGTTTATCAAAGTGACAAACATATCCTTCAATATCTATACCAGAAACTCATCATGTCTACTCAGCTAATCCGGTGCATACCTCTGATCTCATGCACCTAAGGCAACCTAGTGTTTCACCAGTTCATCTAGTGCGAGCCTTGAAACACTTGCCTTTAACTCTTTTATCTTATCTCCGAGAACTATTGTGCATTCCATGCATAATAGTTGATAAGCTCCACTTACTGGTGGGAGTGGATCCTTGTCATCTGCATCTTGAAATGGACCAATGTGACTTCATTGTTTAACATCTTTCTCTCTTTTTGGTGATGACTATGCACTGCCAACATGTCACTTACCGGTCTGTAGTCTTTATGTCTTCACACAAGTCAACACTAACTTGTGCATCGGTGACTCCAATGGCCATTATGTTAGATGACCTTCTCTCCCTTACCGGTGACTTGCTATTCTAGTTAAAATCAAACACATCACATTGGATATGCATCAATGGTAGAGCTTCACATACATCTCCCATACCAGTTTCCCTCCTATACCGGTTGACATCAACGACAACACAATGCCAAAATATATGTACATCTAGATTGATCTAGTCTTACATTTTTTTTCTTCTACATACAAAGATAACTAGGATTATTTACAACATTGTTGAATGCACCTAATGATACATAGGAAGAGGAGAGGCAAGAGGTATATGTTTTTTCAATTTTCTCGATTTCATGATTATATGCACATTTGTACATTCATTGTATTACATTATTGTAATTTTCATATAGGAAACATCCATACCCATTTCATGAATAATAACCCCTCTTAGGACAACATGAGAACCATTAGAGCCCACAATACACATTTATTTTATATTATAAAGATATGTTTTGATGGAAGTGAAGATATATTTTTTTTTTTATGTTTCTTTGTCAACTAAAATAGCAAGGAGACTATACCAAGTAAAATATAATGAAACAAGTAATGCTTAATGAATAATTGTATGCCAAGGGGGCTATACCAACTAAAATACAATGATACAAGTCATTCCTAATGAATCATTGTATACCAAGGTGGCTATCATTGTATTTTACTTGGTATAGCCCTCTTTGCAATTTGGCCATAGCATGGATCCTCTACCTCACTAATTTGGTAGGACTCTAGATCGTCAAAGAGTACCACCATTTTTAGAATGCCTTTCAGTAAAAAAAACGATGACATGAGGTAATCAACAATTCAATTGTATAGAAATTATCGTTCAATATAGTTGTTTTGATGTTAATTTGACAATTTTAAACTATTATTGACATAAGTAATCTAATTTTTTGTTTCAATTATTGTTGTGCAACCATCTAAAGAGCCACATAGTACTTTAAAGACGCTTGATTTTGATCCACCACAACTATAGGATTTGGTAGTCATATAGAGTTAGTTGTGGTGATTGAATGACAAATACATGTAGATATTCGACATTTTTATTATATATCGATCTTGAGATTGTGTTTGAGTCATATAATTTTTTTTTTCGGAAGTGGCTCATGATTTTTAGTTCCAATTCGTGTTCTAACAACATCACTTTGATTGGGCAAAACTACTGCGTTGTCATGCCAAATTTTTTCAATTAATAATCTTAATGCATCAACAACAACCTTGTCTTTCCATGGAAGTCTACCCAAGAGCACCGAAAGAGAATTATTGTTAGGATCCTCAATTTTCTCATAGCTCCCTAAGGCATAGTGTAGCGTTCTTCTACTTATCTTTAATGACATACTTGTTTTGCAAGTATTAAACATGACTTTAGTTTGCTTTCTTATTATGGTTGGCATAAGAACATGTTGGGTAATATTGGCATATTTAGAGCATGATGTCGAGCCAATTGCTTGATATGTATCAAATATATTTCTTAGTATAGTTTTTTCACTATTATTTTCAGATGATCTTAAACCAATAATTTTTATTCTGTCTCTAAAATTCAATTTTTTAATCATTTCAAAAATTAAATGGCATCTTCTAGTTTGACTTAAACTCTCAAAATATTTTTTTCCATATTCTATTAGCCATTCTTTTATAAGTGCATTCAAGAATTTATCAGGCGTTGGCTTCAAAATATTTTCATCAATGTTAATTAGATGCTTTGGTTTTCTATGAATATTTCTCGGAGGTGTTAATATTGGTGCATATTCCTACTTTGCATTAAGTACATTTTCTTGATCATTGATTGGCACTTGTTCTTGCTTTGCATTAGGTTCATTCAGTACATGTAATTGAGTTGGTGTAGATGGCATAACTTCTCCTATTTTTCTTGCTTCATGTAATCTTCTGATGCGCTCCTTTTGTCTTTCCTTTGCTACCTCTTGTAATTCGGTTGTTCCTCACTTGTTCCTTCCCATACTTAATATCAATTGTCCTAAATAAAATCATATGTGTTAGTAAAAAATATACAAATTAAACAAATTAATTATCCTAAATAACATCATATGTATTAGTAAAAATTATACAAATTAAACAAATGAATTATGTCATGAAAACTATGAAAATCATTGAATTTGACAATCAAAAGTATTCAACAAATAAAAGAAAATTTAAAAATAAATTTATTTATACATTTCAATCATTTGAATTCATATAAAACAAAACAAACTCTTACACTTTCAATAATATCATGGGTATACAGAAACTTGCAGTGGGACCTCCAACATAGTTTTTTTGGGCTTTTTGGGCCATTGTGAATCCACTTCAACTCAACATAATGCATGTGGGTTACTTTTTCTTAGTCTATTTGTGTTTTTTCCCCTAAAATGCCTGGGTTTCCAATTGGTTTTGCAAAGTCTATAGTGTTAAAAATCATATGTGTTTGTAATGATAAAAACTATGTATGGGTTTTTGACACTATAGACCCAAACAAGACACATGCATATTTTTAGGGGTAGTAATGTGAATGGGTTCATGTTGTTGGTCCTAAAATTTGGCCTCCACCTAAGTGTATGAAGGGAGGTGGGTGGGGAGAGAGAGAGAGAGAGAGAGAGAGAGAGAGAGAGAGAGAGAGAGAGAGAGAGAGAGAGAGAGAGAGAGAGAGAGAGAGAGAGAGAGAGAGGGATAGGAGGGGGAGAGAGGTTGTTACTGGAAAAAAAACACCTCCTTTTTCTTTATTGCTTTCAATATTTTTAGAGCTCCAAGAGATGCATACATTGCAAAGAATTCCAATAGCATCTTTAACTCTTTCAATGAAAGGTTGTTAGGAATAAAGGTTTTATTAGGCAGACAAAATTGGATATGTCCACTACTTGTGTGACAAAGAAAACTTGAAATAGACACCCCCCTCTTCTTTATTGCTTTTGATAATTTTTGAGGTCCAAGAGAATCATACATTGAGAACAAGTATAATAATATCTTACAATCCATGGGTTACGATGCCAAGCACATTTGAACTTGAATACCTCTTGAATTCATTCATGTTCCTCTTGTAGAAATAACAACTTGATCCTCTTTGATGAGACAGGTAACTGCAAAAATCTTAATTATGAAAGCTTTAGCAGAAACAGAGAGAGGGAGAAGGGAGAGATGGGGAGAGAGAGGGATCTTATACTATATGGTGACATGGTGGTTTCCAAATTGAACATGACAAATGTGTTACTACTTATCAAGTTGCCATTAGTTTCATGTCAAAGTTATTCTATATACTCTAGTTGGTTATCTCTACCGAGATATTCAGTCGGTATGCACAGTCTAGTCGGTTACAGAATAAAGTAAGTCACAAAATGTAGTATACACCGAGCTGTCTACCGAGTATCATTTCATGTCTACCGAGCAGCAAAGATGACACACCGAGTTGATATACACCGAGAGAAATGTGTTACCAGATTCATTGAACCTGGACATGCATATGAAAATGTGTTACAAGATCAAGGCACATCTAACCATTATCACATTGGAAATTGCACTTAAATATTGTGTATGATTTTGAGGTCATTTAACCAATGAAATAATTTGCATGGTTATTCATTTGATAAATCATATGTGTAAGATCGAAGCAATGAATGGATCATGGTCATAAGAGATCTATTTATACAGCATGAGTTAAGAATTAAAAATGTGTGTGCATGAGTGTAAGAAGACTGTTACAAAGACACAGAGGTCACCGAGAAGGTTTTTAGAGAACAGTTAAAGAACAGAGTAAACATAAGGGTTTACTGAGTTACTACATGGGTTATCGAGGTATGCTATAAGCAAGGTAATTTATTCTGAGCACATAGAATCTGCTATAACATTCTAGATGTAAAGTTGCAGATATTTGTAATGATTTTATTGTAATATTTTGAAGTTGTAAGAGAAACCTTTAACAGGATAAAAGACTCTAATCAAGTCTATAAATTGTAAAGCCTCTAACCAGGTGCAACATTTAGATGAAGTGTTGTAAAATCCTTTAGCAAGGTAGATCTAACAGATCTTGTTACTCCTAACAAGGTAAGCTATCAAAAATAGCTAAACATGTAGCTCTAACCGAGCACTCTTTATTATTGCAGTAGTGAAGTTGTGGGTGCCATCCCCACCACAGTTTTTCTCTCTAACCAAGAGTTTCTGCATAACCAAAATATATGTGTTATGGAGTGAATCATGTATGATTGTTATCTATTTGTTTTAGCTTTATATTATGTTACTGCACTATTTGGTTTATGCATAATAGTAAAGTTATTATTGAAGAAAAGTTTTGGAGTACTGATTCACCCCTCCCCTCTTAGTACATTAGCTTTCCATATTGGGCCTAACAAAATGTGCCATGGTTATGGGCTATGGATCTGGCATACTCAGCCCATACTGATTTTCCTCCTTCCATTCCCCAACCATGACCAATAAATGAGGTAGAATGTTTAGTAGAGGGTATATTGTTCTTTAACTAGAAAAGTGAGTATTCACAAGAAGAAAAGAAATGGGGAATATTGGTGGAATATAATTCATCTGTATTTGTAGCTTAGCGAGAAGATATTGTATGATATGGGTATGGGCACATTCATTGTTGGTTGGGAAAAAAAAGAGGGTGGAGATGGAGGAAGTGGATGAAGAGGCTATCTTCATGGCTTATATTGATACTTGCAATTATTTTGCTTGCAATCCTCAACACAAACCTCTTTAAGATGAAAATTTTTAACAGGTGACATGAAAGAATGTAAACCCTAATTGTGAAAGCTTTGGTAGAAATAGAGAGAGGGGGGGGAAGGAAGCATTTTTAAAGAATACCATGTTGTTGGAAGTAGGATCTTATACTATGTGGTGACATGGAGGTATCTAAATTAAAAATGACAAGAGTGCCATGTTTCTAGGTTGTGGGTCTAGCGTACTCAACCCATATTGATTTGCCTCCTTGCATTTCTCAACCATGACCAATAAATACCCTTCCTTGTTGTATTTCAACTAGGACTTGTTTTGCATGTTTGCGGTTGAAGTAATCCACAATGACAACACCCTCATATTTTTGCTGCAAGTGAAGGACTCTAATGGGACCCCATGTTCTCAAATTCTAGTGAAGATCTTCTTTAGAAAGCTTAGGTGGGACATAAGTGAGAAGTAGGTTGCAAGAGTGAGTACCTAGATAGGGTTGTGTCTACATGACTATGGAGAGGCCATCAAACCTTGTTGGGAAGGGCAAACCAGAATGTGTGTAGTCTTTCATATTTTCAATTGCTTACTATATTGGTGAAAAAATTAAGGTTTCCACCACAAGAAGGATAAAAACAATTAATTTTTACTTAGGGACCATTGCATTAGGGAAATATAGAAATTAGATAGGTCTAAAATTAAGAGGTTTGATAAGTGATCTAATTCAAGAGGGTTTGGAATGCGCCTCTTCTTTCCCTTAAGTTGAATTGAATTATTGAATTTGCTAAAATTAAGGTAAAAGTACTAGAACTAATGTAAAATTACATAAATAGTAAGCTATAGTCATCAGATTGAGCCACAAACATGGATCTAAGTATTGTAAGAGGATTTAGATCCATTCCCAGAAGGAGCTCCTGATTTGTTGAGATTGGTGTGATGGTTGCTCTAGTCCTTTGAACTTTTCACACTCTAATGGGGGATTGATTCCTCTCTACAAATAAAGCTTATCCTAAAGATTGCAACTCTGTACCTATTCATGCAAAGACTAGAGAAGGGAAATAGGTTCGGTATAGGCATTTGCCTTAGGTCAAACCCCAGTTTTGGAATTAACAATGAAATAAAAATTAAATTCGATTGAATTGTAATAATGGAAATGTTATCCTTTTGAGGGAGATTTTGAATTATGAATGAAACACAAATAATACACCTCCTTGTGAAGTTTGTTTGCCTTCACAAAAAATTAGGGTTTCATGAAGTCTTCAATAACATAGAACATGAATGTTAACTCGAATGATTGAATCTTGACCTTATCTTTGCTTCAATTCTTGAATGAAGACTGATTACTTCATTGCTTTAATTTGAATGGTTGATGTTGAATTGAATTTCATGTGTGTGGATGATCAAATGAGAGGGGCAAACCTCTATTTATACTTGCTCGTCAAAAAAATAATTAATTTTTGAACATGAGCAGACACAAAGATGGAATTATTGCTCAAATCACATGACCCTTAAGAGGCCCATATTTGGGTACTAGTTGGGAAGACCAAGGCATGGGCTGCTCTAGTCTTGAGGGGACCAAGGTGCCACACCCTAGTCCTCCCCAATCAGAAACCAAATTTGAGGGGAAGGATGAGGTGCAAAGTGAAAATGATGATAGATTTGCATAACAAGAGCATGATCAGGTCCCATTTAGGCCTCAGAGAATAAATGCCAAAGTGAGGCTCAAATGTAGACAAAATTGCAAGGGAGTACAATTTAGGGCACTAAACTTAGTTAAAAAAACTTAATTTATTTTCTCATCTTTCCATAAAAATTGGAGAGAGAGAGAGAGAGAGAGAGAGAGAGAGAGAGAGAGGAGAGAGAGAGAGAGAGAGAGAGAGAGAGATTGTTGGGATTGAGAAGACCCACTTAACTTGGCCTTGGTTTCTTATAAGTTATGACATAACTAGATAAAACCCATGATGAAGGTGATGCCTAGTGTTGCTGCAACTAGACACTATGATACAAAATTTACTTCATTAAGCAACCATTCTCCCTTTAAAACTTAACCTTGTGTTTCAAATTTATCCTTGATACAAGGATAAGCTCACCTTTCTAAGACTTCATTTATTGTGTAATAATCTTGGTTCCTGTTTATATATTAAGTACAAACATTTCTTGAACAAACCCTCTCTTGTTTGAAACCTATGCAAATAGTTGTCATTCTTGAAAAGGTGACTATCCATTGATTCCACTTATTGTCCCATAGAATACTTTTCCTTGACGATTCCAATAGATGGAGACTAAATGATTCACTTACCTCATTCATCACATTTTAAAATGTGATTTACTGAGACACAAAAGACTTCATTCAATTGGGGATTTTGATTTTAGACATCTTCATGAATGAAGAGTCTTTTAATTTTGGAGATAACAAAATCACTTATGGGTGAATGCAAACAAGATGGTTCTTCACCCATTCCACCTTGTTGGGTGTAAAGGGAGAATCATAACAATATTGGGAAGCTATGCTTTGTATTCGCTACCATATAATATTTTGAGATCTTCAACATTTGTCATGTCAATCCACTCTAGAACTATAAACCCAATTTTATAGTGACTCCATGGGTGTATGTGTGTGTGTGTGAGAGAGAGAGAGAGAGAGAGAGAGAGAGAGAGAGAGAGAGAGAGAGAGAGAGAGAGAGAGAGAGAGAGAGAGAGAGAGAGAGAGAGAGAGAGAGAGAGAGAGAGAGAGAGAGAGAGAGAGAGAGAGAGAGAGAGAGAGAGAGAGAGAGAGAGAGAGTGTGTGTGTGAGAGAGAGAGAGAGAGAGAGAGAGAGAGAGAGAGAGAGAGAGAGAGAGAGATGTAGAGAGAGGTAGGGGACGAAGGAGGAGGGTGAAGAGAGAAATTCTAATATACACATGTGCACATACATACATACATACATACATACATATTATATGTATGTATGTATGTATATATACATACATGCATGACATTATGTCGAGTTGATGCATACAGGTTCCTTAAGCATAAAAACTTGATCGGGTTTTTAATAAATAAAAGCTCGATTGGTTTTTTAACAAATAAAATCCCAATTTGGTTTTTTAAATTAAAACCATGAAAGGATTTTTACATGTACATGTTAAGGCTTATTTCCCTTTTTTTTATGTTTTCTTTGTCAACTTCCTCATCATTAGGTTTACACGTTATCGAGTGGGTATTTCTAAAATTTTCACCATAATTTCACACATCTTCTAAGCTTTCTAAGAATATATATTTTTTAGATTTGAACAACATTAATATATTAATTTTTAATTTCTTTTATCAATATATCCGAAGTTCTTAGAGACATGTGTACAACTTTTTAAATAACTTTTTAAATACTTGTCCAAATTTGAAATAAATTATATATTATTGTTCTAAACTTCATTATTTAAACTTTTGAATTTTATTTTATTTTATTTTATTATTTTGGTGCAAGTTATGTAACGCACACAAATGGGTACTTGATTTTCAGGATGTGTCCACTTCAAAAAGTAATAAAAGAAACAATACTCAACAAAAAATTACAAAAAAATACAAAACTTCTAGTGATCACTCTTAAATATCTTTGTACAATTTTCTTTTTCACAATACTAAATGTAACTATAAATTTTTTGATGCACACACTAGACCCTATTTTATGTTTTGTTGAAAAAATAGGAATAACTTTGTGTGCTTGAAAGATTGATTGCATTAATCTTATCCCTTTTTGAATAGAAAAAGTATTTTAGAAACAATATTTAGAGCACTACAATTCTTGTTCTTTTGGTATCTTTAAATTTTCAGTGTAAGAGTCTCAAATTGCTCCTCCAAGTTCACGTTTAGCTAATTTTAGAAAGAAATTGGCCACTTATACCCCCTTTTTGATCACCATCTTTGTGCACTTACCCTCATAACCATCATATATTCTATTCAAACTCCTAACAAGTTTCCAAGAAGCTAAAAATAGAATATTTCAAGAGGGTCACCTAGCCATTTTGTCATTTTCCGGGAGGACAAACAATAAAAGTAACTGCCACACCCCGCCATGAGGCCTAGAGGACATAACATCTAGGAACAAGAAATTGTGAGAAGTTTATTTTTTGAAATCAATTAATATAATATAAACAAATGCTAACAATACAGTGAAACAATTACACAATAAACCATTTAACAAATGTCCCCGAGGCCCCCTAACGATGCTACACAAGGTTATACACTAACTCAAATAATGACAAAGAACTGCTATGAATTACATTACAGAATAATACATGATTCTTGTTACAATGCTCGAGAATTTACATGAGAATTACATATTCATAATGATAGATCCTCAATATACAAATTTCCAAAAGTCCCATATAGCGAAGCATACATGAATCTGGTACATCAATGATCATCTTCAAATCTTTTGCGAGCCAACATGAACATGAAGCTAAAAGAGCCAAATCCAATGGGTGCGTAAAGTACTCCACCAAACCATGAGGCACCAAAATAGGTCCACCCCCCGTGCTAGGAGGTACCAGTCAGACCCACTAGGTGGAATCAAGATAAATAAGAGTATAAACATGACTCACCAGAGAAACAACATATCCGTACTATCAATGAATCAACAAAACTTAACAAACAAGAGGCTCACAAGAGAATAACATAGAAACACATGAAATACAAAGGCAACAAGCATGACAAAACATCTACTTCTGGAAACAACAATACATGGAAGGAAGAGATACAGGTTAACACTAGGTTGCAAGGGAAGAGTGTCATCACTAGGATGTTATAGGTTACCCTGGTAGATCTTCACTAGGTCTCAACCCCCATCCTAAGTTACCCTGGTGACCTCTCCAGATCCTCGGCCCCAATACATTCTCTAGTGGACCACACCAATCTTTCGAGGAGACAAGGTTGGTGGAAGCCATTCCAAGCCCTTCTCCACTTACCCTCAAACCTGTACAACGTTTGTGGGTAAGGAGCCATCAGAGAATTATCTTATTTAGTGTGATCTAACTATCCACCCAAGTTCATTAATTAGGTTATCACTTGTTTTACAAAACTTCCATTGGGTTACCCTGGTGACCACTTTGGGTCCCAACCCCCAATAGAAGCCACTCCCCTTACTTGCACCTAGGATTCAAAAAAAATTCATGGCCATGATATCTAAAACACAAAGTTACAGGATTCCAACCATAGCATGACTTAGATCACATGCTAGATAAGTTCTCAAGAGGAGAGTTACATCATTAGGCTAGGAATGACCATCTAGCACACAAAAATCCATTGAATCCTAAATATCAAGAAGAAATAATACACTAATGATTAATATTGAAGACTCGGCTATCAAGATAGTCTAGCAAGACGCCAATCTATAACATTCAAGAACTAGGAGAAAACTTGTACAAAAGAACTCTAATACTGACCAAGCCTCTCGAAGCTAAATACGATTAAAGAAACATAATAGAGTATCCAAATATGATGGGCAAAATTAAACCAATACCACATACTCATAAAACCACACGTAGCGAGTACAATTCCACTATAAAACCAAGGAGTTTATGAAAATGCCTATATTTTCATTATTTCAAATTTAACATTTAGTTCTCAATATTCCTAAATTCAAAACATTAAAATTCATTCGAATCCAATCTTTCAATGATGATAACTAAAAAAATTTCTTCGAATTCGACTATCATGATTGAATCAATAACAGTAAGATTGAACTGAGAACTCAAGAATAAAATAAACCTTTATTTATACACTCATATAATGACTAAAATAAAACTAGATTTATAACACAATTCAGATATTTGCTTTATTCCCAAAATAGAAACTTAGATGAAAATATTTTGGATATATATATATATATATATATCATATTATAACTGATTTTTGCCATTTTCTCATTATCAGAAAGAGATAAACATAAATATTTTGTATATATATATATATCAACACTAAACATTAATCAAAAATAGGAAAGCATTTTAACTGAATAATTATTATCACACATCAGAGTGTATGGATACAACACATGGTTACCGCAACCGTGGTATTACGAATTGTGATATCCACAGGCCATGGTGACCATGGTCTATGGCTACCACAGTTTATGGATCACCACAGACTATGGTGACCACGGGGATAATAGTGGGTGGAGCTTCGGTTCCCCACGCTCTCCTAGACTATAAACAAAATACAAACATAATTTAAAAAAAAAAAAATTCTTTTTTCTTTTGTTGGTTTTCTATAGAATGCATAACAGACAGGGAAAATCGAAACCCATGAATTAATATATATATATTTTAGAAAATGATATCACAGGTATGACAGAAGATTAATAAAATAAATATAAACTAAATACATACAGAAATCACAGACATGAATCAGTCAATTTCTCAGGTAATGCTATATACCCATTCTGGTTCATGAACCAGTACACACAGATCTGAGAATTTCTAAAAGGATTTAAACTCCAAAATTTTCTAATCAACAATTTAAGATCACAGATCAAAAAATGAGAAAAGGTCTTTTCCCGTTAACAATTTCTAGACCCAAAATCATAGAAACAAAAAAGAAAACTTTAAACCAAAATCCTTCCCCACGATCAAGCAATTTCATTACATTTGAACTCTTTTGAATAAATCAAAACAAACAAATGGATTTTATTCATTTAAGAACAAATTTTAACATGCAAAGAATCAGAAGCCTACCTTATTCGTTGGTGAGCAAAGGAAAAGGCTGAAAATTCCCAAAGAATCACAACACGGTACATAATCCAGGAGCTTCAACAATCCTCCATTGAAAATTTCAAAAAAACAAAATCCCCAATGAAATTTTATAAAACAAAATCCCCAAAACCTAGAACAATTTTGTGGGAAGTTTCATGGGAGAGCCTCCTCCAAAAAAGCCCCAAAAGACAAATAATATAACTTCCCCAATGCAACTCCCAACATGCATTATTCTTTCATTCATTTCATTAAAATTCATTAATTATTTTATTTATTAATTTGTAAATCCCACTCACATGCAAAAATATTCTAATTTAAATATTAATTCTTTTCTTTAAACTTGATTTTTAAAACAAATAAGAAATAATTGTATTTTTAATAATTTAATACAAAAGTAATGAAATTACTAAATTCAATATTTATAATTTTCTATTTAGTTAATCCTTCTAATTAATAAAATTATCTAAGCCCTCAGGTTACTCAATTAAACAAGCCAAATGAAGAAACTATAATTAATTGTAATTAATTAATCTTTAGAAACACAATTACTCCTTTTGAATTAATTAAATAGTTTAAATCTTAAAGTACCACCAATCCCAACTTATTAATTAATTAATCAATCGCATCCCAAATAGTAAGAGGGGGCTAAATATTAATCATTTTGCAAAATTATCAACTATAAGCAAGAGCAACCATTTACAACAACTCAAAACACTGAGTACAAACAAAGGGTGATAACTGACAAGACCTGACAAACAAGGAACTAGGGTGCCTGATGGGGTCTGACTGATATTTCATTGTCCACTTTACCATTCGGTTGGAGAGCACAGTCAGACCTGAAGATTTAGGCAAAGTCAATGCTTGGTACCTGCAGCTACATAAACACATTGCCGAACATGAATATATATATATATATATATATATATACATAAAGGTAGGCATCACATCAGAAACCAAAAACGGACCTAAAGGAGCAAATAAACAAGAAATCAAACATCCAAGGGGTCGAAATCGCTTTGAAAAGGAAGCGGGAAAAGAAGAAAACCCCCAAAGACTAAAGAAAAAAATGGATAAATTGCCGTATCGAGAAATGGTGAAAAATATTCGCGTTTGGAAAACCAAATACAAGCTCGAAAAACTGCCACTTGCTCCTTGGCTTTATATATATATATGTATATATATATGTATATATATATATATATATATATATGTATATATATACATATATATATACATATATATACATATATATATACATATATATACATATATATACATGTATATACATGTATATATATATACATATATATACATGTACATACATGTATATATGTATATATATGTATATATATGTATGTATATGTATATATACATGTACATACATGTATATACATGTATATATACATGTATATACATGTATGTACATGTATATATACATGTATATATATATATATATATATATATATATATATATATATATATATATATATATATATATATATATATATATATATATATATATATATATATATATATATATATATATATATATATAAACCACAAGATATCATACCGTGAGTAGGGAATGGAAGTGACATAGCTTGCCCATAGAGAGTAGTGCAATGCTTTTACCTCTCACCGAAGCACATCAAACATGAAAACAGTGCACATAAGTCAGTATACGTCGATAAATATAAAGAACTCATAAATAAACTAATCCAATAATGAAATATCATATATGAACAACATCTAAATAATTACATCAGAGATCATAAGGATTGCAAAAGATCAAATAGTTATACATCTAAGATTGTCAAGATAGAATTCCATTATCACCAAAATATCCCATCTATGAGCATGTAACATACACACAGAGTGAAGAAATATCAAATAACACCATTATTCTAACTGTCCACATAACATGAAATATCATAGTCATATAGAAATCCAGGGAGCATAAACAAGTATCACACTCCAAAACCAAAATAGTCCAACACCAAAATAAGGGGCAAACCATAGGGTACTTAAATCACAATGTCTGACAAGCCAAAAGAGGGAGGGGCACTACATTCTCCCCACTAGAATTAGGCTTACTCCTAGAAGCCTACAAAAGATAAGGATAAAGCTCACGCATATGAGAAGCCTTCTCCCAAGTAGCAGACGACTCATTGTTAGGGTCCCACTAGACCCTGACTAGCTCGATGTCTCTACCTCTGAGAGCCTGAATCCTGTGCTCCAGAATGCCGACGAGCTCAAGAGAAAGCTACTCGTCCTCAACCTATAGAGAAGTCCAATCAAGAATATGAGATATATTAGGATGATACTGACATAGTACAGAAACATGGAAAACATCATGATTGCGTGAGAGATTAGGTTGCAGGGTAAGTCGATAGGCGACTAGACCAATCCTCTCCTATATCTCAAATGGATCCACAAAATGCAGTGCCAACTTAGAGCCCTTTCCGTAGTGGATTGGACTCTTTTGCGGACGCACACACAAGAATACACGATCTCCAATTGCAAACTGATGATCCACCCTATGCACATCGTCGTACTTCTTCTGCTGAGCTCGTGTTGTTGTTAAGTGCTCTCTGATCCTCACAACCTGTTGCTCCATATCCCTAAGAATTTTTGGACCCAGATAGACCCTGTCCTCTAAGCGGTCCCAACTCAAAGGAGTCCGACAAGGACATCCATATATCGCCTGAAAAGGAACCATATAGATGGAACTATGGTATCCATTGTTGTAAGCAAATTCCACCAAGTAAAGATAATCCTCCCAATGAGTCTACTGATCCATAATGCACATACGAAGCATGTCCTCCAGCACCTGGTTGACCCTCTTGGTCTATCCATCAGTCTTAGAATGATATACTGGACTAAAATTCAATTGAGTGCCCATGGTCTGCTGGAGAGACTTCCAAAGGGCTGACATGAACACGAGATCTCTATCCAAAATAATCTTTCAAGGAATGCCATGAAGTTAGAAAATGTATTCGATGAATATTATAGCCATCTATGCTGCATTATAAGAAGATTGAATAGGTGAGAAGTGTGCAACTTTGGTCAACCTGTCCATAGTGACCATGATGGCATCATGATGACGCAGAACTTTGGGTAAACCCACAATGAAATCCATAGAAACAATGTCCCATTTCTAAACTAGAACAAGATGCTGCTACAAAAGTTCTGCCAGATGACGATGCTCTACCTTCACTCTTTGGCATTCCAAGCACCGAACTACAAAATCTGCTATATCTCTCTTCATACCCGACCAAAAGTACAACTATCGAAGATTTGCATGCATCTTCTTGACACTAGGATGAGCTGAATAAGGTGCCTGATGTGACTTAGATAGAAACAAAATGTGAAGATCATCTCCAAATCTCTACCAGAACCCACCTCCGAGCAAACTTCTTGATACCAGGTGTTCGTAGGGAGTGATACCAAAATACCTTCTCTCAAATCCACCTCCAAGGTAACTACTGAAATCTCATGTCGATGATGACTAAGAGAATCCACCACTGCTTTCTCCTTTCCTTGAATATATTTTACCTCAAAATCATACTCATAGAGAGATTCCATCCATCTTCTTTACCTAGCATTTAGGTTTGGTTGCATAAATATGTACTGCAAACTGTGATGATCCATGTGCAACTCGAATTGATACCCCAAAAGAAAGTGTGTCCATCAAACCAAAGCATGCACTACAATGACCAATTCCAAATCATGCGTAGGATAATTGAGCTCATGGTTCTTAAGTTTACGGGACTCATAAGAAATCACTCTCCCATCTTGCATCAGTACCACACCTAAACCTTCCAAAGATGCATCTGTACAAACTAAGAAATCACCAGATGGATTAGGAATTGCCAAAATAGGTGCACTAGTAAACTTCTCTTTGAGAATCTGAATGGCTTCCTAACACTTTTCTGACCAAACAAATTTATTCCCCTTTCTCTGCAGGGAAGTGATGGGATGAGAAATCCTAGATAACCCCTAAACAAACCTCAGATAATAACCTGCTAAACCCATAAAACTTTGAACCTCAGATACATTTGTAGGTGTAGGCCACTCGAGAATCACTCGGATCTTTGAAGGATACACTGCAATATCCTCTCCACAAATGACATGCCCAAGATACTTGATCTTGATCTTAAATAATTCACACTTAGCTATATTCCCATACAGCTGGTTCTCCCTCAAATACTGCAATACCTACCTTAGATGCTCCTCATACTCCTCCATGGTTTTGGAATAAATCAATATGGCATCCAGGAACACAAGGATGAATCTGTCCAAATATGCCTTGAATATGACATTCGTAAGGCTCATGAATATAGATGTTGCATTAGTCAACCCGAAAGGCACAACGCTGAACTCATAATGGTCGTATCGAGTGCGAAAAGTTGTCTTATGTATATCTGCCTCCATGATCCTCAATGGGTGATACCCCGATTTCAAATCAATCTTACAAAATATCTTCTCCCCCATAATATGATCAAATAGGTCATCAATCCTCAGTAGTGGATAACGGTAGTTCATTGTCAATTTGTTGAGCTGCCGGTAATCAATGCAAAGCGGAGAGACCCATCCTTATTTTTAATAAATATAACAGGTTCTCCCCAAGGAGAAACACTAGGTTGGTTAAACCCTTTCGCCAATAGGTCCTCCATTTGAATCCAAAGCTCTTAAAGCTCCTGAGTTGTCATCCAATATGGAGTATGTGAGATAGGTTCAACTTCGGGCACTAAATAAATTTTGAAATCTATGTCCCTCTTAGGAGGCATACCTGGTATGTCACTTGGAAAATCATTTGCAAAATCTCTAAGCAAGGGATGATCATCAAGTGATACCTCCTGACTTTCATCCATCTCCAAGTCACTCATGGACACAACAAATAACTAATACCCCTGATGCATACAATGCTTCATCTGCATAACAGAAATTAAGCATAGAGAAATAGCTCTCTATACATGAACCACTTCCACCAAATTCCCAGAGCGGTCCAAACACTTCACTATTTTATTCTAGAAATCTATGACTTCTTGATTAGTTGACAACCAATCCATGCCTAAAACAATATCATAATAACCCAAAGGCATGATATGTAGGACGTCAGAGGTATGGAGTTTACCAGTCTGCAATTCACATCCATGAACTAAGGTTTCTACTATGACCTTAACCCTAGAGGCTAAATCTACTTGCCACCTAACACCCTACTCTACTGCGGCTAGTCCACAACTCTTAACAAAAGTAGATGATATAAAATAATCAGTTGCTATGGAATCAAACAAAACAAAAACAAATTTACCGTGCAACACGCCTAAAGTTTCCACTACAGTGCGCTGATGTTCTGCTTGATGGTTGTCCACTGCTGCATGTACCTTATGACTCCTGCCAGCATCCCCAACTGTAGGCTTTAAAGTAGCCAATTTGTAACTGGATCCCTGATTACCCTTCTAAGGGAAATACCTAGCAATGTGGCCCTGCTGCCCACAGAAGAAACATCCTATCCCATGGTCATTACCACCGCCACGTCTAGCAGGTGCACTCGACTACTGATGACCACATCTGCTAGCTCTAGCCTAAGTATTGTGAGATATCTGGTCATTGCGGTCATGTCTATTCTTCTTCCAACTCCTTTTCTTCCTAGAAGGAACGCCCTCAAACTACCGATGATGAGTATTCATACGCTTCGGCTGCTGCTACTGCTGTATTGGAAAAGATCTGACTCCCTAATATTGAGCTACTCTAGAACCATGTCCACCAACTAAAGTATTACCAGACTACCCTCCTGAGTGAGACCCATGAGTCCTAGCAAGTTTCTCCTCTACCAAACGAGCTTTCTAAAATGTAGATTCCATGGTTTTTGGCTTGAAAAACCACACATCACCACTGATTCGATCATTGAGACCCCTGAAAAAAAGTTGCACTAACATAGTCTCATCATCTCCTATCCTGACATATATCTTGAGCTTGTAAAAAAGACACTCATATTATTCTACTGACATGGACAACCGGCCCAAATCATGGAATTCAACTGCTCTGCGTTGCCTCCAATGATCTGACAAGAACCATGTCCAAAAACATTCCACAAATAACTCCTAAGAGACAATATTAATATCTAGGTGAAGCTTCTGTTCTTCCAACTACCACCAAGTGGATGCAAAGTTCCTTAGATGCAAGATTGCACATCTAGTCTTCGTATTAGTGCTCAATGGGTGCATAGAAAAACATCGTTCCAACTCAATCAACCAGTTTTCAGCCTCTAAACTAGTTTTAGTACCATGGAATTTAGGAGGGTTGGATCTCGTCAAGTCTCTCATGAATTTCGTCTTCCATTTTGATTAATCATTAATCGACCTTACTCATGACCTTTCACGAGCCCCAATCTTCTGGTGGAGACCCAAGCGGTCAAGAAGCTACTCCAACAATACCTGCAACTAACTCCCCGCTTCCCTAGACCGCTCATGCTAACGACAACCAGAATCCCCTTGAGAAATCTATCAGGGGATATTATTAGCTACCACCCCTCTGCCACATCCCCTACCTCAGCCTCTACCACTACCTCTTCCATGAGTTGTCGACATCCTTCTGGACAACACAACACGTAAGGGACAACTCTAGGACTAAAACCAAAATCACACGCAAAAGACTAATAATCAACAACAAAAGACCCAAGTAAGCCCAGAGGATCCCAGTGTTTGAACATGGGCTCTGATACCAAGTGTCATGCCCCACCATGAGGCTCGGAGGACATAACATCTATGAACAAGAAATTGCGAGATTTTTTTTTTTGAAATCATATATTATAAACAAATGCTAAAAATACAGTGAAACAATTACATATAAATCATTTAACAAATGTCCTCAAGGCCTCATAACGATGCTACACAAGGTTATACACTAACTCAAATAATAATAAAGAATTTCTATGAATTACATTACAGAATAATACATGAATACATGATTCTCGTTACAATGCTCGAGAAATTTCATGAGAATTACATATTCATAATGATAGATCCTCAATATACAAATTTCCAAAAGTCCCATGTAGGGAATCATACATGAATTTGGTACATCAATGATACTCTTCAAATCTTCTTCGATCAAACATGAACATGAAGTTGAAAGATCCAAACCCAATGGGTGCAAAAAACACTCCACCCAAGCATGTGGCACCAAAATAGGTCTAGCCCCTTTGCTAGGAGGTACCAGTCAGACCCACTAGATAGAAGAAAGATAGACAAGAGTATCAACATGACTCATCGGAGAAACAACATATCCATAATATCAAGGAATCAACAAAACTTAACAAGCAAGAGGCTCATAAGAGAATACCATAGAAACACATGAAATACAAAGGCAACAAGCATGCGAAAATGTCCACTTTCAAAAATTCAGCAATACATGGAAGGAAGAGATATGGGTTGCCACTAGGTTGCAAGGGAATAGTGTCATCACTAGGATGTTATGGGTTACCCTGGTAGATCTTCACTAGGTCCTGACTATCGTCCTAGGTTACCCCGATGACCTCTCCCGACCCCCGGCCCCCATATATTCACTAGTGGACCACACAAATCTTTCTGAGAGACAAGGTTGGTGGAAGCCATTCCAAGCCCTTCTCCACTTAACCTCAAACATGTACAAATGTTTGTGGGTAAGGAGGAATCAGAGAACTATCTTATTTAGTGTGATCTAACTACCCACCCAAGTTCATTAATTTGGTTATCACTTGTTTTACAAAAAATTCATTGGGTTGCCCTATCGACCACTTTGGGTCCTGACCCCCAATAGAAGCCACTCCCATTGCTTGCACCTAGGATTCAAAATAATTTCATGGCCATGATATGTAAAACACAAAGTGACAGGATTCCAACCATAGCATTACTTAGATCACATGCTAGAGAAGTTCTCAAGAGGAGAGTTGCATCATTAGGCTAGGAATGACCATCTAGAATGCAAAAATCCACTAAATCCTAAATATCAAGAAGAAACAATACACTAATGACTAACATTGAAGACTCAACTGTCAAGGTAGTCTAGCAAGACATCAATCTATAACATTCAAGAACTAGGAGATAACTTGTATAAAATAACTCTAACACTGACCAAGCTTCTGGAAGCTAAATACAATTAAAGCGACATAATCGAGTATCCAAATATTATGGACAAAATTAAACCAATACCACGGACTCATAAAACCACACGTAACGAGTATAATTCCACTATAAAACCAAGGAGTTTATAAAAACACCTATATTTTCATTATTTCAAATTTAACATTTAGTTCTTAATATTCCAAAATTCAAAACATTAAAATTCATTCGAATCCAATCTTTCAATGATAATAACTAAAAAAATTTCTTCCAATTCCACAATCATGATTGAATCAATGACAGTAAGATTGAATTGAGAACTCAAGAATAAAATAAACCTTTATTTATACATTCATATGATGATTAAAATAAAACAGGATTTAAAACACAATTTAGATATCTGCTTTATTCCCAAAATAGAAACATAGATGAAAATGTTTTGGATATATATATTACATTTTCACAATCATATTTTAACTGATTTCTGCCATATTCTCATTATCAGAAAGAGATAAACATAAATATTTTGTATATAAAATATATCTATATTTACGCACACACACACACACACACATGTATATATGTATATATATACATATACATATATATCAACACTAAACAATAATAAAAAATAGGAAATCATTTTAACAGAATAAGTATTATCACACAATAGAGTTTATCAACATAGGTCATGGTTACCACAATCATGGTATTCACGAATTGCGATATCCATAGGCCATGGTGACCACGATATGTGGTTACCACAATTCATGGATCACCACAGATTGTGATATCTATATTTACGCATACATATACATATACATATATATCAACACTAAACAATAATAAAAAATAGGAAATCATTTTAACAGAATAAGTATTATTGCACAACAAAGTTTATCAACATGGCTCATGGTTACCACAATCATGGTATCCATGAACTGTGATATCCACAGGCCGTGGTGACCATGGTATGTGGTTACCATAGTTCATGGATCACCATAGACTGTGATATCCACAGGCCATGGTGGCCATGGTCTATGGCTCACCAGGGACTGTGGTGACCACGGGGATGGCAGTGGGTGGAGCTTCAGCTCCCCACGCCGCCCCCCAAGACTATAAATGAAATACAAACAAAAATATATATTTAAAAAAAAAAAAAATTTGGTTGGTTTTAAACAGATTGCATAATAGATAGGGAAAATCAAAACCCAATGAACGCATATATATTTTAAAAAAAATGATATCACAGGTATGACAGAAGAATAATAAAATAAATATAAATTAAATACATACAGAAATCATAGACAAGAATCACTTAATTTCTTAGGTAATGCTATATGCCCATCCTGCTTCATGAACCAGTACACACAGTTCTGAAAATTTCTAGAAGGATTTAAACTCCAAAACTTTCTAATAAACAATTTAAGATCACAGATCAACAAATGACAAAATGTCTTTTGCCGTCAACAATTTCTAGACCCAAAATCACAAAAAAGTAAGAAAACTATAAACCAAAACCCTTCACCATGATCAGACAATTTCATTGCATTTTCTCTTTTCAATAAATCAAAACAAACAAATGGATTTTATTCATTTAAGAACAAATTTTAACATGCAAAGAATCATAAGCCTACCTTATTCGCTCGTGAACAGAGGAGAAGACTAAAAATTCCCAAAGAATCATGTCACAGTACAAAATCCAGGAGCTCAACAATCCTCCACCGAAAATTTAGAACAAAACCCCCAATGAAATTTTATAAACAAAATCCCCAAAACCAAGAACAATTTTGTAGGAAGTTTCACTGCAGAGCCTCCTTCTCCAAAACGCCCAAAAAACCAAATAATATAATTTCTGCAATGCAACTCTCGACATGCATTATTATTTCATTCATTCCATTAAAATTCAATAAATATTTTATTTATTAATTTGTAACTCCCACTCACATGCAAAAATATTCTAATTTAAATATTAATTCTTTTCTTTAAACTTGATATTTAAAACAAATAAGAAATAATTAGATTTTAAATAATTTAATACAAAATTAATGAAAATACTAAATTGAATATTTATAATTTTCTATTTAGTTAATCCTTCTAATTTATAAAATAATCTAAGCCCTCAAATTAATCAATTAAACAAGCCAAATGAAGAAACTATAATTAATTGTAATTAATTAATCTTTATAAACATAATTACTCCTTTCAAATTAATTAAACAATTTAAATCTTAAAGTACCACCAATTCTAACTTATTAATTAATTAACAAACCACATCCCAAATACTAAGAGGGGGTAAAATATTGATTATTCCACAAAATTATCTATAAGAAAGAGCAACCATTTACAACATCTCAAAACACTGAGTACTAACAAAGGGTGACGACCGACAAAACCTGACAAACAAGGAACTAGGGTGCTTGACGGGGTCTATCTGATATCTCCTTATCCACTTTACCATTGGGTTGGAGAGAACGCTTAGACCTGAAGATTCAGGAGGAGTCGATGCTTGGTACCTGCAACTGCATAGACAAACTATCGAACATGCATATATATATATATATATATATATATATATATATGAACCACAAGATATCATACCGTGGGTAGGGAATGGAAGCGACGTAGATTGCCCGTAGAGAGTAGTGCTACACATTTCCCTCTCACCGAAGCACATCAAACATGAAAACAATGCACATAAGTCAGTATGTGTCAATAAATGTAAGGAACTCATAAATAAACTAATCCAATAATGAAACATCATATATGAACAACATCTAAATAATTACATCAAAGATCATAAGGAATCCAAAATCAAATAGTTATACATCTAAGATTGTCAAGATAGAATTCCATTATCACCAAAATATCCAATCTATAAGCATGTAACATACACACAGAGTGAAGAAATATCAAATAACACCATTATTCTAACTGTCCATATAACATGCAATATCATAGTCATATAGAAATCCAGAGAGCATAAACAAGCATCACACTCCAAAACCAAAATCAACCAACACCAAAATAAGAGTCGAACCACAGGGTACACAAATCACAAAGTATGACAATCAAAAAGAGGGAGGGGGACTACAATAAATTTGTCTTTACATGGTCTCTTTCACCACCGTTGATTAAACAATTTAACTTCTTATGGGTAAATTACAAATGGCATTAAGAAAAAAATAAGTTGTAAGATTTAAAAGGTTGATGGCATCTAAATCCTAACATAAAGCTCCTTTGGTCACCTTCCAAGTGTTTCAAGAAAAGTTGATGCTACAGCCTTGGGCATTAAATTGTCCTACGGAAATCAAATTCCTTGAGTTTAGGAACATTTCTCACATCCAACAATAGCCACTTATTTCCATTATTTAATCTCAACATAATGTCAATATTTCCAATGATATCACATGGTTCACTGTCCTGAAGATAGAATTTCCACAATTTAGCTCGATAATTTTAAAAAACTTTTCGACATGGGGTTGCATGAAAATAAGCACCAGAGTCCAATACCCATGAATATGTTAGAAACATAGTTGTCATTGCACAAAAAAATCAACCTATTAATGCTCAATACAACCACAAGATTTAATGAATCCATAGGAGGTGGTTAAGCCATGTCACAAATCTGCACACTACACTACACAACACAAGGAGATGAAGGGCACACATGTTGAAACTATCCCTCCCTAGCGCAAGCGATGGGTTTGAAACCATGACCTAGGATCTAATACTACTTGTTAGAAATATTTTTCCATTGCACCAAAATATTGACTTGTTAATGCTCGATACAACTACAAGATTTAATGAATCCATGGCATGTGGTTAAGGCATGTCACAAACCTGAGTATTACAGTGCACAAAACAAGAAGACCAAGAGCACACACCTTGCAATAGAATCATCTATAGTTTTTCTTGTTTATAAGACTATTAGCACCTTAAACATCTTGTTCATATGTGGTGTTAACTTTTTTGTCCTTTGACTAATTTTGCACCTTCTTGTATGACCAAAAATTATTTTTGGTGTATCCTTCTTTGCCATAAAACTAGAAACCTCCATTTATTCCTCTAGACTTAGATCTCTTTATAGATTTTGATTTCCTCCTATTATAATTTCTACCTCTATCTTGAAGCGTCGATATATTGCCAAAAATCAAGGCATCACCCAATGAGTTTCCTTGATTTTCCATCCTCGTGTCTTTACTGAGGAGAATGTCAACAACATCATCAAATTTAAGTATGATTTTTCTAGACACTAAATTGTTGATTTCCATCACTACACCTTCTTAGATATTTGGTAGAGAGAACAACAATAAGATGGCTTTGATTTTGTGATCCCTATTTGTGTTCATGAAAATCAATTGAATGATTAATGTATTGAATCCGTTGAGGTGATTTGGCATATACTTCCTTGCATCTTCAAATTACATAATTTCTTCATGAGGAAAACCTTTTTTGAAGCGAAATCTATTTCATATGTTTCAGACAATTTGTCTTGTACAATCCTTTTGCTATCTTTTTTGTTGCAAAATTTAATATAACATTACTAGATAGAGAGATGATAATGGTTTCTCTCACTTTCTTATCCAATTTATCTCACTCCATATCAACTATTGTATTTGGCTTCTTGGTTTTACATTGTAGTGCAATTGAGAGGTCTCTTTGAATCAACAATGATTCAATCTTCATCTTCCACATTCCAAAAAGGCTACCTTGAGAATTTTTTAATTCTCCATTTATTTGCTTCTTCCATCTTTTTGAAAATTCTTCACATATTTTTGATCAAATTTTTTCACCAAGCTCTGATACCAATTATTGAATACGAAGTGCAAATAAATAATTTATAGAATAAAAAATAAAGAATTAAGACAAAAATAAATTGAGAACACAAAACACCAAATTTATGTGGTTCATCAAATTTGCTACATGCGCATGGACCAAGGGAATTTTTATTTATTAATACCTCTATTTTTGGTGTTTCCACATATAATAGCTAATGCTTCAACAATAAAATACAAAATGATTACATTATTTACAACTATATCCATCTTAAAAAAGAAGTTGAATGGAAAAGTTCAATTGGAGGGAAAAGAGAGTAGTCAAAAGGCTATCTATTGGGATTTACATATCCAACAACATTAAAATTTTTTTTTCATACTTTAAAAAAATTATTTCCACTTTAAAGTATAGCCAATATTACATGAAAGGTATTGTTCCATGGGGATGTGTCCACTCCTCCTCCCTTCTCCCCCACTTTTGGGATAGGGACATCTCCAAGACGTAAGGATGCACCCCCATTGAACCACCACTATTGTTAATGTTGAACACAAAATACCACTGAGAGGGGGGTGAATCAATGGTTCCTAACCTTTTTTTTTCTTTTCTGATCTAGCCTAAGAATATGAGTTATTCACTTAACTACCAAATAGTCATACCAATAATACAAAAAAGAAGGCCAAAGAGATCATTCACACACAAGTAACTTCACAACACTATATTTACAAGGAAAATTCAATATGGGAAAAACCTTAGTGAGAAAAGCTGCTAAAGAGTACTGCTCCAATCCAGCCTCATAGGTAAAACACTGACTTACAAATATTTTGGCCACCAACCCGAGGTACACTAACCCTTGCACCAAGCTTCAACTTGGTGATGTATATTGAAATACTATTTGAATACAATTAAGGCCTATTGTTGCAAATGAATTCTGCAACTCTTTAATCAACTAACTCTCTACTAGTTGACAGTCTTTTCTCCTTCACTGAATCTCACACTGTTGGTTGTGATATCACTCTCTCTAATTCTCGACCTCTGGTATCTTTCTCTCCCTATAACACAAAGTCTCTCAACATACTGTGTCATACTTGGATGCTGCTTGATCTTCCACACCTTGTCGATTAGGCTCAACTACAAGATTATAGTTCTGTCGATAGAATCCTCTCACCGGTAAGCTTTCTCACGCAAACTGCAACTTTCTTGGAACTCTCTATGGCTCGCAATCCTTCTCCTCCTTTGCATCATCAACAAGTTCTATCTTGAGCTTTTATTTTTTATAGAACGCAATTCAAAAAACCTGAGCAGTAAGGGTTTCCTCTTTCCAACATAATCTCCATTAGATCCAATCCCTCCTATATTGGATTGATCATCTGTCCTTCAAGGATGCACCTGTACATGGTTTCCATTATCCAACACACATTTTCTAGAAATGGCAATCTCGAATCAAATCTTCTGTCATGAAATCAATTGACACATAAAGTGTTTCAGTAGTTTCCTTTTTGAGGACTTCCTAAATTGGATTTGCTTTGCATTGGTTCAGGCGCCAACTACTCCCTGATCTTCCTCTGTCATTCCTTCTTCCTCAAGCCACAATCAATCAGATACAATTTTGTGATTTGTGGCTCCTTCATTAATGGCGATTATTTATTTCATCGATCTTGTCGATGAGGCTTTACCAACCACAACACATTTTCCACCTTTGCTCAACATGGCATTACAATGATCAAGACATGGCCCACCAACACATAGTTAGTCTGGCAAATAGATACCGGTACATCCCTTTGCCGGTAGAGATTTCTTCTTTTGTTTAGCTAGTAGAGCACACTATACCGGTAGCACAAATTCCCCTTAGTGGTTTGAGACAAATTTCACATTCTGCCTCTTCATCATAAACATGCAGCCAACCTTCAGTCCGGTTTGTACTTTACGGTAGGCCTCCAATCTTTATGCTCACCCTTATGTGAATATCCATCATGCTGGTTGACATCAATGACAACTTAGTTCTAAAATGCCAACAATCTCCCCCTTTGGCATTGATGTCAACTTCTCATGATTCACTCCATACCGATACATTTCTCCCCCTTTGACACAATGACAAAGGGTACTGTGCACTCCCCCTTTGATCCATACCAAGCTCCCTCAGAGCCACATAAAGCCTGCCTAAACAGATGACACAAATCTCAACTTGTGTCAGAGATACTCAAAAGTGCTTACCGGTAATGGTTTGGTGAAGATGTCTACTACTTGTTCACCAATAGGAACATAATCCATCTTTACCTCCTATCCTTCAACCTTTTCTCTGAGAAAGTGATATTTGATAGCAATGTGCTTTGTTTTGGAATGCATGATTGGACTCTTTGCTATGTTGATTGCACTCGAATTGTCACACTAGATGAGAATAGAATTAGTGATGTCCACCTATATGTCTTTTAGAGTCTGATTCATCCAAAGAACTTGAGAGCAACATGTAGCAACATCAATGTACTCAACTTCAACAATAGATAGAGAGACTGAGTCCTACTTCTTGCTATGCCATGAGACCAACCGGTCACCTAGAAAGAATGCACCACCACTTGTGCTCTTTCTATCATCAATGCATCCTACCCAATTAACATCAGTGTATGCTTCCAAGATAAAATATCCTTGTTTAGGATACCACAAGCCATAGCTGAGCATTCCTTATAGATATCTAAAAATTCTGCTAACAACATTCATATGTGACTGTTTTGGTGCAGCTTGGAATCTGGCCACCATGCACACTACCTGAACTATATCCGGTCTTGAAGCAGTTAGATACAGTAGACTGCCTATCATGGATCTGTACAAAGTCTGATCCACTACTGGTGATTCATCATTCTTGCTCAATTTTCTTATGCTCACCATGGAGGTACTTACCGGTTTGCAGTCTTTTAGTTGGAATTTCTTGAGCATCTCCTTTGCATACTTGACTTGTGAGATAAAGATTCCTTTATCTCGCTATAATATTTGTGGACTAAGGAAGTATGTCAATTCACCAAGCATTGACATCTCAAATTTTGATTGCATTTGATCAGCAAATTCTTTCCAGAGAGTTTCCTTATTGCCTCCAAAGATAATGTCATCTACATACACAACCACAATGATCATGTGGTTCCCATCTTTCTTTATGTACAAATTTCTATCTACACTCCCCTTTTTTAATCTCTGCTTCTTTAGGTACTGATCTAATCTTGAATACCATGCTCTAGGAGCTTGCTTTAGACCATACAAGGCCTTCTTCAACCTGCACACAAATGTCTCATCATCATGCAGGAGAAACCCTTCTGGTTGCTCCATGTACACTTCTTCTTTCAAATTTTCATTTAGAAAGGCATATTTTACATCCATTTGGTATACTTTATAACCTTTGTAGTTAGAGAAGGCTAGAAACATTCTAATTGCTTCTAATCTAGCTACCGGTGCAAATGTTTCTTCAAAGGCAATTCCCTCTACCTAAGAGTATCCCTTGCACACTAGTATAGCTTTATGTCAAACAATCTTACCTTCTTCATTCATCTTATTCCAGTATAACCATTTTGTGCCAATGATGTTTTTGTCTTCCGGTCTAGGGACTAATTTCCAAGTCTTGTTCTTCTCAATCTGGTGCAGTTCTTCTTCCATGGCATCCATCCATTCTTGTCTTTTACTAGCCTCATTGAATATTTTGGGTTAAACTTCAGTCATGAGGCATAGGTTGACTTGTTCATCATTCTAGGCAAGTCTTCTTCTAGTCTACACACCATCACTCATATTTACCAAAATTTTCTCTTCCGGGTGATTCAGCTGTACATACTAGTTGGGGACCTTCTTGGATGCTACCTCTAGTTCAGTATCTGACTGAACTTACTCATGTTCATCACCGGAGTCATCATACCGGTTAACCTATGGTTGACACCCTTTGTGCATATCTTCATCAATTTTTACATGCACACTCTCAACTACTCTTCTCAGTCTTTTATTGTAGCATTTATAGGCTTTCCTATTAAATGAGTAACCAAGGAAGATTCCTTCATCACTCCTGGAGTCAAAGCTTCCAAGACCATCCATATCTTTTTTGATAAAGCACTTGCTTCCAAATACTTTGAAGTATTTGACTGATGGCTTCCGGTCATACCACAACTCATAAAGTGTCATTTCGCTATTTGTTCTTAATTGAACCCAGTTCAAAGTATATGCAATAGTATGAACAACTTCTTTCCAATATGTGTCCGATAGAATCACCTCATTTAACATGATTCTAGCCATCTCCTTGACTATCCTGTTCTTCTCTTCTACCACAACATTTTGCTGTGGTGTCCTAGGAGCAGAGTATTGCCTTCTAATTCCATGTTTTTCACAATAATCTTCAAATTCATTTGATGTGAACTCTCCACCCCTGTCTAATCTTAGGCATTTTAATCTGTACCCACTTTCCTTTTCCACCATCTTCCGAAAGATCTTGAATCTTTCAAATGGTTATGATTTATCTTGCAGAAAGGTGACCTATGTCATTCTTGAGTAGTCATCAATGAAGAGAATAAAGTATCTTTCACCTGCAAGTGCTCTTGTCTGAGTTGGACCACACAAATCTGTATGCACAATTTCAAGTGGTCTTGAAGTGTTGTGCTCCTTTGTCCTGAAACTCACTTTAGTTTGCTTACCTTTTACACATTCATCACAAAATGTGTTTACCGACTTGATGATGGGTGGAATATTCCTCACACACCCTTTTTTGCTTACTGCAACTAAGTTATCAAAATTTATGTGGCCTAATCTTCTGTGCCACAACCAACTTTTATCTACTTGTCCTAACATACATTGGGACTCATAGAATTCCTTCAGATTATAAACGTTTCCATATGTTCTCTTTCCTTCTACCACAACTTTATCGATGCTGTCTTTCTTTATCTAGCAATCGATTGAGTCAAAGGTGAATTTGTAACCTTTGTCACACATCTAACTCACACTTAGCAGATTATGCTTTAGGCCTTCCACATAATATACATCATGTGCCTTCAGTTTTCCATCAATGCTTAGAGTTCCTTTTCCCTTTATTTTGATGGAGGAATTGTCTCCAAATCTTTCTGATTCACCATTCCAATCTTCAAGTTTAATGAATTTCCTTTTGTCACTAGTCATATGGTTTGAACAACCACTATCTACCACCCATAGATTTTTCCTTTCAACATGCAAGGCAGTTTGTACTATGAGACTTGATTCTGCCTTTTCTTTTTCTTTCTCAACCCAAACTGGTTTGATTTCCTTCTTCTTGTTAGCTGCTATATTGAGCTCAGGTTTAGTTACCAACTCTTGATCCAGATTTGCCTTCATCTTCTTGATCTTCCTATTTTTCCATAATTTTTCTATGTGTCCAAATTCTTGACATTGACTTAGAAAGATTTTGGGCACCAACCCCTGCACCAAGCTTAAACTTGGTGATGTATATTGAAATACTATTTGAATACAATTAAGACCTCTTGTTGCAAATGAATTTTGTAAGTCTTTAATCAACTAACACTCTCCTGGTTGACAGTCTTTTCTCCTTCACTGAATCTCACACTACTGGTTGTGAGATCACTCTCTGATTCTCAACCTCTGTTATCTTTCTCTCCCTCTCACACACAGTCTCTCAACATACTGTGTCACACTTGGATGTTGTCTGATTTGCCACACCTTGTCGATTAGGATCAACTGCAAGCTTATAGTTCTGTCGGTAGAATCCTCTCACCGGTACACTTGCTCACACACACTCTAACTTTCTTAGAACTCTCTCTATGGCTCGCAATCCTTCTCCTCCTTCATAGAATCATCAAGTTATTCTCCTCCTTCACAGAATCATCAAGTTATGTATTGAGCTCTTATTTCTTATACCGTGATTTCCTGCCAGAACGCAATTCAAAAAACTTGAGTGATAAGGGTTTCCTCTTTCTGACACAATCTCCATGAGATCCAATCCCGCCTATCTTGGATCGATCACTGGTCCTTCAAGGATGCACCTGTACATGGTTTCTATTATCCAACACACGTTTTCTAGAAATGACAATCTCAAATTAGATCTTTTGTCATGAGATCAGTCCACACATAAAGTGTTTTAGCAGTTTCCTTTTCGAGGACTTCCTAAATCGGATTTCCTTTGCATTGATTTAGGCACCAACTACTCCCTGATCTTCCTTTGTCATTCCTTCTTCCTCGAGCTGCAATCAGTCAAATACAATTCTGTGATTTGTGGCTCCTTCAATAACGGTGAATATGTGTTTCATCGACCCTGTCGATGAGGCTTTACCAACCACAACACATTTGCCACCTCTGCTCCACACAACATTATAATGACCAAGACATGGCCCACCAACAAATAGTCAGCCCAACAAACACATACCAGTACATCCCTTTGCTGGTAGAGCTTTCTTCTTTTGTTTAGCCGGTAGAGCACACTATACTAGTAGCATAACTTCCCCTCAATGGTTTGTGACAACTTTCATATTCTGTCTCTTCATCATAAACAAGCAACCAACCTTCAGACTGGTTTGTACTTTACGGTAGGCCTTCAATCTTTATGCTCACCCTTATGTGAATATCCATCATGCCGGTTGACATCAATGACAACTTAGTGCCAAAATGCCAATAGTTAAAAATAATCCAAATGATGGGGATGATGAGACATCCCGAGGACTCTTAAGAGTACCCTAGCCATTGCATGGATGCCTAGGAGTCTCCCATAGCCCCCACTTAGAAACCCAATTTTTAAGCAAAAATGGAATTTCTTTTGTGAATTTGGTATCCTTATCTTCTAGTCAATCTCATTCTCTTCATCAAAATATATACATGAAATGTGACATTAAAGTATAAGTCACATTTCATTATGCCTTTTTATTTTCTTATGCTTTAAGTTATATTTCATGTATATATTGGTAAGATGTTTGAGAGCAGTTTAAGATCTCTAGGAGTTATAATGCATATTCTAGGTTTTAGAAGATATATTAATTTTTAAACTTATTCAAATTTCAATTATCAACAAGCTCTTATCGGTATTCTCTTTTTCTATCTATTTCATTTTCTTTATCTCCCTCAAACCCTAGACTTATCTCTCTCTCCTTATCACTCTTCATCTACCCCCTCTCTCTACCTCTCTCTATCTCATTCTCTTCCCTCTCCCCTAAGATCTATACCTACCTCTCTACATCTCTCTCTCTCTCACTCTCCCCCATACCCCTGTAAAGAGTGCTACTTTTCAACCTCATTTTGGTATTGCCCACAAACCCCTATCAAACTATAAGTCTAAACAAGTATTAGGCCGATGATGAATCATGATCATAAAAATCTACCACTTCACCCCAAACCTCCACCCACCATTCTTATTGTTTATGCAATCATTTCCATGTTTTCCAAGTTTATTAGTTTATAACTTTAAACTTCAGTTGTTATGCCAAAGTTTCATTTGCAATTATTATACTTCTTCTTGGTTTGCACTTGTCTCTCAAATTTCCAAAACTCTACCCACCATCATTAATGATCAAATTTCACATTTCAATACAATTATTTTCATATCTTTAATGTTTATTAATGCAATTTTTGACATAGTGTGAAAAAGTTTCATTTACAGTTCTTATACTATTCCTAACACATCTATTTATAACTAAATTTTCAAATACTAAATGTTTTGCGTAACCTCCCACCACTGTCCCCTCGCTGTCACCAAACTTAGATCCTTAGTCTCCCGCCCCCAACCTGTACCCCCTTCAGAAAACTCCATGGAACATTGCTAAAGGGTTAAAAATTTATTAAGTATATCCTCCCTCTTAGCTAATTAGTGTTCCTCAAAAAACTGAGAGTAAAACATTTAAAATCTAAAAGACCTTTATACCAAATTAACATATCAACCTAAAAAACTGACAGAAGGAAAAATTCAATTCCTGTTAAGAAGCTTGTTCAAATTGATAATGCCAAAAGAATGAGTTTTTCAACTCTGTCATGGATACTCTATCAAGTGATTCGTTCTTTCTGTACACGTTTATAATCTCTGTAAATTTGCAAGTTAAACAGTCGTCGTCAATGCAAATTTAATTGCTGATAGCAGTTGCCAAGTACGTATACAGAAATGGGTGGTTTGTTTAGACTTTACATCACCGACAATTGGTGTAGGAAGTCATTTTCTGGCATATCAGTTTAAAAGTCGATCAAACATGCTTCGAGTGCACGCATACAATTTCCTACATTATTTCTCCCAATCACACACAGAGATTATGAAATTGAAAAAGAAAGTCTTATATCATTTTAATTAGATCCTTGAATACTGTTTTATTTTGGACAAATTACTTGAATATTACTTTATTTTGTTAGAAACTAAACTTATAAAAAACAATGATCAGAATGGGGCTTCACGAGGCCTAATGATAATCTGGAAGCCTTCCCAAGTTAAAGTTGTTGGCATTGATTCAAACATGAATTGGATCCTAGCAAAAGTATTCCATTTCCAATCTAACTCATCTTTCCTTGTCATTAATATTTATGGTCCAGTCTCCTCCATCAACAAATGCCTTTTATGGTCCTCCTTAGATGTAGTCCTGTCTTCTCATACTAAGGAACAACTCTTTATAGGGGGTGACTTCAATGCTATCAGAAGAACCTCTGATAAAAGGGGAGGATTAATCCTCTTAGGAGGATCTCAGCAGGACTTCAACGACTGGATTGAGAGGAATGGTCTAATGGAAATAGATTGAGGTGATTTGTTCACTTGGACAAATAGAAGGAAAGGCTTTAGCAATATTGCCAAAAAATTAGACAGATTTTTTTAGCAAGGTGACTTAAGGAGCTTCCCATTCACCCTTTCATGCTCGGCAATCCTCTGTTCAAGATTAGATCATTATCCCATATTGATTTCCTTGATTGATAATAAGTCAAATTGCAAAGCCCCATTTAGGTTCAAGAACATGTGGATGAAGGACCAAAACTTTCTCTCTTTGATAGAAAACTAGTGGAAGGAGGCGTCGGTGGTAGGCTCAAAACTCTTCTACTTTAATGCAAAGTTGAAATTTGTCAAACATAAACTACTTCAATGGAACTCCCAACATTTCAGAAACATCTTCTCAACAAAATGTTCGATAGAATGAAGATTGACAGCCCTAAATGATAAGATCATTTTGGAAGGTATGGATCTGGAATCCTTTCAACAAGAAAGGATGCTCCTACTAGAATATGAGGATATCTTGTCCAAAGAAGAGATTTTCTGGAAACAAAAATCGAGGGAGAACTGGCTTAGTATGGGAGACAAAAACACTAAGTTCTTTCATAATGTAACAAAGATTAGAAGGAGTAAAAATTGGATATCAAAACTAGAGTCCAAGGACAACCGGATCATAGAGGATCTTGATGAAATTAAGGAGGAAATCACTTCTTTCTTTTTCAATCTCCTAAACAACTTTAAAGGTTCTCAGCTACTAGAGAAAGGAAAGATGTTGGATGTGATCCCCAAGATCATAACAGACAAGCAAAACCAAAATCTAAATTAGAGTCTAAAGATGGACAAAGTTTTTCAAGCCCTCAATCAACTCCCTTTGGGTAAATCTCCTGGCCCAGATGGCTTCCCAGCAGATTTTTACAAGAAGTGTTGGCATATCTTAGGTCAAGATCTTGTGGCAGCTTTGGAATGCTCAAGGAGATTAGGAAGGCTTCTTAAGGAAGTTAACAACACATTCATCGTCCTTATCCCTAAGAAGGAGAATGCAGTAAAGATGGGTGATTTCAGACCCATCTCACTTTGCAACACAGTTTATGAAATCCTCTCAAAATTCATGATGAATAGAATGAAGCCCCTCATGGAATCAATCATATCAGAAGAACAAATAGGGTTTGTTACAGGTCGCTCAATCCTTGACGGAGCCATAATAGCACAAGAAGAAATCCACACTCTTCAAAGTACTAAAAGACCAGGTATGATGATGAAAGTAGATATTTCAAAGGGTTATGATAGTGTAGATTGGCACTTCCTATGCAAGGTTATGCAAGCCTTTGGTTTTGCAAAGCAGTTGATCGATTGGGTCTTTGAATGCATTTCCACCCCAAAATTTTTAATCTTGGTAAATGGGAAACCAGAAGGATTTTTTTCATCCACAAGGGGAATTAGACAAGGAGATCCTATCTCTCCTTTTCTCTACATTATAATGGGGGAGATTTTGGGTAGAACAATAAAAAGAAGCCACATGAACAATCTTTTAGAGGGAATCAAGGTAACCAGAAACTTTTTAGTCACACACCAGCAGTTTGCAGACGATAATCTCCTCTTGGGGGCAGCAAAAATCAAAGAGACTTCCCACCTTAAACAAATTCTAGACACCTTTGGGAAAGCCTCAGGCCAAATAAGGAATAAGGACAAATCCAAGGTCTACTTCTTTTCTACGTCTAGACAATTGCAGTCTAAAATACTTTCGATTCTGGATTGCAGTGAAGGATCCCTCCCTTGTATCCATTTGGGAATCCTAATTGATCATGGCACTGGGAATGCTAGATCGTGGGATCCTCTTAAACTAAAAATGGATCAGATTTCAAACTCCTGGAAAGGGAAATGGCTATCCTGGGCGGGCAGACTTGTTATGATCCAAGCAGTATTGGTGGCCCTGCCCATCTATCTTCTATCCATCCCATCTCTCATAGAAAGTGTAAATGCCTTTCTTATTAAGAAAATGAGGAATTTCTTTTGGTAAAACTCAGAGGAGAAACACAGAATAGCTCTAATTGCATGAGAAAAAATAATCAAGCCTAAAGTCCTGAGGGGTTTAGGCCTTAAGGATCTCAAATTGCAAAATAAAGCTCTAGGGGCCAAACTAGTATGGAATTTCATCAGGAATCCTAACATCACATGGGATAGAATGCTAGCCACTAAATATTTACCAGACCATGAGCCAACCAATCTTCTTCGAGCAAACTCATTTCCCAAGGGCTCTAAAACGTGGAATTTTTTAATTTCCTGCAGAAACCTGATATCAAAACAAGTCTCCTAGGATATCCGAGATGGAGCTTCAAGCCTCTTTTGGGAAGACTCCTAGGGTGGCCACCCTCCCATAGCTAATTTACTCAACATTCCAACAACAGAAAACTAGCTTAAGCACCACTGGGGTGTTAGAGTTAGAGATTACATGGTTTTCGATGGTTCACCTGGTTCTCAAAGTTGGAAATGGAAATCATTGGAAGGAGTTCCTACTACAAGGAATGATATAGCCCAACTCAAAGAACTATTAAAAGCTAGAAATGTTAATCCGAGAAGAGGGAATGACTCATTAATTTGGGCTTCTTCCAAAACAGGGCTCTACAATCCTAGAGATGGTTATAGAGTATTGGTTGACAATACTGCTCAGGATCAACTGGGTTTCCCTAAGAAGTTGTTTTGGAGCTCTAAAGTTATCCCTAAGTAGGGATATTTGCATGGTTAGCTTATCAAAGGAAGATCTTAACTGCAGAAAAATTCACAAAAATGGGGTTCGCAAGACCCTCTAGGTGCATCATGTGCAAAGCTCAATCAGAGACAGTGGACCATCTACTACTCTCTTGTCCCTTTGAGTTCAAATGCTGGTGATGGCTCTGTGCTAAACTTGGCCTAATCATATCCCTCCCAAACAACATCAAATCCCTGTTTCAAAGCTGGCCTATCCCAACCAAGGAGTCCACCCTGAGTTCAATCATGTAATTGTCCCCTTCAAGTCTAGTTTGGGAAATATGGAAGGAGAGGAATCGCAGGCTATTTGACAACAAATCCAGAAGAATAGAAACAATCTTGAACTCAATTGAATCAATTATTGTGGATTTAGTTAACTGCAAGTTAGCCTTCTCTTTGGGTTCGCTGAAAGTCTTCTCATCTTGGGATGAAAGCATAAGGAAAAACTGGAAAGGGATTAGGATTCCCCCCTCTTTTGGGAAAAAAGACAATAGGAGAGAGACTGCTATCTAGTCTCCTCCAAAGCCTGGTTGGATAAAACTAAATTTTGATGGCACCTCAAGAGGCAACCCGGTCCCTTCGAGCATAGGATATGTAATCAGAGATCACATAGGAGCAATCCTTGGGAAAAAGGCAAAGCCGATCCCCCCAGTCACAAACAACATAGAAGAGTTCAAAGCTCTGCAACTCAAACTGAGAGATTGCATTAACAATGGTTTTAATAATATCTTAGTGGAGGGCGACTCAGAGATTGCAGTAAATGCCATCAAGAGGAAAATCACTCCAAATTGGAGACTGTAGGGAATTCTAGAAAGCATAGTCGCAAGCCTAGACAAGATTGACAATTATGAAGCTAAGCATATCTACAGAGAAGCAAACTTAGAGGAAGATGTTCTTTCAAAATTAGCCACTCAAGGATCCTATCTCCACAGTTGGGATCAGGGGTATCTTCCTATTTCTCATACAGACCATTGCAATTGATAGGCTAGGGTCTTAGAGGTTCAATCAGATGCGAGAATCCATTTAGGATCTTGCAGAAGTCTCTTATCATTTTGCTACATGGTCAACATTAAATTTAACCCTAGTAGCTAAGCTTAACAGTCATATCAATTCAAATTTAATCCTACCTTTGTTGGGAGGGTGGGCCCATAGTTAAGCACGCCATCTAAGTCGTAGTCATGACCTATGCCTTCTCCCACCCTCCTCTCGAGATAGCTGACAAATTGTCGAATCAATTTAAGGTCTATGTGGCTCGTCCGAGAGAGTTGGGATGACAAGGACAAACATCCTTCGCCACCTTTGCTGGCAAATTTATTGCAAACCTGACCCTCATTATTCGACTTTAAACAGTGTGCCATCCTTCTTCTTTGCATTTGTTTTCTGCATTCCATGTTCATTCCCATCTCTCTTCTTTTTTATCTCGGAGTCCATTTCCTCCTCTATTGATCAGCCTGCATTGAAATCTATGGCATCTGAGCCCCCTTTTGGTTTCATCATGAGTGTGTATTCCAGACCCACTTACTGTTCTGGAGCAGACACTCCAATCTCTCTCTCAACATCAACACGTCAAGTCTCTTTCAAGAAAATTACAGACTTAAAGGCTCAATCGCCTCCTCCTCTTCTCATACTTCCCCCTCATTTTGGCAATGAAGATGATCTTGGGTAGCGAACACCTGAATAGAGATGAATATCCTCGAGACAACACCAGCATTTCCTCAAGGTTCGTTGCCTCCTTGTTAGACCTAAATCTTGCCAAGTAGATAGTTTGGTCCCTCACCAAGAAGCTTTTCCCTGAGGAGGTCACTCAAGAGGTCCAAGAAATTCTAAACAAAGCAATTCATGACTCTGGGGCCCCTCGGCTGGGGGATAGAATCCTCTTCAACACTTATGAAGAATTAAGTAATTATTATCCCTTCCTGCTTGACCTGAAAGGGAAAGACCTAGATAGACATAGAGTTTTTGTGGGTGTTGGTCTTTGCTACCTCAAATGGTGATTTCTGGGAGAGAACTCAGATGACCTGGGAAGGGAGGAGGACCTTATTCAGTTTGCTAGACTCAATGGTATTCTCCCTTTGAAACCAGAAGATGAAAACCCTCATTTGGAACAGGATCGCAGGGGTCGTCACTGGTCTGAAAATGGCCATGGTAGAGGTCGCCCACCAAGCAGAGACTATGGAAGCGCGAGCAAGGAGCATCTGTCATCTGAAGCTCAAAAGGAAAATGCGCCCTTCTAGCTACCTTATGTTTTTTGATTATGTCTCTCGGGCGACTTTTTGATTACTTCATTATAATCTTTGTTAATAGGGCAGTAAGCTTCTGCCATTTAGACTATATGTTTTTGTTTTAAAGGGTTTCCTCAGACTTTCATATGGAATGCTTGCTTGTATTCCTTATTTTCTAATAGAAGAAATTTGGATGCATTTTTTTGAACTCTGCTATAAACTATGGCTCTGTAAATTTTATATATTTTTAATATAATCTGGCTTTGCGTTTACCGATCAAAAAAAAAAACAATGATCAGAATAGAAAATGGAGTGCTCACACTTATAAATGTGAAGATTACAAGGAGCATATTATTAAAGAAAATTTGCAGGCTCGATAGATTCACTAGTTTAAGCACTAAATTTCCAACACTAAAACCTCAACCCCCAACTAATTGAACCAGACAAATATAAAAGAAATTGAAGCTTAAGAAAGTTTGAGAAGAATCTCCAATTTGGTAGATAAAAACAATGTGCATGTGCTTTGGAGGAGGTCTGTCATAATTCTTAGACCACCAAACATTCAGAGAAAATGACACTGCACCCACTCAAACACATTCTGAAATGATAACTTACAACATGGCTACACTTTCCAGATGTCTCACAGGTTAATGAAATTATAAATGCCCACAAAGATCAGTCCATTCCATCAATACAATGAATGTTTGTCCCATTGGGAAGCCATGGAAGAGGTGAGGAAGCTAATGAATCGATTCAAGGAAATTGAGAAGAAACAACTGAATATGATTAAGCTCTGCTAATTTCTATGAAAATGTTGGTTTTTTTTTGTTTTTTTTTTTGATAAAAGTGGATAAACCACTGAATTATATTAATAATTTTATTGTTTTAAAGGGTGTTTGGTTCAAAGAGCATTGAAGGGAAAGAACCAGTAAGAAAACCCTTCAGTACTGCTCAAATAACACAAGTCTATCTATCCATTACAAGAAGCCCATGGGCACAATCCACCAAAAAACCCTTCCCAATTACATAACAAACCTCATTAGATATAAAGAATGCTGCCAAAAGAGGCATACAAGAGGAAACTGTCAATGTGAAACACCAGGTAGAACAACATCCTTCTAAAAAAACAAAAGATCAGCCAATATGATTCAAACTCGGGCCACCCCTGTCTATGAAGTATAGTTCTCCAATCTACTGATTAGTATGATACCAAAAACAAGAAGAGAAATTATTATAAGAGATCCTGCCAAGACAAACATTGTGAGCAAACATAATATAATCCAAAGAAGGAGCAGGGGAGGATGCTGAAAAGCCCGAGGAAGAAGAATAAGGCCAAGCCACATAATAGCCCACAAAAGTAGCCAAGAAAAGAGCAGGAAGATGAGAAACCATCTCGTATACCAAACTATCTACAAGTTCCAAGATCTCAAAGACAACCACCATCCTCCAAATCTAACCAAAGTCTTCCGAATAAAATAGAACATCTTACCACAAAAGAAGCGACACCATAGAAGGGAAAACATTAGAAGAGCATCGGCAGAGCCCAGATATAAACCAATCCAATAGAGGTATCATCATTAAAACAACCAAAACCAAGCACGAAGCCTCACCGAATGAGCAGTAACCAACATTCCTTATTATGATAATGAAAACAACGTGCAAGAGGAGTGAGCATAGCATGATCAACATAATCATAGTCATGAAAGAAAAAACCAAGCTTGAAAAATGAAGACACCCAAAAGCTCATCCCCCACTAATTACCAAATTGGAAACAATCAACGTAGAAGACTCTGCCATCTCAAAGCAACCATCATTACACAATCATGCAATTGATCGATGAACTAGGAAGACAACTAAGCAATGATAACCAAATCATCCACCACAAAATTACCTCAACATGATACTAATCCAAATCGCCAACCTAAAAAGTGTAATGATAAGAATATGCCCATTCAAAACAATAAGCACCCAAGTAATGATCACAAGCAAATGATCCCAAATAATGAGCATCTTGAGCCCAAGTATTCATGTTGCCACCTCACTAATGAGAGCCAAAAAAGTAGAATAATATCATGAGAAATAGAGACATCAATCCCACAAAAAATTAAACACATCACAACCAACCAAGCAATGGTAAGGCATATCAGAAACTTGGCCAAATCAACAGATAGGGTACAGGCCAAGTGAATGCAACATCAACACCCTCCTTGCTCCATGAGAAAATAATTACCGAGTATGCCATCAACAAAAATGTTGCCATAAGGCTAGGCAACACCCTCCCTGATGTAATACGCGAAAGAAAAACCATATCCAGCAAGGAGTGTGATGAAGGCTACAAACCGTGACCAACCAAACTTAAAGAAGAATACTAATGCAAGACATGGGGATATCCCAAGGGGGAACTTCCAAATACTCAACACATTCAACAAAAACACTGTTAGCCAAGTAATCTACAATAACATTTATCTCCCTATAACAGTGAGATATGGTAAAGGTAGAAAAACACTTCAACTATGCAAGAATACGCTCTAACAAGTACTGTAAATGTCAGGAAACACATTTCTTAGAAGAGACTGACTGGAAGACCAACATTGAATCCCCTTCAATGATGATATCCTTAATGTCCAAAGAAATGGCCAGATCAAGACCAATAGATAATGCATGAAATTCAGTAGCATTGTTAGAGCCAATACCAATAGACTTACCCACAACTTTAACAATCTTAGAATTATGATCAAAGATGACCACCCCAATCCCTGACTTCCCTGGATTGCCCTTACCAGCCCCGTCAAAATTCAACTTGAATGAGAATTGGTGGGGAGACATCCATTTAGCTATCCTATGTTTGGCAAGTGAGGATAATCTAGCTGTTAAAATCCCATGGGAAGGAATGGCTCGAAGTGATCTCCATTTCCAGGTTACCCAATTATCCCAATGAGAAAAGGACCTCAGACATTTGAAATTTTTATAAATGTAAGAAAATGACAACTAAAAAATGGAGGATAAAATCTTGCCAAGTACATCCTCTAATGAAGTTGATTTATGCTTAAAAATCCTAGAGTTCCTCTCCAGCCAGATGTTCCAAATGACAATAGAAGGAGCCACAATCCAAAGAGAGGAATAAAAAGAGGATGAATACAGCAAAGGCCAAGCCATGAAATGCGACAATAAATTAGGACCAATGGCAGAAGACCAACCAAGCATACCAAACAACCAGTACCAACAATCTAGAGCAAATGGACAATGCAAGAACACACGATCCATGGATTTCCTACAATATCCACAAAACACACAAGAAAAAAACGCAGTAATCCCAAGCCTATCCAGTATATTAGATAAGTGATGCAAACCACCAATTTAAGAGATTGTATATGAAATGCAGACTTATTGTATATTTAAAATTCTATTTTAAGTCTCAAGATTTGTACACACTAACTATATAAAAGAAACAGTCCAATTACTGTTTTTCTTTTTAAGGATTGTTATCTCTGTAAAGAGATCCCCTTGTTTAATAAAGTCTGAGGTAGACCTCTATATTGAAGTGCATATTGATGTAATCTGTTTATACAAATTGAATGAATAAAAAATTATGTGTATTAAGGTAGTTTTTACTTATTTGCTTAGGAAAATGGTCAAATCAATTTTACGTTGGAAAATGGATAGAGAAGTGGGCACAAATTGATTACTCATCCATTCATTTAGTTTTATCAGTTTCATCATTGTTTCGTTTACATAAACCAATTACAATATAATATTTGTCTCTTTTTAAGTTTCAATAATAATCTACAGTATTTATACTGTTCTAAAAGTGAAAAACATATTTATCTGTGTCGAAGTATTTTATATCAAAGTTTTTGTTTCTGATTCACTGTCATATGTATGAGAATACTTACACATAACCAAAATCGTTACAAATTTTATATGGTTCAATCTGTACACCACTCCTTACAATAAAGCTTACACCTAAACTGATATAATTTAACATTTAAATTAATTTATATCTATGAATTTTAAATACTTACAAAATGTTTAGAGAGAGAGAGCCTATGATTGGAAGGAGAAAAGCATGGCACATTGGCACATAAATGATGCTTCGCCCTATTTTCAGGAGCAGTTTTTTCGTTCTTTTTAAAATGTATATAGTAGCAGTCAGAAATTATATTTTGAGGAGAAGACTTTTTGGTTTTTTCTTAAAGGATGTACTATCACTCTAATTAAAAGACCTCATTGATGTATGAGAATATATTATAGAAAATTATTTTAATTTTGTATAGTGCGTTATTCTCAAAGAAAACAATGTGAAAGTATGAGATTTCAATAAATATTGTTTAGTTTATTTTTTAATTTTTTTATGCCTAAATTTAAAGTTGTGTATGGAGTTTTTAATTTTGCAAAATAGATTGTTTAATTGATGATTAATATGTATTATAAGTGTTTCTTTAATATTAGTTGTGATTTTTTTAATTGGTAAATTTTTATTTTGTATTAGAATAGATGGTTGTTTTAAATTTTTGAAGTTATAGATTTTTTTTGTTTGATATCTTTCTAACAATTGAACATGTCTAACATTAAATCTTTATTCATTTTATAATTTAATGTAAATGATTCATGAGAGTTTTTTCCTCAAAAATTATAGATCGTAAAGAATGAAGGTTCTAAAATTACTAGTTAAAGCTATAAAGGACACGGTTAAAACACATGTACTAAAATTATTCAAGAGAAACTATAGAAATAGGTATGGGTATAGCTATATTTGACAAGAGAAATATTCAAGTTATCATTGCAATAGGTATGGTCATTTTGAAAGGGAATATAAGTAGGCAATGAAAGCATAATTACTAATTAAGTTCATGGTGATGAGGAGGCTTCTCTAAGAATTTTTTATTTTTTATCATATGATAGAGTTGAAAACAATATTAAAGAGGTTTGGTATTTAGATTTAGGTTTTTCTAATCACTTGTTAAGGAACAATAAACTGTTTTATATAGTGCATGGAATATTTAAGACCAAGATTAAGCTTGGTGTTTGTAAAACCTTTTACAATAGTCGCCATTTCACCCCTTTTATTTCTAATGGATAGCTCTTTTCCTTATTACGAGGTTGGCCGCATGGGACACATTGTGGTTTTATGTGTCCCGATGAGCAAAATCCTTTCTTCTCCAACTTCTCTTCAATGACTCTCCACGTGTTGGCTTGATGAAGAAAGAGGATTACACAATACAGGGGGCTTCTCGAGTCTCCAATAGCATGCCATGTATGATGGATGATCAAGTTTTGAATTTGATGTTTCCTAGTGGATGTCTTCAAGTCTACGGAGGAAGGATACACAGAGTTCGAGGTTGCCAAAGTTTGATGTAGAAACGCGACACAATATATGTGCCCACCATGCCAACAATTTTGCGAGATCTGTAACTCACAACCTTCCAACATGAAAGTAGTCAGATATTGTCATTCCAAATCAGATCTTTCGGAATGGTGGTCAAAAGAAAATCTTATCTTCCATATAGTAGAAGGGGCTATAAATGCCAGAGATAGAGGTTGACTAAAGAAGGGGACTTTTTTTGGAAAAAATATGATCTGATCAGATATTATTTTCTTCCAAGTTTTATGTTGGATATTGAAAACTCAAATTTATTAGCTTTTGAAAGAAATGGGATCTCTGAATAAGTGATTTGAATATTCCAAAACTTTTTGTAAAAATGATAGGTAGATCAAGTGACTCGGTTTCATTTTGTAAAGTCTCAAAATTGCTAATTGAGCCTTAATATTATTCTGGATAGCATATTGTGCCATGTTTTGCCTTTTTTTGATATTCTTAATATTGTTTTGTGTTAATTCTATATGTCAAATTCTATTTGCATTTTTCTAGAGTTTTCCTTTATGATTTATTGTGAATCATGTGCATAGATCAGTCCTTCATGCTCATGAAATAAATTTCAAAATACCATCGTTGCAAAACTAAAAAGGATCATGTTCAAAATTATAAGATTGTTGTTGAGCTCTACCTTTAAAGGCACATTCTGTAAGATAATATTAAAATATTGTGTCTTATGTCGGAGTTAACTTGTGTATGATCTATTCTTTTCTCGATATTAAAGGGATTGTCATATATTGCGCCTTGTTTGCTCAATAGTCAATCTTAGCAACCATCATTTGTGGATGTTTCCAAAAATCTCCCTGCTTTTTTGAGTTTCCTTTATGTCATCCAATGGGGTTAGGTTTGGGTAAAAGCACAAAATTGTGTCACGTTTCAAGCTAACTTATCAACACAAATGAGTTTAAGTTATTCTGACTAAAAATTAATTTTAGTCAAACTTATGGCCTATATCTATGCATTATAGCTATCTTATATATGGGCCACAACTTTTCCAATTGGAATTGTCTTCTAAATGTATATTTTATGCCACTTTGGGTCTAATTACTAATTTTATTTTATTTTTTGAAAAACTCAATGTTTCAACAACTCCTACTCTTATAAATAATATTTATTTTGAATTGTAAATATATCCTTTTATAGATTTGTAAGTGAATTTAACAAAATATATGTCTTTTAATATTTTAATTAGTTTTTCTCCAATCTTTCCTACTGGCGCTTTCCTACTGGTACCCGCACTGAGCAAAGAATGTAATCTTGTCTAAATTAATAAAATTTTCTAGCTTCAACGTTTTACCGATAAAAAAATAAAAAAATATTTTTATTAGTTTTTATATTTAATTTTTATTGAAAGTAGGTCCAGAGAACTAAAATATAAGGCTGGTTATCTTGTAAAGGAAAAATATAAAAATTTATTTAAACATTTTGAAAAAATACTTGCAATAAAGAAAGAGTCTATGTCAAGATGATATAATTCTTTTCTAATTTGAATAAAAAAAAGTGATACCAAATGGAAAGAGTTATATTTCATTCCACACACTTTTTTAAATTGATTGAAAAATATATATACATAAAAATAGTTAAAAATATATTTTTGCACTAAAGTTTCATGATATCAATATACACAAAAAATAAATTTGAAGATAAAAAGGTAAAATTTACTATATAAAGTGGGACACCTTGTGTAACTTCTATTACTGTATTTTATCAGCAACTAAATTATAGTGTTACTTTATAAGAAGTATATTCAAATAATTTTTTCATTTAAAAAAAAAATACAAACATAAAATATACAAAAAAATATACATTTTCTTAGTTTAAATCATTTCAAAATTTAAAACATATATTTCACTTTCTATTGATTCAATGCAAAATGTTGAATCAACATTGACCATTTCCTTTATAAAAGTGGGATACAAATGTTGAATCAACATTGACCATTTCCTTTATAAAAGTGGGACACAACTTTGTGCTTTTACCCATTTAGGATGCCTTCTTTCCCTATTGACGAAGAGTTGACTTTTAAAATACTGGACAGGATGCAATAGGCTCCACCCTTGTGGAAATTCTCAACTGTCGGGTCTTTGGACCCGATTGGGGATCAATAGTATTTTATTGCATGCCTAGTGGGTCCACCCTAAATAGACTTATTCTAGGCTAGCATTCTTAAGAAAATACGATGGGAAGTTATTCCTATGGTTTACCACAGGATAGCCTAGTTATGGACCAGAGGGAACTCCTCTCGACAGCTGGAGAGATCCTGTATGATTTATAGAAGAAATTAAAAGCCATTGATAAAGAAAATATGCTACACCAATTTTATCAGGCCAAAGATCCCCAGTTCCAATACAAGGAAGAAGAGAGTGAACAAAAGCCAATCCTAGCCCTCGATCAATTGAACGAGGAAGTTCTTGCAGAACAAGATATTACCTCCGAAGAGGCAGATCCTACTCAAGGTTGACATTTATCTCTTCCTTTCCTATAAAAATATTTTGTCCAACTCCACACGACCCGGAATGATCGCGTTTTACAAAGGTAGATCAATGGTTTGGAAGGCAGAATGGTCATCCGAACTACAGACGAAAGTCTCGAATAGACCCTAGGTCCTGATGACCAAGTTGAGAAAGATAGCGACGGTGATGAAGAAGAGATCCCCATCCATCAAAAGGGTAGAGGTGAAACCCAAAAAGCCTACCAGGATGAGAGCGATATGTATTATTATTGTTTCTAGCATGAACTCGAACCGTTCTGCAATTTGTTGGAAGGAAGGTATGAACTGACAAAACCCAAAGAATCCCCTCCTGAAGAATACCAATATGCCTTGGAAGAAGTGACGGCTAGTGGTAGTTCGACAACACAGGTGAAATGGCTCGTAGTGCCCTTGTGCAGATGTTGCATAAGGTTTTTAGCATGACAAATAGGTAAAATTGTTCTTACTTTGCCATTTTCCAAATACAATGATGACTTATTGGAAGTAGTATTTTACCTATTTTTCATTATATAGTAATACTTCCGTAGCTATGCCTTTTCTTTTTTGTCATAAAATAACAAGGGCCTGACATACCAAAAATTTATTTCACCTTTATTTTTGGATTCACCCCCTTAAGCAAGAAAGCCATATAAGAATAAGGAAAAAGGGAGTTATTTTTGAAGTCTGATTAATGGATTTATTTAGTTTAAATTTTTGGAAAATCGTAGAAGTAGGTTGGTCTTTATTTTCCACAAAATACTACTGCATAATCACCTTTTTGAAAGGCTATGCATAGTTTTAATAAAGTGTCATTTTTTTTAGGATTCGCACAAGGTTGGTCACAACTATAAAATCATTCTTAAATTTTTTTGAAGTATCCTTAAGGTAGAGGACAATTTTTTTCAAACCACCATGGATGGTAAGTGCAGAAGTAGGTATTTTCGTACCCATTCATTAGTTACTATATACAATGAATGTGTCTTTTATCTTTTAAATCATTATGCATAAGATTTTTTATGATCTCAATAGAATGCAAAAATATTTTTTTTGTTTTATTAACTACTTTTCATGCATGCAAATAGAGATAAACACATAAACAAGAGGGTTTGAAAAAATATGTAGATTCTATTATATATACATCCCAGAGTTGTATTTACAATTTGAAATCACCATCTTTCAAAAAACAAAAGACTGTTGCTTCATTTTTTTCTCCAGTAGCATCAACACAACCACTAGAGAGAGTTGATTTTTGTTAGGACTAGCTGAGTCTTGGCTATTATCCTCCTTGTCCTCCATCACCAGGATCTCTTCCTCCCTCACGCTCTCATATGTGTTCCACTAATCGTCATCCACCATGACCCAAAACTCCTCAATCTAGTATGCATCAAAAGCAAGGTCTACTCCAGTAAGCTTGCGAAGAAACCCAAAGGCCAAACTAGAGTGGTCCTAGTGCTCCCCTATGCTCATGGTGTGGAAATTGTGGCAAATGGGTTCCAAGGCACCACAATGTCTCATTCCAGCTGTGCTTTAAAGTTAGTAGTGGTAGGAAACCCTATTCCATATTGTGCCACCTCTAGAATTTTCTCTAGGTTGCTAGTATACTCCTTCTTGAACAAACCCTATGTAATTCTAGCTATGTCATCCTTTGGCTCTCCCAGGTCCAATAGAGAACCCGCAAAGGAGGATGAGATATCAGTCAGCTCCCAGAATCCATTTTTATAACTACTTTGATGAGGTCATTGTTGGTCTCAAGCAGATACTCAAGGCGAGCATCGTTTATTTGCCCTAGGAAGGACCTTTGTTTTTTAGAACCCATCAGCCTCAAAAGTGTATCCATCTCTAAAGTACTTCTATTACTCTCACTATACTATGCTAATTTTGAATGATAACTGTAATTAACATGGGCCTTGTTTTATAAATTCCTACACCACTTACATGAGTATGTTTATTAAGGTATTCTATTTAATTATATTTTCCTGAGAATCAGATGATGTAAATTGTACGCCTTAGGCAAAGTAAGTATTAACTCATGATTATCTTGTTGTTGTTCTTAACTCATGATTGCAACGATAAGTAATAGATTTCAGAATGTCCTATCATGTATAGGTAGAATTCTCATAGGACTTACATGACAAATTTACATTTAATGCCTCCATGGATGACGAGGTGGAAATTTAATACTTCTTGGGATAAGTAAAAAATCTAAAGGCCGCTCATGCTACCACTTTGACACCCAACTTCTTTATAATATGAAAAGAAGAAAAGGAAAGAGAAGAAACAAATTTAAATCTATCAAAAGATAAAAGAGGTGATGCGAACAAATATATTAGGGGTATAGATGCCTATTTGGCAGTAGAGAAATGTTAGAGGGGGGTAAAAGTGATATCCATGTCAGGGCTATAAATGCCTACTTGACAATAAGGCTCTATCTCGTTGGCTTTAGGGGGATAGGTCCAATCACATAGCTTATCCTAACATTTAAATTACTCTGCCTATCTTCATTTAAGGAGAAAAAAATTAACCACAATGCCCACACATGAGTAATGGGATAATTCATCACAACTTACGACTTTATGAAATTTTGGGTATTTATTATCATGAGTTAAGGGCCTTGAAAAAAAAAACCTAGTTTAAATCGTAAAGTGATATTATTACCATTCATACTTTCTTTTGTCTTATGGCATTTTTTTTTCATTTTCCCTTCCATGAAAATTTTTAGTTTAGATGTCCTCTCCCCTTCCAGTGGATTTTGCTGATGTATGTTTTAAGTGTTTCTAACTAGCATTCAACTTCTATAGACTATGGTACAATAGGCTTACATTTTTTAAGTTCCAAAATTTTCATGAAAAATCTTTTAGGATTGTCTTTTGTGATAGGAGCTTTGTGCTCTTGAAAATTTTGGAGTGTGTATATTTTTGGGGCTCTTCATGCCAAATATTCTATACCTGTACATGTAATTGTACCTATACCTCTACCTGCACCTGCATCTACTATACCTATACTTGTACCTATACTTGTACCTATACTTGTACCTATATCTGTACCTATACCTATACCTATACCTATAGGGATATGGAGTTTATTGATTGATTTATTGATGTATTGAATAAATATTTATAGAGTTTACATGTTGCTATAGGGATATAGAGTTTATTGATTGATTTATTGATGTATTGAATAAATATTTATTTATACTCTAAGAGGCTTGTTTTCTAAATGTATTTGACTTATGGGTTGGTGAAATTACCCCTTTATGCCAAGTAACCATTTTACAATCCAAAAAGGATTTTCTTTATGTACATGTGTGATTTTTCTAATTGCAAAAGAATAGCGATTGTGATAAGGCATAGAGCTTGATGTGATGATAGAAGTTTATACACCTAAGAGTCAGATTTTAAACTAAAATTCTATATATATGCATACTTGCAAGATGGGAAAAAGTTGGTCATTAATTGAATTTCCTTAACTTGGATCTTAAATGTGTTGTAGAGAAATATTTCTAAAGTATGTTTCAACATTGTAAGAGAAATATATTTTGTGTATATAAATTATAGAAAGGTGTAGTATAGCTAAGTATTTGTATGGTTATATCTGTCCATGGTTGGTAATGGTTACTTAGGAGGGATTGTGCCATGAACTCTCTCGTGTCATATTTATTGATATGTATGCTATAAGGACTAGTTAGCTTGACATAGTTGTAAAGTATTGTAAAGGGTCTATTATTATTTTTCTTGATAGATGTGGGATATTCTTGATTGGAGATGAATGTTGAAGTATGCTTGGATGTGTAATGTTTCCTTTTTTTATATATGTAAAATAATATCTCTCATTGTATTGCAACCCCATACTACAATCCTTATTTCTTGTGTATTATTTATTTAGTTACTTTTCTTAGTATGGGAGTAGTGATTAGCTCCCACTCATATGATTTAGTAATACAAACTAATCAATATCTTAGGTACGCTCAAATGGACATATTTTCTCATGCAATAATGCTAGTGTTGCCTCCAAGATAAACATATGTAAGTAATGTTAGGGGAACTAATTAGGAGTTTTATAAACTAGTTTATATTCATGGTTGCATGTGCATTCTTGTGTCAATAGGTTTAATAATGAATCCTTAAGGTATAATTATGGATGCCAATAGAGTGTTTTAGTTAGGGATTAACTATGTTTCCCTTTTATTATATTATATGAGATCTCAAGGATCACCCTCCCAAGCTTTGTGGATCGTAGAGAAGAAAATGATTAACTATGTTTCCCTTCAACATGAGTATTGTATGTCTTTCCAAGAAATTAAAGCTATAATTTTATGGGCCAATAATACACTTGTATAAGCTATAAGATAAATGCCACCTAGATTTTTAGGAGAAAAAATGATCATATAACTAAAAATAATCATATTTGTCTTGAACTATAAAATTTGATTGATCTAAAGAAAGTGAGGTGGTTTGCATAAAAGCCAAGAACATCAATTCCAAAGAAAATTATATGCTATTCCTTTAAAAGAAGCATGGCCATGATACTCTATTTTGAGATCAAATCATACTTTAACTAAATCTAAACGTTGTTACAAAATCCTTGGAACCAACAATTTGGAAAAATAAATGTACCTTGTCATCACATAAGATTCATGATAATAAAAATTACATCATCAAGACAAAATAAATCAATTCCACATAGATGCATTTAGCGACACATATACAAGCCAAAATAAATCAACTCCACATGGATGCATTTACCGACACATATACAAGCCAAAATGAATAATCTCCACATGGATGCATTTACCGGTGCATATACAAGCCAAAATAAATAAAATCCACATGAATGCATTTACTGGCACATATAGAAGCTGAACAAAAAAATCTAGAAATAATTTGTGCAGCATATACCCAAATAGATTTAAAAAAACCTTATTTTTGATTATGGGAAAACAGGTTTTGATGGGCCCCTGAAACCCATTACAACATAAGATCAAAAGATAGCCAGTAAAGCACTACAAAAAGTAAGAGACAACTAACATACAAAAGACAACTGACCAGCAAAAGAAAGGCCAATGAAAAAAAGACAACAAAGAGGACCGATAAAGAAAAAGCCAAGGCTTGATAAAGTTCTTAAGCAGCTCAGCAGCTTCCAGCTCCAATTGCTCCATGTTCTCAACAATCGTCTTAATTTCCTCAATCTCCTTGCTTTGGCTTTTCTTTTTTCTGGTGCTCACCCGAGTTCTTCTACCATGACCAATCTCCTTATCTTCAGGGGTGTCTTCCTTCACCTCATTGATGTCCCTAGAGGCCTTTCCCCCTTGATCACTATCAAACTTTCTGATAAGAACCTTCATGCTTGCAAAGGTGGCCTTTAAGATCTTATGAATCTGCTACTCAATCTTCTTGAGTGTGTTCTCTACCCCTTCCAACCTTTTTTTAGTAGTCCCAACTCCATTCTCTGGGATTTAGAAGCTATTACATTGTGAATTAATGATCTCCTCAGCATTACTGATTTCTTTGGTAAGTTCACTTAAACATTCAGGGAGGAAGCTAAATTTACCAGTGCCAATAGCTTCTAAAGTTTCAATTTTGTCAGCTTCCTGGGTTTACTTGTCTTTTATGCTTGTTATTTCCTTCCGAACTAAGAGGAAAACCTTGTTGAAGCTATCACTACCATTTTTGAAGCAAAGGTTTATATCCAGATGGGAGCCATCCTGGGCCTTGTCTCCCATGGGATCCACATTCACCTCCAGACCCACCTCCTTCAAATTTGCACTCTTAGCTTCCTTCATGGAGGTGTCCTCCCTAGCCAGGCCCTTCTCCTTAGAACCAGTCGAGAAGGGCGAACAGTTCTTAGCTCCCACATTCTGATTTCTTAGAGTTTTCCTTTTATGCTTCTGGCTAGAGAGGATTTGGACCTCCTCGTTGTCAGTCTCCATATTATCATTAGTCTCATCTTCCTCCTCATACCATCTTTCATCATCCTCCCCCTTCGGCTTCCTTCTGGCCAACCCTTTACTTTGATCCTCTTTCCCTATTTTTCTTCTTCACTTGCTCAACCCAATGATATGGGGGTCATCCTCAACATCAGCTTCAGTATCGTAACCTTCACCATCATCATCATTTGAATCTTCCAATTCCTTGTCTGACTCAGAAACCTCTGTAATGTTCAGATGAACGGTGGTATTCTTGATGTGATTGTACAAAATCACCATCAGACCCTCATGCATAGCAGGATTGGTTTTGGGGTTGGATATAGAATCCTTTATCCCAACATTTAGGGCATAGAACAAATAATATGGGATGGAAATTTTCTCCTTATACCAAAAATGGTTGAGAATAACAAAATGATAGCTGTAAACCCTAGTAAATCTCCCATCTAAAGTGATAAATTCTATAATTGCAAACAAAATCCATCACCATATCAACTTAATTACCTTAGGGGAGTAGTAAGTGCGACTTCCCTTCACCAGCCTGGCTTTCTCCTCCTCATCCTTAGGGAATTTTTTCACTGCAGCATCAGAAAGCTTCCTATTCCTATAGAGCATGATTCCATCCATCGGTAGACCCATAGCCTCAGCAATCATGGTCTCATTCACCTCGACCTTCCTACTACCAATGGTCAAGGTGCCCTTATTCCATTCATTTTTGGAAATCCTTGTAATTTTCAGTCGTTTCTCTTGCATTCTCTCCATAAAATTAGTCATTTTAGCTTCTTGCAACAAAACCCAGACCTGAGGATGGTCCCGCCATTTATCAATTTTGGTTGTCTCCATTCTCTTGCAATTTCCTCCTATTTTCTTATTGATTTATGTCAACTATGATTTCCTGCAAATACCACTCTTTGCTATGTACTTCCTAATTAGTAGGGAAGAAACCACTAGAAGCCAATGGATATTTCTAATGCTTCTACTCCAAAAGGGAAAAAGAAACCACAAATCATGCGAGGTGGTCCAATAATTATTTCCTACAAATACCACTCTTCGCTATGTACTTCGTAATTAGTAGGGAAGAAACCACTAGAAGCCAATGGATATTTCTAATGCTTCTGCTCCAAAACGGAAAAAGAAACCACAAAGCATGCGAGGTGGTCCAATAATTATTAATATACCTCCTTCCTGGCTGTATACAAAACCATTTCTTGATGCTACAACCTCCCTTATCATCTTGGGAAATGATTTCAAATCTAGCCTTGCTTATGATGATATCTTTAATAATTTAAGATGTCACATGCCAATCGAGGGAGGTCCCCCTTTCTATTCCAAATCTTGATTTTCCCACTCTGTACTGCCTCATTGGTGGCCTAGTCAACACTCATGTTGGCCTATCTATAATCATGAGAAATGTAGCATTGATCAAACTCCTCAAGCATCTCCCTGACTGAAACAATGATTTTTAATCATCCACAAGGGTTGGTGTTTACCAAGGAGGCAATTGATAATGTTTTTAGAATCCTCCTCCAGCCATAATAATTTGACTCCTAGATTGTGTGCTAATTTGATAGCTTGGAGGGTGCCCATAGCTTCAACCAGATGATTAGTTTGGTTCCCTAAGGGAAAGGTCACCGCCCCAATACAAAAGCCAACACCATTTCAGATAACTCCACCATAGCCAGAAGGCCCTAGGTTCCCTTTAGTAGCCCCATCAAAGTTAGCCTTAAACCAGTCATTAGGGGGAAAAGGCTAGCTACACATACTTATTTTGATTTGGTTGGTATTGATGTCCATTTAGGCTGGGATATTCCAGCTATTGAGAACATTAAAATCCTCCTTACTATTGCAGTAATGATCTCCCCTAGCCATCACATTCTTAACAAAATTATATTTTATCTTGGCCCAAACCACCTTAGAGGGGTTAATATCATTCCTGAAGATTCTATTATTCCTCTCTTTTTAGATACCCCAAAGGATATGTGGAAAGGAAAACTTCCATAAATTTCTTATGGTTGGATTATTTGTATTGTAGTACCAACTCCTAAAAAAATCTTGAATATCCATTGGGAACACCCAATTCAAACTCCAATGCTGAAAAAAAATAGTCCAAATAGGTTGGACAAAAGGACATTGTATAAAAATGTGGTTCATGGATTCCTCATCATTGAGACAAAGATATAATCTATTGGGGATGTAGAAAACCCTCTTTCTCAATTTATCTATGGTTAGTATCTTATTTTACAAAAGAATCCATAAAAAAATATTAATTTTAGGAGTCAAACCTAGATGCCAAGCCTTAGTCCAGAAGGGGCTAGGGTCTTGAGACTGAGCCAACATAAGGACAATATATGACACAGAATAAATCCCTAAAGAGCTATCACTCCACACCAGGTGGTCCTCCCTTTTAGGATTTAAAATTGCATGGTTGATCACTAAGTTTACCTGCTTTAGGTTGGGATCAATAGAGATGAGGTCCACCCACTTTTTGTCTCTCCAGTAGTCAACAAATTTAACACTGAACTTCTCCTTGCTTGTCTAGATTATCATCTAAGAAACACAATTATTGAGAGGGGCTCTTGAAATCTAGGCATCATCCCAAAAATCGACCTTCCCAGCATTACCTATGACCCAAACTTTGCCAATACTTACAATACCTTTAGCATGGATAACATTGTTCCAAATTGTAGAGAAACTCGGTATCTGATTAGAGGCAAGGAAATCTTCCATGGTAGGGACCACACGTAAGTATTTAGCCTTCCAGATATCATTCCACTCTCCATTTCCCTAATAGATTCCCCAAATTTGTTTGGCTAGAAGGGTCTTGTTTAGGGTTCTAATATTTCTTAATCCCAGACCCCCCACCTTTTTGGGTTTACAGACATTTTCCCAGGCAATCAGGGAAACTCTCTTCTTCTCCTCAACCTCGAACAAAAGGAAAGCTTTCTAAATTTTATCAATAGCATCTGTAAATTTTCTAGGAATTTTGAATAGGCTCAAAGCATAAACCTGAAGACATTGGAGAGAATATTTTAAAGGCTATATTTTACTAGCTTGACTAAGAATGGTCCCTTTCCAACTAGCCAACTTCCTACTGAATCTATCAACAAGAATGTTCCAAAATAAATCCGTAGGTTTCGTGCCCAAAGGAAGACCCAAGTAAATAGATGGGGGCTTTCCAATTTGGCAACCAAGGATCTAGACCAACCTATTTTGTCTGTCCTTCGGGGTGTTGAAGAAGAAAACAAAGCATTTCTCCCAATTAATCGTTTGACCCGAAGCAAAACTATGAATTTTGAAAAGGTTCTTCATAGTGGAAGCTTCTTTGATCGATGAAGTGTGCATTAAGATGGTATCTGTAGACACGTAAAATTGTCTAGTCTAATTAAATAAATATTTTATTTATTTAATTATTTAAGCCTAATTCTTCTATTAATTAAATAAATCTTTATTTATTTAATTAATTCATTTGTCCTCTTCTAGCCTTATTTATCATTTAAATAAATACATTTATTTATTTAAATTATCCTTTTCCTAAATTAAATAAATACTCTTATTTATTTAATTGATCCCACTTTTTCTATTAATTAAATAAATCTTTATTTATTTAATTAATTCATTATCCTTTTCTACCTATGACACATGTCATTCATCTCTTAATTCATACACTACCTACCCTCTCATTATTTTATTATTTCTTTTACCTACCCTCTAATCATAGCTGACCATTTATCTTTTACACCTCTCAATCTTATCCCTCCATTTCTTATGGTGTCTTCTATATAAGGAGATGCTTCCTTCATTATCAACCCCCTGGACATATACATTCGAATCAAGCATCCTAGCATTCGATCTTTCATATGCGATCCTATTTGCAACCATATTTACGTTCTTTGTTGAGCTCTTGTGCACACAAAATCTGAGAGCAAATATATCAAGCAATATCAATGGAGATAGGAAGAATGGAGATACAAACCCTATTGGACATGTGATGGTATAATCTTTGTGATTTCATTTGATTTGCATTGTCTTAGATAATATTCATATGTTATGGTGGATCTTTGTTGTTGTTAGGCTAGGGTTTTGTGGTTGAATTCATTTAGTCTTTTGATATTGTTGTTATCCATTTTCACTGTATACATTTTGGCACGCTCGGTGGGACCCTTGTCCCTTTTGCATTTAACATCTTTTATTGTAGATTTTGTGTTTTTTTGAAGTTGCAGATCTGACATTTCCGACAACATTTCGATATTTTCGCGTTTGCGCACCTTCGGATCGCGTCTTTTATTTTTTGTCACGTTTGTGACATCTGGAATTGCGTTTGCACCTTCAACATTTTTTTTTGCAGATTCTAGGAAACACGTCTGTGTTCCTTATTCGGGTCTGTGACACCTCCAAACGTGTCTGTGTTCAGGAACCACGCTTGTGTCAGATCTAACCGCGTTTGTGTGTTTATCTAGCCTTTGTGTTATTACTAACTGTGTCTGTGTTCAGTTTTTGCATTTTGGCTTCTTTGATTCAGTTTTTTGTCATTTGGATTTCAGATCTGGTTTATATTGAGTTAACATCTTCAGATATAGCTAACAAAATTGGTGTAGCTTGTCTTGAAAGAAAAATCGTTTTGTCGAAGGCCCCTAGTTCACAAAGTCTTTTGGATCTAAAATTTTTCTAACTTGTGTGCTTGCAGGAAGGGGTGATCATTTGAAAAAATCCAAAGTACTAATATATCTTTGTTGCAGGACCTTGGCAAGGGTTTTTTATCTTTATTGTGTGTCTTATTTTCATAGATTAGCAAACACTTCAATTGGTGCACTAAAATTGAACTAGCGTCTTTTGTGTCTTGGGCAATAAGCTCTTTTTGTTTTATCTTTAGAGGGCCTGTCTCCCCGTGTGGTCATTAGGACTACTAGTGAGGAGAGAACGACCCAAGTGGTAGTGAGGAAAACCCACCTCTTCCGAATCACTATAAACAACTGTATTCATGGTGAAAACTATGGATAACGTGTGCTAATTAGTTCATACTGACACTATGTCTCCCATTATACCCATTTGATCAAATTTATTTGATTAGTTGTAGGGCATAACCCATACCAGCTGGGAGCCCTCTATATTTACAGAGTTGAAAGAGCGGCATGTATGGCCACACGATCAGATTCCCTTACTAGCACCTTTTTGTTTTAGAAGCCAAAATCCTTCTAGTTGTTGGGTCAGGAGGTCGGACCTCTAGAGCAATCCACACACATATGGTTCTTAGTAGAGATACAAAGTTCACCACGGAGAGTTTTCATGGGGATTGATGCTTGGCTGCCCTGAGAAATGAGTGTTGAGGGTGGAACCAGTGGGGTCAAGCATCTAAGTATCTGCTCTGAATAGCGTAGCCTCAGGGGAAACCCAATGTGGGATCAACAACTATTGTCCTAGTCAGCCATAAGAATTGTGCTTGTCTTTTTTTGAACAATCAAATATTCAAGATCAAACATCAAAACATTGTGTCTTTTGTGTATTCAAGTGTATGCAAAATAATTTTACATCAAACAACACACTTTTTTGAGTCATTTTGAGTCTAAACACTTACAAACATTGAGTCCTCATCAACACTGTGTCCTCTTGTCAAGGAAAAACAGTCAAAAATTCAAATTTGCTCACAACAAATAACTTCACAGATTGGAAAAATTGCACAAAGTTTTCAGAAACACATCCGTGTCTGACAGAACCGCGTCTATGTCATATAAGCACGTCTGTGAAGGGCAGAAATTTGCCTATGTCCTTTGAGCAACATTGCATTTACAAAATCTCAGAAATGCATCTGTGTCTGACAGAACCACATCTATTTTATTTAAGCGTGTCTGTGAAGTATACAAGCACGTCTGTGTTTAGAATTGAAAACTTTTACAGTCCAGCAAACGAGAACAGTTAGTTTTAGACTTATTGAGCTTCCTAGATATCTCTCTGGGATTTTATCTGGCATTCAACCTATCTTTGGGTCTCACAAAGTCCATCATTGCTTCACACCTTACATTACATTCACATTTTTCTAAACTTGAGTCAAAAGGTCACTTGCTTGTCCTCATCATACTTTGTCAACACAGTACATACAACAACATTTTGCTAAGTGGTCCCTCATCAAGGTCTATCACCTTTGGGTCTCATTTGGTCTTACTTAGAGGCAAGGTCAACTTACCTCGTCAAGAGAAACTATCATCTCTTTGGAAGCCACACCTACTTTACTACATACATACTTGGTCTTACACTTTGGACTTTGCAAGTACACTTCAGATTCATTTACATTCCATCCAACTCTTGGTCTTTCATTTTCTTTCCATTTTCATCTAGTCTCACACATCTTGGTCAATACCTAGTTCATGGTTGAAACCCATTCCCAAAAATCTAGGAGAGAAGCTAAAGAGGCTCAAGAGTCCGCAAACATGAGTTCCTATGAGTATGACAATGATATCTTTTTCAATTCTGATCATACTACATTACCTGACATGGATGCTTATAGAAACATTCCAAATGTTGAGAAAATGGGTACTACAAACAACAATGATACACACAATGACAATATGGACAACATTTCAGTACATTCAGCAGAACTGGAAGACTCCATTATGGATCCCCGTTTCAATCAATTGGTTGAGGAAATAATGAGGAGAGATAGACAATACTTCTTACAAGTGATGGCACAAAGTGGAGCCAAGATCCCTCATGATTTTGACATGTCTCAAATCATGGAAAATTGACCTTTGCAACAACCTCACCTCAACATGGATCAAAGGAGGCCTAATAGTGGAGGTACAAGAGGACCACATCTTGTGCCTGAATCACCATCATCTTTGTTTCAAAAACCAAAGGTCCCATACACACATGGTCAAGCATATGATACTCACCTTTGCAGACCATTATGGAAGTCTTACACAGACAAATATACTCAATCACATACTAATGCTAAAGACCTACAACCAAAGCAATTGGATATTCAAAGGCATGCTCAAAATTTGGACACAAGGAAACCCCGTGTCAAATTTGGGGGCAACACACTAGAACAAACTCATGACATTCCTATAGAGTATGGTATACATGGACAAAAAAGATATTTTGTTCCTCATCATGACTCTATACCAAGTGGTCCATATATGTAGCATCATTATAGACCTCCTCCATTTGAACATGTGTATGATCAATATCATCCATATATGCAACATGCTCCTCCTGCATCCATTGTTTCATGCATGGGGTATGGTCCAAGAAGTCGGTCTCCACCTAAGAATAATTTGGAACAAAAAATTAAGGATTTACAAAAGAAAATGGAGGACATAAATATAGTGAAGCTAGCTTATACAATGAGAGACATATGTCCCTATCCATTCAACAAAAGCATTCTAATGCCTTCATTTCCTATAAACTTTGTGACACCTAAGTTTGATAAGTACAGAGGCAAAGGAGATCCTAAGGCACATATAAGACAATTTTTCATAGCCTGCATTGAGGTAGCAACAAAAGAGACATATTTGATGAGATTATTCCCACAAAGCTTAGGTGATCAAGCTATGGAATGGTTCTCCCAACTCCCACCTGGAATTAAGTCATGGGGTGACTTAGCAGAAGCTTTCATCCAACATTTCTCATACAACATAGAGACAAACATATCAGTCACTACTTTGTGCAACACCAAGAAAAAGGAGGGAGAGTCTTTTTCATCATTTTTACAAAGATAGAGAAATCTAGCCAGTAGATGCTCTTGTGAAATTCCACAAAAATAAATGCTAGAGATGTTCACCCAAAATGTTAACAACTACATTGGTTATGACTTGAGAAAAACTTGTTTATCCACCTTCAAAGATGTGATTGAAAAATTCTTAGCAATAGAGAAGGTCCTAATTGAACAAGGAGTCATCAAAATATTCAAAGAAAACAAATAGGACTATAAAGGAAAAGACAAGCCAAGATTTTGGAATAAAAACAAGAAGACAGTCAATGATGGTGTTGTGGATGCCAATATAGTACGACCCAAAATCATTTTTTCTGGATCAAGCTTTACAAATAATCAAGTGAATACTCAAACAACTTCCAAATCACAAAGGAAGTACACCCCATTAGGAGAACCACTTGAATCAACTTTCAAGAAGCTAGTGGCAAACAAAATAATAACAATTCCAGATTTACCTCCATATGAGCCAACAGTCAAACCAAATTGGTGGAATGATGATGAGTATTGTGAATTTCATAAGAGCAAAGGACATAAAATGAAAAATTGTCATCGACTGAAGAACATCATACAAGATTTTATTGATATAGGTGACATAGAAATTGAGGGACACTCATCCAATCAAGAACATGAGATGTTTAAAGAACCATTCCCAAAGAATGACAAGGGAAAAGCTAAAGCCACAGATGACCAAACCAACTATACCAGAGCATCTTATAACTATTATTCAACTATCAATCACATTTTGATAGACAATTATGTCTCTACCATTATCATCAAGGATAAAACACCTGAGAATTCTACCTAGAGACCCAAAATCATCCTAATAGGAATTGGATCTTTTTCCGAACCTACCTCTGAATGTAAAGTTACAACTAGTCGAGGTAAATTCACTTTACAAGGTGCTCCAGCTAAAAACACCACTTCCTCATCAACCAAATCTGAGTATGACCTTGTAGAATAGTTAGGGAAGACACCCGCACTTATCTCCATCCTCGAGCTCTTACACATATCCCCTGCACATAAAGCCATTCTTGACAAAATCTTAAGAGACACTTCTATCCCTACTGATCTGAATGTGGATCAGTTTCAAGACATGGTGGGATACCTTTCTATTCCACACTCCCTTACATTCACTGAAGCTGACGATGCCTCCGTAAGCCAACCACATAATGCACCTTTACACATTGAAGCCTTTCTACACAAGCATTGAATAAAACGAGTCTTGATAGATGGAGGAGCAGGTCTAAACATTTGTACATTGATCACTATTAAACAATTGGGATATTTAGATAAAGCTGTGAATTCTACAAACAAAATTACCATCAAGGCATATGATGATGAAGAGCGTTCATCCAAAGGCACAATCACCTTGCCTCTCAGAGTTGGGCCAGTTACAAAGGATGTGGTTTGTCAAGTCCTAGACCTAGATCTCACATACAACATATTACTAGGACGTCCTTGGATTCATGAAATGAGGGCAGTCCCATCTACATATCACCACTGCATTAAGTTTCCTCAAAACAGAGTTGAAATAATAGTTAATGGTGATCCTAATCCATTCATATACAACAATAACTTGAGAACCAAAATGGAGATGATCATTCCAAGTAATAGGGAAGTTGTTCCTTCTTCTTGATCCTGAATCATTAAAACCTTCAACGTCAAAACAAGGCGAGCTTAAAGGGAAATATCAGGATAAGGGCATGGGTGAATACACTTTGAATCAAACCATGTGCTTACAACAATTTATGAATTCACCAAAAGAATATGGATGACCACATCGTACTAAGCGGGTATCTATCATTACACTCAAATGGGATCCTACAATCTTCCAAAAGTGGGGTGAATTGGAAGAAGAAGACTTATACAAAATGCTTTACAAAGACCCTGAAAATGATACACAAGATCACATTAGCCTACCATGTGAAAAATATGGCAAAGGGTTCAAGATGCTAAATTTTTTTGGGTATGATGGCAAAAGTCCTCTTGGCTTAAGAAAGGAAGGCATCATTGAACCTTTACAACCATAATTGACATTCAAAAAGGAATGCTCAAAAGGACTTGGTTTCATGTCTTCCAAGGAAAACATTCGAAAGATAGAAGAAGCATTACTAATCAAAGCTGGCAAAATTCAACAAGAGAATCGCTATTCCACAGACTCCAATGAATGGGAATGGGATTCAGACAAATCCTTCAGTGACTATGAACTCACCGAGACATTCAGAGGACTAGGTGAACCCACAAAAGAAGAGGAATTTTATAGAAAATTAAAAGTTGGTCAAGAAACAACCCCTGAGGATCCCACACAGTCCTTGCCTCTAGGTTCTAGGTCGAAATCATGAAGAATGAGAACCTTGTCCCGGAATGTGCTACTAGTGATGACAATTTGGATTCGTTCACGATCGAGAAAGATGAGGAGAGTGTTGATGATGACCTCGACAACTACCTCGACATACCTAAATATAACTATATCTTCACCCTTAGCCCCGCTAACTTCGAAGACATCAAAGGTCTTCCCCTTATTCACCACCAACTTATTGTTAGGATTTCAAGCAGATCCGAAGCAATTATGAACTAACAATTATATGCAGATTTAAATACAAAAGATAAAGAAATAAAACATGACACAGATAACACAAATATTTAACGTGATTCACCCAGAATGGGTTACGTCCACCATACACAGCCGTCCAATCTTTCTTATTATCCAGCAAAAACAGTACATCAACCTTACAATGCCTTAAGCATCCCAGCCGCTTATAACATGCATTTTTTTAGGGCAAAAACAAAGTCATCCTTTTTAGGGTTTTATTACAATGTCGGTTTTCATCAACGAAAAAAATGGCAAAATTTTTTTTCTCGGGGGCTGCCACCCCTGAACCTTTGCCTGGGGCCCAGCCCGGCCCCAGACCCCGACGAGGATACGTGCTGAGTGTACCATACTTTGTTGATTAGTCGCCACATTTCAAATTTCTCCCACTTGGAAACTGATCAAGCTCCACACCGAACAATCTCCCACTTGGAGATTGATACTACACAACACCACTGTACATGCAACATCTGCTGGATAAAACACTAGGACTCGACTGGTATAAATTCCACAATTATGAATCAAGAAGACCAACAAAAATTGATGAAGAAATCAGCTTCTCCTATGGAACTGCCTTTGTGAACATATCGGTAGGATTCTAACTTGTGTGAATCTTCTCAAGCCATAACTGACCCTCCTCCAAAATAGTTCAAATGAAGTGGTACCTGAGCTTAATGTGCTTTGTCCTAGAATGAAAAGTAGGGTTCTTTGCAAGATGAATGGCACTCTGGCTATCAGTATACAATGGGCTATCCTCTTGTGTCTGACCCAATTCCTCCAGAAAACATTGCAACCAAATCATCTCCTTGCTGGCTTCTGTAGCAGCAACATACTCAGCTTCAGTGGTTGAAAGTGCAGCAACCTTTTGCAGCCTAGAAATCCAACTGACTGCAGTTCCCCCTATAATAAAAACATACCCTGTAGTACTCCTCTGTGAATCAATATCACCCGCCAGATTAGAGTCAACAAAACCACTTAGAGCAGCATTAGATCCTTTGAAACATAATGCCTTCATAGTAGTTCCTTTCAAATACTAAAGAATCCATTTCACAGTATTCCATTGTTCCATACCCGGATTACTCATAAACCTGCTCACAACTCCCACTGCATGTGCAATATCTGGCCTTGTGCATACCATTGCATACATCAGACTGCCAATAGCTGATGAATACGAGATGTTAGACATTTTATTAACCTCTTCCTGTGTCTTTGGGCACATCTCCTTAGTCAATTTGAAATGACTAGCCAAAGGTGTACTAACTGCTTTTGCATCCTACATGTTAAATCTTTTCAACACCTTCTTTATATACTCACTTTGGGACAAATTCAAGGTTCTATTTTTCTTGTCCCATATAATCCTCATACCAAGAATTTGCTTAGCTGCACCCAAATCCTTCATAGAAAATGACCTGGCTAATTTTTGTTTAAGATTATTTATATGTTGCATGTTAGACCTAGCAACAAGCATGTCATCAATATAAAGCAATAGGATAATATAACTGCCATTATCAAATCTCTTAAAATATACACAATGATCAAAATGACATCTATGATAACCGTGTTCAACCATGAAACTATCAAATTTTAAATACCATTATCGGGGTGCTTGCTTTAGGCCATACAAACTTTTCTTTAACCTGCACACCAAGTTCTCCTTACCTTTGACCTCATATCCCTGTGGTTGCAACATGTAAATTTCCTCCTCCAAATCTCCATGGAGAAAAGCTGTTTTCACATCTAATTGTTCAAGATGTAAATCATCTGCAGCCACAAGACTAAGTACAGTTCTAATTGAAGTCATTTTTACAACTGGAGAAAATATTTCATCATAATCTATACCCTTTTTCTGTGTAAAACCTTTTACCACAAGTCTGGCCTTATATCTTTTCTGACCTCCTTCCTCCTCCTTCAGCCGATAAACCCATTTGTTTGGCAAGGCTCTTTTTTCTATAGGTAAAGGGACTAAGTCCCAAGTCTTATTTTTCATCAAGGAGTCCATCTCCTCTTTCATGCCTAGCTCCCATTGTTGTTTGGCATCTACCTGCATTGCTTCTTCATATTTTTCTGGTTCACCAGAATCCGCTAATAAAATAGAATACAAAGAAGGAGAAAATATTTTAGGGGGTCTACTTGTCCTCGTAGAATGTCTAACACTTGCAGGAGTTTGTGGGACAATCTATTGTTGCTGAGCATCAGGTACCTGTGGCATTTCATTTTCAGGAATCTCATCCAACACCACATATTCTTGTTTGTCTTGTTCATGCTTCTTTTCCTGCATCTGTTCTTTACATATAACCTTCTCATTGAATATAACATCTCTACTTCTAATTATTTTCTTATTTTCAAAATCTCATAACCGATAGCCATATTCATCTATCCCATATCCAATGAAGGTACATTTCTGAGATTTAGCATCAAGCTTGGTTCTATTTTCTTTATCAACATGGACAAAAGCTTCGCAACTAAAAGTTTTTAGAAAAGAATAATTTACCTTTTTACCAGTCCATGCCTCCTCTAGAATACCACCATCCAAAGGGGTTGAAGGTCCTCTATTTATCAAATAGACAGCAGTATGTACAACATCTGCCCAAAAATGTAAGGGCAATCTAGCATGCAATCTCATGCTCCTTGCACGTTCGATGATTGTCTTATTCATTCTCTCTGACACACCATTTTCCTGTGGAGTTCCTGGAACTATCTTCTGCTTTCGAATCCCATTTAAGGAAAAGTAATCTTCAAATGCTTTGCTACAATACTCACCTCCATTATCTGATTTGAGACACTTCAACTTTTTTCCTGTCTCATTCTCAACCAATGCTTTCCATTTCTTAAAAGTTTCAAAAACATCTGATTTTTGTTTTAGGAAATATACCCATATTTTTTTGGTTGAGTCATCAATAAAAATAACATAATAACAAGAGCCACCAAGAGATGATACCTGAGCCAGTCCCCATACATCTGAATGTACAAGCTCTAACTTCTCACTCTTCTTCTCTTTCCCAACCTTGAGAAATCTGACTCTTTTCTATTTACCATAAACACAGTTTTCACAGAACTCTAAATCAATCTTCTTTAGTCCTGGCAATAGATTTTTGGAGTGAAGGATTTTCATCCCTTTCTCACTCATGTGCCCTAGCCTATGGTGCCACATTATCGAATCTGTTCTTACAACATTTATTGTTGTTGTTCCTGCAGTAACTTTATCTGTAGCAGCTAAGGTAGAGTAAGTGTTACCAGTACACAGATATAATATGCCTACCTTCGCACCTTTAGCTACTACTAATGATCCTTTAGTGACCTTCCACATATTGTCTAAGAAGGTAACTATGCAACCTTCACTACCTAGTTGCCCTGAAGAAATTAAATTTCTTCTTAAATTAGGAACATGTCTTACCTCCTGTAGAAACCAGTCATTACCATTCTGCAACTTGATCTTTATCTTTCCTTTTCCAACAATTTGATAGGGCTCATCATCACCCAAATATACCTGTCCAAAATCACCTTGAACATAATCTAGAAAATATTTTCTATGGGGTGTAGCATGAAATGAAGCCCCAGAATCTATTACCTAGGAATTATTAACATTATCCAAACATAAGATTAAAGCATCTTGTAAAGTATTACTTGCAATATTAGCTTCCTTACTGTCATTTTCATTTTTATCTCCTTCTTTGTTTTTCTGAGACCAACAGTCTTTCTTTAGATGACTAGGCTTTCCGCAGTACCAGCAATCTTTATTTCCTCTAGATTGAGAGCATCCTTTCTTTGACTTCCCTCGTGACTTCTCATTCCCAGGGCCTTTTCCTCTTTCCTTTGATCTTCCTCTGTTCTCTACATTCAAAACACTACGCGATGATGTTGGAGTCTCACCTGTGCTTTTCCTTTGCATTTCCTCGCTTAGGATAACACCAATAATATCATCAAATACCAAAGTATTTTTACCAAAGACAGAGTTACTTACAGCCATAACCAAACTATTCCAACTTTCTGACAAAGAACATAAAATCAAGAGATCCCTAACATCTTCTGCAAAGGTAATTTTTACCGAAGACAATTGACTGGTAATTTTATTAAATTCATTTAAGTGCTCTGCTACAGATCCTCCCTCACTCATTTTCAAATTAAACAAACTCTTCATAAGAAATACCTTATTCAAAGCTAAGGGTTTCTCATACAACTTAGCCAATGTTGCCATCAAATCTATAGTCATTTTTGCTTCTGTTATATTGAATGCTACAGACAGTGTGAGACACAATCGAATGGATCCCAGTGCCTTTCTATCTAAAATGTCCCACTCTTCATCTGACATTGTGGTCGATTTCTTTGCCTTTCCTTCTAATGGCCGCCACAAATCCTTTTGATACAGGTAATCCTTCATCTGCATTTTCCATAACTGATAATTCTAGCCATTAAACTTTTCAACCTTGAATTTGGAATCCTCCATTGCTCCCACTCAAATTTGAAAGTCCTACCAATTTACAGAAAACCTCGCTCTGATACCAATTGTTAGGATTTCAAGCAGATCTGAAGCAATTATGAACTAATAGTTATATGTAGATTTAAATACAAAAGATAAAGAAATAAAACAGGACACAGATAACACAGAGATTTAACGTGGTTCACCCAGAATGGGTTACGTCCACCATACACAGCCATCCAATCTTTCTTATTATCCAGCAAAAACAATACATCAACCTTACAATGCCTTAAGCATCCCAGCCGCTTATAACATGCATTTTTTTAGGGAAAAAAGAAAGTCAGCCTTTTTAGGGTTTTATTACAATGTCAGTTTTCATCAATGAAAAAAATGGCAAAATTTTTTTTCTCGAGGGCTGCCGCCCCCGAACCCCCGCCCAGGGCCTAGCCCGGCCCTAGACCCCAACGAGGATACGTGTTGAGTGTACAGTACTTTGCTGATTAGTCACCACATTTCAACACTTATTGATTGGGACCAAGAAGGACCTACATAGTTCGACACATTCCAAAATGATGAAGCCTTTATTGACTATCTAGGCATACGAGATGATCTTCCCCCCTAGGGACCATAAGGCAGGATACACTATAGAACTCAATAGCGTGGCATATTTTGGTGAGGGTGTTGGGCCTTCTAATCGCAAAAACATAAAAATAAAAATAAATCAAAGGTCTTATGGTGAAAACCACATTGTGGTGCTGTCTGACCCCAAAAAAGTTAAAAGAAAGGACATATCTGAGGGTGAAAACCTCTCTAAGGCACCCGAGGATGCAAGGCTTGACATTATCCCAACATCATATGAAGAAAAATTATCCATGTTGGTAGAGGAGACCATCAAAACAAACATTGGTACAGAAGAAATTCCACATTACATATTCCTAGCTCAATCCCTGACAGAGACATAAAGATCAAAGTTCATAAGTTTCTTCATAGAGCGACAAATCAATTTTGCATGGTCATACACTGATATGCCTGGATTGGATTCGGATTTGATAATGCATCATTTGATGGTTAAACCGGGGGCAAAACCAGTGAAACAGAAATTAAGAAAGATGCATCCACAAGTGGCATTATTAGTCAAAGCAGATCTCAAAAAATTATTCGATGTCGAATTCATATGCCCAATTGATTATCCTGAATGGATCTCCAACTTAGTGCCTATCAGTAAACAAGATCGTAGCATCAGAATATGTACAAATTTTAGAGACATCAACAAAGCTTGTCCTAAGGATGACTTTCCATTACCAAATATTGACTTGTTCATAGATCTCACAACAGGTCATGCAATGTTATCTTTGATGGATGGATTCTCTGGTTATAATCAAATAAAAATTGCATCCGAGGATCAACACAAAACAACATTCACTTGTCCTTGGGGAACTTTCTGCTAGAATGTCATGCCCTTTGGGCTAAAAAATGTAGGCACTATATATCAAAGAGCCATGACTATATCTTTCATGATCTCATGCACATTATTGTGGAAGATTATGTTGATGACCTCTTGGGAAAATCAATAGACAGAGATACACATTTGGACATACTTTCAGTCATTTTTGATTGGTTGGAAAAATACAAAGTAAGATTAAACCCCAAGAAATGTGTCTTTGGAGTAACCTCTGGGAAGCTCCTGGGATTCATTGTCTCAAAAAGAAGAATCAAAGCCGATCCAGCAAAAGTCAAGACCATCTAGAGAGATGCAACCACCAAGAAATATTAGTCAACTTTGATCTTTGCAAGGGAGACTCCAGTCCATATGAAGATTCATAGCACAACTTGCGGATAAATGTAATCCTTTTCAGCACTTGCTACACAAAAACATCAAATTCAAATGGGATGATAACTATCAAGAGGCTTTCCATACACTCAAAGATTATCTTCTAAATCCACCAGTATTGATGCCACCAGTTCCAGATCAACCTCTATTACTATACATATTAGCTACTTCAACAGCACTGGGGGCACTCTTGGCACAACAGGTTGTTGTGGGCAAAGAAAAGGCAGTTTATTACATCAGTCGCACATTGGTAGGATATGAGCTAAACTATGCACCAATTGAGTGTCCATGTCTCACTGTGGTCTTTGCTTTGCAAAAATTATGACATTACATACTAACTCATAAAACTAAGTTGGTCACAAGGATCGATCCATTGAAATACCTTCTCAATAAAGCAACGCTTATTGGGCGGCTAGCCAAATGGGTGATGCTCTTGAGTGAATTCGATATTGAATATGTGGATAGAAAAGCAATAAAAGGACAAGATATTGCAGATCAATTAGCAGATGCTCCCATGATAGATGATGTTCCTCTAACTTCAAAATTTCCAGATGAATCCATCTTAACAGTGTCACACACAAAGACTTGGCAGCTATACTTTGACGGCTCATACACACAACATGGGGTAGGATCGGGCATCCTCTTCATAAATCCTCAAGGGGATTCCATACCAAAATCATATCGATTATCATTTTCTTGCACTAATAAAATAGCAGAATACGAGGCATTAACAACTGGATTACGGATTGTTGTTCAAGGGAAGATCCAGGAACTTCATGGTTTTGGGGACTCTCAACTTGTAATTCGTCAAGCAACTGATGACTACCAAACAAAGGATGAGAAATTAATGCCTTACAAAAGAATGGTGGATGACCTGAAAAAACATTTCATGAAGTTAGACTTTGAGAAGATACCAAGAGAGAAGAATCGAGCCGAGGATGCCATGGCTATAATTGCTTCACTAATCGATCTACCACAAAATGAAATCCGCTATGAGTTCTTGGTGGATAACCTTTTGGTTCCCTCATATGAGATCACTCCTACTGAAATGATATGTGTCATCGGTCCTGATTCCCCGTTATATGGCTCCATTTTCACATACCTTTGTGACAGTACCCTTCCTCTTGACTTATCCAATAACCAACATCGCACTTTCATTCACCAATCTTCTTGATACGTTATTAAAGCCGATATCCTATACCATCGAGGTCTAGATGGCACTCTTCTTAGATGTTTAGAAAGGGATGAAGCTCAGATTACGTTACATGAAGTTCATGAAAGGATATGTGGTCCACATTCTAGTGGTCCCACCTTAGCCAAGAAACTCATCAGGACTGGATATTACTGGCCCAATATGGAAAAAGACTCATATCAGTTTGTCAAGAAATGTAAGCAGTGTCAACTTCATGGAGACCTCATTCATGCGCCAACACAAGAACTTCAACCAATTGTGACTCCTTGGCCCTTTTGTCAATGGGGACTCAATCTCATAGGCAAGATTCATGCTCCTTCCTCCAATGGTCATAAATTCATCATTGCTGCCACAAAGTATTTCACAAAATGGCTCGAAGTCGTGCCTCTTACACAAGTCACTAGAAAAAAAATTGCTACATTCATTCTCAACTATAACATTTGTCGATACAGTATTCCATATTACTCATATTACTCATCGTGAACTTTGTGATCGCTTCCATATTACTCATCATTTCTCCATGCCTTATTACCCCCAAGGTAATGGTCAAGCTAAGGCATCTAATAAAACAATCGTTAAAATCTTAAAAAAGATAGTCCATGACGTTGGCTGCAATTGGCATATCCAACTTAATCTCATACTTTGGACTTACCGCACAAGCGTCCGCACACCTATAGGAGCTACCCCTTTTTCACTTATTTATGATGTTGAATTTATCTTGCCTATTGAGGTCGAGTTACCCTCTTTACGAGTCTCTTTGCAAAACATTATCAATGACGAATACTACAAGGTCTCTCGCTTACAAGAACTTGAACTATTGGATGAACAAAGACAAACTGCTTTTAATCATCTTAAGGCTTATCAACAACAAATAAGTTGCAGTTACAATCATAAAGTCAAGCCTCACACATTTGAGGTAGGTGACTTAGTTCTCAGAGAATCCTAAAAATCAGCAAGACAGAGAGAAGAAGGGCAAGTTTGAACCAAATTGGCTTGGTCCTTACATCATCACAACAGCCTATGGATCCGGTGCATATCAGCTCTCAACCATAGAGGGTGAACCTTTGGAGGACCCTATCAATAGTATGCACCTTTTCAGGTTTTACACATAGCTCTTCAGAGTATCCCAATTCAAAAATACAAAAAAAGCAAAAAATTTAAAAAATACAAAAAAAATAAAAAATAAAAAATATATCAAAAAAATTGAAAAACAAAAAAACATTTCGTCCAATGGTGAAAACCACTTCGGTGGTGCCTTGGTCAAGTACCATGGTGTAAATTGGGTCACCGGTGCCATGTGTAGAGACATTGCTCCTCCCTCCTTCAGAATTCAATTTCATCCTTTCACTTTGCACACACTAACAACCTATCCATTCATAACAAACTTACCCATTCCCATCATGGTTGTTATTGATTTACCCAAGATTAGTTAGCCATTTATAATAATCCCTCCTTTTCATGCCTTCCATCCATAATAAATTAGCTCCTATCTGTGGCTAAGGCAAATCCTACGTCTAGTAATGGGTGTGGAACTAAGACCATCACCCATTTTGAGGAGTACAGTTTCTTACAGTTTTCTCCAGTCTATCCATGCACAATTCGCAATAAACCAACATTTACATCACTAGTCCACAATAAAGTTTTGTATTCTCCACAATAAAGTATCAGTTTCATGGATTTAGTCAATTTTAGATGAGACACAACAACAACAATGGGCTTCAACAAATCAAATCTTTCAACAGACTCAAACAACATTATGGTTCAGTGTTATCTATCATTTTGTGAAAATAAACATTGTGACCACAATCAAATAGACTTATACAAGTGATAAGAGACACTAAACTTGAGGAATATAGTGGATGTTGGTGTCGAGTCTTGGTTTTCTTTTGATTTTATCTTTTTGGTGACATGTCTTTGAGCTTTTTTGGGATGTCTCTGACTAGAGATTCTATCTCTAGGATGTCTTTGAATAGAAAGGCGAGGATGGGGTATCGTCACCTATTTTTCTTTGTTCTCTGTGGATTGTCTCTTAGTAATGCTATGACTTGTCCAAGGATATGAGGACACTATGAGTCTAGTGTGAACTGGGGCATTCTTTGTTTGCGACTGTCTAATCTCCATGCAAACAGGTACAATGACTTTCTGGGTCAAACATATGCCTTGATTGTCATAACCTACTTGCCATAATAAAGCTCAATGATGATAACACACAAGAAGCTCTTTTACTTTCATATCTTCTATCTTTCATCCCCCTTTCTTGATTGACCTCCATCGTCCTTCTTGAGTCCGTGTAGCCCGCTATCACATGACTGAGTATAATGACACACCAAAAAAAATTTGTATTTCATGTAGTTGCACCTGCATTACCAGATATTAAGCATTTCATACATACATATAGATATTACAATTGCATCACATCTTGCACACAACACATGTTAGCACATCTTACATTTTCATCATTTAAATAGTTATTTATATTATCATATTCATCTGCATTTCATACATTCACATTTGCATTGGAATAACATATAAAACATAAAAGAACAAAAATATTGCATTTCATCATTACATATTTGCATCCATATTATGCATTAACACATAGAAACATACATCACATAGGTACACATGCATATAGTTGCTGCAAGGATGAATCATCTCATATATATAATCATAAGTGTCATGATACAATGATGTCAAAATCATATGGCTACAATCACCTGAAGGTGTCATCATACAAAATGGTACAAAACTGATACATAGGGAGCCCTATACGCTATGATGAACTCTCTCCCTTGGAGCTGCCTGGCCTTGACAGAGTCTAAGCCCTGGAAAGACCCAACCTAGGATCATCTCTCTTGTCTCCTCTATCTAGTGGTGGTGGAGGACCCATGACCCCCACCACTCGATGCCTGTCTCCTATCCCTCCCTCCAGTGGTCATCATTGTTCGTGATACTCTACGGAAGCTCCTAGCCCATTGCTCTAGTGGCATTGCTCCATAGTATAGGTCTCTCCAGTAACCTATCTCCTCCCTGGATTATAGAACATAAGCATAAAAGGCTCCTGTGTCCTTTGCCGCCTACGTCCCTGCCCTCAGTGTCATCTTAGCCTCTGTATAGTGTTGAATAGCCTGATCCCTCTCCCGCTCCGTGTCCCTCAGCTGTCTCCTGAGCCTATGCCTCTCCTGCTCGAGATCCTAGATCTCATCTGCCTGTCCCTGGCAGATCTCCCTCAACTCCAATAGCTCATCCTCCTCCTCTCCCCCCTTGTACCTATGGCTGCTCTTGTGGTTGCCCGTGCCCCTGTCCTCATCCCTGTCCCTATCCCTGTACCTCTCTAGGACCCTATGCTACTGGCACCTATAAAGGAAATCCACCTTTGCCTCTCACCATGTGAGCCTCTCTCTCCTCTCCACCCTCTCTCTGCGGAGCCACTCTCCTATCACCCCTCGCCTCCTCCATCGACCTCTACCTCTACCATCTTCATCATCATCATCATCACCCCCGCCATTTCCATCTATCTGCTCCCCTGGGTCTGTTAGTCGTGGAAATGGATGCTCAACCCAATAAGCAGTATACTCTACATCCATCCCTCCATCCTCTATCTCTGGCCACATATCCCAAGGCAAGGGCACAATCTCTGCCAGTTGCATCACTGCCTCATCATAGGACAATAATGGTTCGAAGTGTGCCTGATCCCTCACTATCCGAGCATAAATCCTGTAACCTCGTGGCATCCAATGTATCATGCCGAACTGCCTACCAACCCTATCAACCAACTACCTCTCTAGTACATAGGGCATCTGCCCAATTAGATACCTGCTCCTGAATGTGTATGGCAACTCCATGGTGTCATCCTCCCACTCCTCACACTCTTGGTATGGTCTCCATACCACAGTGTCAATCTCATTGATGACCTTGTGCCAGTACTTGAATCTACCAATCCATGGCTGAGATGTAATCATATCATATAAATGCACAAAACTGCGCCCATGGCCCCTACCTTTGAAATGAATCAGTCAGGTAACCGACAGAAGCTCATAAGCCCATACCTACAATAATGTCACTCCGCAGCCCAATCCTATAGATCCATGGTATACAAACTGATGAAGCTCATAGTACAAATGTGCCAGCACGCACAGTCCCTAGGCATATCTAGTATGTTGTGTCACTAGTGTCTCCAATATGCTCCCCCAGCCCATAGCTAGTCCTCATGTAGCCCTATCCGGACATAGGAACCCACTAATCACTCCTGCCAGTACTATTGGTAGTGCTAATCCTGTCCGTGTCATGGTATCTTAGGCCACATGTCCAACCCTCATCTCCAATCCTGTATCCTGGAACACTCATCTCAGGGCATCCCTGTCTCCGTCTTGATCATAGGATATCAACTCCCCATTGATCGGTATCCTCAGAATCCTATATACATCCTCCAAGGTGACTGTCATCTCACCCATCGACAAATGAAAAGTGCATGTCTCTGAGTGCCATCTCTCAGCTAGCGCAGTTAGCAATCCCATGTTTACCCTAAACTCAAGCACATATAGAATTAATCACAATCCTAGAACCTCAATAGTTTCTCTATCCTCAAATGTCAGCTCCAGTTGTAAGCTCTGAGTCCACAGGAATATCTCTCATGACTCCAGCATAGGTAGGTACTCCTACAGTCAAACAAATCAGCTCTATCAGTCAAAGTGGAATTCACTTTTCATCAAAAAATACTGCTTATTATCCTAGTTCTTATATCTATCATATGGCACTCTATCCTAGTGACACTCACTGTTCATCACAAAGTGCTGCTCTTTTTAGTACTATTTGTTAATCACAAAGTACTATGTCTTGGTACTCCCTATTCGTTATAGAGTGCCTCAATCTATCCCATCTTAGGGCCTCTACTTGAATGTATCCTCTTGAGTAGTTTCCTAATTGGCAATGTATGTTCTATCATAGAATTGTCAATCCTAGCACTATTTTCTATCCTAGTCTTCCCTAGAGGACTTGCTTGAGTGTATCCTCTCAGCATCTTATCCAATCGACAGCATATGTTCATCACAGAACTGTCGATTTGACCTAGAAGACACAAACGCGCCTTCATGACATAAATGTGCTTACATATTGCACAAATGCGCCTGCTCTGCATAGACACGCCTGAAATACATAGACGTGCCTATGCTCTGCATAGACATGCCTACTCTGCACAGATGTTCCTGCTCTGCACAAACATGCCCACATAGCACAGAGGCGCCTGCACAATAGAGACACGCTTGCATTTGACATAGACACCTTTTTCTTCATAGACACGCCTGGCACAAACACAGATGCGCCTAGCTAACCCAGACACACCTGGCACCAGCACAGACGCGCCTCAGTATTTTTTGACCATGTTTGATATATTCTAAAATTCATTAAATGTGCTACCTAACATGCATTAATAACAACATTTATTGCAGCAAAGTACAAGGAGGTTTTGTGGTACTTACCGGCTCTCCTACATCTGTTGGCCTCTGAAATCAGTGAACGTGATCGAATCTGTGAACCAATGCCATTGCTACTTTATTCTCTCTCTGCACTCTGATCTCTTCGAGGTGTGGATGACAATGAGGATGTTTTCCCCTCGTGGTCTATCTTATAGATTGCCCTAGCCCTAGCCCTAGCCCTAGCCCTCGGCTCTCGAGTCAGTCTTCTTTATCCCGTGACTCTGTCACTCTAACCTATTTGGTCAGTCCATTCTAGCCTTTCTTTCTTATCAAGAGATTGTCTGTGATCTTTTCAGACATATTCATCCAATCTCTCGAGGGGGCATATCATTCCCATCTTGGGGCAACTCTGTATCAGTTCATATTATCTTCTTTGGAACAACATGACAAGATGCATTGTCTCAAAGAGAGGCAAAATGTAGACACCTAAAATTGTCCAGTCTAATTAAATTAATATTTTATTTATTTAATTATTTAAGCCTAATTCTTCTATTAATTAAATAAATCTTTATTTATTTAATTAATTCATTTATCCTCTTCTAGCCTTATTTCTCATTTAAATAAATACATTTATTTATTTAAATTATCCTTTTCCTAAATTAAATAAATACTCTTATTTATTTAATTGATTCCACTTCTTCTATTAATTAAATAAATCTTTATTTATTTAATTAATTCATTATCCTTTTCTACCTATGACACATGTCATTCATTTCTTAATTCATACACTACCTACCCTCTAATCATAGTTGACCATTTATCTTTTACACCTCTCAATCTTATCCCTCCATTTCTTATGGTGTCTTTATATAAGTAGATGCTTCCTTCATTATCAACCTCCTGGACATATACATTCGAATCAAGCATCCTAGCAATTGATCTTTCATATACGATCCTACTTGCAACCACATTTCCGTTCTTTGTTGAGCTCTTGTGCACACAAAATCTAAGAGCAAATATATCAAGCAAGATAAATGGAGATAGGAAGAATGGAGATTCAAACCCTATTGGACATGTGATGGTATAATCTTTGTGATTTCATTTGATTTGCATTGTCTTAGGTAATCTTTATATGTTATGGTGGATCTTTGTTGTTGTTAGGCTAGGGTTTGTGGTTGAATTGATTTAGTCTTTCGATATTGTTGTTATCCATTTTCACCGTATACAGTATCATCAACAAATTGCTGGTGGGAACATGCTTTGAAACTAGAAGAGGGAGATATTCCCCGCAGAAGCCCCTGAGAAACAATTTTTTGAATAAATCTACCTAGACATTGAGCTAGAATAATGAAGAGAATAGGGGAGATGGGATCCCCCTGCCTCATGCCCCTAGAAGTTTTAAAGAAGGGGTAAGGCACACCATTCACAATGATAGAGAAATAAGGAGTCAATATAAGTTGGTCAATCAATTGAATAAACCTATCACAAAATCCAAAAGCACCAAGAACCTTACCCAAGAAGCCCCAATCCACACGATCATAGGCTTTAGACAAGTCCAACTTCATCAGGAAGCCTTGTTTCTTCGATTACACTAGTGAGTGTATGTTTTCATGAATAGTAATAATGGAGTCAAGGATTTGTCTTCCAAGAACAAAGCCACTCTGTTGGGGTGATATTATAGATGGGAGAATCATTAGCAGTCTATCAGTAACCAACTTCAAGATAATTTTATAGAAAGAATTGCATAATCTTATCGAATGAAACTTATCCATAGAATCAGTCCCAAGACATTTGGGAATCAGAACCAAAAAAGTAGCATTGAGTTCCTTTAAGATAATCCTAGACCCCAAAAATTCTTTCACTCCTTTAACCACAACACATTTAAGAATGTTCCAAAAGGCTTGAAAGAACAGTGGGAACCCATCTGGACTCGGGGCTTTATTACCATCAAAGGAGAAAAATTCTTTCTTAACTTCCTCCTCAGAGGGAATGGCCACCAAAGCCTTGTTTTGAAAATCATTAATGATGGAAGGAATGGTCTCTAAGAGGGCCCTCTAAGAAAGGTCATTCAAACCACAATCCGCTAAGAGAAGAGATTTTAAAAAATTCCTGGCTTCATTCCCAACCTCATCATCCATCCTTGTTTCAATTCCACCAATTCTCAACTTTGAGATCCTATTTGCAGCCTTATGTTTCATAGCAGTCATATGGGAGAACTTGGTGTTTCTGTCCCTAGCTTTAAGCCAAAGAGATCTAGACCATTGTTTTTGAAAAACATCCTCTTCTGATAATCTAATGATACTTAACAAGCACTTCATTTTCCTTTGTGATAGACACTTCATTATATCCACTGGTTTGGAATTTATCTTGTATTTCCTTTATCTCAAGTTGGGTTTTGGACTTGGCAACAAAAAGATCCCCAAAAACTTCCTTGTTCCATTTCTTTATATTATCTTTCATGTAGCTAAATTTTTTCACCATTCTATACATCGCGGTACCATTGACATCAATAGACCACCACTTCTCAGTGGCCTTCTCAAGGTTAGGGTGGTCCTGCCACATCCTTTCAAATCTAATCAGGAAGTTTATTTTAACACTTATATTCTTAGCAACAAAAACCACAACAAAGTGGTTAAAACCAATCTGAAAATTTTTCGATAGGGAGCACAGATAATGGTTAAACCAATCATTAGAAATAAGGGCCCTGTCAAGTCTGACTTGAATAAGATCTTCCCCCGCCCTACGGTTGGTCTAGGTAAAATTGGTACCTTGGAGATCAATATCATGCAGACCCTGGTTATTGATAAAGTTCAATAGATCCATTCTACTTTCTAACTGAGAGGGGACACCTCCAAACTTCTCTTTGTCATGAAGAGAGGTGTTGAAGTCCCCAATGACCATCCATGTTTCATCCTTAAAAAGAGACCGAATGGCCTACAGCTTCTTCCAAAATTTACATCTACCAAGTCTATTATTAGGGACGTAAGAATTAGTTAGGAGCCAAGAGGTACCATCCCCAAAATGATGAAACCTAACAAAGGCAAAATTGCTATCCTACTTAATAGGCACCCTAGTAACACGCCTTAGATTCCAAAAAATGACAATGCCCCTAGAAGCACCATCCACGCTACCTCCTAAAACTCCCCCATCCTTAAAAATCTTAATCTTCTCAACTTTCTCTTTAGTCATTTTAGTTTCTTGGATAAGAACAATGTCTGGTTTATGCCTCTTGATCTCTAATCTAGCTTGTTGATTTTCTTCTAGGAGGAGAGGGGATAAAACCCGTATCGGATTTAGTCCAATTTCTTGTCTTTACTGGTGTAGCCTGAGGGTTGGATTTAGGCCCCTTTTTCTAACTTTCTTTCGTTCCGCTACTTCGTTAATCTGGCTATCTTCCTCTTGGATGTTCTGGGTGAATTTCTTCTTCTTGACACCATCAACCTCAGCCCACTTAGCACTTATATTAAGTAGTGAGGTCATTGGGGATTGCTAGAAGGTAGATTTCACCATATCCATCGATTGTTGTGATTCTAATGATGAGATCCTTCCAAGGATCAAACACCTCTGGGCTTCCTCATAGTCAGACCTAGGGCCATCTCTATTAGTGTTTTCCATAATGCAATTAGAATCCTCTTCCTCCTTGGTCTGTAACACCACCTATATTTCTCCATCTTCCAAGTTATCACTTCGTTGTTCCTCCTGATTGGTGTTTTGTCGTTCTCTCTCGGCTTTGCCTGTTTGATCCTCTTTCCCTTCTTCAAGCACATGGTTTTCTATGTTTTTCACATTAATGTTCCTGTATTTCTTGAAGGTGTCAAGGATGATAACACTTTGGGCTTCTTCTAACGTTTTCTCTTTTTCAACAATCTCCAGTTGCTTAGCAGGTTTTTTTGCTCTCCATTGCATTGTGTTGTCTTTCTTCTCTTTCTCTTTGACGACCTGTAGAGGGCATTTTCTAGCAGTATGCCTCAATTTTGTGTAGTGAAAACATGCAAAAGGGACACTTTCATATTCTAAAGGTTGGATCCACTTCCCCAATCTAGAGTTAATCTCGATAGATAAGGACATATCCGTGCCTTACATAACTCCCACATACATCCTATCAAAGGTAAGTCTTCTTCTACCTACTATGATAGGATCCATAGATAAGAGTTCCCCAAAGGAACTAGCGATTCCTTTAAAGATATTTTCAACCCAGAACTCCAGGGGAAGGCCCAACAATCTAACCCAAATAGGAGCTTGTACAAAAAAAGATACATTTAGGTCCATTTTAGGTGACCACTTTTGTAGTGCAAGCGTTGATTTTCCAATCAACCAAGGACCATCACAAAACACCCTCTACATGTCTTCCTCACATGAAAATGCCATCATCAGCACACCTTTGGACATAGCAGTGATCTCCACTTGACCTTTAAGCGCCCATTTACGTTTAGCAAATGCCCTGACAAAATAAATATTCATCCTTGGGCCCAAAAATTTTCCAACTAGATTCATTGCCATAAGATTAATGTTATGCTCAATCACTGGGTCTGGAACTTAAATAAAAAATCTACCATTTTTTGGTTTTGAGATATTATGAACTAGAGGAAGCGAGGAATTTGCACTCGGTTTGATACTGAATAGAGAAGTCGATGACCAACCGTTGTCCCTTCGAACAGGTCCCTGCCTTGGGCTGTCTCCAACACATGATTCTCCATTCCCCTCATCAGGATCAAGAGACTTGTTACTAGCTTGTGGGTCCCCATCCACCGGGTCCTTTCCATTTGGCTTAGATGAATCAACATAGTCCCGAGATTCATCCTTTCTGCCCTCCCCCTGGTTCACCTATCCATTGTAAGGTTTCCTGCCCTGTCCTAAGTTCAAATTCAAAGTCGCTCCCTTCTGCCGCTCTCACATCGCTCCGATATCTATTTTTGTTAATTTAAAAAAAAACCTTGTTGCCCATAATTAACCAACAAGATTAAAAATAAACCCCTTTATTTATTAAGTTTTCTCACCTTGTTTGCATGGTAAAATCATGAGCTCAATTCTCCCATGACTACCACTTTCTTCCTTCTCTCTTCTGAAAGGTTTATTCATGAACTTCATTTTGGCTTCTTTATTTTAGTAAGGTTTATTCATTAACTTCTTTTTGGCTTCTTTATTTTAGTTACCTTGAATATGAATCGATCTAGCACCATTTGATTTTATGATCTTCTTATCAAATTATGGTGGTGAATTTATGGCTCAAAACGATCATTTAATTTCAATGTTCTTACTTTGCTATGGAGGTCCGAGGGAACCTTTATAAGACAAATGGGGAATCCATCTTGAAGGTGCGCTATGCATAAAATTTATTCTCATTAGATGTAAACTTTTCATTAGACATCTTAGAAACTTCTCTCTTCCCATTGTATAAACTGTAGAGTTTAATTTAATCTAATGGTTGTTGAGCACCATTTGTTTCTTTCCTGAGCACTATGAATATATTAGAATTTCTTGTATAGATGTTGCATAGTCTTTGAAACCCATGCACTGCCTTCTAATATACGTGCTATGCAATTTTAGTTTCATTCTTTCCTTGATATGACTCTTGGTTTGTTATGTTGGATCCATTTCTTTTATATTGTTGTGTTGTCACTCTACATCCTTCATGCCTATAACGTAAATCAAAATCATGTGCCATTTCATGTGTCCTGTTGGTTTTATTAGTTCCTATGCCATGTTTATTTCCACTGAGTTGTTCATTTATTTTTTGTATTTCTATCTATTGTTATTCTTTGAAAACTTTTATATTTGTGATGAGAGTTCCTTTGGCATTCATATAGTGTTGTATTCTTCCATATGAAATGTTGTTTTCATTAGTTACAAACATTGTTGGCTTAATTTATTTTTCTGATTTTGTATTACTATCTATTGCTATAGTTGTGTTGTATTTCTATCTATTGTTATTTATTGTATTTCTATCTATTGTTATTCTTTGAAAACTTTTATATTTGTGATGAGAGTTCCTTTGGCATTCATATAGTGTTGTATTCTTCTGATTTTGTATTACTATTTATTGTTATAGTTGTGTTGTATTTACAGACAAACAATTTCTATGATTTCTTTTTAATTGAATCATTATTTTTTACTTAATATCAACAATTTTTTAAAATCTATATATCTCATTTTTTTTTTCTTCCCATGAAATAATGACATCTATGTGAAATGCATTGCATTTTTTTATTTTTTATTAACAATAGTTGTTCTTCTTAATGTCTAGAATATAGGGCATTATCTTGCAAGGTGGTACAAGAGCACACTAGAAAGAAAAAGCAATCAACACTGCCCAAAAATAATTTCCATTTATTTCTAATTGTTTACAAGGTTTTGTGGCCTTGCCATCTCTCTTAACTTGTAGAGTTTCTTGAAAGAATGATACAAGAAATTCAAACTACAATGACTTAATCCACACAACTCTGTGGAGAGATCAAAATCTCTCAAGCTGGGTGGACCCAAAATGCACACAGATATTTTTGTCTCAACTCCCAAACACCTGGGAACACACCAATATAAATAAATTCAAAACACACAAGGAGACATGCAAGCTTTCTTGCTTTCTATTAAGATGGATTGGAGATTAGAAAATAGAAAATACAAACTCAGAAAATAACTACTGATTACAATCTACATACAATGACTAGGAGCTTCTCTATTCTACACAAAATGGCACTTCTCTAAGCTCACTACAAACACAAATGCTCACTTGGAGTTGTTCATAGTTAGGAGAAATCACTGCTCAATGACAACACAAATATTAAGAGCTATCTTGCTTAACTAACAAACACACACACACAAGTTGCTATTGTAAAATTCTTCTACACTCACTTTGAAGCTGCACTTCTCTTTGTTGAAGATCTCTTCTCTCTAATATCTCTGTTCTGCTAAACTCTTTGAAATTTCTAATTGACTGGAGAATCTTCTCTCCTTTTGTCACTTTACTGTAAATTCAAAATTCCCCCCCAAAATTTAAAATACAAACACTCAGCTACCACATTAATTCCTATGCTATATGTAGTTTACATTAGGAGCAGTTGGGTGAAAATCCCAACCAAATCTTCTCCAGACTATTTTGCTTTAGCTGCTCTCCTAATAGGTAGGTGGGGAGATATGTCTATTGGGAGTTGTCTAGTGGCCAGGACAATAAATTCCAACACTCCCCCTTTTTCCTAAGCCAACAAACTCAATCAAAATCTTAATCTACAATGCCCAGATTTATCCTTAGGCGCTCGAAGCTATCTCTTCCCAATGGCTTGGTGAATATGTTTTCTAGTTGTTGCTCAGACCTGCAAAACTCTAGTTTTATTTCACCATTATCAACTAAACTTCTAATGTAGTGATACTTGATTTCAATATGCTTGATTTTTCCATGAAATACATGATTTTTGCTAAATGCAATTGATGAAACATTGTCACAAAAGATCATTATTCCATCCTCTTGTTCTTCCTTCAAATCTGGCAAAATTTGTCTTAGCCAAATAGATTGACATGCTACTGCATTCTCTGCAATATACTCAACCTCAACTGTTGATAGAGTAATAATGGGTTGCTTCTTAGAATCCCATGAGATTACACCCAAACCCATACGAAACACATACTCGGATGTGCTCTTCCTATCATCTAAACTTCCCGCCCAATCACTATCTGTGTAACCAATCAGCCTAAAATCACTTACAACATTATACAAAATGCCATACCATTGGTGCTATTCACATACCTCAGGATTCTCTTACCTTCTTTCCAATGAGTGTCCTTTGGATTCTCCATAAATCTGGAAATCAAACTCACTGCATGCATTATATTAGGCCTAATTGTTGTCAAATACGTTAAACTTCCAACCAAACTTTTGTACCTAGTCAGATCAATGCTGCTACTGCAATCTTCCTTGCTCAACTTAAGACCTACAACTATTGGTGTTGGTGCAGACTTACTACCACATTCTAAATCTCTTCAAGATCTCATTAGCATATGTTTCTTGAGAGATAAATATACCATCATGCATTTGTTTTACTTCTATGCCTAGAAAATACTCAAGAGACCTAGATTTGTCATTTCAAACTCTCTTTTCATGACCTGTTTAACATCAACAATGAGGAAATCATCATCCCTAGTGCAAACTAAATCATCAAAATACAAGATAACAATGAGAATCTTACCATTAGTTGCCTTCTTGTAAAGAGTGGGCTCGCCATCACTTTTTCTAAAGGCATTTCTCATCAAATATGAGTCAATCTTGTTGTACCATGCTCGTGGAGCATGCTTCAGCCCATAAAGAGCTTTCTTTAGCCTATATACCTTGCCTTCATGACCCGAAACTTCATAAACAGGTGGTTGCTCCACATAAACCTCTTCTCTTAGTACTCCATTAAGGAAGGTGGAGGTCGTCCATTTGAAACACCTTCCATTTGTGCTGGGTTGCAACAACTATGACTGCCCACACGGTCTCCATTCTTGCAATAGGGGTATACATCTCATCATAGTCTCTACCAAATTGCTATTTGTACCCCTTGACAACCAATCTTTCCTTATGGTGCTCTATTCTGCCTTCGACAATGCTCTTGGTCTTGTAGATGCATTTAACCCCAATGACTTTCTTGTTGGGAGGAAAATCAGTTAACTCCCAAATGTCATTCCTCTCTATTGCATCTATTTCCTCATCCACGGCCTCACACCATTTCTCCTTCTTAATAACATCCTCAAAGTAAATAGGATCACTATGAGAAAATAACAGAAAGTTAACATTCTCATCAAAATATTCTCCATACCTTTCACCTTGGTAGATCTCCCTTAGACTCTTTGTCTTCTTTGGAATTAGGGAGGTGAGAGTGGGATTTGAAGTCTCACTGCTACTTCTTCTTTGCTATGCAGACTCTGATCTATACCATCGGGAGCTCTCAAGAGATGATTCTTTAGCTATCTCTAGCTTCTTGCCTTTCTGCTTATTTTTGTCAGTAGCAGTTCGGAACTCTCAAAAGCTGTGTAGACCTAATGAAGGCTCACTAAATTCTGAGAATTCTGTGATAGTTTTCTTGATTGCTTGTCTACATCAGGAGCTGTAATGATTTATCAAGAGTTGTCAGGAGCTTCTTCCCGATCTTCATTCTCATCATCATCATCAATGGGTACACTCTGTGAGATGGATGAAGAGGTATCCACTGAGCCATCCCATGACTCATTCACCAAGAAATCAACATCTCTACTTATGATGATCTTCTTGGTGACGGGGTTGTACAATTTATATGCCTTGGACTCAACACTATAGCCCATAAAAATGCACTTCTCACCCATGTCATCCAACTTTTTCCTTGTCTCCTTTGGCACATGAGCATATGCCACACACCCAAATACTCTAAGGTATTGAACCATCCACTTTTGCTTAGACCACGTCTCTTGTGGAATCTTGTCACGAATCGCCTTGGTTGGACTTCTATTTATCAAATCAACTATTGTTGCTAAAGCCTCACCCCATAATCATTTGGCAATCCTTTTTCTTTAAGCATGCTCCTTCCCATTCCAAAAATGGTCCTACTCTTTCTCTCAGTCATGCCATTTTGTTGCAGAGTATATGCGGTTGTTAGCTCCTTCTTTATGCCATTTTTCTTGTAAAAATTCATAAAAGAATCTGAGGTATACTCTCCTCCATGATCTTACCTTAGGAATTTTATGAAGTGTCCATTCTCTTTTTCATCTTGGGTTTTGAACAACAAAAACTTATCAAAAGCTCCAGGCTTGTGTTTCAAGAAACAAACCCATGTTCTATGGTTGAAATCATCAATAAAGGTCATAAAATATTGGTTGATACTAGTAGACATGGTTTGCATAGGGCCAACTAAATCGGTATGCAATAACTCCAATGGTTCTCTTGCCCTTCTTGAGTTGCCTTTTTGAAAGGGTAGCCTATGTTGCTTGCCCAAAATGCAAGCCTCACACTTTCTACTAGGTTCATCTATGCTTGGAAAACCTTCTACCATTCTTTTCTTGGACAATAAACTCAAACCAGCATAGCCCAAGTGTCCATATCTGAGATGCCATAACTTGGAAGGGTCTTTGATGCTTCTCTTGAGGTCCTTCAAATTATGCACTAATGTACATGCTTGCTTGGGAGGTGCAATGAAAGAATGAGAAGAGAAACACATCTCTATTCTCAAAAGAAACATCTGGTTCTTTTTCATTTGCACTGCTGCAACTATCTTCTTAGTCCCATCTTTGTCAAAAATGACACACTCTCCCATCTCCATCAACAACTTGTATCCCTTTTGGATTAGCTAACCAACACTCATGAGATTATATTTAATGCCTTTAAAAAAATTAACATTCTCAATCTCCTTCTTCTCACCTTGCTTGGTGTGGATTATAATAGATCCTCTTCCTTCAACTAGAACTATTCCATTGTTCCCCATTTTGATCTTAGATTTGACATTATTGTCAATAAATGAGAATAAACTCTCATTACCACTCATGTTGTTATTGCAACCGATGTCCAAATACCAAACTTCAGGGCTACCTTCTTCACCATTGTTGCACATGATGACATTTGTGGACTGATTACTTTCACCCACATTCACAAAATGGAAAATTTAATATCTTCAAAACTAGTTGTGATCTTGTGATGTAACTTTATCAGAATGCTTATCTAGCCAACCAGAAGCTTCAGGGAGAATTTCACACCATTTTGTGCTCAAATAAAAACTTACTATAAATAGTAACCTTATGTAAATGCAAGGTTGAGACACCATTTTCCCAACAAATCTCCCATGTGTTGAAAACCTTGCAAGAGAAAAGGGAGTATCAACAGAATAAATCAATTGCTAGGGGCCATGAGGCCCATAGGCTCCGAGCCCCATCTTAACTTCTCTATGCTCACAACCTTAGTTAAAGAATCTACAACATTCATCAAAGTTTCTACCTTAACTAGCTTCACCCTACCATCTTTGACCATATCTCTGAGAAAATGATACTGAACATCAATGTGCTTGATCCCAGCATGAAATGTCTAGTTCTTAGCTAGGCAAATCGTACTCTAATTGCCACAATAAAATGTCATGTCTCCTTGTTTTATTCCAATTTCTGAACATAGTCTCTTAAGCCAAATGGCCTCTTTACAAGCATGAGTGGCTTCCATATACTCTGCTTCAGTAGTGGACAAAGCAACCACATACTGTCGCTTACTCATCCAGCTAATTACACTACCAAAATAAAGTATACACATAAGCACTGGTGGATCTTTTGCTATCAATATCACCTACCCAGTCTGAATCCACATAACCATGAGTATCAAGGGAAATCATGTCTCCAACAGAATTACCATGATAACAAAAAGAATACTCTGAGGTACCATTCAAATATCTGAAGACTCTTTTGACTTCATCGCAACAAACTCTACCAGGATTAGACATATATCTAGACATAACTCCCAGTGCTTTGGCAATGCCTAGTCTAGTATAGACCATAGAATAGATCAAGCTTCGAACTGCCCTTTGGTAAGGCACTTTTCTCATATCTTTCATCTTCGATGGGGATGTAGGATAATCTGCAACTATAAAAGGACCATAATCGTCTACAATCTTGCATGTTGAACCTCTATAACACTGAATTCACATACTTACTCTAGCCTAGCCATAGCTTTCTGGTCACTCTATCTCTTTTAATTTCCATTTCAAGAATGTGTTTTACTACACCAATATCTTTCATTTTAAATTTAGCAGTGAGTTGAGACTTTAGTTCTGAAATCATACCTTTCCCTTTACCAATGAATAACATATCATCAACATACAATGCAATGTACATGAAATGATCACCATCAGTTTTATAATAAACATAATGATCTAATTTAGAATGCTCAAATCCTACACTCAACACATATATATCAAATTTATGGTAGCACATCCTAGGACTCTGTTTGAGGCCATACAGGGATTTCTTTAACTTGCATACCAAATTACTTTTACCTTTCACCACATATTGCTCTGTCTGTGTCATATAAATATCCTCCTCCAAATCACCATGAAGGAAAGCAATTTTCACATCCATTTGCTCAACCTCTAAATCATAAGTAGCAACAATAGAAAGCAAAAATCTAATGGATGTCATTTTGGCAGGAGGAGAAAATATCTCACCATAATCAACGACCTCAACCTGAGAGTAGCCTTTTGCAACCAACCTTGCTTTATACTTCTCAATGCTTCCATCTGAACCAATCATTTTCTTGAACACCCATTTGCAACCAATAGGCTTTAGTCCTTCAGGCAATGGTACAAGATCCCATGTATCATTATTTTTAAAAATTTTCATTTCTTCTTCAATAGCAATCTTCCAGGATTATTCATCATTCATACATAATGCCTCTTATACAGATTTCGGTTCATCCATATTAGTATTCAAAGAAAAAATACACCTCGAATTATCAGGTGAATACCTTTCAGCTAGTTGTCTATGTCTTGTAGACCATTGAACAAGTTGAGTTGGAGGTTCTTCCTCCCCTTCTGAAGATTTAGAGCTAGACGAGCTCTCCTTAACTTCTTGCCTATCTAGGGGTCTCGATTCAACTCTTTCAGGTGTAGAAGGAAATTGAATCGCATCTTCCTTTTTAGCCTATTCTAGCAACAATGTAACAAAAGGATACTTAATTTCTATAAAAATAACACTTTACTATGAATTACCTTTTGTACAACGGGGTCCCAAAGCTTGTATCCTTTCACACCATAACTATACCCAATGAAGATACATTTCACAACCTTGTTCTCCAACTTTTTCTGCTTCTCCTTTGACACATGTGCATATGCCTCACAACCAAAAAATCTAAGATGTCTCAATGGAGGCTTGTGACTTGACCATGCTTTCATAGGATTTTTATCAACAAGGGTTGATGTAGGAGACCTGTTAATCAGGTAGCAAGTAGTGGCAACAATTTCAAGCCAAAATTTTTGTTCTAGACGAACACCAGTCAATATATTCCTATCCTTCTCCATAAGTGTCATGTTCATTCTTTCTCCAATTCCATTCTGTTGTGGAGAATACAAAGTTGTCTTTTGTCTGTTAATGCCACATCCTTTACAGAATCTATCAAAATCATTAGAGCAAAATTGACCGCCATTATCAGTCCTCAAACTTTTAATTTTCTTTTGAGTTTGCAACTCAACCATTCCTTTAAATTATTTAAATCGACTGAAAACTTCAAATTTACTCTTTAGAAAATATACCCATGTCCCACTAAAATCATCAATAAATGAAACATAATATGTGGATTTTCCAATCGAAAGAATATCTATAGGACCAAACACATTAGAATGAATAAGATCCAAAGGACCACAATTTTTATAAGAACTTGAGTAAAACTGAACACAGTTTTGTTTTCCATAAATGCAATGCTCACAAAAATCAAAGTCAAGATTACAATCATTCAAACCTTCAACAAGGTTTTTATTTTTCAAGGTCCTTAGACTCTTATCACCAATGTGGCCAAGTCTCTGGTGCCATAACATAGTTTTCTCTACAGGTAACTTTGTTTCAGAAGAAAGAGTACCCTTAGGTAACCAAAAGCCATTTCCATCTGCTAAAGCTGAAACCCTCAAATCTTCCATAGATTTAGTTTTTATAGAAGTGTTATTACACTCAATAGTGTTTGCATCTAGCTTATACAAAGTGTCGAACCTGACACCTCTAGCAATTACCATAAAAACTTTAATCATATTACATCCTGCTTCAGAAAAGATTACCTACACACCTGCATCTATCAGTTTTCTCACAAATAATAGGTTTCGTTTTAAACCAGGGATATGTAGCACATCATTAATCATTTTTATTCTACCATTAGAAAACCTGATTCTAACTTTACCTCAACAAATAATGTCTAAATGTGAATTATCATCCAAGTACAACTTACCTCCATTAAATTCTTCATATTTAGAAAACAAATCTCATTGGCAGTCATATGAAAAGATGCACCTGAGTCAAATAACTAGGCATCATTGCCTGCATGAGTCGCCAAAGCTGCAATAAATGCATCACCATCTTCCTTCTCGAACTTAGAATTGAAATCAATCTTCTTCATTTTCTTTTCCTTTTCTTCTTTGCATTCCTTAAAGATGTGACTTGGTTTACCGCAATTCCAACAAATGACTTTGGACTTTCCAGGAGATTTCGATCTCCCTCTTGATTTGGACTTATCGCGCTTCTCATTCTTCTTTCCTTTCTCCTTAGGTATTCCATAAACAGTTAGGGCTTCCTTTGAACTATGGGATACCTTCCTTTGCATCTCTTCACCAAGTAAAGTACCCACCACATCTTCAGACTCCAAAACAACAGAAATACTACCGATAGCCACAACAAGAGAATCCCATGAATTAAGCAAAGAACAAAGCAAGATCTGACATTTCTCCTCTTCGTTCATATTAACACCGACATATACTAAGTAGGCCACCAATATTTTGAATGCTTCTATGTGGTCTGCAACTCATCCACCCTCTTCCATCTTCAAGGAATACAATTTCTTCCTCAAGAAAATCTGATTTAGTAAAGGTTTCGCTTGATACATTTCACCAAGCTTAGTCCATAGCTTCTTTGCAGTGTTTTCTTCGTGGACATTGATCAGAAAAGAGTTTTCCAGGCACAGTCTGATTAGACCCTTGGCTTTTCGATCCATAACATCACATTGAGCCATCATTGTAGGATCTGAGGGCCTTTAGATATTCGCATCAACAACATCCCATAGATCTCGATCTATTAGCAGATCTTCCATCTTAAACTTCCACATCTCAAAATTTGTTCCATTAAATTTATCCACCTATATTTTCTCTGATGAACTTGCCATCTGTAAATTCCTACAACAAGATCAAAAAGTTCTGCAAAAGCTCTCACTCAAATCTAGATTAGTTCAAAAAACCCAACAACCCACAATTGAAACCAAAAGTGATCAAGCTCTGATACCACTTTTAAGGAAGTTAAGTAGTAGAACAACTTTCTACACTAACCTTGAGAGGAGGGTATTGCAAAAACTTTTAAAGATCATCACAACAGTTGCAGAAAAAAGAAATAGATATAATAACATTCAAAACATAACATAGTGACTTTCATTGGGAAAACCCTTTCGGGAGAAAAACGCCACACTCCAAAAGCCGCCCAATATATTATTCCACAATAAAAAATAGATTACAATATACTTGCAGAGAAAGTTCTTCACAGGAGTACGACTAATCAGAGATTCAGAGGTAACTCAAAAGTTATAAGACTCTTACGCACAACCTCTATCTCACAATACAAGAAACTGTCAAATGATAATACAAAACAATGGGCTAAAACAACCCAGTAAGGTGTAGCCGATCTTATCCCCCTTCTAGATGCCCTATGACATGTCCCTCCCGTTTTACAGCTCATTTGTGTCTGATGTATTATATATTTCGTATTTCAGGATTACAAACTTCCGGAGGCCATAACATGAGAACCGTGTATCCTATTGATGAACCGTTTGAAGCGCCATAAAGCTTGTGAAGTGCTCTATTGCCTCATAAATGGCTACATTGTTTAAACCCAATTTTAGGGCATTTTGGGGCCTAAGTCCTCAAAATCAAATTTAAACCTTTCATTGGACCCCTCCAAAATGTAAAATTTAATATCTTCAAAACTATCTATGTTCTTTTGACATAACTTTACTAGAATGCTTATCTAGCCAACCAAAAGCATTGGGGATAATTTCATGCCATTTCATGCTCAAATGAAAACTTACTATAAATACTAACCTTATGTAAATGAAAGGTTGAGACACCATTTTCCCAACAACAACCGAAGGTCGGCTTGATAAAGACAAGGCAGTGAACCTTTGACTAGCTATTGTGATTGTTTTCTATGAGACATTATCAAAAGCATATGCTGCAAATCCTCATGGTCCTCGTCACATATGGAATTTCCATAAAACTGGTATCCAAGTGGATTGAAATGGGGTGAGGAGGGTGTTGGCATTTTGTATATAGATTGCACTAATGATATGTTGTCATTGATGTCAATTGAACCAATGAATGGTATTCATGATATTGCTAATGTTATTGTTGTTATTTCTATTGTCTTGTAACTGGTATGATAAAATTTGAGGAAGATGTTGTAAACCGGTATATGGTAGTTTGTAAGTCGAATAGATGTAAAGGGTTAAACCTTTTTATGTTATGTAACTAGTAAACCCTATTAGTTATTTTTGATAAACCCTAACCGATCAAGTTTGGTTGTTTAAGATCTAATGTTGAGCGGTAATGATGGAGACATGTGTGATCATTGTATGAGAATACGTTCAGATTGATTTGGCACATTTGTTTGTTGTCTTAGAAAGGATAAAAGTGGATTACATCTAATGCATAGCATGTGATGAGTTACAAGTCCGATGAAGTGGTGATCATGGAGCGGTTGGAATTTTCTTAAATAATTTGAAGAGATTGTTATGATTTCTAATGGTCAAGATTGTACCAACTTGTTTGTAATCTCGATGATGAGAATTAGGTTTATGTTGTGTTACCAACCTAGTTGATTTGTATTTAAGGTCGATGATATTGTTTTGTTAAGTGTTGGCAAAGTTGGCACAAATTAGTTGAGTGTGTGGTTGCCAAACGGGTGGATGGATCTGCAGTTTGAGTAAAAGAAGATTGAATCTTAAGAAGGATCTAATCAAGAAAATATAGTTCTATTCAGATAGATTAAGAAACACCTGTTGTTTTCTAACAATTACAACAGAAATTGAAATCCCCTAACCGGGTAAACTCTAACAAGCTTGGTTACTTTTTAAATCCTCTAACAAGGTGGCCCGTTAGTTTGGATTCTCAAATCCTGCAACGAGGTTACTCCTAATAGGGTATTGTGCTTTTCATCAAGGCATATTTGTAAATCTCTTAACCGGGTGATTCCTAACAGAATAAGTTCTTAACAAGACTTATTGTAAAGCTTTAACAGGGTTGGCTCCTAATAGGGTGAACTTCATAAGAGTTCAGATAGCTCTCCTTGTGAGTCTCATCTCACTGTGGTTTTTACGTATTTGGGTTTTCCATGTATAAATATTTGTGTCAAGTGGTGAATTCTTTTGTGGTTATGATCTTATTTATTGATTTGATTAACTACTTAACTATTTTGATAAGGCATGATAAATGGAAGCATTGAGAGATGAATATGTTGATATTTGATTAAGCATTGTTGATGTTTACAAGATTGAACCTGTCTACTATTAAGTTGTCATAACAATGAAACCGGTTGATGTTGGTTGATGTTTGTTATTTGTTAATAAGTTTATTTTGAGTTTGGGAGTTTGTATCAGTTTTTCAATTAGCCGATTCACCCCCCCTTCTTAGTAATCTACCAGATACTTATTCTTTCATCATACCATCAGAGGGTGTGTGCTAGAAGAGAAAGCAGGAGTGTCTCATACATCATACCAAAGATCCGAGAATCGATTACCATTCTTTATTCTGTTAATGATATAGAGAAAAGAACTCTAGGTTTTTACTTCTTCAAGGGAAAGAAGCAGTTGAAAAACTACATTAGAAACTACAAACCAGGTGCATGCATGGCATCCAAGCCACATGCATGGATTGAAAAGGATCTATTTATCAACTCGCTACACCACTTCACATGATCGATTCCAAGAGGTGTTTCAGCCACCAATAAGCACTTATTGATCTTGGATGGCCATGGTAGCCACGTAGCACTGACCACCATCCAACAGGTAAGGCAACTAGGTATTCATTTGCTAACTTTTCTAGTGGACACGTCCCATAAACTTCAACCACTAGATGTGAGTGTTTTTTCACCATTCAAGACATACTTCAAATTGGAACGAGCATCATGGCTAGCAAGATTTCCAACCATTAAAATCAGGAGAGCAGAACTTGCAGAGATCGCCAACAAAGCATTACTTAAGGCATTGACAATATTAAATTTATCACATCAGGGTTTAGAAGGATTGGAATATGGCTACTCAAACCTGATGCGTTACTGAATGACATGCAACCCAACAACACCTTCTAATTTAGTGCAGGTGATGAGGCTTTTGTAGTTGAAAACATACTCAATCTATTTGAAGGATTTGTTTCAACAAAAGATGTTGCTATCAGAATCACATGTGAATGGGACTGCAATGCAATCACCTCAAAATACTTGTATAGATTCAATTGCATAATTCAATGTTGATGAATAGACAAATCAAATGGTGGAAACTCCAGTTGAGGAGATGGAGGACAGTCTTACTCCTCCAATGTCACCTAGTCAACCATCATGGTTCATGGAAGGAGCCATGAATTTAGGCATTGATTTGCATGCACAAGAAGAACAAGGCACTTTCTCTCTCCCATCACCACCACCCACATCTATAGTACTTGAATTGGTGCAATATTATGCTGAATGTGGCATTTCAAAATATGGTAATGATGTCGATTTGATGCAGGACTCACAGGAAATTGGTGATGAAGATTACGATAACATTGACTCCCACCTAGAGAACCACACTTTGCCTTCCAAAATAGAACCAATTATTAGTAAATTCCTAAAGTTTCCTATGTACACTATCACTACAAAACCAACCAAAGAGGGTGATAATGGAATTTGTCTAAGTCGACAATTGCAGCTCTTAACAACTGATGAGTACATGAAATTGTTAATGGAGCAAGAGCAAAGGAAAAAGGAAATTGAGGAGATCAAAATCTGAAAGAAACAATAGATCGAGGAAAACAAGACAACGCAATATGTGGCAAGGGAACTTAAGGAGTAGGCCAAGATAGACAACAAAATTAAATGTAAAGAAAAAAATAGGTTCAAATAATAATAGAGGAAGGATAAAGAGGCCAAAAAAGTGTAGCAGAAAGAACTTAAGGAACATGAGAGACTACAAAAAGCTATTGAGGATCCATAGAGGGAATTGGCACGAAAAAGGTGGTTAACATGTCCTAGCAATCCCATGCCTGAAATTCATCAAATACTAAGCGATTTGATGCACGTAAAAATCCCCAACTATCCAACCATGTTGAGCTACTCAAATGCCTCAACATCCCCTATTACCCATAGTCAACTTTTTAGTTAAGTTAGTAGCAGTCCAGAGGTTCCCTCACATGTTGCATGCACTCATTTTTCTAGCCCATATCCAAGTCAACTTAGTAGCTGTCCAGAAGCACTAAAAGGGGCTGAGAACATCCCCATGGTGGTACATCAACCAGCCAACCACCATCACTTGCTAATACCCATCCTACCTCCTTTGTTTAATATACGGACTGATCCAACATACAATCAAGTTTTTGATTAGTTTTACTCTTCTATTCTCTCGAACTGAATTATATGTTTAATTCATCGCACGTACAATGTACCAAATATTTTTGAAGACTAATACTTTACAAATATACATGTTACTGGAGTTGTTTATTAATATTACTATGCTATGTTCTGCATATGTCTTAATGATATACATGGTGTCTACAATTTAAGAAGTTTTTAATGTAATTAATCCCCTCTAAACCCATGCCAATACATAGCAGGGATATACATGAACCAGTAGGTGCAAGGTACATGTTGTGAAGTGGATAGTGTGGCCACATGGCAGGCAGTCCTCCACCTTGCCACCCTAAACGTTCAACAAGATCGCATCTAACTCCCACAGTTACCATGCACTCTGCCATCTCCCCACATTTACTGCGCATCCCTTCCCCTTACGTCCATATTACATCGCACAAACATCAAGTTGTTTTGCGTTCGATTTTCTTACCTTTTCTCCTAAAAATCTAACATTCTTTCCTTTCGTTGTTGCCTTTTCTAGAGTCTTGGACATGTCAGGGTCCCAAACGTGTTACCTTTCAGTCTCTGCAACTTGGTTCATCTTCCACAACATGCTCGCACCCGACACGAGTCTCCTTTCCACCACTGTGATTACCTTTTGGAATTCTAGTAGTAGCATTTGTCACCAACAATATTTACATCATCAAACTTCAATTTATCTTGTTCATATATAGATATGTTATTTTATATGGAAGATGAATGAAGACTTGTGTCAGGTGTGAGCATGTTGTGGAAGATGAACGAAGTTGCAGAGACCAAAGCCAAACACGTTTGGGACCCTAACATATCAAGCACTCCAGAAACATCGGCAACAAAAGGAAAGAATGTAATATTTTTAGGAGAAAAGATAGGTGAATTGAATGCAAAATAGCTTGAGGTTTGTGCGATGTAATGTGGACATAAGGGGAAGGGACGTGCAGTAAATGTACTGAGGTGGCGGAGTGTATGGCAACTGCAAGAGTTAAATGCGAGCATGTTGAATGTTTAGGATGGCAAGGTGGAGATCTGCCACGCAGCCGCACTGCCCACTTCAGAACCCGCGCCTTGAATGTAGTGAGAGTGGGCCTGGCCATGTAGTCATCGCACCAATTTGACAAAAAATGGACACCTTAGACCACAATGCACCATAGACATGTCAAATGACTTAAAAATCACCCAAAAACAATTTTTAAGGTAAAAAATACCTCTTCCTACATGAGGGCATGTAAGTTTGTACATGAGGCCCACATGGCAGTCCACGTGGACCCGTGCGCACATGTAGGGCCCTCTACCTATAACGTGACATAATTAATGAAAACTTTGAACTGATTTTTACTTACTAAGATTCCAAGTACAACAAAGAAGCTAAAAAAAATCTGAACGTTAGATAAGAACAAGACGACAATAAACAGGCGCAATGAAGAAGGAATAGAAAATTCCATGTATTTATTATAAGGACATCATGTATCCTGAATAGCCCGTGTCTTCTTTTCACGTGATTGCAGTAGAATATTGAAATGGACAACCATTATCATAACAACTGAAATTTAGGGCTAAACTGTAAGTTCTGATGTTACGCCTTTTCTATCTATTCATTGCTGCATCTGGGTTTATTGAAACCAGATTATTTTTCTATATAAAGTTGATGTGATTCACAAGATTACTGTTTAAAATGAGTGTATTCTTGAGGTGTCTTTGAAATTATTATAAAAACAATCAAATCCAGAAAATAAGGCTATCTAAATTTCTGTAATTAGAGGTGTCTTTGGAATAATTATAAAAATAATCAAATCCAGAAAACAAGGTTACCTAAATTTCTGTAATTAGACATGTACTCATGAGGTGTCTTTGGAATTATTATAAAAACAATTAAATCCAGAAAACAAGGTTATCTACATTTCTGTAATTAGAGATTTATCTTTTAAGTTCATATAATAATCAGTTGAAGGTAATAAATTCAGAACATTTTTTTAAATATAAAATATGACATCTTTTAATATTTATTTTCTTAGATAAAAGTAGTTTTGAATGTCATAATCTAATGGGATGATTAGTTTAAAACCTAATAACGGAGTATTATAGAATCTATTGTATTTTTATATTATTTGTACGTTTTTTTTATCAAATTACAAATCTATGGGCCTCCATGACAAAATGAACTGTTTCAAACCTTTGATTACTCTAGCTGCAATGGAGCATTCTCCTAGTCCCCATTGGTTAAATCTTTATCCACTACAAAAGGCTAGTAAATGCCCAGTAATGGAGTATCTTTTATGGAAAATTTGAGGAATTCAATTCCCCATTTCATTGGCTGTTTATGGACATTGTCACTTTGATAGATCATAGTGATAACAAACCGGTTCTATTGTACTATTGAAGTAATATTGAGCCCCAACCATTGAACCATATTCGAATAAAAGAGCCCACACCAAAGACAACATCATCCGAAATGTAATTGTGTTCCCTATTCTACCATGGCCTTACTAAAGTTTCAAACATGGACCTAATGCCATCTTTCATTTTTCTTGCTTCCTAAAAATTGCCACAAGCATGGAGGAAATTTCTATATCAACATGATGCTTGTGAGAATTTGTGAGAAAAAAATTACCTAGCATTATCTTGGTCACAAGAACCATTATCATCACTCTCAAGATATTTTTCTCTTCATGGAAACCAACCTTACAATGGTATCCATGATCTCACAAGAGAAAGCAAATGAGAATGAGAAAAATGTAATGAATAAAATCACATCTAGGCCCCATATCTTCCAATGATCTTCCATCTGATAGTTCTTTAGCTATGAAGGGACATTATTTATTAGTTACACATTCTTGGACAACTTTCCTCACCATCATTGTGTGAAATTCTCTCTCAATGATATGGGATCGTCATTGAATATATTGCACATTCATCTCTTCCAAATATCCAAGTTCTTGCCAATAATGCACCTCATGTCATAATCTATTGAAGAGTGGGCCAAATAGTCCTCATGGGAGTTAATCTCACTATAAACATGTTTAAATGTGAATTCACCTACCTTCTCTATCAATGACAAAATCTTATTTAAGATTCTATTAATCTTCCAAATTTTATGCCTCATATTCCTTATGACAATTGATAATGACCATAGAATCACACATTCTTATCTTGAGATGAACACATGTTCTTGTAAATCTAAAAGAAGTGTTTGATCCTTGCCTACATTGTTTATTCTAATCTCCAGCCTTGTCAAGGCCACTCCAATTAGATAACCATTATAATATTTCAAAATACAACTTGCCTTAGAGATTTCAAGATTACATCTAGATGCAACATGGAAATTGAGCTTACACCATCCAATAAAAAGAGATTTCCATATTATATCTTTTTCTCAAATCGAAAAATAGATTATCCCAACATATCTTATAAACATAAATCATTAATAATACTTTTATATTATAGTTCACTTAAAAATTAAATTAATAGATTTTTTTTTTGAGTAAATAAAAATTAAAGCATAATAATATAACGAACACGATGTCACCCTTAACTTATCAAATCAAATATAAAAGAAGTAAAACCTAAAGAAAGATGGAGAAGCATCTCCAATTTGGTAGATAAAAACAAAGTGCATGTGCCTTGGTCCTTAAGTTGGAGGAGGTCTCATGATTCTTAGACCACCAAACATCAGAGAAAATGACACTCCACCCACCCAAACATATTTTGACATGATAACTAATAACAGGCCTACATATTATAAAAGCCAAGTAAGCTCAGAGACCATTCCATCAATATAGTAAATGTCTGTCCCATTGGGAAGCCATGAAGAGGCGAGGAAGCTAATGAATCGATTCAGGGAAATTGAGATAAAGCAGCAGAATGATGCTCTTTTTGGTTTCATTTTCCTGGATCGATTCATCCACTTTCTCTTTCTTCCATGACATCCCCACGAGGCCAAATCTGGTTTCCATAGTAATCTTCATACCCCATATGAAGATTATAAGACATTGAGAAAATGGGTGGATTCTGAAAGGCCGTCTAAATACACAAGGATTTTAGTCATATGATTATCAATTCCAAGGCAAGGATTTTAGTCATATGATTATCAATTCCAAGGCTGGTAAGTTTCATGTATATATAGTCTTGAGTTTGAGCATCTTGATTTGATTTTTCTATAGATGGAATCTCTTGCATATATTTCAGACAATCTTTAAATTTGTTGTGTATTACATAACTAAGGAAATGTCATCGAGATTACAATAGCCAAATGAAGTTTATGCTGTCTAGCCCAATGGTATCCAGCTTTTTAAAATTCACCCCCCTTCACCAGATTCATTGTTTTTTTGTTTTAATAGATCAAATACAGTATATTATTTTTTGTAGTGATTATATTGTTATAAAAACAAAAAAAAGTATCGTTCCTGATTCTCTTGTTAACTGGGTATCACATGTTTCTAGAGGATGGAATGTGTTTCATTTGGGTTTTCTATCTATTGATTAGGTTATTCAGATTTTGCATCTTTTTCTTGTTTCATTTTTTCTTGGGTTCAGGGTTTTTCGGGATGATGGTTTTGTGTAAGAGTTCTCTTAGATCTTATTTGTCTTTATTTTTGTGATACTCATAACTGTTTGAATATCTGTTTAATATTTATCTATTTGAAAGTCACTGCGATTTGTGAAACTGCTGTTTGCAGCCAAGTCTATAGCGCTGCCATATCAGAAAGGAGTCATGGCTAGGAAAAGAAAGTAAGTTGCAGGTAGTAGGGATTGGAAGATCACAGTTTTTTGAAGACATAGAAGCAGTATGCATTTACTTAACTGAAATGCCCAGCCAAGGAGAAATCGTTGTGTGAAGAAATTGCTAAACACAAGAAAGAAGGCATGCGGAGATCTAAATGGTGGCAACGGTTATTTAGTCTTTAGGATGCATCAAGATATTAATGCCCTTCATACATTATTAGACTAGCGTATAGACATGTCATCAAGCAATAATATCACTCAATCATAAATTCCCATCTTTACTGATACAAAGTATGAATTTTGGGTAATTAAGATGAGAATGTTGTTTTGTTTGGAGGACGTTTGAGATTTTGTAGAACCATATGATCACACAGTGTATCGGACATTAACACAAGGAAAAAAAAGGGTTAACTTAGAAAATAGAAGAAAAAAGATGAAAAAACTTTGTTTCTCATCTAAGAGGAAATGGATGAGTCCGTCTTTCTTAGGGTTGCAGTAGCAACAGGATCTAAGAGAGCATGAGAGATTTTGGACATCTTATCAAAAACTCAATCTAATGAAAGTAGTTAAATTACAATATTATATAAGAAAAATTGAAATTTTGTAAATGAATTAATAAAAAATCCTATAAAACATTTTATGAGTCAAGTTATAAATACTGTGAATCAAATTAGATCTAATAGAGAAAAAATAATAAATTAGAAGATTATTGAAAAAATCTCATGAGTTTTCCAATAAATTTAATGCTATAGCTGTAACAATGGAAAAATCTAAGGATTGACACAGTTATTAGTAGATGAATTATTGAGATTTTTGTTATCACTTGAATCTAGAATGAATCAAAATAACAATACTTCTTTTGAGAATGTTTTCAAGTCTCAAGTATTGTCTAGGAAAGGAAGAGGAAGAGGCAGAGGAAGAGGCAAAGGCAGAGGTGGAAGGAGTGATCAAGATCAAGGTGAAAAGAATATAATTAGAAATACAATAATAAAGGATGTGACAACAACCATTTCTAGCAACATTCATAGAGGTTTGATAATATTATTGTAAAAAGTATGGATATTATGCATATGAATATAGAAAGAGACAAGAAGATGTAAATAAGAATAAAGCTACTTAAAAATAAATGAAACTAGTTTTAGTTTTGAAAGTTTATCCATCACATGTCATGTTGCTAAAGAAAATTTGGCCTTTGGATAGCGGAAGCAGTAATCAACAAAATGAATAAGGAATTATTTGCCAGCCCTAATGATATTCTAAAGTTTAAAGTGAAATTGTGAAATGATAATAAATTGGCTATAATGAGTAAATGTGTAATAAATGTTTTAGAAAAAATGGTGAAATAAGACATATTTATGATGCTTATTTTGTACCTAGATTAAATAATAATATTGAGTGTTGGACATTTAATACAAATAGGTTACAAAGTATCTTATATGGATAATGTTTGGACTATACTACATGGATTTACAAAAGATAGGCCGACTACAAGAGTGGATGGAGATCACTAGGAATCACATGTACCCCTTTTGAATCTAGTCCATGTAGAGAGAGAAAGGAATTCAAAAGGGGGACATATGATTACCAAAATTCCCCTTACCAACCCACAATCAGACTTATCAATGTCACATGCATTCCAAAATCATTTAACTTGGAAACCAAAAGTAAACTTCTCGCAAGATCTAGAATATGTAAAACATTATCAATGAAAAATATCTTCCCATCACCGAAACAAAAGTTTACCTTTCCTTTGTCAACAATCTTCACTGAGGTGTTATTAGCAAGAAAAACTACTCCTCCATCATATTCTTTATACTCAGAAAAACACTCCATGTGAGGAGTCATATGGCAGGAAGCACTTGAATCAACAAGCCAAACATCATTACAAATAGAGTTATCTGAAATAAATAAAGCATCAAAATCACCATCATCTGAATAATTATCCTAGAAGCATCAATTTACTTCTTTTTATTACTACACTCCTTCACATGTCCTCTTTTACCACAGTTCCGACACTTAACTCTTCTCTTTCGAGGGGTCCTAGAACATCCTTTTGACTTATCCTTCCTTTTATCCCCTTTAGGCCCTTTCTCCTTGGGCCTTTCTCAAACATGCAAGGCATCTTGGGAGATAAAATTCATGGTCTTTCTCTTCATCAATTTTTAAGTAATAATGGGAATCACACTATCCATCTTAGGCTTTTCACCACCACTACTTATGACAACAATGATTTTCCCGAGAATCAACCAGAGAGAGAAGTAGAAGAATAAATTTATCTTCATCCTCAATATTAGCATCTATTGATGCAAGTTGACTTAAAATAAAATTAAAAGCGTTCAAATGTTCAACAAAGAATCACCATCCTTTAATTTCAAAGAATACAAACATCTTTTCTGATAAAGAGCTTCTTAGACAAACTCTTAGTTAATAGACATCACTTATTTTCTTTCAAATATTGGATGTAGTATCTTCTATAGAGTCATTCAAGAGGATAGAGTTAGTGAGACACAACCAAATGATTCCTCATGGATTCTTGTCTAAATTTTTCCACTCATCATTTTCAAGGTGGAATCCTTTGGTGTTTTTTCTTTTGAAACTGACAACCAAGGATCTCTCTCTTCTAGGAGATCTTTAACTTTCATTTTCCACATCTTGTAACTAGTGCCATTGAACTTCTCAATATGTTGACAAGAGGTGGAGGCCATATTAAACAACCTTTCTCAAATTTATAAAAAACCTACAAAATAAAAGCTCCCACTGCAACTAAAAAAACCTTCAACACTTATAGAGAAAGGCATCCCTCTCTCAATGGAATTGTTAGTTCTGATACCAAATATTGTAAAAAAGGGTGAAGAAAGCATGCAATATGAACTTAAACTCAAAGTTCTTGCAAATATAAAACTAAATATTAACCATTAACATAGTGGTTGTATAATTAAAACAAGAATAAGAAAACTATTGTACATGGAACACACGATTTCCATGAAGAAACCCTTTTGAGAAAAAATCCACCACTAAAGAGAGGAAAGTATATTAATAGTCCAATAAATATTACACCATAAATACACTTCTTTGTAGACTTTTGTAAAACCAAGAAACACTCTATTATCTTGCAAACTGAACAAGACTGAATGAAGAACACTAACTCAAGCCACCAATTTATAGGACTTTGTTAGAATGAATACCACTATGGTATCACTAAACAATAGATAGCAAAACCACCTAGAAAAACTCATTCTCACCTCTCAAAATAGACTCTTACAACTGTCTTACAGATATCATAAGGCATCTCTCATGCATGTGCACCTGTGTAAGAACACTATCATAAATCTTGTCATAGATTTTCCCATAGAAATAATGATTGTCATGCATATGTGCACTAATATTGTGAACAAAAAAGTGGCCACTCACAAAAAAAGAAGAAGAAGGTAATGCATTACGGTTCATAAAATCCGAACCTTAACACATACAATGTTTTAAAATTAAAACCTTGTACATGTTAAACTTAAAATAAAAGCGTGATTGGGTTTTTAAAATAAAAGTAACCTGATCATGTTTTTCTAATTATAAAAAATAAACCTGACTGGGTCATTTTAACATGTGGCTGTAACATTTTCCTTTGAAATCCTTCCAAAAATATTAACAAAAACTCATATGTGTTTCTTCTAGTAGCCAATTCATCATGCCACGACATCATAGAGGTTACAAGTCATCATTCATTTTTGCATTTTTTTGTTGTATTTTTATTTAAAATTTTATTGAATTTCTTTATTTTTGATTAATTTCGTTTCATTTTTTAAATTGTTATCAGATTCTCAAAACAACCCCCTAACAAAATTTACCTCCTAATAAACTTGAATAAAACTAGGATGATATCCCTCAGATGGGTGACCCTTCTAATCCTCCAATACACACTTCTCAAAACACACAAGAGGAATTATTAGGTCATCTAACACAAAATAGGGTGACCATATCTCAATTAGTGTATAGGATAAAGGCCTCAAAACACCATCACCATGAATCCCTTGACACAACCTTAGAAACAAGGATGACATGTGTAGATATTTCCAACCATGTAGCTGATTAGAAAACATATCGCAATTCATGTTGCACCTATTATGCAAATGGTCTAACACATAATGAAGTAAAAAATAAAGAAATAAGAAAAGAAAAAATATGCGCTCTTTTCACTGATCCCCGAACCAATGAGACTCTACCTCTTAATTCAAAGAGGTTTCCTATACATTGGTGTAATCACATGCCCATAAAAACCAATTTTTGGGAAAGGTGGTGGATGGTCTTCAACCAAACCCCTTGCAATAATTTTAAGGTACCTTTATTTTTTGAAAAAACTATACTATGAGTTCATCTTTAATTAGATGCCCAATTATTTTGACATAAGGGAGTTTCATGGTAGAGGTGGAGGCTTTGCCTAGGATGGACTAGGGGATCGATAGGTACAAAATTGTCTCAATCATACCAGTAGTTGTGAAACCTATTCTTCATGTCATAGTCCTTGTAGCATTGAAGGAGTCTATAGAGGTGAGGACTCTTCATGTAGCTGCCACATTGACTGACACCATCATTCAACATGGGAGTTAGTTATCCCAGCCTCTTGGCCCAAATGAATGGTGTAGTAGCTAGACCATCTACGTCTAGTATGCCTAGGCCCCATTGATGCCCCACGTGTTACCATGTATGATTTGGGGTAGATACCATTGCACATGGTGATCGTACAACCTTCCATTAGTGTACATGTTGCAAGGCTAGTTGTCAAGTTGGTGCACTAGATGATGTGGTGCTCATAGATGACTTGATAGATCAGATCTTTGCCACTGAGATGCAGGTATGTTGAACTGAACTTAAAAATTTTTATTTATTAAATTCTTTAAATTTAAAAATTTAAATAGTTTTTAAATTATAGATTAAATAAAATTAATGCAAACATTATGCATTTCAAGATGTACTAGTAAATTTTGGGACGCCATTGACTATTCCTACCACAATTGGTGCACCTGCATCTTCATCAAAGGTAAACATTTTATAGCATGTCAAAATAGAATAAAACCTTGAATTCATTTAAATAATGTTTGTAAGATATATTAACTTAGTAATGTATATTTATATGGGGTTTCACAAGTGTTGATAGTGGACCAGATTTCATAGTATGATGATGTCACCCTTACGATCATTTCATTTGGCCTAGACATCTTTACGATATTTTTTTTTGCACACCTATTGTTTAAAATTTATATTGAATATTCATATAATTTAAATTGTGATTAATTTAATTATATGTTAGCATTATATTTTAATATCTATTATGTTGCTCTTTGAGGCTATAGCCATGTGTGGCTTAGTTACCTCCTTTGCCAAGGTCATTCTTGAGGACACCTAATCAAAAAAAGATAATTGAACCACAATTTAATCAAGATATAATAGTTTTCATAGTTGATATGAGTTATTCTAGCATGATTTAGATTTAGTTTTTCCAAATGTATTATGATTATATACGTACATCTAGATTGATCTGGCCTTACATTATTTGTCTTCTACGTACACTGATAACTAGGATCGTTTACAACATTGATCAATGCACCTAATGATACATAGGAAGAGGAGAGGCAAGAGGTATATATTTTTTTTTTAATTTTATTGATTTCATGATTATATGAACATGTGTACATTCATTGTATTATATTATTATCATTTTTCATACAGGAAACATCCATACCCGTTTCATCAATGATGGCCCCTCTTATAGCAACAAAGAACTATCAGAGCCTTCAGTACACATTTATCTTATATTATAAATATATGTTTTGATGGAAGTAGATATATTTTTATTTTATGTTTCTTTTTCAACTAAAATACCAACAAGGCTATACCATGTAAAATACAATGATACAAGTAATGCCTAATGTATCATTGTATACCAAGTCCAATCTATACCAAGTAAAATATAATCATACAAGTCATTCCTAATGAATCATTGTATACCAAGGCGGCTATCATTGTATTTTACTTGGTATAGCCCCCTTGACAAAGATCCTCTACCTCACCAATTTGGTAGGACTCTAGATCGTCAAAGAGTGCCATCATTTTCAGAATGTCTTTCACCCAAAAAACAATGACACGAGGTAATCAACAATTCAATTGTATAGAAATTATAGTTCAATATAGTTGTTTTGATGTTAATTTGACAATTGCAAACTATTATTGACATAAGTAATCTAATTTGTTGTTTAAATTATTGTTGTGCAACCATCTATAGAGCCACATAGTACTTCCAAGATGCTCGATTTTGATCCACCACAACTATAGGATTTGGTAGTCATATTTAGAGTTAGTTGTGGTGATTGAATGAGAGATACATGTAGATATTCAATATTTTTATTATATATTGATCATGAGATGGCATATGATACATTTTTGCAAAGCTTGTATTATGTTGGCAAATATCCTTTTTTGTATATTTCATTGAGTTGACATATATGCCACACTTTTGTTAAACTTTTATTCTACATTTGGATATATATAAAAGGTGATATTTGATCAGATTTTTTCATTACGTGTGCATATCTTTCTACTTTGAAACTTAAAATTTGAATGTATATTCAGTTATGAATGGTTAAGTTATGAACAATTTATCATGTTATGGACTAATGATATTATAAATCAATACAACTTATGAATTACAATTGGTATTCATATAAATTGTAATAATTAAATTTGGTTGCCTTGGGCAAGTTCACCAAATTTTATGATCATTTTCGTATTGTTATTAATCATAATATGAATGCTAAAAAATGATAGATGGTTTGAGTAATCAACATTAAATTCAATTTGAAGTTCTACAAGTAATAAAATTTATGTTGATGTAATATGTATAGTTAATTATGACTAAATAGATTACTTACTAAGTCTATGATCATGGTCAAATTTGTAGGAGCAGTAAGACACCTAAGAGAGAGAGAGAGAGAGAGAGAGAGAGAGAGAGAGAGAGAGAGAGAGAGAGAGAGAGAGAGCACAACTATGATTACATGAAGGCTTAATATATTCTTGTTAGTATTTGTCTCTATGTTCATCCTCATTTTCATTTCGATTCATTTAGATCTATCTTTCTACATCTCTCTCTCTCACTCTCCTCCATACCCCTATAAAGAGTGCTACTTTCAACCTCATTTTGGTATTGTCCCCAAATCCCCATAAAACTACAAGTCTATGCAAGTATTAGATTGATGATGAATCATGATCAACAAATCTACATAATACATATCTTTTGTTGCAAATATTTGCATATTCATAGTCAAAGCCACAATCAAGACCCCCACAAATGGAACTGTCACTTGACCCCAAACCTCCACCCACCATTCTTATTGTTTATGCAATCATTTCAAGGTTTTTAAAGTTTATTCGTTTATAACTTTAAACTTTAGTTGTTATGCCAAAGTTTCATTTGCGATTATTATACTTATTCTTGTTTTGCACTTTGCTCTCAAAGTTCCAAAACTCTACCCATCATCTTTAGTATTCAAATTTCACATTTTCAATACAATTATTTTCATGTTTTTAATCTTTATTAGTGTAAATTTTACATAATGTGGAAAAAATTCATTTCAATTCTTATACTATTCCTTACACATCCTTTTATAACTAATTTTTCAAATACTAAATGTATTTGTGCAATCTCCCACCACTGTCCCCTCACCATCCCCAAACTTAGATCCTTAGTCCCCCGCTCCCAGTCCATGCCTCCTTTAAAAAAACTCCATAGAACATTGATAAAGTGTTAAAATTTTGTTAAGTATATCCTCCCTCCTAGCATAATTAGTGTTCCCCCAAAATTTAGAATCTTTTCCAATAATACAACTGAGAGTAAAACATTTAAAATCTAAAGACCTTTAGACCAAACTAACATATCAACCTAAAAAACTGACAGAAGGAAAAATTCAATTCCTGTTAAGAAGCTGGTTCAAATTGATAATGCCAAGGAATGAGTTTTTCAACTCTATCATGGATACTCTATCAAGTGATTCGTTCTTTCTGTGAAGGAAAAATTCAATTCCTGTTAAGAAGCTGGTTCAAATTGATAATGCCAAAGAATGAGTTTTTCAACTCTATCATGGATACTCTATCAAGTGGTTCGTTCTTTCTGTACACGTGTATAATCTCTGTAAATTTGCAAGTTAAACAGTCGTCGTCAGTGCAAATTTAATTGCTGATAGCATTTGCAAATTTAATGGGTGGTTTGTTTAGACTTTACATCACCGACAATTGTTGTAGGAAGTCAATTTCTGGCATATCAGTTTAAAAGTCGATCAAACATGCTTGGAGTGCACGTATACAATTTCCTACAGTATTTCTCCCAATCACACACAGAGATTATGAAATTGAAATAGAAAGTCTTATATTATTTAAACTAGATCCTTGAATACTGTTTTATTTTGGACAAATTACTTGAATTTTACTTTATTTTGTTAATAACTAAACTTATAAAAAACAATGATCAGAATAGAAAATGGAGTGCTCAATCTTATCTCTATGTTAAGGTTTGTTTCAAATATTAAAGTAGAATAAATGTGAAGACTACAAGGAGCGTATTATTAAAGAAAATTTGCAGGCTCCATAGATTCACGAGTTTAAGCACTAAATTTCCAACACTAAAATCTCAACCCCCAACTAATTGAACCAGACAAATATAAAAGAAATTGAAGCTTAAGAAAGATTGAGAAGGATCTCCAATTTGGTAGATAAAAACAATGGGCATGTGCGTTGGAGGAGGTATGTCATAATTCTCAGACCACCAAACATTCAGAGAAAATGACACTTCACCCACTCAAACACATTCTGAAATGATAACTTCCAGATGTCTCACAGGTTACTGAAATTATAAATTTCCACAAAGATCAGTCTATTCCATCAGTACAATGAATGTCTGTCCCATTGGGAAGCCATGAAAGAGGTGAGGAAGATAAAAACAAAGTGCATGTGCGTTGGAGGAGGTCACCAAACATTCAGAGAAAATGACATTCCACCCACTCAAACACATTCTGAAATGATAACTTATAACATGGCTACAGTTTCCAGATGTCTCACAGGTTAATGAAATTATAAATGCCCACAAAGATCAGTCCATTCCATCAGTACAATTGAGAAGAAACAGCTGAATATGATAAGCTCTGCTAATTTCTACGATAATGTTGGTTTTTTTGGTTTCATTTTCCTGGATCGATTCACCCACTTCCTCCGCCTTTCATGAGATCCCCACTTGAATGTTTTTTAAGAAGTTTGACAGATATTGAGACAATGTCTGGGTTCTGAAAGGACGTCTAGATAAACATGGATTTTAGTCATATGGTTATTGATTCCGACGCTGGTAAGTTTATTGGGTGTGAGCATTTTGATCTTTATTTTCTATAAATCAAACTCCTTTCACTCTTGTGATCTAGTATTTTGATCTCTATTTTCTATAAATAAAAAAAATAAAAATTTTGAGTGTTTTTTATTTTAAGAAAATGAAGAGAAAATCTTATGATTTCCTCAGGAGAGAAATAAGTAAATAGGTATTTAACTTTTATAAGAATTGTATTTGTACTAAATGGGTCTATAAAATTAAGTACAATGGTGAGTTGCAAAGGTTCAGATTTTGACATTCCGAGATTATTTTATGAATCTGTTCAACATCAAAGAAGATGTTGGAATCTTATGCAGTTGTATGAAGACAAAAATATAATTTCTAAATATAATTTGCATGATGTAGTTAATCAGTGTTTTGCATGAGTATACATGTTGTTGTTGTTTTTTTTTTTTTTTTTTTAAATGATTTCAAGACCTTTATTTATTGAGGCATTATTTGTCTCTCATATTTCAATCAGTTGATTCTTTTTTTTTTTCCAATAAAAGTGGATTATTCTACTAAACGTTTTTATTAATATTTTTGATTTTTTACACAAGATTCAAAGAGCATACCAGAGGAAAGAACCCTAGGAAGAAAACCTTCGGTCACAGCTCATAAAATAAACCTATAATATCTAATGGATCAGTTTATATACCCCACCCAAAACCACATACAAAATGCGGTCACAACACATATAATATCAGTTTTGCATAGAGCCCATGTGACAATTTGCCAAAAAAACCCATCGGATAATTTTCAAATGTAGACTCCACAATTGCTATCAATGAAAGAAGACAAAATTTTCCAAAGCCCTATGCCAAATCCCATGAGCCAAAAACCTTCCTGCCAAAAAAGAAAGTATCAAAAAAGCTTTGGAAAAATACTATTGTATCAAATACCATGAGCTCAAACTCTCTTCCAGACAATGAACATGAATACTTGAAATGAAAGGGGAAAGCGGGAATAATTATCATTATAAAATTTTATATCAACATTACTCAAGAAAATCATATAACTATTGCTGCAAACCTTCCCATACCCTAGAAGGAATTTCCTCAAAACCCACGTCTCACTGATTAGCATTGCTATCAATGGCTAAATTTGCCAAATAATCTGCAATCTTATTAACTTCTCTATAACAATGGGATACCAAGAAAGATTCAAACAATTCTATTTTTTGTAAAATGGGATCAAGTATATACTGCAAATTCCAACAATTCGATTTCTTTTTCATAACACATTGAATAATCACCATAGCATCACCTTCAATTATTAAGTCCTTAATTCCCAAAGAGATTGCCATATCCAATCCGAAAGACAAAGCATGAAATTCCACATAATTGTTAGTTTTAAAACCAATAGCATGACACTTAGCTCGAATAAAATTTGCATTGTGATTATAAATTACCATGCCTACCCCAACCGGCCCAAGGTTACCATGAGAGGCCCCATCAAAATTCAGTTTAAAGTGCCCCTACGGAGGAGGTTTCCATCTAGTAGAGCATCTCTTACCTATTGCATCATTCTTTTTAAAATTGAACCATGAGAGGGTAAAACTGATAGCATCTTCCAAACTCTAGTAACTCTACTATCTCAGTGCAAAAAAGAAGTAAGATTTTCCAAATTCTTATAAATAAATGACAAAGCAACCTCAGAGATTGAAGACTCAATTTTTAATAGAACTTCAGACATAGGAGACCTTATTTTTTTAAATATCCCATTGTTTCTCTCTAGCCAAAAATTCCAAATCACAATAGATGGAGATATGATCCAAAGGCATGCATAAAAAGATAAGGCAACCATAAAGAGCCAAGATCTAAAATGGGAAATGAGATCCTTACCAATAACAAAGGATATATTTAACTTCTTAAACAACCACTGCCAACATTCATAAGTGTAATCACAATGTAGGAACAAGTGTGAAGAAGATTCCAAATTTTTGTTACAAAGGACACAAGGGAAAACAACACTAATACCAAGCCTGTCTAGTCTCATACCTATAAGGACTCTGTCTTGAACTGCCAACCAAGCAAAGGCTCCAGCTTTAGGAAGACAAGCCGAATGCCAAAACAACTTATAAGGCCAAGATGATAAATCTTTAGCAACCATAAGAGAGTTGTAACCATCTACTTACCAGAATATTCTTTGTCCAAATAAGTTCATCCTCAAAATCAGAAAGAAATACAATACTATCCCCCAAAATCTTCTCAAAATCTAATTTCATGCTTTGATCAACATCTAAGAAATCAATTGACTTCCATCTAGCTAGCTTGAGGGGTCCACTAGTCATAATTTCAAAATAATCTGCTACAAAAACACCCCAAAGGGAGGAAAGAACAGTGATCAGAGGAGACCAATCCCTAATATTCACCAAAGGTGTGTGTCAATTCCATACTTCATCCCAGAATTTGACCTTTCTACCATTATGAACAATCCATGAAAGATGAGGCAAAATTACTGATCTACATTTACAAAGGAAATTCCAAATAGCAAAACCCGAAGGCAAATTTGAGACTTTAAAAATGTACTCTCTTGGTTCATTATTTAAATATTTGGCAAACATAATTTGTGCCCATAAGGAGCTAGGCTTGTCATATAATTTCCAAATCAACTTAGCACCTAAGGCTAAATTATAATTCTCTAGACTTCGAATTCCTATTCCCCCAAGTTCCTTAGGCAAACATACCTTATCCCATGCAACTAAAGGGAGTTTCTTCTTACCATCTTTATTATTGTTCCAAAGAAAATCTCCAAGAGTATCCTGTAAACTAACAATAGCTACTTTTGGAGACTTCAAAATAGACATGAGATATATGGGAACAACATTCAAAACAGACTTGATGAGAACAATTTTGCTGGCCAAAGTTAACCATCTATGATTCCATGAGCGAATTCTTTTAGATATGACCGAAATTATCTTATCCCAAAAACCAATCTTATCCTATTTAACAAAGAAAGGAATCCCAAGGTAAATACATGGAAGATTTATAGTCTCAAATCCCCAAAAGGATTGCAACCTATGCTGAACTAGTTGTGATGTATTAAGGAAAAAAATCTTTGATTTATCACCATTCACTTTCTGACCAAAAAATGATGCATAATTTTGTATTATTCTTTTAATCACTTTTGCCTCAACTAACGAAGCATGTCCAAATAACAAAGTATCATCTGCAAAGAGACAAAAAGAAATACTTTGGGGAATATTTTGAATCCTTATACCTTTCCAAAGCCCCCCACTTTAGCAACCCTAATAGCCCAACTAAGGGTTTCAGCTAGGAGAATAAACAAAAAGGGATAAAGGGGATCTCTCTGTCTCAAACCCCTAGAGGAAGTGAAAAAACCACAAGGAGAACCATTAATTAAAACTAAGAATCTTGCAAAAGAAATACATGCACAAATCCATATGACCCAAGCCTTGGAAAAACCTAACTTCTCAAGAACAACACATAAAGCCCCCCACTCTACTCTATCATAAGCCTTCATCATGTCTAGTTTAAGTATCATGGTTGGGGTTCTTTGGGCGGAAATAGAATGCAACACCTCATGTGCTACAATTGCACCCTCTACTGTCTCCCTTCCGGGAACAAAACCACCTTGCTCCAATGAAATGATCCTAGGTAGAATTTTTTCCAACCTAAGGGAAATTGCCTTCATAAATATCTTATGCAAAGTGTTAACTAAAGAAATGGGGTGGAAGTCAGCAAAAGTCTTAGTATCCTCTTTTTTAGGAATAATTGCAATCATTGTAGTATTAATTTCTTTTAATATAGACCTATTTCTCCTAGCTTCCTCGAGAGCCAATAAAACATCATTTCCCACAAAATCTCAACATTTCTAAAAAATTAAAGGAGTAAAACCATTAGGTCCCGGAGCTTTATCTGGATTCATGGCAAAGACAACACTCTTAACTTCTTCTAAGGAAAAGGGAGACATCAACATCTTATTGTCTTCCAAAGATACTAAAGGAGGAATATTAGATATAATATCATTGCTGAGATTTCCATTTTCCGAAGATAATAATGACTTAAAAAACCTAATTGCCTTTGAAGCAATGTCCTCTAGCTCTATCAATAAATTCCCATTCTAACACTGAATACAAGATATCCTATTCTTACATCTTTTAATCTTAGTTGAAGAATGAAATATTTTTGTGTTCCTATCACCATCTGAAATCCATAACTCTCTAGATTTCTGTCTCCAATAGATTTCCTCTCTAGCTAGCACCTCCTCAAGCTATAATTTTAGTGACTTCAATTCATCAAAAACTTGTGGCACCATACCATGTTTAAGCACATGAGTATTAAGACACTCAATCATATCTTGATTCCTTTGTTTCTCCTTAAAAATGTTCTTAAAATGTGAGATATTCCATTCCCTAATATTCAATTTCAATTAACTTAACTTCTTAGCCATCTAAAACATACGGGACCTAGAACAAAAAGGAGCACAATTCCACCAATTCATAAGCAGAGGCAAAAAAGAAGAATCCCTAAACCACATGGGCTCAAATTTAAATGGAGACTTAAAAGAAACCTTATCCTCAATAACTGAAAGGGAAATTGGAAAATGATTAGAACTCGAGACTGGTAGAATAGAGGAAAAGAATTAAAAATCTGAATCAATCCAATTCTCAGATAACAAAAGTTGATCTAATCTCTCAGTAATCTGAGAAAAATACCTTCTCATGTTTGTCCATGTGAAAACCCCATTCAGATACTTACAATAAAAATGGCTCATATCAGAAATGAAATCCCCAAAGTCATCCATAATCCTTTTATTACGGAAAACACCTCCTCTTTTATCATCTAAATCAGTGATAGCATTAAAATCACCCCCAAAGATAATAAAGGAGCCATGTTTTAAGGTAGAAGAAATGCTCTTTAATTGACCCTATAACTTACTCTTCCCTTGAATTCTTGATGGAGCATAAATGTTAAAAAGCAGGAATTTAACCTTCAAAATCTTGCTTATAACTAAAGCCAACATCCAATTTGTAGCAGATGCCACTAAATGTACCTCAATATTATAATTATTCCAAAGTAGTGCCAAACCTCCTGAAGCACCACAAGCTGGAGAAGAAAGAAAATTCCACCTTCTCCAAGATGAAAAAACCAAATCAGTAGATTCTTTTGACAACTTTGTTTCTTGCAACATAAAAATATCACGCTTAATTAAGTCCATCCAGGACTTAACTAAGCATCTCTTGTTAGGAGCATTTAAGCCCCTAACATTCCAAGAAATAATTCTCATTGTCCTCGAGGGGAGGCTGAAGCTCCCCTCTTCCCATTAATCAGAGAATTTTTTATTTCCCCAAAGCAATCTTGCAAATTACGTTTCACAGCCCCTGATCTTGTCACAGCAGGACTAGTCACAAATCTTTTACTCCTCTTTCTTTTTACACTTACAGGAGTTAGGCATGTTTTCTTAGGCCTACCAAGAGAGACTGAATTCCTCCCTTACCCACCAATAGGAGAAAGGGACAAAGTCTTTTGAATTCCAGCATCAATTTCCATTTGAGTCTTAAGATTATTTGGAGGCACTAGTACATTCAGGTCAAAATTTCGACGACAAATCGTCGGAATTCCGACACAATTTCGTTGCACTACTGACAAAAAAGCTGTCAAAAAATTTGTGTTGAAAGTTTCGACTATCTTTGTGGTCGTTGCAATTTTGACATCACCTCCAACCTTTCCGATGGCCGCCATGGATGCTCATACCCCGAAAGAATACTGTCACGATCTCAGCCTATCATCATAATTCCAACTCCAAAGGATAAAATTCGGATAGAGGAGTGTCGTCGGATGCACAGCATCCTCATCGGAACTCTCCTAGAGGCTGACAAGGATGCTGTGCATCCGATGACACTCCTTTGTCAAAATTTTATCCTTTGGAGTTGGAATTACGACGATAGGCTGATTTTTTGGAAAAAAAAAATTATAGAAAAAGATTGACATTGGTATCTCTCTTCTATCTCTCTTCTCTATCCCTCTCTACCATCTCTCTTCTCTCTCCCCTATCTAGGTCTCTTTCTCCATCCCTCTCTTCTTCTCTCCCTCTCTACTTCTCTTTCTATACCCTCTCTAGGTCATTATCTCTTCCTCTCACCCTCTCTCTCTCTCTCACCTCTATAGGTCTCACCTTCCATTCCTCCATCATTACCCATGTTGTCAAGTTGCAAGATATTTCCCAAAGTACTTGGTTGCTAGGGTTGATTTGCTTAAGTGTTGGAGTCGGAGTTAGATGAGACTTGCATGATTAAGCTATATTAAGTGATCAAGTCACCAAGATCTCAGTTGTAAACATGACTAGGCTCTAGGGTTTTAGGGTATATCATAGGTCAAGATTAAGGTATGGTGGTCAAGAATTACCTTCCAATGACAAAAGACATCCAAATGATCAAGAATGAAGGCGATGAACTCATAGAAGTTTGGAGGAGATAATTTGACTAAGTTAAAATTTTGTTTAAGTCATGGTCATGATACTAGCTTGCTCATCAATAGCAATTTGTGCGAATGAATCCTAGAAATGTGCCCATGCTAGAGAAGCAATAATTCCAATAAAACCTAAGGCAATGCTAGTAAGGGGTCAAAATTAAAGAATTAGGGTACAAAAAACAAAATTTGGCTAAGTCAAGATGTTTCTCAAGGATGACCTAAATCATGGAGTGTAAATCAATCATGAAACATGAGAATGGATAGGTCTTGACCCAAGCAACGTAAGTCCCCCTTGTGATTCCAGCAGATATCACATCACAATCATTGAGTCTATCTGCAATATAAAGTCAAGACCTGACTATTGGAATTTTGGAGTCATCCCATTTGATCACGTAGTTTAGCACTTGGGAGGATTTTGTTCAAGAGAGGATAGAATACTTAGTATTTTATTTTGTGTTGCATAGTGTATTAAAAACACATCAACAGAAACCATTGAAAGGTTTGGTTAAAGCCTTCGAATCACAATCTCTACGAGAAGCTATCAAGAGTGCCCATAATTTGGAAACTTTAGTATCCAAGAACATAATTCATAAGGCAGCACTTTTAGAGCAACCAAAGAAGCCTATCAATGTAATATTTTATTTACCTTGGATATGTTTTATCCTAAGTGTGATATTCCACTATTAAAAAGCTTAATTAGGTAATATTTTTACTTAGGTGGAATAAGATAATGAGTTGCACATTCTCCTTCTTTGATTGAGATTCTACTTTTTCCTTGTCACAAATTTGGAAACTTGGATGAGCAATTTCTTTTTTTGGTTTTCTACCTCTTCATGATCCTCATGGATTTGGAATCTTGGAAGCTATATATTGTAGGTTTTTCCTTGATTAACATATCAAATGAAACTATTGTGAGCTTTCATATCTTAACATACCAAGGGCTTAAGTTTGGGGACGATAGGGGGATGACGAAGGGGGCGGGGTGGGATGCAAATATATATACAACTTAAAAAATTAATTATAAAAGGATGTGTATAGAATAAGTATAACAACTATAAATAAAACTTTTCCACACTATGTAAATTTTACAATAAACATTAAAAATATGTCAATGATTGCATTGAAATTTGGACATTAACAATGGTGGTAGAGTTTTGGAACTTTGGGAACAAACTAAGAATAAGTATAAGAATTGCAGATGAAACTTTGGCATACTAAGTGTTTAAACTAGTCAACATAAAAAAAATGGAATTGATTGCATTAACAATAAGAATGGTGGGTAGAGGTTTGGGGTCAATGGGTAGTGCCTCTTGTGGGGGGTTTGGGGCAGAGCCCCCATCAAGGATAGGGGGGCATTGCCAAACCTTTAATATGGATGACATTTTCACAATAATTTCACCATTTTTGTTTAGAATTGGAGTTTCTAATTGGGGGCCATGGGAGACTCATAGGCATCCTCAAGATGGTCAAGAGACTCGTTGGAGTCCCTAGGACGTCCCTAAGTGGTGCGGCAAGGGGATTTTTCCCCTAAGTATTGCATCCTGAAAAAATAGGGATTTTGGAGGGGGGGAAGGAGTCCCCATGTTTCAATGGTTTCAAAAGATTCTAAGTTTTTTTTGTTTATCTTGTCATAACAAAATATACTCCTCTTGCATCCTTGGATGATTTGAAAATTGAAAACAATTTGACAAGAAAAAACAAACTTCTAAAGTTTAGACTTAGTTTTCTTTTTTTATCCAAGTCACTACAACATTTCAATGATCAAAGTAGCTTTTTTTTGGTGGTTTAGAATCATCCAAAAGGCTTGAGAAATTCAATATTATCTTTCATTCCACCAAAATTGGAGATCAAGAAGCATGCTCACAAACAAGGATTTGTTTGTAACTTAAGGCAATCGACTAGTTTTTGGGGCATTTTCAGGTCTAAAGAACCTACCATTGTGTCAAAAAGGCCCATAAGACCCCATTTTCATCTAAAACTTGTCTCTTTTGGTCGTAGAAGCATTTAAGGAAAAACAAAATCACACAACCAATGATATGCCTATACCATACATATTTGAGTTAAAATAAAAATAAAAAATTGACAAGGTTTGGAGACCATTGAACAATTTGGGAGATTGCTAATACATACACTCAATTTATAAAGTCTCAATTTGATGTACTTAATCTTCGAGAGGCCTATACAAAAGCATTTTGTAATTGTGAACTAAGATAAATTTCCATTTTTGGTAGTTTTCATCATGGATTATGGTATTAAATTCTGACATTCTATTGTCAACATAAATTTAGAGAACCATTTGTACTCGAAACAAGGGATAGTGAAAAATTACATTATGTAGGATCTCCTACCCTATCTCATTGAATTCATTCCTACACCAAGTGACTATGAACAAAAGCGTAGGTATTTAACAACAATGACATGGTCCATGGACTAGTGATCCTCCTCTTGATACTCCATCTACATATGCGAGCATCTCTTATACACATTGCTACTTCAGAATTAAAAGTTGCTTCTTCTAGAACTTTCCATGATTCTTTGCAATAGGATTATATGTCTTCTAGGTTCACCCCACTAGGACACATTCCTATCAAGCATCTTTACTTTTTTGAAAAGTAGACCACATTTCAGATCTCGATGACACCATAATGACTTTGATTTCCTCTTGGAAGATATTCCTCCATCATGTATTGCTTCATCGAAGTTCAAATTTGCTTCTTCAAGGGCTCTTAATGATTCTCTATATAGGTGTGTATGGTGAAAATGGATAACAATAATAACAATATTGAAAGACTAAAATGGATTCAACCACCAAACCCTAGCCTAACAATAAACAAAGATCCACCATAACATATGAAGATTACCTAAGACAATGCAAATAACTCAAAATCACAAAGATTATACCATCACATGTCCAATAGGGTTTTGATCTCCATTCTTCCTATCTCCATTGATCTTGCTTGATATACTTGCTCTCAGATTTTTGTATGCACAAGAGCTCAACAAAGAACGGAATGTGGTTGCAAGTGGAATTGTAGTGTAGCCAAGTACTCCAAAATCAGTCATTAGGGTTTGACAATGAAGAAAGCATCTCCTTAAATAGAAGACACAATAAGAAATGGAGGGTTAAGATTGAGAGGTGTAAAAAGAGAGCTCGGCTAGGATTAGAGGGTAGGTAGAGGAAATAATAAAATAATGAAAGAGGTAGGTAGTGTATGAATTAAGAGATGAATGACATGTGTCATGTGTAGAAAAAGATAATGAATTAATTAAATAAATAAAGATTTATTTAATTAATAGAAGAAGTAGGACAATTAAATAAATAAAATATTTATTTAATTTAGGAAAGGGATAATTTAAATAAATAAATGTATTTATTTAAATGAGAAATAAGGCTAGAAGAGGATAAATGAATTAATTAAATAAATAAATATTTATTTAATTAATAGAAGAATTAGGCTTAGATAATTAAATAAATAAAATATTTATTTAATTAGACATGACAATTTTGAGTGTCTACAATAGGATTCTTCGTGTCTATGAGATCCACTTCATTGGGAGGCCTACTTAAACATTTCACATATGTTTGTGGACTCTCACCTTTCAAATATTGTTGAAACAATTGAGAATATTTGTCTTCTCATTGATGACAATGCCCATCGAGTTACATCATCTCCCATTGTAAATTCACTTGTTCTATCCCCACCATATCATGCAACATGACACATTCTATTTCACATTAATTAAGGTCTCACACTTCAATGATTGTAGTCCCTGAATCTTCTATGGAACAATCACAGCTTAACATCAACATCAAGACACATGAGTCGCTTCAAAAACCATACATCTGAATTCCTTTCTACATTCCACTTGAATGGGAATTCAACAATTTGACAACTCAAGATTTCCATATTGTGAAAGGAAGGTGCATCATTTGTTGCAAATGAACCTACTACAACATTCACCATTCAACATTTTGCATTTCTTTTCTCTCTTCTTTGTGGAGGCACCAACTTTAGGGGATGGGGTGGGTCTATATTATCCTTCACATATGTCACTTGGGATGGAGTTTTGTCCTATGGATTTTCTAGTCTCTACTTCGAGAGGGTATACTCTCTTTATAATTTGGAGTTATTTCATATTTTACATGGATACCTAACCTTGTGACCCATTTCTTCTTACCTCAATTGCACTTAAGGGGTTGTGCCAATGTACCATTTTATTCACCAAGTGGATATGTTTTATCGTAAGTATGATATTGCATTTGTTTGTTTAATTTACTTAAGTAATTTCTTTTAACTTGAGATAATTACTTGCACATTCTCCTTCTTTCATAGGATTATGTTTTTTTCCTTATCCTCAAAAATTTGGAAACTTGGATAAACAATTCCTTGTCTTTTGGTTTTCTATCTCATCCTCATCTTCATCCTCATGGATTAAAAATCTTGGATATCGAGTGAATATATTGTGAACTTTTTCATTTTCTCTCTTATGAAATCAATTATGTTATGCTATTTTGATTTTATTATCATTTATATTTAACAATTTTAAAAATGTTATCACTTACATTAATTTCTAGGTTAATATTTATTTTCTAGATTCTAATAGAATTGAATACCATACCCAAACAATATCTAGTATGAACTAGTTAGTTACAGGCTAGGTTCCAAGCGTACTTGGTAACACAATTTTTGAGCTTGTGTTTGTTTATGATTTAACGATTGATGCATCTAGCTTTGCTACGCATCTACTTTAAATACAATGAGAGGGTGATTTTGTCTAAGCCAAGAGACCTTGCTATCTAATATCACCCAAGAAAGATACTGATATTTTACCTTGGAAATTTAAGCCTTTTGTAAGTATAATTCAATGAATTGTGATAATAACTTAAAACGAAGTGAATTAAAATTTGATTGAGTTCCCCATTGTATTTTAACAAATCACCTAGGAAGATGTTTGTTCCTAACAATTTCCAATTCTCTTTCCAAAAGGATGAAAAAGAAGAGAAAGGAACTAATTAATGTTGGGACAGAATTTAGAAGACCTATGTTTTGTGTTTGAAAGCTACTAGCCTAGAGACCATGGAAACAATCTGAAGTCATGGGAGAGAGTTTTAGTTCTATCTCTAAAAATTATGTCCAATACTCTTGTATTGAATTTTTAAATCCTTCTAAGTTTAAATGTTCACGAGGAAACTCTAAAATTTTAATAAAATACATAAATGAAAACCAATTTTGTTTTCGTCGGAATACTTTTGAAAATCACATCACCTCAGTAATTGAACTATAACAATAAGATTGCATACAAAGTGCAGGTTTGCTATGAAACATGTTAAAAGGGTTAAACTATTTCAATTAATAAAAACACTGGAACTATTAAACAACAATAGCTTGTTGGTAATCAAGATTTTGGACTATACCCACATTTTACACCTTTTCATACAGTTACAAAGAACATAGAAAACATATACATGGAACTACAGATTCCAACATATGTAAAAATACAACAATCTAAATAAGAATGGGAAGCAAGTGGAGAATGGTTAAGACATGCATAAATAAAAGGAAAACAAAAATCTCTCAATATGTATCACAAATAAATCAAGGAAAAACGCTTTTAGGCAAGGGACAAATATGATCATAAAAATTTCAAAACTTCCAAAGTATAGAGCATTTGAGATTTTACAGAGAATGCACTAATTTAGCTTTATTCATGATGAGGCATATTCACAACTTTTGCAGTCGCACCATGGTGTTTTTCATGTTGGCTCTGTTGGACCCTGCAATTAAGATTCAATATACGTACATTATTCAATAAGATTAACTGTGCAACATAATGAAATATTGAAAAGTGTGTTATCTTATTGAGCTTCACTTTGTTTTGAGAATAGTTTAATATTCTCTACTTAATAGGGCCAACCACGTGAAGGTGGAAGCTCATTTGGCCCCTCCCCCCCCCCCTAACATCACTCTAAATTCCCCATTAACATCTAACATTCATTCATTGTTTCATTCATTCTTTCATCCATTATTAAAATATAACATTCATTCATTATCACATAACGTTCATTAAAACATAAAATTCATTAAATTTCATTAACACGCAACATTCATCAATAATCATCAACACATATCATTCATGAACATTCATTAGCACATAATTACATTCATTAACACATAAAAATCAATCATTATCAAATAAGGTAGATTACAATCATTTCTTTCTTTGTTTTGTTTTTGAAGCTATGTAAAGTCTAAGTGGAGCATCATCTTCTTCATCATTTCCCCCATCTTCGGATGTTCTACCCTCTTCTCATGCTCTTGATGTATGCCTAGTCCTATACAAAGGACAAGGATATTGAACCAAAGGGGGGTCCTCTGCAACAACAAAGAATTGGGTTAAATTCAAAACATTTTTTTATTATTGTTACAAGTATTTCATTAATTTAAAGAACACAACCGTTACACTCTTTACCTGATGGGGCCACATCATCTTCCACATCATTTTGTCTAGCCTCAACCTCGACATGCTGAACACCCTCTAGATCCTCTGGAGTTGAACTACAAAACGTTACATTAATCAATACAACAATTGCAATTAAATTTGTTTAAAGGAATAATAGTGGCCCTCTTTACCTGATTGGGGAACATCACGTTCCTGATATTGTCTACCTGGATCATGCTCCACTTGGTCACCACCGACTACATGCTCTAAAATATTAACAATAAAGGTTACATTTATTACTACACAAATTTTCAATTTAAGATGTTTAATTGTATTAATAATTACATAAAAAAAATTGAATAGCAAATGAATACCTCCACTACTAGGATGCACATCTGGACCTTCATGTACAGAAACTGTTCCATGATTATCATGCTGCATTCCAATGTCACGTGCAGTGTTATCATTGCTTGCTTATTTAAAAAAAATTTAGTCACTTTATGTTGAAACTTAACATCAAATAGATTATTGGTTAAGTATTCAATTTGAAATAATTTTCATTTAGCTTATTTACCATTGTGACAGATGCATTGGAATCTCATGTTTGCCCACTCAATTCTCGTAGCCGTTCAGCCATGACTATATAGCCTTGTTGGTAGCCAATTCTCTTTTCATCTTCTGTGGGCACTCTATTGAATTCAGAGCCCTGCATTTTTTCTTAGTATTGTGAATTTTTCTTGTATTGTTTGATCAAAAAAAATTGTTTACAATTTATAAATATTTTGATGCGATACTTAATTTACTGATTCTTACAATTCGTGTGGCAAGTTTCATATAACCACCAAAGCCAAGTTTGTGTTGCCCATGCTTTTCTTGTCTTGCCTTGGTTGCCTTTGACGTGTCACTCAATCTATGAAAAGTTTGAACTAGTTAGATTATATAAATATAATGAATAATTAATACATATTCACATTCTTAATAGTATCACATACCTTCTTCTGGCATCTGGTGGTGTATTTCCTTTTTTCCTTTCAATTCTCTCCTTTGCATCCAAAATCAAGTCCTTCCACTCCCTCTCTGGAATCATGGGGGGATGCTCATACTTTACGTTATTCTCTAAATGTGTCCTGTATTGGTCCCTCACATACTTTAGATATGTGCCAGCTTTTTCTAGGAGCTTAGTCTTATCGAATGTGTCATTTCCAAACAACCCTACCATATGGTTTGTGAGTTCATCTTTTAACTTTTTTTCTTGGTCATTCCACCTTTAAAGAAAAAAAAAACCTGTTAGATTTAGAAAAAAACTGAAGGTACCTTTGATATAGTTCAAGAAATGGATAAAAGGAAAACTATTCTAGCAATGATATGAAATCAAAATAGTGGATAAGGGTTAGTTCACGTATGATGTTCCACCTTTTACGTATAGTGGGCCCAAATATCTGCAATGTAATGCCATTAAGATTTTTATAAAAAATATCATTTCCTACAAAAAAAACATGGGATCATTAGTCCAAAATGAGTGATCGGTAAGTAAATTACAATTAGACTATATATAATAATAATTTTAAAGTACCTGGAACCTTCTGTATCTTCAAGGGAATCAATTCTTCGTCGCTCACCACCAATGTGGCTTGCAACGTTCCCGTACTAGCAATACGAGAAGATCCAAGAAATGATGGTATGTTATCACTAGTAGTCACCTCTGGCACATCCTCATGTGCATCTCCTACCATAGTAAATGAATCCACTATGAACTGCCTCCAAGAAAGAACACTTCAAGGGTAATAAACACATAACAAAAGAGAGAGAAAAAGAGGGATCTACCACCAGTGGGCGGGTCAACACGAGCCGGTGCAACAAATGATGTCTGCATGCTACGTGTTGCCAACATTGCAGTCGGCAATACTGTTGGGGTTGACCTCGGACCCATGTCAGCACCTGAAGAGTAATACATTAAATATATAAAAAATTAAAAAAGCAAGTTCACAAGTCCAAAGGAGTGGTTTTAATATATAGAACATGGTCATCACCTGAACTACCCGCAATACCCTGATTATTGCCACCAGGATGATGAGGCCTTATAAATTTCTGTAAAAACAACACATACATATTTTAGTTAATGACATAAAAGAGAAAAAAATATAAACCATTATTGAAATTTTGTTATGATTAAAGCTTTCATTACTGCTTACTTGCAAGTTTTCCACTATCCACAACAATAGTTGTACCTCTCTGTTATCTCATCAGTCTGAGGGCTTATGGTTGCCAAATCAACAATCTCTTGGCTAATTTTTCTAATATTCTTTTGTACCAATTGTATAGGGTTTACGCTAAGTGTGATGTCATCAGCGCATAACACTGTCGAGCACCCCACATCCCTATGGAGGTGTTGAGGTATTGCAGGTTCCTTTCTCTTATCCCGAACATCCATCTGTGACAAGAATATAATTAACACTATCAAAATTACTTCAAAACACTCAAGAAAAGATCATAATGTGACAGTTTGCTTCTAACTAATTTGTACAATTACAATGAGGTTTACCTTCTCCATAGAAGTGTCGGGACCTACACCCCTATTTGTTCTATGTGGTGGATCCATGTGGCCCTATGACAAAGAAAAAAATTGAAAACATTAGCGAAATGAAACCAATAGACTTAAAAAAAAGACTTAATAATACAATGGTTTATTGGATTCATTAATTGGAAGTTGGCTTAAATGGTATATATATAGTACGTACCACCCCCATGATAGTAACTTGTTTTGTATCTATATGATTCAAATTGAAATCGATTAACAACTCTTCCCCTGCACTTATTGATTTTATCGCACATACAAACACACAATTTACCTCACGTGCCTCAAATATGCAATTGGGTTGCTTATTAGTTGACCTAGGTCGTGTACTATTTATAAAACCTGTAATATTCCCTGTTGCTTTTGGCCTTCCATCAATGTATATAGCCACTTGTTTACTTTGGTCATTATCTTTTTGTTGTATATAATTGGCAAACAGTGCATACCTACGCATACTTTTTTTATATCAAACAATCTGCATCCAATCATTATAATTGTAACAAGGTCCAATAAACTCCATCAATTCAGCAACTTTGTTGTAATAGACCTTTATGCTATCCATGGAAAATAGGCCCAAACCATGTAACGACGAAGGTGCTATGCGATATATCCTCTCATTAACACAAAAATTAGTGTTTATTGGAGGAAGTTCCTTGGGTACACATTGTTTCAGTAGATGTTTGTACATCAAGGGCACCTCAATGTCACCTTTGGTCTCATCATCATAAGAACATGACCCCCCTTGAGAAAGAAAAAATTCCATGCGTTTATTGAATTTTCTTCTAATCTTTTGACCTCTAGTTGATCTCCCTATTTGAGATCTACTACATGTCTCACTTTCCTCTTCTATTCCTGCATTTCCCTCACTTGAGGAAGACATATCTGACAAATACCTATTTGGTGATACCTGTACACCATCAAATGAGAGAGTTAGTTGGTAATGAGAGAGATATTTTGTAGATGAGGGTAATATTGATGAAGAAGTCGGCCATAAAGTTGATGTTGAGATTAAAATTTGAGTAAGTCCAATTGGGGCCTCAAGTGTTGATAACTGTATTAGATTTGCTGCTAATGTTGAGGTTTGAAAAACTGAGGAAGTTTGTTTTTCTTGTAATTTTTAAAAAATATATTATTTCTATAAGGTGTATTGACTTATACCTGTCAATCCATGAGACTGTGCAGGATCCTCGTCAAATGGGTTCAGGTTCCTGCACCAACAATTTTGCATCATAAACATTACATTTGTAATTTGATAAACAATAAATATTGCAGTATCATAAGCATCATAAGCATCACATATGTATCATCATATATGTAATCGAGCATCATAAGAATCACATATGTATCATCATAAACATGTAATCCATCACATACGTATCATAAATCACCATCCATCACATAGCTAATAAGTAGTCCACATTCCATAAAAAAACACAAAGTTCAAAAAATGTCACATGTATCATCATAAGCATGTAATCCATCACATATGTATTATAAATCACCATCTATCACATAGCTAGAGGTGCATCATGAATTAATTAAGTAATGGAATTAGAATTCAAAACATATGAACTATTTATGTAACCATATAAGTCAAATCAATTTCTATCAAGATATCAATATTAAATAGATAATATAATAATTGCATCTCATACATTTCATTCATGTCATTGATCTTCTTCTTCATCCAACTCATCATCATCATCATCGTCATCGTCATCGTCATTGTGTTCGTCATCATCATCGTCATCACCATCACCATCACCATCACCATCACCATCACCATCACCGTCACCATCACCATCAGCAGCAACAGCATCATCATCATCAGCTTCTTCTTCGAGTACATTTCCATCAGGAACATCATCGACTAATTGTCGATCGTGATCATCATCTATATCATCTTCTACTTCTTTGGTATCTTCTTCTTCCATCACATTATACATTATTAGCCTTCCTCTTGGATCATGTCTAACAACAAATGACTAACCCAGTTTATGTGGAACCTCCGAGTAAAATACCTGCTCACATTGACTTGGAAGAACATAGGGCTCATCTCCAACTTGTTCAAATGACCTTGTATTAACCATTGTAAATCCATTATCATGTTCGAGAACAGTTCTATCAAGATCATTTTTATTCAGTCGTAGCTTATACCATTTGACGACGAACAAAACTAATTTGAAATAATTAAAGTCACACTCAAGTATATCATCCAAAATGCCATAGTATCAATTTTGAGACTGTTGAGGATGTATGTTGTTTCTAGATGAAATATTGGTCTCCTCAAAGACTGTAGTTATCCCAAAATCACAAGTTTTCTTCGTGTCATCCAACTGTTTGATGTGAAATTTATGACCATTGCAGCACATAGCCTTGTGGTGTTTGACCTGCAATATGTCTAACATATTAAAATTATTGCATCATGAGTTGATAAACATACGGGTGATTAATAAAATTATACATACATGTTGATCTCTTAAACCATATGCTAAATCAATTTCCCTTTGTGTAACATTGGAATCTCCATTACGATGAGCTTCTTTAACCAATGAAGCGACACTATCCCATGTTAATGTGAGACCAAAATGTTGACATCGTTCAATCCACACCATCATCCAATCAAGATTGTTTGCAATATACAAATGTAGCACATCCCACTCCCGACCAACTGTATAAATAATTAATAGACCACTTACAACTAATTCATTTAGAAGATGAAGAATTAATTTACTACAATAACATCTTATAATTACCTCTCACTTTCTTCAATCTACCTTTCCCCATCAAGTGCTCCCCTTCAAATTTATTAATGGGGTTGGGATCCCAAATGCGATCTATGTGGATTTTTGCTGCAAACTTAGGAAGATATTTAGTAATGTACACCATAGTTTGGTATACCATACATCCCTCCATCATAGAACCCTCAAGATGTGCTCTTTGTCGAACCAAAGCCTTCAAAAATTTCAAGTGCCTCTCAACCATCCACATTGACCCAGTGTGTACAGGTTCACACAATTCAATCTCCTCAACTTGGTGTATGAGGTAGTGTTCTTGTGCATTGAAAAAAGTTGAAGGTAGACACTTTTGCATTTCACACATTAGATGAGGGATTTTTCTCTTCCAATATTTTATATCTTCCTTGTGGATTTCTTTAGATGACAACCACCTAAAAGAGATTGAAGACGCAAAAATATATAAATGAGACTTTACAAAATAATATACAATATATTGCATAACAAGTAAAACAAATGGCAAATATAATATCTATACAACAAATTGAACAAACATCATTACTTACCTCATGTATTTTCCAAGATCATATATGACTTGCTTGATATTATTGTCGAAGTGGTCTAGGAGAGATAGAGGTAGAATGTACTGCAACAATTATAAAATGATCTTTTCATTGTTTTCTAACATAATACAATGAAAAGTACATGCACAATATACAAATATATAGTAAATACACAAGAACGCGAATTACCTTAATGAAGGTATGCCAATCATGCATTTTCATCCTTGGCCCAAATTGACTCTTCTTTGATATGAAATTGTTTATGTTCGCAGCAAATCTTATGGGAAATCGAATTTTTCATATGACTTTTTTTATAGAATTGCTTTGCTGCTCCGTTAATAACCAAGGAAGGGCACTTATATTAATCTGATCTCCATTTCTATTTGATTGAATGACATTTTTCATTGCATGATTGGATTCCACAATGTCACTACAAATTTTGACAATTTTTTCTTTGTCACGCCTTCCATCCAATATTTTCCATAATGTCTCTGTTATATTCTTTCCAATATGCATTGTATCAAACAAATGCACAATTTGTAGCTGCTCGTAGTAAGGCAACCTACTGAATTGTCTGGGATAACTTTTTATTCCCTTTGGAAGGTGGTCATCCATGCCTTGATGACCTTCAATATCATCAATTACATCATCAGTAAACAAAACACGATAGAAAAATTCAAATTCCAAACATAAACCATTAGATGGAATAACATTACCTTGATGATTAATTCTATTATATTCCAACTTCCATAAGTGAGGAGTCATTCTTCGTGGCTTTGATGTAGTCTCTTCTTTCCCATTGAAAAGATGTTTTTCAATATTCTGGTACTTATGATTTTGAAGGAAGTGCCTATACTCATCAAACACTTGCTTTCCTAAAATTTTTGAATGATAGGATTTCATCTTTGGACCACAAACTGGACATGCAAATTTTCCCTTTGTTTGAAGACCTACAAGATAATGAATAATTCTATTAAATCTGTTAATTTTTATAATTATAATTATCATGCGCAACTTGAACACTATAACGTACCACAAAAATGTGTTAGCCCTGGGGCATCATGTATTGTCCATACAAGCATTGCATGGAATTGAAATTGTCTTTGTCCTATTGGTCTAGAGATGTCATACATGGTCACACCATTCCATAACTCCAACAACTCGTCAATAAGAGGCTCAATATATACATTCATATCTTTAACTTGGTACTTGCCTAGTGGAATGAACAAAAACATTACATAATTATTATGACCATTTTACTGCAATATTTATAATTAAATGTAGATGACTATTAAATGATAAAATACCTGGAACAATCACTGCCAACATTATGTGCTCCCTCTTTATTGACATCCATGGAGGAATATTATTGTTGATAACAAAAATAGGCCACACCGAGTAAACAAATCTCAACTCTCCAAATGGATTGACACTGTCCACTACCAATGAAAGCCTGAGATTACGAGGTTCTTCTTTAAAGTGTGGCCACTTTTCCTCTATGTCCATAAATGCTGAACCATCCGTAGGCATTCAAATAATGTCATCTCGACTTCTATTGCATGCACGGTAATCCATAAATTGTGCCAAGCTAGTGCACTTGAATAATCGTTGCATACGTGGAATAATGGGAATATAACGAAGAACCTTGTGAGGCACCTTTTTTGTTATTTGATCTGTTCGATATCTACTGATATGACATTTAGGGCATTTTGTTCCAAATTCATGTTGTTTATGATATATAATATGATCATTGGGACAATCATCTATTGTTTGATGCTCCATTCCAATATCTTTCATAATGGCAGATAATTCTCGATATGAGAGAGGTAGAATATTTGATGGTGGTAAGAAAAACTCACCTATCAATCTACAGCAAAAAAAAAAAGTTTGAGGTGTTAATATAAAGAATATTAATGGTACATGATTCACCATTTATTAACTGTAATGACATGTATGACACACCTTAACATACGTGAGATTGTTATGTTGGATAAACCATTCATAACCTTCAAGTTCACCAACAACAATACAATAGAGAGAAGAGTTGTTTGGGAGCCTTTGTAAAGGGGCTCATATGCCTTCTCAAGAAGAGGTAAATCATGAACATCAAGATCATCCTGATCATCATGATCAGCTGTGCCAGTACTAAATGTGTCATGGATCAATGTATTTGTACCATCATCTTCAATTGTGTTTTCTAGTGCATGATTATCATCTTCCATGGGATCATTATCTTCAGCTTCAATATTCACACCTCCATGTTCCTCCACTTTGAAAACCATATTCTTCGGGTTGTGTTGGTCCATATCATGTGCCTTGGGGTGCTTGACCTATATAAAAATGATCAAGATAAATAAACCATGATCATGATCTCATTATCAAGTGATTTCTTATGTATATAAATTGTTAAAACGATATAATAAACAACTTACTAGTGGATGATAATCATGTCCCCCTTCAATGTGACCATGTTGCCTACAATGTTTCTTAGTTGTTTTGATTAGAAGTCTTCTAGTCTTTAAGCCCTTACAAATTTTGTAGGGACAATAACATTTCCCATCACCTTTTCTTTTCAAGTTAGACCATAATCTAGCAATTGTCTCCTTATTTTGTTCTTCGCTGATATTATCTGACATGGTCTTTCTTCACCGGCAAAAAAATCAAGCTATGGAAACTTCAGTGCAAAAGATTCATAAAAATTGCAAATTGAACCAAAACCATTTAACTCTTCTTTTTCATCTTAAAACATTGAACTTAATAGAGAATGTATTTAATGTAGTTGATTGTCTGAATTTCTGAGCATTGTGTCTGCAAATTCTTACTAAAAGTTTGCCTGTTGCAGACTTTTTGAGAGACATTTTTAAGTATTCTAAGCCTTGGTTCTTGTATTTTCACTGGTGATAAGCTGGAAACTTAATGGAAAACCTATAGCCAATCAATCTAATTTTGACAAGTTATACACCAAGAAAACAGGCATCTAGAACTAGCATTGTTTGCAGGTCACCCCTACCCTGTGCCATGGGTATATGACTACCCAGAACTCCAGTTTAAGCATCAATCCTGGAAATGATCGGTATATGACTACCCAGAACTCTAGTTTAAGCATTAAGTTACATCATTATTGACCTTACTTTGGGACTATGTATGAGATTGGAACCTTTTGTAAGGTGTGATCAATGTGCTATCATAAATGCAAAGCCAAAACCATTTTAATGATGAGATCTTGATCCCACTAATACTATTTTGCCTTGTTAATTTTGCACCCACAAAAATGATAGAACCAGATATAATATACCATCAATGCCCATATACTGACAATGCTCAAGATGAGTCACTTAGAGGTAGAGTTTAACCACTTTCCATATAGGTAGATTATCTCTAACCTCATTTTCCCTATAGGTAGATTATCTCTAACCTCATTTTCCCTATATGTAATTGATTAGGTTCATTTTAGAGTCTTATTTCCAAATATGTACCTCTATGTTAGCTTTTTGCTTTATTATTTGCCCGTTTATGCTCAATCTTGTCAATTTTGCATAATTTTACTTAGTTCTTGCATCTTCAATGAAATTATATCTAATCATATCCAGTCACATCAAAATGGAACAATTAATCATATTGCTGGTCTCTCCTAGAGGAATTAAATTGAACCAAATTGACTATTCCCCAATAAAATGTTTTCAAATGGTGAATGTATAAGTTTTTAGTTTACTTTCCTAGACTAGGACCCCATTTCATCAGCTTTTCATTATGAAAGCATAAATATTTTTTCTTGAAGAGAACATCTTACAGATTATGTTTCAATGTATAACAAATTTTCATAATCAATCATTCAACTTCACATGGATAAAAGAATTCACATATTCTAAATCATGATCTGATAATGTGAACAACTCATATGCAACTATATGGCATGCAAAGCATTTATTTTAACATACACTTATTCATCCACATTGCAGGGATAACAATACAAGGATCACATATTGGTCTAAGAGGATGCCATGGTCTCACAAAGTAACCAAGAGCCATATGAAATGATGGTCTTGAATCCACACACAACTAGGGAGGATCCATACAATTATGTATGACTTCCCCCTTGTTTGTCTAATGGGATTAGCCTCCAATACATAGCCATCAATAATCACTAAAAATGTACAAGTGGATCGTAGCTACCCATACAACAAACACTTACCCCTATCCTCAAATTTTCCCAATGTTTGATTCCTTATATACACTCATCCAAGGTTATCTACGTTGATCTTAGTGAGGAATCACATCACAACAAAGGAGGCAACATTTAAAAATAGAAAGAGTTTCACTAAACTACCAAAGATCATAAATATTGAAAGAAAGAAAAAATAGTACCAATAATAAGTCAAATAAATGTGTTCAATTCCAATAGCAAATCAAACATAGCCACAATAACTACACAATAGAGAAAACTCACAATAGTGATTAAACTAATTCAAACAAGATAAAATAAAATTGTTGGCCCATGCAACAAAGATGAGAGATCATCAATAATTGAAGGAAACTTCACAATCCTTAAAAGTGCACATTACATAACTATACAACTAGAAATTGTGGCTAAATAGAGTGAAGATTCATCATGACTCCAATAATAGTCCCTCATGTGTGCATTTGTGGCATGAACACAAAAACTCCCACATGGCATGGCCATGTACCTAATGGAGAAGACATGCCTAGGCTACATGCCCAAAAAACATGACTATAATAATAGTCCCTCATGCATCCATTTGTGGCCTACACACTACAAATCCTAACATATCATGGCAATACACCTCATAGAGAAGACACACCTAGGGCCACATTGCACATAGCAACGTGCCTCACAAAGAAGACATGCATAGGGCACATGCCACATAGCAATGTGTCTTATGGAAAAATGTGCATGCATGTCACACACCAAAGCTATATGTATACATCATGAGGCACATTCATATGTTATCAAACACAACCTATTGTATCTAACATGAGTTCCTCTCTACATGTGTGCAAATCTTCCAACACTAATCGCCACTAAGAAGGAATAATATAAAATGCATCTTCAAATATTTGTGTGTGTGTATGGAATTGTGTCTTTGAACCCAAATCGCTACCATCAACAACATGTAACCATCACCTACACTATATCAAAACATAAGTATGGTGTGACATCATATCTATTTGCATAATGTCAAAACACATGCAAACATGAAAATCATCATAGCATGACAAAAATCAATCTCCACATGTTGGAACAAAGATATAAATAAGATAATAGGGTAAGAGGAAACCTGTACCAAGAACCACATACCAACTATCAGCAATGCCATCAAGATAAATGTAGGATAGGATACCACTATGGGCCATCCAATGGTCCATTCTATGAGGAGAACTAGGGGATACTATCTTTGAAAGGTGTGGTCAATAGAGATAATCCCTAATAATGCCACAATATGTCACCATAGCTTCTTGAGTTTTCCATTCTTCTACTTAACAGCACATTTATTGAGTTCCTCAATAGCGAGCTTGGTTCTCAATAGGATGCACAAACATGTAAACACACAAGCATGGTTTCATCATACTTGTACAACAATACAAATTCATTTTTCTAGTTAATTACTTAGTGTAAAAATAACTCCATTACATAACATAGGGCAATAATCACCATAAGTTTTCAAATAAACTGCCCAAACATCAATTGGAGTTACCCTTTCTAAAATACAAACATAATTTATTTATAACTTCAAAATTAAAATAATCACAATACATCAAAATAAGTTCAATAGTGCATGGAAATAGACAGCATGATCCATAATTAAACCCATAAATTACCCTAATTTGATATGCTAATAAAATGGTGTCTCAAATAATAGAGATTATGTTGGACCTATAATAGAGATCTAGACTTTGTTTCATCATACACAAGCATGGTTTCATCATACTTGTATCCAAATACACCATCTATAGATAGGTACTCAGTACCACAATCTCATGGGTACCCTTTTAGCTGAATTTACCCTATATTTAGGTGAATCTACCCTTGTATCATTCCTTGATCTAGTATGTCATTCCACCAATCAATAATTTTTCCATATTCTTGGGAGAATACACTATCCCTTAGGTGAATATGTCATATCCTTAAATGAATCCTCCTTGTCATCATCCTAAGTCCTCTTTTTGTTAAGTCCTATCCCTTCATCTTTAGGAAAATCCACCTATCCTTATGTGAATCTACTTTCTCTTAGGTGAATCTATTTCACATAAATCATTTATCTTATCCATCTTTCTTATGCAAATGGTGAATTTTTCCTATCCTTAGATGACTACACTCCCATTTAGGTGAATCTATCTTGTTTTAGTCTCCTTCCATTATTTTGTCCAAATTTGTATCCTCTAGTTTACATGAATCTACTTGTTCTTAGGAAAATCAACCCTATCATTCTAAGGAAAATTCACCTTGTCATCATCCTTAATCATCTACCTTTCAAGTGTATAGTCCATCCATCCTTGGGAGAATCTAACATATTATTGAGTTCAAATCCTCATGAAATACAGTCATGTTTATCTCAATGATGGCTCCAAGTGCATCTACTTATTGCTTGATCTTCATGGTGATGGGATTCACTTTCATGAATATGATGGGGTGTTCAACAGAACAACATGTGGTGGGGGATGATAGAGGATTGGATCCTACCTCAAATTTCAAAGGATGGGCTTCCCACAAGATCTTCCATGTTGGAGATAATCTCTGTAATATTACCCTTCCCTTGTTATAAATTTGCTCAGAAATTTTAGTAAGCCCTTTGATTAGGGTTTATAGGTTATATATGTATGGATGCTATTGGTTCTTTCGTATCTATTTAAATCCCATCTGTAGATATTAGATTGGTTCTTTTACTATGCCCTATGCCATGGTGAGTGCCTGCTTTTAGATCTTGTCAATCTCTTTTTAGTAGCTCTTTTAATCGACTTATGGCAGTCAAAATTGGATTTGTGGAGAACTTAAAGAATAGATCTTTCTTCTAATGAAAATTTTAGGTTAGATAAAGTTTGGCCTTTGTGCCTAGAAAAATGATGGCAAACAACTACACTTTGACATTTGACAGGGTTTGCTTATGCTTCCTCTCAACAAAGCATATTGGAGCTGAAGAGCCGAGAAGAGTTTGAGAATTGTGATGTGAGCAATCCAATCAAGCTATATGATGGAGGGCTTGATGTAGTCCCACTCATTGAAATGGGTGACAGATATTTTACCAGTGGAAATGCAGAAGACTGTCAACGTGGAATGAAAGTGCACATTAATGTTTTATCTAATGGACTCGACAATGGCCAATCTAACAATTTCGATGTAGTTTCAGATGGGCTTGACAATGTGGCCAAAGATTTGGGTTTAGATTTATTATCAGATGGAATGGAGCATTATATTGCTTCTTCTACTGGTGATGATTCGATGGAGGAGGGGGCAATAAAGGAGGTAGTTGCTAAAGGGCCCACATCATCACGAAGGCAATTATCTGATTGCCCTCCATCAATTCTCATAAACCTCACACTCTCCATTTGTGGCACTGTTATCACCATGCTTATCTACGCCATGCTTTAGCTTATCAACTCTTTGTTTGATTAAGAACATATATATATGTATCTTGTACAACGTTTGCCAGCATCCTCCCTGCGTGTGCTAAAATAAGAGGTTTGGAACAAGGTATGGACATCCATCAAAGCATAATCGAAGGGGGTTTTTTGTCAGAAATTAGTTGCAAATGCTCCAATAACAAAAATCACAAAATGTGGTAGCATACACACGGCATGTAAACTGTATGATGGAATACCTCAAAGAGATGTCATTTCATGGAATTTTAAGATCGCAGGATATGCACAAAATGGATTAATTTGCCAAAAAAAACCAGTTGCCCTTGATTGCAAAAAAAAATTAGTTGCCCTTCATTGAAAAACAAAGAGTTCCTTTGATTGCAAAAAAAACCTTACCTTGCTTGTGCAGAGATCACTCTGGCGGGGGGGGGGCAAGGGGGCAAGATGGTCGCCGCTTGCTTCGGCCAGTTTGCTTTCAAAATGAAAATGCATTGTGTTTTTTTTTTTAAATAAAATGCCCGAGGTCATCAGAATTTCGATGAACACGGGCATTTAAAAAAAAAATCAAATTTTCACACAATGCTCCTTGTCCGTCGGAAACCTCCATCGGAATTTGACCCCAAATGTATTAGTGAGGCCTACCTCTCCTAGGAGAAACCGCCAATGGTGAAAAAACCAGAGTTGTTTGGACAATTGGTAAACTCTTGCATGACTTTGGAGAAGCTAGGATAAATGGTTTATCTTCAAAACCCAACTCTATTGTAGCCAAAATCGCAAAAGGATTAGCAGATGCAGAAATTGGAAGGGTGGAGTTTATACCCCCCAAATCATTCTCAATTGAACAAACAACTCTATCAGTAATACCCTCATCCATTTGATGTGCATGATTGTTAAAACTATCAGTTACTTGTTGAACCAGATTCTCATCTGGCATAATAATAGGGACAACCTCTGACGGATTACTATTCCCTAAGGAAGATTCATTAGCCATATTAATTTCAACATTCAAAGGGGAATTATTAGACACCAAATTCTTAACTTCCTAAACTAAAGAAGCATCATTACGAAAACCTATGGTAGGTACCTATTTAATAGTTTCCATATCAACCATTGCATTTTTATCTAAATTCACATTGTTTGAAGAATCCAAAACCTCCTTTTGAGTGCATGAAGACAAATTGTCGTCCTTTCCCTTTGTGTGATTATTTGGCATCTTAGGGCAATCTATCATCAATGGATGATTTACTCCATTCATCAGGAGATTACCATCCACTATACCCCTGTTATTAGAAAATGTCTTCAGTAAAGACGAAAGTGAGACCGAACCCAAAGTGTGATCATTTGGTTTCCCAGAACTATGACACAATGAATTATTTTCAAGATTAATGTGACCTGTTTCTACCAATTTATGCGAAGAGCATTTCCACAACCTTCAACCGAAGGTCCCGCCAACAAACTATCTTTATTAAGGGATTTAGGGACAAAGCCAACAACCTGCCGATTTTTCTTAAAATCCATAAGTAACGGAGCATCCAAAAGTAAAGGAGATTCAAGAAGCTCTATATCTAATTTCTCAATTGACTAGTGCAAATACCATCATGAGACTTGATATTACAAGTATGGGGGCAAACAATGTTAAGGTTAATAAAAACACAAATTTTTACCAGAACCTCCCCCTCAACAAAGTCCATTTTAGATGTTAAAAAAATTCCAATATTATTTCCAATTTTCTCAAGAACATCTGGATCCATAAATTCAAAAGGAATTTTAGGTAAACCAAACTAGAAAGGAATACGTTTCGAACTAGACCAAGAAGGAACAAAAAAATGTTTCCAAGCCACAATTGAAATTAAATGTTTTCCAAACCAATGATGCGAAGTTCTTAATACCTCATCTCTGAAAGAAGGAGAATCAAAGACAATAATAAAAGCACTCGCAGACAATAATTGAAAATAATGCATATTCCCCCATCTTTTTTGCAATTTATGATAAAGATCACCCTAAATTTTCCCAGAAATAGCATTCGTATGCAACAATTTGCTTTCTTATCGACATAGGAACCTAAAAGATCGATAAAAGGGATAGGAGCCCAAACCTATGATGAAGAAACCCCTGACAGAATAGGATCAGAAGGTATCTTACTTACCTTTTCCAGACTAGTTTCCTTGAGGTTCACATTTACCTTATTTCCCACCTGCTGTGAAGAAATAAAAACCCTAGCCGCAGTCTCCTTATTTGCCAAGCCAACAACCCTAGCAAATGTTCGCTGATTGCCCAGATCCAAAGACCATTTCCTCGAAAAGCCCTTGAATCGCTTCTCAGAATTCCCTTGATTCGCACCATTATTAACGCCCTTGAATGAATCTCCTTCTATTGTTATTCTGCGTCCATGCCACACTGCGTCTGTTCCCAAAGAAGTCTTGAAAGTATTTTGAAGTTGGCTGAAAAACCTTGTTATTTCCGCTCCAGTTTACATGTATGAAAAACCTTGTTATTTCCGCTCCAGTTTACATGTATCGCTATGTCCTTCCATCTGCCGTTCGTGTAGACCCACTACGGAACATGAGGCAGGTCTTCCCAGCCCACATCCGCCCATGAACCCAAATGTCCTCTATCAGCCATGTCCGATCTCTGTATTAAATTTCTACTGCTGCTTTCACATTCGCTTTTGTATATCCTGAAGTGTATTTCACTGCGATCGCTGTCCCCTTCAGAATGCTTTCTCGAAGAACAAATCGGTGAACAGCTCAAACAGAAAATCGTAATCTTTCTTCTTCTCAAGCTACAGGAATTCAAATGGGAAACAATAAATTTATGGCTCTTGAAGATATTCTATATGCTCAGCCCTGTAATGCTTGGTAGCCTTTAGAGCGGATTTAGGGTTCGTCTTCAATGCACCCACGAACCCTAAAGGAAACAATAAATTTATGGCTCTTGAAGATATTCTATGTGCTCAGCCCTGTAATGCTTGGTAGCTTGTAGAGCGGATTTAGGGTTCGTCTTCAATGCACCCACGGACCCAAGATATACAAAGGAAATTATTCAATATTCGTCTCCTCCTCCAAATGCACCTCGCTTACAAATTCTGGGGGCAATCTTCCACCGGAATGAATGGCATACATTGGACTTAAACCCTTTCGTCTAGAATCTGTGTATTCTATTCATTGCATGTGTTTTCAGATTCTTCATGAAGAGTGTATTAGACAAGTGATGCAAACCACCAATTTAAGAGATATAGATGAAATACAGACTAATTATATATTTAAAATTCTATTTTAAGTCTAAAGATTTGTACATGGTAACTACATAAAAGAAACAATGCAATTACTGTCTATTTTTAAGAATTATCATCTCTCTGGTTGTCTAATCAAGTCTGAAAACACATGCAATGATGTAATCTGTTGATACAAATTGAATGAACAAAAATTTATGTTAATTAAGGTAGTTTTTACTTATTTGCTTGGGTTTTAAGATTCTACACATTTGATAATTAGAAAAATGGTCAAATTTTATGTGAACAAATTGATTACTCATCCATGCGTTTCACCATTGTTTCGTTTCAATAAACCAATTACAGTATAATATTTGTCCCTCTTTAAGTTTCAATAATAATCAGCAGTATTTATACTGTTCGAAAAGTGAAAAAATATTTATCCGCGTGGAAGTATTTTATATCAAAGTTTTTGTTTCTGATTCACTGTCATATATATGAGAATACTTACACATTACCAAAATCGTTACAAATTTTATATGGTTCAATCTGTACACCACCCCTTACAATAAAGCTTACACCTAAACTTATATAACTTAACATTTAATTTCATTTAGTTCTCTGAATTCTAAAATACAGTGAAGGTTGTTGTACTTGTGTGTCAATGAAATTAGTATTAAATACTTACAAAATGTGTAGAATATGTAAAAATACATTACATTACTCAGATTTGCCTTTGATTGGGAGGAGAAACAGCTACAGTTCAGAGAGACTCTATGAGTCAGAAAAGCATGGCAAAGTAAACGATGCTTCACCCTATTTTCAGAAGCTTTTAAATAATTTTCTTTTTTTTGTATGAATAGGCCTTCTCTATTAATTAGAAATATTAAAGCACATATTTACAAAAAAAGGTTCGGGGATACAAGATCACCCCTCGAGAGTCACATAGCCAATGGCCAAAAACAAAAAAACAAGCTATTCATCAAAAAACTTCCTCAAACAGCCAAAACAGTGGCACCCGAGGGAGAAGAATCAGGATTGGATGCAATTTTTCCGTTCTATTTTTAAAAAGCATTTAGTAGCAGTTACAAACCATATTTTGAGGACGACATTTTTTGGTTTTTCCTTAAGATTTTGGTTTTTTCTTAAGATGTACCTAGCACTCTAAATAAAAGACCTCATAGCTCTGTGATAATATATGATACAAAATTATTTTTTATAGTGCTTTATTCACAAAGAAAACAATGTGAAAGTATGAGATTTCAAGAAATATTGTTTAATTTTTATTTATTTTTAACAAATTCAAAGTTATGTATGGAGTTTTTATTTTCTCAATAGATTGTTTAGTTGATAATTAATATGTGGTGTAAGTAGTTGTGAGTTTATTAATTGGTCATGAAAAATCTTTGATTATAGAGTGGGTTTTAAATTTTTTAAATTTGTATTAGAGTAGGTGGTTGTTTTGGATTTTTTTGGGTTATAGATTTTATTGGTTGATATCTTTCTATCAATTGAACATGTTTAACATTGAATATTTATTCATTTTATAATTTAATGAAAATGATTGATTATTCGAGCATCAACATGCTAACTCTTTTGATTAGAAAAGATTGATGGAAGATTATAGAAATTTTTTGTCAAGAGTCATTTGGTTAGACTATTTGTAACCAATGATAGAGAAGCTAAGAAAGAAGGTCAAAACAAATTGTCAAACTTTATTCCATGTTCAAATAGTTCTAGATAATAGTGTATTTTTGGCAACTGAAAGTAAAAAGATAATTAGAATTGCACTCTTCAATGATCAAATTGAAAACCTTGAAAACAAAATTTGAAGATGCGAGAATCTAAGAGTGTGTTTGATTACCTTATGAGAGTAAAAGACATGATCAATAATTTGGTTGCTCTTAGAGAAATTGTGAACAAAGAAGTTATGGTAAAAAGATATCAAGGTCTCTAACACCAAGGTGAAATTATGTTATAATAATTATTGAGGAAAGTACAAATTTGGTTACTCTTGAGTTTAATCAAGTTTAGCTAGGTCTCTTATGCCTCATGAAGAAAGGATAAGACACACATTTGAAGAAAAAGATGAGAAATATTTTTCCTCAAAATTATAGATCATAAAAATGAAGGCTCGGAAACTACTAATTAAATTTATAAAGGACAAGGTAAAAACATGTACTAAAATTATTCAAGAGAAACTATAGAAATAGGTATAGGTATATTTGACAATAGAAATATTCAAGGTTAACACTGCAATAGGTATGGTCACTTTGAAAGGGAATGTAAGTTATAAGTAAGCAATGAAAGCAAAATTAGTAATTATGTTCATGGTGACGAGGAGGTTTCTCTAAGAATTTTTTATTTTTATCATATGATAGAGTTAAAAATAATCTTAATAAGGTTTGGTATTTAGAGTCAGGTTGTTCTAATCATATGTAAGGGAACAATGAACTTTTTAAAATGTAGTGCATGAAATCTTTAAGACCAAGATTAAGCTTGGTGATGATAAAACTTTGAAGGTTGTAGCTATAAGAGTTATGGAAGTGCATACTAGAGAAAACAAGATTTAAGTGTTAAAGATATTTACTATACACCACAATGAAAGGGAACAAACTTGGTTTAATTCTGCATAGTTATTTGTGGAATATTTAGGTGAGAGTAAAGCTAGTTAGGAGTGGCCCACATCAAGTGATATCAAATTAACCAAGTGAATGGCTTGTGTAAGATTTTCTATCATTTCTAGTTGGGAATGGAAGATTAATTTTTATAGGTATCTTCTTATTATGCTTGGTAGCATAGTTGAGCTTATTGATCTCCTATGGGGCTATGTTGCATGATGCATAATCTTTTAGAGTGTTGGAGTTGTGTGTGGGGTTATTATAGGGTAATTTGAGTTGTTGTAATTTATCTAATTTTCATGTTGGTCTTTGATTCAAGGGCTTCATTATTGCTATGTTAAATGTCCAAGTATGGGTTGGAGTGAAGTGATATTTATCTTCCATTCTATGAATCTCTTTCATGTCCTTATAAGGCTATAGAGAGTGTATTGATTAAATATTGATTTGTACTCTTGGAGGCTTGTCTTCTAAATATATTTGACTTATTGGATTGGTGAAATTGGACTCCTTCATTCCAAGTAATTTGTTTATGATCCAAAAAGGATTTTCTCTATGTACATTTGGGATTCCTCTACTTTCAAGAGAATGATGGTTGTGACAAGGCATAGAAGCTGATGTGATGACACAAGTGTATGCATTTGTAAACTCAAATCACACACACACACACACACACACAAACAAGAGGGGAAAAAGTTGGTCATTAATTGAATTTCCTACACTTGGATCTTGAATGTGTTGTAGAGAAATAATTCTCACATATGTTTCAACATTGTAAGAGAAAGATATTTTGTGTATATAAATTGTAGAAAGGTGTAGTATAGCTAAGTAGTTGTATGAATAGATATTTCTATGGTTGGTAATGACTACTTAGGAGGGATTGTGCTATGAGTTCTCTCATGTCACATTTATTGATATGTATGCTTTAAGGACTATTTAACTTGACATAGTTGTAAAGTATTGTAAAGGATTTCTATTAATCTTTCTCTTGATACATGTGAGATCTTCTTGATTGGAGATGAATGTTGAAGTATGCCTGAATGTGTAATGCTTCATTTTCTTATATTTATGTAAATTAATATCTCTCATTGTATTATAACCCCATACCTACTATCATTCTTTCTTGTATATTAAGTCTCTAGTTATCTTCCTTAGTATGGAAGTAGTTATTAGTTCCCACACACTTGCACGATTTAGAAATAGAAACTAATTAATATTTTAAGTAGGCTCAAATGGATATATTTTTTCATGCAATCATGCTAGTGTTGTTTCCAAGATGCATATGTGTAAGTAATGCTAGGGGAGCTAATGAAGAGTTTTATAAACATATTTAAATTCATGGTTGCATGTGCATTATTGTGTCAACAAGTTTAATAATGAGGCTCTAAAGTCTAATTATGAATGTCAATAAAGTATTTTAGTTAAGGATTAACTATATATGTTTCTCTCTAATTATATTATATGAGATCTAAAGGATCTCCCTCCCAAGCTTTTTGGATCATAGAGAAGAAGATGATTACCTATATCTCCTCACTTAGACTCTAAGTTCTCCAATATTTATTGATTTGTTTCTATCCCTCTACTTGTGTGGTATGATTCCCTTTCTAAATGAATATTGTGTGCCTTTCTAAGAAGATTAAAGGTACAATTTTGTAGGCCAACAATATACTTGAATAAGCTTTAAGATAAATGCCCCCCTATATTTTTAAGAGGAAAATTGATCATATAACTAAAAATAATCATATTTGTCTTCAACAATAAAATTTGATTGATCTAAACAAGGAGAGATGGGTTGCATATTAGCCAAGAACATCAATTCTAAAGAAAATTATATGATATTCCTTTAATAGAAAGATGGCTATGATATTATATTTTAGATCAAATCATACTTTAACTAAATCTGAACTATGATACAAAATCCTTGCAACCAACTACTTGGAATAATAATTGTACCTTGTCATCACATAAGATTCACGATAATAAAAACTACATCGTCGACATAGTTTACTTTAGTGGTGAATATTCGCCAATGGTGAATTTTTCACGTCGGTCATGTCGGCCATGTCGCCAGAACATTATTAATTTCTGTCAAAGTCAGGGCCTGATCGCCATATGTTTTATGCAATTAAATGTTTCTATGTGATGATTTCACCAATACAATATATGGTGGACACATGGTAAATTTAATTGTCTCACCTACACTCTTCGAGGTTGCCTTAATAGATGACCTTAATTCACCTATAGGCATGTGAAGATTTGTTACCCAGGGGGACCCAATTCGCCTAACATCTTGCCGACGCGTGTCTCCATTCAACCCAACTTTCACCAACTATATTGTATTCACCTATTATTTGGACAACCTATAATCGCCTCAAAAATTTCATAAGTCATATTTGGACGACCTATAATCACCTCGAAAATTACATAAGTCGTGTTATAGTTACGCGAGATTCGCCAAATATTTGTATACCATATAAAATTCTCATGGAATTTGCCATATAAGGATTGGTATAAATACATGCAAAGATCAGATCTATCTCAACACAATCTGGTGGGTTCTAGGCTCTGAATTCTAATCAATATCAAAGTTTCAGACCAAGGAAAATCATTGTTGTTGACTATATTGGCGACTGCTAGTGACCTAAAGCCTAAAGGTGAGCAATCATATTTTTGAAGTGGTATATTATACATTATAGTCTATTATTGCTCCTTCAGCAAATTGATATTTTTTTGGCAGCCTTTATTTTGTTGGAGATGTCGAACAGGAAGAGGGGTAGGAAACCTGAATGTGGGGAAGGCCAGGAGAGGCCAACAAAAAGTAGAATGTTGTCTTCATACTTTGGCATTGGAAAAGATTGTGGTATTGGTAAAAATCAGGAAGGTACATCATCACAAGTACAAGTACAAAATTTGCCACCTGCACCACATGTTGAAGACGGCAGCAAACCTGATATCTCAGATCAGGATGATCTTGAAGAAGATTATCTAGTAGATACCCAGGTTAGCCGAAATGATATAATCAACTTGGGTAATAATGCCATTGATGATAATGCATGGAAGGGGAAAAGAAAAACCATATCAAAAAAGGGTGAACCACAATGAAAAAAGGATTGGGAGTGTGATATGTCAGTGAGGAATTTTGAAATTAATTGGGCATCAAAGTATCCATTCATTGAACTAGTCAAGAAACCAATTGAAGGCGAGCCTCGAATAGAATGTAGGTGTAAGATTTGCACTTGGAAACATAACAAGGAAATTAGGTTGCAGCTAAAATTTGACACCATAGAAAAGCATATGGGTAGAGTTTATGAAAAATAAATGATAGATGGGGTTGAAAAATTAGTGATAAGATGGAAAAAAAAGGATGAATGTAAGCATGTGAGGAATGCCAAAGAGTATTACTTTCATGAGAAATTATAGACGAAGCCTACTGAAGTTAAAAGTTCTATTGAAGTTGTTTTTGGAAAAGCAATGCAAATAGAACAACTTGGAAAAGTTGTTCAGTTAAGCGTTTTTTTTCATATTTTGAGTAGAGGGCGTTGTATGACATATTTCCCATCAATTTGTGGTTTATTACACTTTTTGAAAGTTCCTAAATATCCTAATAGACACTAGTCAGGAAATAGTGGATGGGAATGGGCAAGTTTTCTTGCTGAGGTTGAAAAAGAAGATGTACAGGAAAAAATAAGAGAGTCAAACTTCATTGTATTTTCTTTAGACGATGTTACAGCAGTAGACAATACTTCATGGTTATGCATGCATGTTTATACTGTAGAGAATCATACCCGCCAACCTCATCTACTATCTATTGCTAAAATGAAGGAGAGTGTGATAGCAAAAAATTTATTTCGAATAGTAAAGAGAAGTTTAATTGAATATGGAGGTATGGATGACATGATGGTAGCCAAAAAATTGGTTTGTGTTGGAGAAGATGGAGCTTCAGTAATGCAAGGTCACAGGAATGGTCTTTGTACAAAGATTGAAACTTCATTTGCACCATACATTACTGCAATTCACTGCATGACTCACAGAATGAATCTAGCTTTTGGAATTGTGAGCAAGTTTTCCTCGGTTAAAAAAATTGAAATTTTTATCAGAGAGCTCTTCTCACACTTCTGTCAAAGTCCCAAATGATCTACGGAATTTCAACACTTTGTTGATGGATTAACTGATGGGAACAAGCTTCTCAAGGATAATGCTACCAGATGGATCTCTTTGGATGGTCCAGCGCATCGAGTGTTTTCAGAATATCCATCCTTGATTGGACTATTTCACACAACTCGCGATGAATCAGATCAACCAAAATTTCTTGAACTTCTTGGCAGGTTAAGTAATTTAGAGACACTCTTAACTTTACCTGCTCTTCTGCCCATGCTAGAGGAAATGAGGAATATTATGAAGGCTGCCCAAAAAAGAGCTCTGTATATTGCAGAACATGCTACGCTACGTAAGATGACATGCATGACCCTCGACAATCTCTCTTGAAATCAACCAACACTATCTGATGAAAAATTTGTTAAGTGGCAGACACTCATAGATTTGAACAATCCTGCTAACTTTTTACAAATCGGTGCAGACGGGGAGGTATGTGCCAATGTATGGGGAGTTGAGATACCAATGCACTTCTATGCCATGGTCGACCTCGAGGAACCAGGAAAGCACCCCAGGAAGAAAATAGCAAGAGTTACAAAGGTAGATTTTGACAAGATTGTTGAAACTGTAACTACTTCTGTGAAGAAAATTGCATATGATCTTTCCTTACAAATTAGAACCAGATTCCCTCCTGACAACCTACTCGAAGCCATGTCTATTGTGTTTCCTCATTATTGGAGCCTCAACAGTGCGTCTGATTTTTGAAGTAAGCTACTGACTTTGATAAAACAATTTTGCATATCTAGAGAATTTAATGGAGTAACTATAAATGTAATATTAGATGAAACTTGTCTTCGAGAGCAATCATCTCATTTTGCATACACTATGAAAGAACAATATGCCAAAATGGAGAACCCCCGCGAAGAGGGATCAATAACAAGGCTTTGGAAATATATAGCTGAGAACCCATCCTTGCGTGATTCAATGACAGAATATGTGAAGCTTGTTGATTTGTGTCTTACCATGATATTGAGTTCGGTGGAAGATGAGAGAGTTTTCAGTGCCTTGGAGTTCCTAAAATCAAAGCTAAGAAAAAAACTAGACAAAAATTTGGAAAATTGCTTGAGGCTCTATACATCTAGGTATGATGTCCACACTTTTCCTTGCAATAGGGCACTGCAAATTTGGAGGTCCAAATGTGAAAGAAGAGGTTTGGGCAACACTTCAAACCAAAGTGCTAGTGGGACTACTAGACCTAATGGTAGCATTGAGATGCAGTGCAGCGAAGATATGCAGACTTAGACTCGGAGTGAAGAAACCACAGATGAGAATCAAAATCAAGAAAGCACTGAATTTGATGAGGATGAATGACAACTATAAGAGATTGGTATTTATTAATCTTATTATTGTATCTCATCATTCATATTACAAAAGCATATTAATTTTTGCAATTAGAATTTAATATTGATTTGTAATTGTATTTTTCAACTTTCTATTTCTAGATTTAAAATAGCATAATAAAATGTAATTGATTTGTAATGCATTTATTGGTACATTTATAGAGATGTTTATTGTTTATTTATACATGTTTGAGTCTCAAATCTATGTGATACATTTCAGAACCATATTATACAATTCATTCAATAGTAATACACATGTAGAGAACTTAGATTTTCATTAATTCTTTCAAAATATAGCCATATGATACAATTCATTCAATAGTAATACACCAATTTGTGTGATTCTCCATGCCAATTTAAAATGTGAATACAAAGTTTCAGAACCCTTTGCAAAAGACCCTGAATTCCCTTTTATAGAAACAAGAGAGCAACAACAACTCTTGTGTGATTCTCCAATGTCCATGCAAAAGTGAATACAAAGTTTCAGAACCCTTTGCAAATTGCAAATGACCCTGAATTCCCTTTTATAGAAATAGGGGAGCAACAATAGCTTCTGGTCGAATTGCAAGTTTGCAACATGTTAACACTAAACATCAAAATCACAAACTCAGCACATATTTATATGGCCATCATAGTCTGTATTAGCAATTTAACATCTGGTACATGTTTGATGTCTCTTGTTCAAAAGACAGAGTTCAAAATTAAATATTAATTCATGCCATGACAAATCAAACATAGATAATAGAAGTGCCTAAAACCTACTAATCATAAATAGAGAAATGAATAAATGTTAAAGCAAGGGAGAATTTGAGAATACAAATTTACTGGCTAAAGTTTTGCACTGTGCATGATAGATTCATAGGCTGGATTAACAAAATAGCAATAGCGAGTGTTGTTTTCTTCCTATTCATAAAATAGATTCATAGGCTGGATTAGCAAAATAGCAAATAGAAAAAACATAAAACCTTGAAATTAAGAATAAAAGAAGAAAATTGTGCAATACATACTATGATTCTTAAGAATTTTGTGCCAGTTTTTGTAGGGTGCTCCACTCTTTGTCTAATGGAAGGTCAATATTCTATAAACTATGGAAAGTCAACTCCAACTTCATCAACATTCCATATTTAGAAGATTTATTTGACATCACTGGTTCATCCAATACCGAATTTAGAGTTGTAAATGGTTGGATGAATTCCAGAAAGCTTTTCGGAGTTGTCTCCTTTGGAAGCAAGTCTAAATCAGACTTCATTTTTATCTCCATGATTTTTTTGTAAGCTTCTTCTCCAATTAATATATTTGATGTGTCAACAGGCTTAGGAAAACCAAGTTTAATCAAATTATTTTTCTTTTCTTCCAGCTTCGCTATCTTTTTCCACAACTTTCCATAACTTATGATGTTTCCCTTAGCTTCTGGAATTTTTGAATGATAGATGATGTCTGAATTGTGGCATCAATGCGGCTCTTAATTCCCTTGGATGCCAAGTACCTGTCACTGGAACTGTAGACTACTTTCAAATTTTTTTTGCCATTTCCTCTTTTGAATAAACATGTGTGCTCTTCTCATAGTGCCCTTTGATTTTTACAAAAAAATGCCTCATACTTTCAGTGAATTGAAACCATTCACACAACTTCTCACTCCTCTACTTTATTTGCTGCCAATTTTTTTCTTGTATATACTTTGTTGTATTTTTCATGTTATCTTTCAATCTATCCTCCAAAGTTTTTATTTTATCATTTGCATTGTGCAGGTCTTCTTTCATTTGTGCACATTTTTTTCTTTCTGTAAATCATTGCACTTACTATATGTTGCTTTCCTCCTTGATTTTTTCATTTTCCAGGTTTGCCTGTAACTTTTCTATTTGTTTCTCCAATTTATTTTTTCCTCTCTCCACCTTTAGCAGTGAAGTGTAGACCACTTCGTTAGTCCTTTTTGACACACTAATTTTGTCCACATTATGTACTTTGGAAAAAACCATTTGAAGGGTGCTAACTTGAAATTGAGAGGGATCTATCTGACTGTGTGGTGGATTTTTATCTTTAGATGGGCCCAGGGGCATAATGACCATGAACTCCATCATATCTTTCTATGAGTCATATTTTGGAAATACCCTGTTCCTTGCAGGCTATTTGTTTACAACTTCAGACACAGAATTCCTCTAAAATGTTTTCTTTTTTTCTTTATTTGCTTTTGTTGTGTGTTCATATTTTTCATAGTAATCACGAAATTGAAAATCTGGGCTTACTGAAGTAATTAAATGTTTGAAAGGTGACATAGGAATACCATAGGCTCCAGTTCCACTTATTCCTATGGTTTTAACTAATGCTTGACCAGGATTACCAACAACAGTTCCTGATGCTATCCCACTCCCACTGACACTTTCATGTGTAGTTTTCATAGTCTTTTGAGGTGTGTGATCTGAAGCTGCAAATGATTGATTCCTAGTGTCAGTGACACTTGATATAGGATTCTCAATAGTATGAGATTGAGAATCTACCTCTAGTGGCCTCTTACGAGAGATATTTTGATGTTTCCCTTGTCCAACACCAAGACAACTAGTATCAGTAGTAGTACCCATGCCAACCCCACCAATCACAATGGCACTTGACTGAATGATAATAGGAATACTATCCCCAAATTCCCCACCAGTGGTAGTGGCAATTGATTCACCACCAATGGGAACACCATGATGTGGTGGTGGACCTGGTGGTTGTGGATTTGAACCTGAAACAAATGTAGGTGGACCCTGAGGGTAATGAGTAGTACCTATCCATGATGAATCTGAAGAATCAAGTCCAATGACTGGTTTAAGATGACCTTTTGATTTTGACTATGATGGAAGTTGTACCTGAAGTAGATACCAAATGCCATCTCCTCTAGGACCTAGACCACCACCTTAAAAACCCATTTTTTCCACAAGGTTTATACCTTCGCTATATTTTTCTTTCATGGACTCACTGACTCCACCTAATATTTTCGGGACTGTAGTAGTTGTTGGAGGGGGCTCAATGGCAACCTCATGCTCAACATCATCACCTTTAGTCCCACCATGCTCCATATCCCACAATTTGCTAAACTCTGCATCCTCGTTGATGCTCTCAAATTTTGCACTTGTCTTTGGTTCACCGAGATTCCTCCTCATATTCCAAAAATCATTTATTTTGGTTTGAGTGAAATAATTCTCTTTACATTCGTGCAGAATTGATTTGGGAATAGATTTGTTAGATGGATTAGCATATTTTAGGTAGAAATTGTAGGACCTCCTTTTTTCGATGTCCTGGCCCTCCTCTGTTGTCCTCTCTATGTGCATTTGCAATGCCATAATTAGTGATGAAATTTCTTTTGTTGAAATGTTTTTGTCAGCTGCAATTTTCTCCATCTCTTTTTTAACCTTATCCCAGGAGTCCATGTTTCTAAGCTTTTCTAGCAATGGTTTACTTTCATGTTGACATAACGCTGAAGAGTTCCCATTTTTCTTAAGCCTTGCTTGAGCTACACCGATTGGATCATACTGCCAGAGACCCTTATCACCAAAGTTAAAAACTCTCAAAAAATCATGTGCCACATTAAATGCTTTTCTCTCAAATGGGAACCCTCGACATGAGAAAGGCAAGGAAGGAAATATGCTCTTCTTTTGCTGACCATGGAAGTGCCTATCTGTGCTCTCCAATTGCCATACATACTCTAATGCAAATACCCTGTCTGTCACATGTATTGGAAGTCTGTATGGTTTTACTGCCAATCTGTAAAACCTTAACACACTGAATTATTCCATGAAGAACCAGTCAACCAATTCTATTTGACTTCTGAGTTGAATGAAATCTCTATAGGACACAGGCAACCTAGGCATTGGAGTGCTTGTAATTTTATTATACATTGGTGCCAAAAAGAAGTCTATGAAATGGTTGTAGTTCTTCTTGTTATCATGCATCCTTATCTTTGGCATCCAATCATATATTGGACACTCTATTCTCTTCCCAGTCTTCTCATCAATCTTATAGCTCATAATTTGAAGCTTGTTGGTCTCGAATATTGCATGATACTTGGATAGAAGGAGATAGCACAAGTAGGATGAGAACCTAAATGTCTTACAGGAACCTTTTTGATCATTAGTAATTGTTTTTGAATGTTCAACAAAATTATATCTTACTGGTTGACCTACACAATGGATATTGTAAATCATTTCAAGAAGGCTTGCACCCACTTCTCTATCATTTTCCAATCCCAGACAAAATGACAACAAGGAAATAGTATCCCCAACCCATGGAATAAAAATGTTAGAATCATAAGGAAGCTTATGATTCTGATCCAACACAATACCAGTACCACTCTTTATTAGAGTTTTGATAAATGAATCTCTGTGACTTTGATCGAGACTCTCATAATTCCCTGCTAGCTTTTCAAGGTCAATTTGGATGTTTGAGTTTTTGGCTTCAAATCCTAGGTTCAACAAACAAGAAAATTCTCCCTCGTTTATGGATAGAATTTCCTCTTTTGTATTTTTATTGACAATTGCTTTTTTATCTTCAACATAATTTTCAGCGCAGACCATGACAAAATCAGGGCAAGGGAATACTTTAGGAAACACCACACTTCCCAATCCAACATCCCACGATGCAATTTTATTTGTTTTTTGTTGTAACATTGGGTTGAAAATAGTAAATTTTACCCTGTTTGTATCTCTCACCTTACTAGATAATGTATATCTAATATCTATGATACGCTTTTCACCAGAGATAGTAGGGTCATAAATATCATGGTATTCATCAGTGAAACCTGGCGTTTTAACTAGTTAGGTTAGGTACATTTTGTTTTTCACTTGGCTTCTTGTTGAACTATTGCTTCCCGTTTTCCCCATCACTATTATTGTCAATAATTCAAAATAATGCTAGATAAAAACTTGAAAATGCTAACCCTCAAATTGGACCATGAGATTACCAAAAGCAAAAAAGGCGAGATATAGGTGTTCTAGATTTTACTCGGAAATTGGAATTTCTATTTCACTAGATTGGAGCAGACAGTCTTTGTTGCAACTTGCATTCCTCAATCTGGTAGTTGTTTTTGAATCTCCCTTGATTCACAGGTTTGTCCAAGAAATGAAAGACGATTATGATTTATGAGTCTCTTATTTTGAAAACTCTGAAAAGTAGAAAAGTAAAACCTAAAGGGGAAATATCTAGAATCATGTTGTAATTTTATTAATTACTATTAACAACTATTCAATGCCAAAGGAAAAAATTAATTACTATTAATAAGTATTCAATGCCGAAGGACAAAACATTCATTACTTCAGTGAATCAGTATAAATTTCGAGGACATTAAGAATCATGTTGTAATTTTATTAATTATTATTAATAACTATTTGATGCCGAAGGACAAAATATTCACTACTTCGTAACTTCAGTATAAATTCTGAGGACATTAAATGTAATACGTTCAATTCCGAGTGAAGTTCTCCCAAATGTGTTCACTTCCCACATTTGGGCCGAAATCCACCCTAAGTCATTGTTCTTTTCTCATCCAATGGATGAGGGACCAAGGTACCTGTTGTGACTTTACATATTTGTTTTTTAAGTCTATTTAATAATTTTAAACTTTTGCCTGAAAAGTGCTTTATAGAGTTACTTATATTTAATTAAATTTAAAACGTTTCAATTCCAGGTGAAGTTCTCCCAAATGTGTTCACTTCTCACATCCGGGCCGAAATCCACCCTAAGTCGTTGATCTATGCTCATCCAACGGACGATGGACCAAGGTACCTATTGTGACTTTACGGGTCTAATTTTTAAGTTTGTTTAATAATTTTAAACTTTTACCTGAAAAAGTGCTTTAATGACTTAATTACATTTAATTAAATTTAAAAAATTTCAATTCCGGGTGAAGTTCTCCCATATGTCTTCACTTCCCACATTCAGGCCAAATTCCACCCTAAGTCGTTGATCTTTGCTCATCCAACAGACGATGGTACCTGTTGTCAGTTGTTGTGGGTCCCATGACTTCTGCTAATTTTCAAGCATGTCACCATACTCGTGTCACTTTTCCAAGCAAAGTTCTCCAAAATTTGTTCACTTCCCACATTCACCCCGAAATCCACCCTAAGTCGTTGATCTTTGTTCATCCGATGGTCGATGGTACTTGTTTTAAGATGTAGTGGGTCCCACGACTTGTGCCATTTTTCTAGCACGTCACCATAATCATGTCACTTTTCGGGTTTGATTTGTAGTCTATTTAATCATTTTAAACCTCCGCCCAAAAAATAATTAAATATAATTTAGGCTACAGACTTAATTACATTTAATTACATTTAAAATGTCCAATTCTGGGTGAAGTTCTCAGAAAGGTGTTCACTTCCCACATTCTGGCTAAAATCCACCCTAGCCATTGATCTTTGTTCATCCAATGGTCCATGGTACCTGTTTTAAGATGAAGTGGTTCCCACGACTTCTGCCATTTTTCTGGCATGTCACCATACTTGTGTTACTTTTTGGGTTTGTTTTTAAAGTCTATTTAATCATTTTGAACTTCTTCCCGAAAAAGAGATTTATAGTCTATAGACTATAGACTTAATTCAATTTATTTAAATTTAAAATATTCAATTCCGGGGAATAGTTTGAGATAACTATTAAATATAATGTTAATATTATTTGTAATTAAAGATGTGCAATAGTTTGAGATAACTATTAAATATAATGTTAATATTATTTGTAAAAATTTGAAATTCAAAAATAGTATAAAACATGAAACTTAGTTTGTAGAATAAAACAAATAACTAAATAAAAATATAAATTTTCATATACAATTTGAAAGGTAAAAGTTTAATATTAAAAAGAAAACATTCAATATTAAATCTAAAATATTAATTTAAAGTTTAACAAAATTCTTTTAAAATATGTTTACGATATATAATTTTCAAAAATAGTTTAAAAATGTATATAAAAGTTCAACATAAATTTAGTGTATTAATTTTAAAAAATGTGCAACTGCAGTCCTCAACCTGTTAAGGCGAGCAAATTTGGAAAGTACAAATGCCAAGGTGGTGATTAATTGCTGCAGAAGGACTTGCCTGCGGCATGTCGCATGAACGGAGGAAGGGAAGGATGGCAGGAAATCTTTTTCCTCATCTCATGGCATTAATGTCTTATCGTGCACATTCATTACCCAGCCTATAAGACGGAGGTAGATTTTTTTACCTTTTGATCTATGTTGTGTGTACCACTTTTTGCTTTGAAGCAGCTGCAGAACAAATCTGTAGTTCGTAGAATCGTACCTTCTGTAAGACATTTTTTGCAAGAAGTGATTTTGAAATTGTAGGTGACAATGAAGGCCAATTTCACACTTCGAACAGACAAGAATTTGGTGCCCTTTTTGGGCAAAGTATCTGATAAACGAATGCAAGGACTGTTTAGGTTTAAGGAGGAGATGTTGTGGGTAGTAGCTCGACTGATGCTTGCAGAGGAGGTGGCACATATTAGTCACTGGTATTGAACTAACATGGAGGTTTACTCTTTGATTATGGCGCGGGCCTGTGAATTCGAACTGGAGGTGGAAAAGGTAAAACTCACATTGGTCAAATTGATTGATGGGGAGTTTTTGATTAACCTGGATTCAATCTTGGAGTGGGTGGTGCCAGGAGTTGACATTCAAATTAAGGAAGGGGACGGCCAGGAGGAATTGCTTCCATTTATTTGTGGCCCAGAGCACAAAATCAAATACCAGTGTCGTGAACGAGCCCGAGTGGGGTGGGAAGCGATGAAACTCTTTATGAAATTAATAAGGGTGGATGAAGTCCTGAAGGATTTGCATGTGGTGGCAAGGATGGTGGTTGGTAGGGCATTGAGAGATAGGGCTGAAGAAGGAAGGGCCATACAACTATTGGCAAGCTTGGAGGGTGACCCCAACTTCGGGTGCCTAAACTGCATTCCTAAAATGAAAGCTGAAGCGGAAAAAGGGAAAGCCAAAGAATCGACCTCCGAGGAGGGAAGGCACTGGGAGGAGGTGACCTAGAGGGATAGTGAGACTGAGTGAGTGGCCTATCGGCAATGAACTAGTTTTTTTTGTCTGCTTGCTATAAGCTGTGGGCAAATTTTGTATCTTGAAACTTTTGAATTAATAGAATGAAAAAACCTTTACCGATAGACTTTTGTATCTTGATACTTTTGAAATTTTGTATTTTGAATGACTATATAGTATATATTTATAAAATTATAATCAACCATAATCAATGTACAAATCATTAATGGAACAAATTGATTTTTTTTTTAATAGCATTACATAAAAAAGATCACGGTATTAAATTTATTTCCATTGTTTAACAAATAATTGAAATAACGTAGCTCATATACAAAAAGCATTTGAAAGAAATTAATTAATAAAAATGAAATAAATTATATAAAGCATTTTTATATCCATAAGATTGTAAGAGGCAAACTGAAACAAACTGGAATTTGAAAAATTATCATTAATATTTATGCTTTTGAAATTTACAATTTTTTCGTTAGAGACTTGAGTCTCCCAAAAACTTAAAAGCCAAAATGAGTGAGCCACTGGCACTCAGCCTGTTAGGGTACAAGGACATAGGGAAAAAAAAACTACAGTTAGTGGAATTGTTTACAATTTTGCCCTAAGAATCTAGCCCTCCTTCCATGTAGAATTCTTCAGACAGCATAAGCTGAGAGAATTCTTCAAGCCACATGTAGTTTGGAAAGTCATCCAGGAGGAACCATTTCCAGAGGAAGTCCCTGCCAATCCATGGCCATTTTCTATGACGCGTCAGCTGCTCCGCATTCAGGTTTAGGAGAAACGGTTGCCTTGCCACTGGCAGTGTTTGGTCAGGGAGGAGAAGCTTGGATAAATCACTCACCAAGGAATCCCCACCCCTACTTCTACAAGAATGACAAGAGTAATGTCGTTTACAAGGAAGTCTTCCTTCAAACCCTTCCTCAATAGCATCAGCATATCCACCTTGTCTCCTCTCAAGTCAATAAGAAACACTAAGAAGTAGAATGTAAGGTCCGTGTTAACACGGTACCTATTTTCATTTCACATAAATTCTCTGCCCAGCACCATCCGCATAGCCTCATTGGTGAATGACCCAACCTGCTTGTAGACTAATTAGAGGGTTGGGTCTCTAACGGAGTCTAGAAAGGCCCTCTGGTCCTCTATAGAAATGCTTGTCAAGGGGATGGGAGTGTCCATCTTGAGAAAATAGATTAACAATTAAACAACCTGAGCAGTGAGCCTATAAACCTAAAATACCATGAACTCTGACGATTTATTTACCAAATGGCAAATGCTAATTGAAGATGAAAGAAGCAGAGATCGTATATAAATTGTTGAAGCTCTTGATTGTAATAATTACTTCTTTAACAATATTAACTGCTATAAATTTTTTTAAATCTTTCATATCTCTGCAAATCTTTCCCATAAATGCACGAGTGTGCGAAATTGGAAACAGCTATGAACCAGAACCAAATAGCCAAGTATGACATTGGAAGTCATGGGGACAGAGTGGATTGATGTAAGTGAATAGATATATATTAAATGAATGAAATTATCAATCATGATTCGTGACATTTGATACATGTCTATTGAATCCAATTCCATTCCGGGCACTCGCTGGTGAGCTATGTTCTCTTCAAAAAATTGGGTCGAAATAAAACTTTAGCCATTGATCTATGATCATCAAACGGTTTAATATCATTGATATATTTTAGGTATGTGTCACCCTTTACATGTTAAAGAGGTCATGCTTATTGATAAATCGTGTAGAGTTCGGACTGAATGTATTATGTGATGTGATGTACTGATGTGATGTGATGTGCCTTGTCTATTAATGGTAATAAAATTATGAAATCACCAATGAATTATATATTGTACCATAAATAATAAAATATTTGCCAAAACAAATTAAATAATTTTCAAGCGGTGGATAAAAATCGCCAATACATTTATATAATTTTTCCTTCGGAGTAAAATTTTTCGCTCATACAATTATATATTTGTTCCTTTTAATAATAATTATTCGCCTCCCACAATAAATATTTTCCCCATAGAACAAGGTATTATTCGCCATAAATTTATGGCATTTTCCTCATTTAAAAAAAAATCGCCAATACAAAATAATTTTTTCCTCATTTAAAATTTTGTTTTTGCCATCGATATGAAAATTCCCCCCCGAAAATAATGTCTGATTTGCCAGGATTTTACATAGTTGCTTGGGGGGGGTTTCTTAAAGTTATCCCTGATCGTCGAGACAAAATTACTAGCAAATATACAAGATGACCAGGAAAACTAAAAATAATTTGTACAAAATATACCCAAATACATAAAAATAACCATGCTACCCATTATTCACCAAAAGTTCTTAAAAATTTTCACCTTTTTGGCATGCTAAAACCATGAGCTCAATTCTCCAATCACTATCACTTTCTTCCTCTTTTTTGCTCAAAGGTTTATTCATGAACTTTTTGGCATATTAGGGCACAATGATATAATATATCAATGGTGGGATTCTTTATTTTAACTACCTTGAATTTGAATTGATCTAGCACCATTTGATTTTATGATCTTGTTACAAAATAATGGTAATGAATTTATGGCATAAAAAGATCATTTAATTTCAATGTTTTTACTTTGCTTTGGAGATCCGAGGGCACCTTAATAAGACAAATAGGGAATCCATCTTGATGTTGCACCATGAATCAAATTTATTTTCATTAGATGTAAACTATTCATTTGACATCTTAGAAAATTCTCTCTTCCCATTGTACAAATTGTAGAGTTTAATTTAATCTAATGGTTGTTGAGCAGTATTTGTTGTTTTCCTGAGCACTATGACTATATTGGCATTTATTGTAAAGATGTTGCATAGTATTTGAAACCCATGCACTACCTTCTAATATAAGTGATATGTTGGATCCACTTATTTTATATTACTATGTTATCACTCTATATCATTCATGCCTATACTGTAAATCAAAATGATGTTCCATTTCATGTGTCATGTTGGTTCTATTAGTTCCTAAGTCATGTTTATTTCCAATGATTTTTTAATTTTTGCATTCATTTTCTATTGCTATCTATTGTTTTCTTTGAGAGATAAAGTATTTATGATGAGAGTTCCTTTGGAATTCACATAATGCTACATTCTTCAATATGAAATATTGGTTTCATTAGTTACAAACATTTTTGGCTTGATCTATATATCTGATTTTGTATTATTATCTATTGTTATAGTTGTGTTTTTATTCCAAACAGAAAAATTTCTATTATTATTATTATTATTGTTGTTGTTGTTGTTGTTGTTGCTGTTGTTGTTGTTGTTGTAATACCAACCAAAATATCCTCGAGAAATTAACCAACTAATATGCAAATAGATTTTTTTTTTTAAACATCTACTAATGCAACATATACAACTATCGACTCTCTTGCATCAAACACCCAATATCATAGCATGCACATCATCTTCATCACAAGATCACGAACTTGATACTGAAGCGATAATAAACACATTACAACAATATCATTCCTTAGGGTATCTCGACGTCATTACCTAATCTTATCCATAAGCAATAACAACATGATCATTTTATTTAACTCTTTGCATATTAACTCTATCATTATGTGTACACTGCATATGATCGTTCATTGTCCTATAGTTTGAATACATCCATTTATTATGATCATTTTCTTTAACTCTTTTCGTATTAACTCTATCATTATTTATACACTACATATGATCATTCACTGTCCTATAATTTGAATACATCCATTTATTATGCATACATTAACCATCCCATTAGGTTCATTTTAAACCACCAATACCAAATGTTCCTTATTCCCATACATGGAACCAAATTCATAATAATATACCCAGTACCATTATTACCATTAATGAATCAATATCCACTATACACTTGATACCTCATTATGTTCACCTAGTAATATCTACCATATCACATCAATACAATATCCATTTACATCAAGGAGAATAGCTCACAACTACTAATATATTACATCATGGATCTATTACATACATATTCCAAACAAAACATATACATCAATCTGCAACAATTGACCATCCATAAGCTGCAGAGATAAGAGATCAAAATCCATGCAAGAACATCCAATGAAGAACATCCCAATGGAAGAAGGCATCAAACCACCTGACCATGTGGAACCCTAAGGAACCACCACCCATGCTAGGAGATGATACAAGATCCCACTTACACTCTAGATCTAGGATGACACCTATCAACCAAAGGATACAACCCCATACAAATTAAAGAAAGAAAGAATTAAAGCATAAGATCAATAGCTTGAAATCTCCAGAGGCAACTCATCAAATCATGACTCAAGGTGCTTGGACCAACATCTAGGAAAAATAGTGTCATCACATGCGATAAATGGGAACCAAGGTACTTGTTCTAGCCATCCTAGATGCACATGTGAAGCCATCTCAACCTCTATGGAGTAAGGGAGATTAGCTTACCTGGGTTACCAAGGCCTTCCCAATCCTATCCTAGATTACTACCACTGGGAAAGGTAGTGGGGCCACCAATCCTTTTCTTATCTTATTAAGATGAGCTATTCCACCCAACCCCAAAAATTATTAATTATATTATCACTTGATTACAAATAATAAACTCCCAATGAGATATTCTGATGATTTAGACTCCAGTTAATCTGGCCGTCTACTCCACGTAATCCCAATCACTCACTTGGAAGCCCACTCCCCCTAGCATCCACCTAGACCTTAGGGTTACACAAACATCATATTACATAAAATATCACAACATGAACAAGGGCTCACAACAAGTCAAGACTGAGTAAACCAAGGTTCCAATTGAAGCCAATGCCACAATATGCAACATAACAACCTCTTAGGCGAAAGAAAAAATCCATCATATAAGAATATAACCAATGAGCCTGGTTCCAAATAATCACATATAAAACTAAATCAATTAATAAGACAAATATAATCTAAATCGATCAATAATCAGACAATAAATCAATCTTGGAACAACTCAAGAATCAAGATCAACCTTTGGAATCTCAAAAATCTGACACAGAAAGCTCAGAAAGCTCAAAACTAACATAGAAGATAAAAACAAATAGTTTAGTGCATATGATTTAGCACCTATAATTTATACTTTAGCACATGTGACTCCCATATTAGCGCATATGACTCAGAGAGCTAAAAACTCAGAAAGATAGAAACACAGATTTATGACTTGACTTAGAAAATTTTCTAAGGCATAACCACAACTCAAAATCCAACCAGAAGTGATGCAAAGGCAAATAAATTCAAGACAAGATCAATATAAATCAAACTTCCAAGGAAGGACTCCCGACATCTCAAAATAGAGAACTCAAAAATAGCCTAAACATAATTTCCAAAGCCAAATGTAGGATTAAAAATAACAAATTCTTCATCAATCCAATTCAAAAAGCTCAGTCAATCCACAGATTTCTCATAAATTCCCATAGAGTCTCTCAGAGAAAAAATGCCATTCATGATAGAAAAACATTCAGAACAACAATATAAATAAATAGATCCCCCAGAACCATATAATATAACCATATATATAAAAATTTATTAATTTATTTCCAATAGTTCAACCCAAAGATTTCCCAAATACAAGCTTTTAGAAAACATAGTAGAAACACTCATTTCCAGAAAATAAATTGTAAAGGCAAGATCAACCAACCTGAAAAATAAAATAATCAACTAATATAAATTAAACCTTAGGCACAATTAAATATAAAGCCCAATAATTAAATAATCAAAGGATATAAACAAATACACACATTAATATTAGATATTTATACAAGCTGTTTTTTTAATTTATTATTATAAACTATGTAAAACTAATTTAATTTAACATTATTAAACTATATTTTCTTATTAATTAATTAATTAATAATTAAATCACAATGCTAGAAAACAATCCAACATAAGATAACTCAAGAGACCACTAGACGCTAAACAATAACTCACACCAAGACACCAAACTAACAAGGGTAGTCAACTTAAACCTAGAGTATATAATGAGTTTTCATGTCACCTCGATCAACTTGCTATTGGGATGAAGACATGCTCAGACCTGTGGAACTAGGTGGAGTTGATGTCTGGTACCTGCAAACCTATCACCACCAATATATGTACAATAGCATATGCAATAACATATAACATAAATAAATAGGCAAGTGAAGAGAATCACAACATCATATCATGCTTGCAATGAGTAATATGACATCATCTCTATCATGAATACACTTAGAAGACAGTCACAACAATCAAGCACTATCATAATTATCATCGTATCCAATATATAATCACAACATAGGGTTAGTACCTCATAAGATACCATCAAATCACCACAAACAAATATAAACCACACATGTAAAATGAATACATATAGATCATCAAATAAGAGTTCATCATCCTAATAATCTAGAAATACCATCATCCACATGAAATCACAATGTCAAGTGCAAATATAATATGTCTATCCTTATTAATGAAGCATCCAAATCATAAGTAAACCCATTAACATCCAATCAAATCATCAAAAAATAGTTTAAGCTATGCCAATATAGTCTTTCGATGCACAAAAAAGAAAGATGAATTAGGGAGGGGCACTACATTTGTTGTTGTTGTTGTTGTTGTTGTTGTTGTTGTTGTTGTTGTCGTTGTTGTTGTTGTTTTTGTTGTTGTTGTTGTTGTTGTTGTTGTTGTTGTTGTTGTTGTTGTTGTTGTTGTTGTTGTTATTCTTGTTCTTATTATTGTTATTCCTATTGTTTATTTCAAAAAATAAAAGTGGCAAGGCCACTAAACATTTTATTAATTATTAATATTGAGTGTACATCAAACCTTGTTCAAGAGAGCATATAGGCAGGAAAGAACCAGGAAGAAAACCTTCGATTGTAACTCTAGTACATCAAAACATCGACAATGGAATATTGTCATGTACTAATAGTCCAAGTAGTTGATATACAACCCAAAACAGTATGTCAACCCAACCCCATATCCTACAGAGCTAGTGACACAATCACAATCTAGCAAGGGATCCAGATTGCATACAATAATGTCCCAACCCACAAGGATAGTCCCAAATAAAAAACCAACTAAAAACCTTGTGAATTAGCCACAAAATCTGAAGAGAGAAGGGAGAATGACATTATCTAAATGATCAGAAGACCCATATCTAGATGGAACGAAGGAACTAGTCACCATACACTTCATCCAGAGGAGAAACCTACAAAGGTTCAACCACACTTGGTAGAGACTTGACAACAACCATTATTTTCAAAAGAGAGTGCAGGATCCCTGTAAAAACATTCAATGTTGCAACCAAAATACCCAATGGAACATGATCTATGAGAGATTCAAAATTCAATAGTGTGTCATCATAATTATTAGATATCAAACCAAATCTAGTCACAAATAATAATTATCCAAACCAGCCATCAGTAAGTAGATCAGAAAGAGATAAGAAACCACCATAAGGAAATAGACCATAATCAAATTGGTAATGAGACAAAGAAAAATCCATATCAAAAGCAATATAGAAAGAGGGAAGAGTGAATGTATCTGATAGATCTAGAACCAGAGGAGCATCCATAAGAATATCCATAAAAACAGTGATAAACCTAGAAGCCACCTCAGATAAAAGACTACTTCCAGTTCTTACCCACCACCTTATGAACTGTAAAAGGAACCTCTAGAGTACATAAGTTAATTAACCCACCAAGTTTTTCATTATCAAAAGCATGATTATCCTAAAAATCACAAAAGTTTGTGGGTAGTGAAATTTTATATCGCCTCGATCCAACAACCATTGACAATAAGCAAATAAAAAGTCAAATGACAAAGATGGATGGAGACCTTAAATAGAAAATAATGAATGTCCCACAATCATGTTACTACTTATCAAGTTGCCATTAGTTTTTATATTCAAATTCATACTATATACTCTAGTCAGTTAGCACTACCAAATCATGCAATCGGTATACATAGAGAAGTCGGTATGCATAGTCTAGTCGGTTACAGAAGAAAGCAGTCACAGAACGCAATACACACTGAGCTGTCTATCGAGTATCTTTTCATGGCTACCGAGCAGTAAAGATGACACATCGAGTTCACACACACCGAGTGAAACGTGTTACCAGATATATTGAACCTAGACATGCATATGAAAATGTGTTACAAGATCGAGGCACATTGAACCGTTATTACATTGGAAATTGCACTAGAAGATTGTGTATGATTTTGAGATCAATCTAACCAGTGAAATATTTTGCATAGTTATTCATTCGAGGAATCATGTTTGTAAGATCGAAGCAATGAATTAGATCACAATCTTAAGAGATTTATTTATACAACATGTGTTAAGGGTGTATATGTGTGTAAGAAGACTATTACAGAGACACAGAGGTCATCGAGAAGGTTTTCAAAGAACAATCAAAGAACAGAGTAAATAGAAGGGTTTACCAAGTTACTATATGGGTTACCAAGGTATGCTATAGGCAAGGTAATCTATTCTGAGCACATAGAATTTGCTATAACATTTCAAATGTAAAGTTGCAGATATTTGTAATGATTTTATTGTAATATTGTGAAGTTGAAAGAGAAACCTTTAACAGTGTAAAAGACTCTAATCAAGTCTATAAATTGTAAAGCCTCTAACTAGGTGCAACATTCAGATTAAATGTTGTAAAATCCTTTAGCAAGGTAGATCTAATAGATCTTGTTACTCCTAACAGGGTAAGCTATCAGAAATAGCTAAAATGTAGCTCTAACCGAGCACTCTTTCTTATTGTAGTAGTGAAGTTGTGGGTGCCCTCCCCACCATAGTTTCTCTCTCTAACCAAGAGTTTCTACATAACCAAAATATATGTGTTATGGAGTGAATCATGTATAATTGTTATCTATTTGCTTTAACTTTATTTTATGTTACTGCACTATTCTGTTTATGCATAATAGTAAAGTTATTATTCAAGAAAATTTTTTCAGTACTGATTCACCCCTCCCCTCTCAGTACATTAGCTTTCCATATTGGGCCTAACAATTGGTATCAGAGCTTGAATCTTGGAAAAGGGTTTAACCACCTAAAGAGAAAGATCTTATCAATGGAAGGCTATAAACAATCTCAGAGGATTGTATATCTACAAGTAGAGCTGGATCATGCTAATCAAGTGATTGCAAACATGCAAAGGCAAATGAAAAAATCTCTGAAAGTAAGAAGAAGATTATCTGATGACTTGTGGGATTCTCAAGAGTTAGTGGAACAAATTGAGACATCATTTGAGAACAGTATATCTGAAGAGACTGAAGAAATGATTGGAGTATTGAAAGAAAAGAACAAAGCATTGGTTGATCAAATAAATGCAATTAAAAGAGAACAAGAACATTTCAGTACACAGATGACTGAAAATCTAGATGCATTGAGGACAACTGAGGATAAAGCAAGAGATCTACAGAGAGAGAAACAACAACTTGAAGTCTTAGTATCTGATAAAAATGATGAAATCATAAGGTTGACTGGGATTCAACAAAATATGACAGATCAACTAGGTTATGCACATCATGAAGCAATTCTGAAGAATAATGAGAATCAAGCATTGAAACTTGAAGTATCAAGGTTGACTGATGAACTTGAAATAGAGAAGAAATCCAAAGAAACACTAAAGAAGAGTTATGAAGCATCAAAGATGTTGGATGAGCAATTGAATACAAGAAGACCCAACAAAGATGCAGGACTCAGTTACAAAGGAATTCATACTACCGAGAGAGGAGAATCATCAAAGCAAGCTGGAAATAGGAATAACATCAAAAGAAAGAAGCCTGTTTGCTACTACTGTGGAAATCAAGGTCATACTGCCAACATGTGACAAATTAGAAAAGGTAAGCAACCGAAAATCACTAAGTCCAATGGTTATTATTACAATTGCAATAAATATGGTCACACATTTAACCAATGTAGGACAAAGTCTGTTAACAACTATCAGAAGGCAAAATACAAAGGGTTTTGTAGAAACTGCAATAGATATGGACATAGTACTGAGAAGTGCTGGCTTAAGCAAAAGAACTACATGTGGTCTGCACATCGAGCAAACACTAGAAGTTATCGAACTCACATAGATTCTTACAAACAATATGCAGTAGTACCATAGGATTACAATACAAGGATATGGTGCGAATTTTGTGGAAGATATAGACATATAAGTGCCAACTATTTAATAAGGTTTGGAATGAACAACTGAAGATCATGGAGAAATCCTAGTATGGCATGTTTTCATTGTCACAAAGTTGGACATTTAGCTGGAGATTGCAGAGATCAACCTAGAGTAGACACTGAAGAAATAAAAGAGAAATAAAAGATGATTTGGAAAAAGAAGGAAATTGTGTCAAATGAAGAAAGCACCTTACCTATCGAGTTTGGTGCACCTATTCCAAATTATTCAGAAAAGGTATGAAGGGACTACATTCTTTGAAGGTTAAAATCATAACAATTCCTATTCTATTATGTACTAAATTCAAAATCTGCATAGTTAAGATGCATTAGTAAGTTTGAAATTCTATCAAAGTACTTTGCAGGAAACCTGTCAAGTCGGTAAATGAAGGAAATTTGGTTACTCGGTTAAAACAAAAAGGAGAGTAAATCGGTTAAAAGGTGAACCGAGTGCATTTAATATCTTTGACCTAACCCGCACGGAGCCCGATAAGGTATTTTGTGTACTTAAAAGCATTTTCGTGGTCATTTACACTTACCAAGTTTTTGAAAGAGCAGAGCAGAGTGATTTCAAGGCGATCAAACCTCATTCTAAGAGAATTCAAGGTATTTACATCAAATATCATCACACTATTAAGCTAGCTTATCGATCTTATCAAATTGTTATTATCTGCTGAGTGTGAAGCATTTGTCATTTGTAAACCGTCAAACCCTAAGGATAGTTTGCTAAGTTTTTACCTGAAATATACAATGGCACCCAAGATCCAAGATCCCATAGTTGTCAAGAATGTAGAGAAGCCCTCACTGAAATACACTTTGACTCCTAAACTCGCCTCTGAACCGGATGACAAAACTGCCTTTTCACTCATCCCCGATCAGGTCTTGTTAGTTGAAGATGTGAGATTCTTCACCAAATGTCATGTTGAAGAACTCGGTCATGTTGAGATTAGAGACACCTATGATGAATTATGTACCGATGGTGTATTAAATAGCAAGTATGAACACATCAGAATCAAGGGATTGACTGAAGCCCTAACCTACCCTTGTGTGTTCAAGCCCCAATGGGTTAAGTTTGTTTTGAGCAAAGTTCATGATGATTTCATGTGGCTAGAAGAGGAACCATTCAAAATCACCAAGGAAATCATTCATGTGATCATCGGTTATCCTATCTATGATCATGCACGAGCTCAGAGGATGATATCATAGGAGTTAATCAGTTTAACTAGAGTACAATCTGATTACAGAGGACTGAAATTGAACAATGTCACTGATGCAGAATTTAAGTTTGCCATTAGAGTAATTGGTTACTATTTCTTCCAATCAGCAAGGGAAAATAGTGTACCTTGTGCAGTAGTTGACTTAGCCTATGAAATTGTGAAAAAGGGAATGAAAGTTAACTTATGTGAAGTATTATTGAAGAACTTGTTTGAGAACCTGAACACAATAAGAAAGCCGAAGAAGAACAACTCGGCAAATACACTAAATTTTGGTTCACTTCTTGTATGCATGTTTTCCTACTTTGAGAAATTCTTTCCATCAGTCGGCAAAGTACTTTGGGAGCTACACCGACCAATTACCCATCAGATTAATGACTTTATCAAGAAGATGGGAGATAATTTCAATGATATAATGGATGACTACTTTAGCAAATTTCAAGAGAAGATGCACAATAGGTACCGGATTCCACCCCAGCTAGTGGAGAAATATAAGGATGATGTATGCTTTGAGGTAGATACTAATTACTGTTATGTGAATGTTGTGGAACCAAGAACTCAATATTTTCCACCTATGGGTTACGAGATTGACTTTGATATCACACAACAACAAATTGATGCATATCTTACATTACCAAGGCATGCTACCGAGCTAAGATATGGCACTTATGAAGAAGTTAAGGAAAAGGTAAAAATGAGCATTGTAGTACCCAAAGCTACAAGAAAGGCTACAAAGATGATTAAGGCATTATCTGAGAAATTTAGAGAAGACTCCTCCTCTACACCTGTCAAAGGCACTCTTGCCATCACCGAAGAGGAATCTGAAGCTCAAGAGGAAACTATAACACTAAGCATTGGATTGCTTAAGGGTAAAGTGTTGAAAAGAAAGAAACTGGACACTTCAAAGGCCCTACTGACTCCACCTCCAACAAAGAGACCTAACACAAGAGCATCAGCTGCATCACCGAGTAAGAAACAAAAGAGTATTATTGCTCCCAAGGTAACCAAGACCTACAAGAAATCTACTTGGAGACTCATTCTGGCAAAAGAGTCTAGTGATACAGAATCCGAAGATGCAAACAAATTTCAGATTGTAAAGAGCAAGAAGGTAAATATACATAGTGTTGAAAAATTATGTGCCAATCTAAAAGAATATGGTGGATTTGGAGGATATAGATATGTCAAGTATGAGACTAGGAATAATGATGAGAAGAAACAAATTGAAGAAGTTGTCATCTGCACACTTCTAAAGTTTCAGCTAGCTCCATTAGAACTAGTAAAGTCACTTCCAAATGAACTTTACTTGCATATTGCTAATAGGTGGAAATATGCAATGGACTCAGAGAAACAAATTAGAGAAAGAAGTCTAGTCCATCTATTTCCTGATATATGTCTGTAGTAGAAATAAAGGAACATTTAACAACCTACAATTCAAAATTTCTTGTCAAACAGAGAGCCTTAAAACTGATGAATGGGCTATATATTGATGTAGAAAATGAGACAAAAGCAAAATGGTAGGAAATCTTCAAAGTCAAGGATGTCAGTGAACAAACTAAAGTTAAAATCGTTGATGTCACCGAACATGATCCTGATGGCACCGAACAAGGTCCTGATGCTACCAAGCAAGACCCTGCTAACACTATTCAAATTGATGAAGATGCCATGGATACAGAGGAACCAAAGCAGGAAATGATAGAAGGCACTACATATGCAAAACCTATATCTAGTGAATCCATTTTAGAACAAGTTCAACCTTACCCACTGATCAATCAACTTGTCTCTATCGAAGCTCCTTAGGATATAGCACAAGGCACTAAAGGTCACCAGTCTAAAACAACAGAAGGTACAACTCAAGAATAGACCTCTCAAGCACCCTCAAGCACTGAAAATGTAGCAGCTGAGACCCAATACAAAGACACAAAAAGACACCATAGTAGCTACAAGAACCGACCAAAGTGTTGCCTCTACCAAGCAACCTATTGAGGGTCAGCAAGCCTCTCAAGCTATTGTCTTGGTCCAACCAGCCAAAGGTAAAGAGAAGAAGGTGAAAAAGCATAGTTTCAAAGTTGATTTATCTAAACCAATAGTGTTGCCCAATGTGGATATCTCAAAATTAAAGGGGCAAGCACTTATTAATTTCGGTGAACTATGCAAAGAAAAGGCTGAACAAGAAAAATAGATGGCCATTCAAACAAAGAATAAAGTACTTCAGAAGGTGAAGACACTGCTGACAGATATGCTACCTTCAACTATAGTGTCAATCGATGTAGCCATCCACATTCAACTGGATGAACTCCTTAATCAAATAGAAACATCTGGAGTTGATGCATCTGAATACTTGAGCAAGCTAAAAGACAAGGAGCTTACTGCAAAAATGATAGAAGAGGTACAAAAATCTCTAGCTATTGGGAAAGTCAAGCTTGTCAAATTCATTGTTGAGCTGTTGATGGGATGGGGTTAGGGATAGACTAGCCTAGTCCATGCTCTTGGATCCTTTCCTTGGATCACATGGTGTTCTCTACACACCCTAGGGTCTCTAGGACTTCCTTTGATTGAGGAATCCCCTGACCTTTCCCAATCCACCCACCAATGAGTTGAAATGCTACTCCTAAGGTCTCACCTACTCATGAGACTCAAAAACCCTTACTAAGGCTAATAAGGGCTAGGCTTGTTCCACACCTTCCAAGGTCTTAACAAGGTTATAATAGGTCTATTTCATGGTCTTCCCACCCATTCATGTGCCCCCAAGATGTTTCAAGCCTTTAACCCCTTACCGATTTCACCTTTTTGTGTTTCTGCCTTCAAATAGGGCTACAAGGATTAGGACAAATTAGGCCTCCTAACCGGTCTTCTAGGGCTCCCTCTCACAAATGGTGCAAAAAAAACCCAAACTCCCAAAATGGACTACCATTCATTTAGCAAGGACTCATGGATTTTCTAGGTTTTAGGCCTCCAAGTGTCCGTACACTGTCCTAGGTGGATTTTAAGGTTTTCAAGGGTTTTTGGGGTCTGCCTAGGTCACAGTGAACATTTTGTGTTTTAGCCATCTTGTTTGGATTGGTGGAGGCTCCTCCTTCACACCAATGATGCTTCACTCACTCCTCTGCACCTCGTCCAATGGGTGCACTCTCCTCTAACCAACCTTGCTCTCCAAGACCTCTACAATTTGACCTCTGCTAACCAAGCACTGTCGAGTCTTTCCTAGGAGTGGGTCTTTGCTTGGCCTTCCTATATTTTTAAGGGCCCTACTTGAATGGAACTATAGTACAAGGTATTCACTTCCATTCCCCATGGTTTCATGGTAATTCCACAATGGGGAATGGAGTTATGACTTCATTTGCACAACCAATCCAAAACTGGACAGTGAGACTGCAAATTACAAACTATTTACAAACACACTCAACCGATAAACAAAAACCTAAAATAATCACTCAAAATGAAACTATTTACACCATAGAAGACATTTCACATAGTTTTTCATGTAGTTCAATCCATTTACCTGCTCGGTAACTTCATTCAATCTGACTAGTAACCAACAAATAGTCACAATCAAGCTCTTCTTGCTTGGGCCGTACAATCTCTGACATCCAACCCATGCATTCAAGGTTTACAAATACTTATACCACCTTTTCCTTAGTCTATGTGCCCATATTAGGGTTGTCCACACCAAACTAAGGATTTTGGCCTCCTGGTGGAAAAGTTGCTTGACAACTTTTAAAAGTTGTCATGCAACTTTTGCAACTTTTGAGCAACTTTCCCAATGTTGCTTTTCATGACTCCTAGACCCACAATGGGCCAACCTAAGGACACCACCATGCTATGAAGAGCCCCTAAACACCACAAAGACACACATACCCTCCATTTTCAATAAAATCTCAATCCTGACTTATGACCCCTAACATCTCCACTAGGACCCTAACTAGGAACTATAAGCACATTGCTCATTATTTTATGTACAATGGCTTCATAAGAAGCATAAAACCAAGAAAACAAGAAGGAGGGAGAGCCTGAAAGGGTGCTCCTACACCATACTCCTCTTCTACACATAACTAAGAAAAGAAGAAGAAATGAGAGCCGGGTCTATTCCAAGTGTCTTGAACCTGCTCTCCTCCACCCATGTAGCTTCTGATACTGGTTGATCTACCCATTTTACTAAGTGCTCCATGTAGACCTGGTGTCTCATAGACTTCTTCACCCTTGATTCCAAGATCTCCTCTACTTTAGGCTTCTTCACTTGAGGTAAGGTGTTTACATCCAAGTCTTATAATACCTTGGCTTGGTTCTCAGTCTGCTCTGCTATCTCTCCCTTGTACATTACGAGATCAGCAACATTGAAGACTGGTGAGATGGCTAAATCTGAAGGTAAATCCACTTTATAGGTGTTCTCACCATATTTTGCCAGAATTTTACAAGGTTCTACCCTCTTTATTTGGAGTTTGGTAGTATTACCACTTTGCATCCTAGCTTTGCTCAAATGGACCATCACATAGTCACCCACCTTGAACTGAACTTCCCTCCTTTTCTCATCCACTTTGGCTTTCAGTTTTTGAGTGGATTCAAGGATGGCCTTCTTAACCTACTCTTGTACTTCCTTGATGGTTTGAGTGAAGTCCTCTGCTTGTCCACTCTTCATCTCCAAAGTACCAAGGTCTCTTAACTCGCACACTCCCCTTGGATGTCTGCCATATACAACCTCAAAGGGACTTCTACCAGTAGTCCTATTCACACTATCATTATATGCATACTCTGCTTGAGGAATTATTAGGTCCCATGTCTGACCATACTCCTTAGTTAAACACCTCAACAAGTTGCCTAACACCGTATTGATGACTTCAGTTTGACCATCTGTTTGTGGATGGTAAGCTGAGCTAAATGACAAGTTAGTTCCTAGTCTCCTCCATAATGTTTGCCAAAAATGACCCATGAACTTGATGTCCCTATTTGAAACAATTCTTAAAGGGAGTTCATGAATCCTAACAATCTCTTTGAAGAAGAGATGTGCAACATAGCTAGCATCATGTGTAGTCCTACATGGTATGAAATGACTCATCTTGGAAAATCTATCTACTACCACATAGATGTTGTCCATACCTATTTTAGTCATGGGAAGTCCTACTACAAATTCCATGCTTATACATTCCCAAGGTCTGTTAGGGACCGATAATGGCTGATAAAGACCAACATTGCTTGATCCTCCTTTTGCTCTTTGACACACTCCACATTGCTCTACACACCTCTTTACATCTCTTGGCAACTTTGGCCAATAGTAGTACCTCTGTACTCCAAAGTGTCCACTTAAACTACCATTATGTTTTTCTTGGATGAGGTTCTCCCTCATGAATCCTCTAGGTACACACAACTGGTTACCCTTGAACAAGAGACCATTTTGGAGAGTGTAATCTGCATACTCACCATGGAAATGGTTCTCAAACTCTTTGCAAACCTTGTAAGTTGATGAGAAGTCTTCATCTCCTTCATATAGGTCTTTGAAACCTTCTATGCCTATGCTTTGTAACTGTAACTCTTGAACTGTCAGCAACTTCCTGCTTAAGGCATATGCCACCTTATTAAGTTTCCCCTTCTTATGCTTGATGGTGAAGGTGAAAGATTGGAGGTATTCCATCCATTTTAGATGTCTATTGCTGAGCTTCTCTTGAGTTTTAATGTAACTCAATGCTTGGTTGTCTGTGAACACCACAAATTCTTTTGGGAGTAGGTAATGCCTCCATTTCTTTAGAGATTGCACTAATGCATACAACTCTAGGTCATAAGTTGAGTACTTCTTCTTTGCTTCATTAAGCTTCTCACTGAAAAATGCCACAGGTCTTCCCTCTTGACTCAATATACCACCTACTACAATTCACTTGCATCACACTCCAAAGTGAATAGCTTATCAAACGTAGGTAGGAGAAGGATAGGTTTTGTGGCTACTTCTTGCTTCAACAATTGAAATGCTTTGTCATCCTTCTCTATCTATTTAAACTTAGTTTTAAAACCTCCCTTAATGGTGTCAAGGACTCCTACACATATACCACTTAAATTCCTCACAAACTTCCTATAGAATTGAGCTAATCCATGGAAACTTCTAACTTTAGCTCCTATTTTAGGTGCAGGCCAAATCAAGATTGCCTCCACTTTTCTTGGATCCATCTTCAAGGTTCCCTTAGACACCACAAATCCTAAGTAAACCAACTCTTTCTCCAAGAAGTCACACTTCTCTAGGTTGATGAATAGCTTCTCCTCATGCAACCTCTCTTAGACTAACCTCAAATGCTCAAGGTGCTCCTCTTTGGTTCTGCTATAGATGAGAATGTCATCTAGGTACACTACCACAAATCTACCTATGAAGTCTTTCAACACCTCATTCATCAACCTCATGAAGGTTCTTGGAGCATTGGTGAGTCCAAATGGCATCACAAGCTATTCATACAATCCCTCTATGGTCTTGAAAGCAGTCTTCCACTCATCACCCTCCTTAATTCTTATCTGATGATAACCACTTTTAAGGTCTAGCTTAGTAAAATACATAGCCCCTCCTAAACAGTCCATTAGATCCTCTATTCTAGGAATAGGAAACCTATACCTTATGGTGATCCTATTGATTGCTCTTGAGTCAGTGCAAAGTCTCCACTTGCCTCCTTTTTTTGATGCTAGCACTATCGGGACTGCACATGGGCTGATGCTCTTCTTAATCAATCCTTGTTCCAATAACTCCTACACTTGCCTTGCTACCTCCTTGTTCTGATCAGGTGTGAGCTTATATGTAGCCTTGTTAGGTAAGGATGCACTGGGAACAAAGCCTATTTGATGGCTTATAGACCTTCTTGGTGGGAGTGTTGCAAGTGTTCCATCACTCACTATATCCATATGCTCTTGCAACATTTGCTTCACCTCCTTGGGCACTTTTGCTTGCAACTTGTTTTCTTCCTCCTTTGGTTTCACAAATATGGCACACTTCACTATCTTCTCCTCATGTAGCAAGTTCAAAAACTCTTTACCGGTAGCCAATAAAACACTAGGTGTTCTTGAAGTTCCCTCTTCATTCTCTGTCAAAGATTGAATCTTGAAGGTCATTCTATCCTTCTTAAAGGAAATGGAGTTCTCCTCTCCATCATAGATCACCTTCCTATCAAATTTCCAGGGTCTTCCTAGTAGCAGATGACATGCATCCATAGGCAACATGTCACAAAGGATCTTATCCCTGTATCCTCCAATAGAAAACTCTACCCAAGTCTGTTCATTGACTAACACTCTGCTCATGATTCAACCATGTCACCTTGTATGGGTTAGTGTGGGGTATCCTTGTGAGTTTCAGCTTCCTAATTGCCTCTTCTGATATGATATTGTCAGTTGACCCTGAATCAACTATCACCTTGTAAACTTTACCAAGAATCTTCCATCTCACCCTAAACAATGCTCTCCTATGCTTAGGTTCATTCTTCTCTGGTTGCCTTATCAAGACCCTATTGAACATCAGATTTTCTCCAATCTTTGATTCAATATGGTACACTTCAGGTGTCTTGCTACTTGAAGAGTCTTCATGTGCATAAGCAACCCTCTTTCCAATGTTTGATGATGTAGGCTTGCCAGGGCATCTATATGTCGGGTGTCCCAATTGTCCACAATTGTAACACTTCATTGTTGCAAAATAGGAGTTACCTCTGCCGGTACCTCTACCCCTATTTGGACCACCTTGTGCACCTCTTCCTCTAGAATGTCCTCCTCTAAGATTGTCTTCACTGCCATGCTCAATCATCTTGGTTTCTCCTTGGTTCCTTTGCTCATTTGCCTTGCTTTGGTAACCACCTCGGTGATTCACTTGATCTCTACCTCTACCTCTACCCTTGTTATTGGAGTCTCCTTTCCTTTTGTTCATCTCTTCTACCTTGGTAGCAAGCTAATGACATTTTTGAACAGTAGTAGGAGTCCATAGGCTTATCTCCTTTGAATGTTCCACTTTAGGCCACTTAGATACCTAGCCACCTTAATGGATTCATCTTCTTGGACTTTGGATCTAAGACATAGCTTTTGAAACTCCTCTATGTAGGAAGTCACATCAAGATCCTTCTGCTTCAATCCTTGTCTCTTCTTATGAAGTTGGACTTCATAATCCTCTAGTAAGTAGTTCTCCTTAATCTTACTCACCATAGCTTTCCAATTTGCAATAGGTAGCTTCCCCATACTAACTCTTTCTTCTTGTAGGTACTTCCACCATGCCAAAGTTGCTCCCCTTAATCTTGATTTGGCAACTTTAACCTTTTGAGCCTCTGTCACTCCTTCACACTCAAAGTGGTTTTCCATGCCCTCAATCTATTCCATAACAGTGTCAATGTCCATTCTTCCACTGAAATGTGGCAATCCTTCAAAAGATTTGGTGTTCAAAGCCTTAATAGCTTTCACAAATGGTTCTTCATTCAACAAGGGATTTGGTTTAGGGATAATATCATCTATGTCTATAGTTTTCATGCCTTTACCCTTGGTGTCTTCATCCCAAGGTCCTTATGTCCTCTGATCAACCACTTCCTATAGTTTATCCCTTATCTCACTCATAGCCTCTTCAAGAAGCCTATTTTTCTCCTTTTGCTCTTCCACCTCTCTAGCCAGCTCTACATTAGTAACCATTATGCTCTCCCCTACTGATTCACCAGTATATAGAGACATACATAGTCCAACAAGTCTTTTACTTTGCTCTGATACCAATCTGATGGGATGGGGTTAGGGATAGACTAGCCTAGTCTATTCTCTTGGATCACCTGGTGTTCTCTACACACCCTAGGGTCTCTAGGACTTCCTTTGCTTGAGGAATCCCCTAACCTTGCCAAATCCACCCAGCAATGAGTTGCAATGATACTCCTAAGGTCTCACCTACTCATGAGACTCAAAACCCCTTACTAAGGCTAATAAGGGCTAGGCATGTTCCACACCTTCCAAGGTCTTAGCAAGGTTATAATAGGTCTATTTCATGGTCTTCCCATGCATTCATGTGCCCCCAAGATGTTTCAAGCCTTCAACCCCTTACCGATTTCACATTTTTGTGTTTTTTCCTTCAAATAGGGCTACAAGGATTAGGACCAATTAGGCCTCCTAATCGGTCTTCTAGGGCTCCCTCTCACAAACGGCGCACAAACAACCCAAACTCCCAAAATGGACTACCATTCATTTGGCAAGGACTCATGGATTTTCTAGGTTTTAGGCCTCCAAGTGTCCATACACTGTCCTAGGTGGATTTTAAGGTTTTCAAGGGTTTTTGTGAGGGTTTTTGGGATATGCCTGGGTCAAAGTGAAGGTTTTGTGTTTTAGCCACATTGTTTGGATTGGTGGAGGCTCCTCCTTCGCACCAATGATGTTTCACTCACTCCTCTACACCTCCTCCAATGGGTGCACTCTACTCTGACCAACCTTGCTCTCCAAGACCTCTGCAATTTGACCTCTCCTAACTGGGGACTGTCTAGTCTCGCCTAGGAGTGGGTCTTTGCTTGGCCTTCCTTCATTTTTAAGGGCCCTACTTTCATGGGACTATAGTATAGGTTCTTCACTTCCATTCCCCATGGTTTGATGGTGATTCCACAATGGGGAATGGAGTTATGACTTCATTTACACAACCAGTCCAAAACTGGACAGTGAGACTACAAATTACAAGCTATTTACAAACACACTCAACCGGTAAACAAAAACCTAAACTAATCACTCACAATGAAATTATTTACACCATAGAAGACATTTCACATAGTTTTGCATGCAGTTCAATCCATTTACTTGCCCGGTAACTTCATTCAATCTAATTAGTAACCAACAAACTGTCACAATCAAGCTCTTCTTGCTTGGGCTGTACAATTTCTAACATCCAACCCATGCATTTTGGGTTTAAAAATACTTATACCACCTTTGCCTTGGTCTGTGTGCCCATATTGGGGTTTTCCATGCCAAACTAAGGATTTTGGCCTCCTGGTGGAAAAGTTGCTTGACAACTTTTAAAAGTTGTCATGCAACTTTTGCAACTTTTGAGCAACTTTCCCAATGTTGCTCTTCATGACTCCTAGACCCACAATGGGCCAACCTTAGGACACCACCATGCTATGAAGGAGCCCTAAACACCACAAAGACACACATGCCCTCCATTTTCAATAAAATCTCAATCTTGACTTATGACCCCTAAGATCTCCACTAGGACCCTAACTAGGAACTATAAGCACATGGCTCATTATTTTATGTACAATGGCTTCATAAGAGCATAACAGCAACAAAAGAAGGAGGGAGAGCTTGAAAGGGTGCTCCTACACCATACTCCCCCTTTGCTCAAGCATATTCTTTATTTATTTAAGAAATTTTGTACATTTTCTATATTCATTAAAGATATCAAGAATAAAACTGATGCAATTGAGAAAGAGATCGCCGATCTCTCAAATAAGTTGACCATAGAGCCCAATTCAGTTCGAAATTTTTATACAAAGCTTCAACAACTCATGGCTCAACAATTGGAACTAAGAAATGAAGAACATAAGATCAGGATGGATATAATGAAACTCCAGACATTATTCCTTCCTCATCTTTCATTAGTTCAAGAACAGATTAACCGAGCTACACGCCTATCTACTACACAATAGGGAAGCACTCTTAATGGCTTAATATCCCTATTGGCTAATGTTCAAGCACAAACTTCTTTAATGGAAAGTGTAAAGGATGCCCTCCCTGTCGCTCTCACCGACGCCCAGAAAAAGTATAAATCTATTTTTGATCAATTACCGCCTCTGGATGGAAATTAAGTTTTTGATGTTTGTCAAAAAGGGGGAGTGATACTATATAATGGGAGTAATCTAATATATTGAGGGAGTGATACATTTTTGATATAGTATTCAGAGTATTGTATACAAGGGGAGTATACTAAGCAGAGAAAGTAGAGCACACAAGCACAGAATCAAGCATGCAAAATTAGAGTTATGTACAGTATAATGATAAGGGGAGTATATCTGAATATACTATTTCATTGACTATTGTATATATTGTCAAGTATAGTCATTTTGCAATGTATATAGATTTTTGAGTTATGACTTTGAAAGTAGTTTTTGTCAAACATCTCAACTAATCTCAAAAGGGGAGATTGTTACTACTTATCAAGTTGCATTAATTTTTATATTCAAAGTCATACTATATACTATAGCTAGTTAGCACTACCGAATCATGTAGTCGGTATACACAAAGAAGTTGGTAAGCACAGTCTAGTCGGTTATAGAAGAAAGCAGTCATAGAACGCAGTACACACCGAGCTGTCTATCGAGTATCTTTTCATGGCTACCGAGCAATAAAGATGACACACCGAGTTGACATACACCGAGTGAAATGTGTTACCAGATACATTGAACCTGGACATGCATATGAAAATGTGTTACAAGATCGAGGCACATTGAACCATTATTACATTGGAAATTGCACTAGAAGATTGTGTATGATTTTGAGATCAATCTAACCAATGAAATATTTTGTATAGTTATTCATTCGAGGAATCATGTTTGTAAGATCAAAGCAATGAATTAGATCACTGTCTTAAGAGATCTATTTGTACAGCATGTGTTAAGGGTGTATATGTGTATAAGAAGACTATTACAGAGACACAGAGGTCACCAAGAAGGTTTTCAGAGAACAGTCAAAGAATAGAGTAAATACAAGGGTTTACCGAGTTACTATATGGGTTACCGAGGTATACTATAAGCAGGGTAATCTATTCTACGCACATAGAATCTGCTAAAACATTTCAGATGTAAAGCTGCAGATATTTGTAATGATTTTTATGTAATATTGTCAAGTTGAAAGAGAAACCTTTAACAGGGTAAAAGACTCTAATCAAGTCTATAAATTGTAAAGCCTCTAACCAAGTGTAGCATTCAGATTAAATGTTGTAAAATCCTTTAGCAAGGTAGATCTAATAGATCTTGTTACTCCTAATAGGGTAAGCTATCAGAAATAGCTAAAATGTAGCTCTAACCGAGCACTCTTTATTATTGCAGTAGTAAAGTTGTGGGTGCCATCCCCACCACAGTTTTTCTCTCTAACCAAGAGTTTCTGCGTAACCAAAATATGTGTTATGGAGTGAATCATGTATGATTGTTATCTATTTGCTTTAACTTTATTTTATGTTACTGCACTATTCTGTTTATGCATAATAGTAAAGTTATTATTCAAGAAAAGTTTTTTAGTACTGATTCACCCCTCCCCTCTCAGTACATTAGCTTTCCATATTGGGCCTAACAAATCAAGTATCATAAATACCAAAATTTTCACAATGATCGACAACATGACCAATAATTATCAAATAAGAGAAAATATATCACTTAATATGAGGTGATACGATCAATATATCCCATGAGCCAACTGTCATATCAGTTTAGAAAAGCCATCACCCAAATTAACTATACACAAATTTTGAAGTTCTGTCCTCATTGCTCAAGCACATATGTCATAAAACAGATGACCATGTCACCCAATGACATGAAGAAGACTTGTACCAAAATTAATTAACAACTCTCCTTAGTTAGGGGGAGAAGCAAGTGATCATAAGAACAACTCAAAAGATGCTCACCGTACAACTATAAATATTTCCTAATGCAGATAGAGGGATTTAATCATTACAAGACCCCATCCAGGGATGAAAGTGTCACATCCAAAATACATCATTGCAAGTAATGAAAAGGAAAACACTGAGTAGCATAAGCCATTTGCATCCATGAGGCAAACACCGTACTCAATATCAATAATGAAATATTTCCATGATTGACCTCAAGCAAAGTGAAAAGACAATTCTAATGCCAAAAAAGGAATGAAAATATAAATCTCAAGCTTGCAAAAACACCCTTAATATTAAACATAGCATGTTTAACCTTAATAATTTTGCCAAAAGTAGCCCATGCCAAGAAGTAATCAATTAATCAACCCAATAAGATTCATTATTAGTCATAAGATAATATCAAAGCTAATCAACCACAAAACTTAAATTCCAACAATATCATATTTTCTTGAGTAATGACAAAAGATCTTTATTTGCCACCACCAAAGATTGAGCATTCTCATCTATAGCCTTATTTGCCAAAGAGTCAACAAGATAATTAGCTTCCCTATAACAATGATTAATAGAATATGAATAAAAAAATTGAAGCTGTAGAAGAATTTTATCTAACAAGTATTGAAGATGCCATGTCATACATTTTTTATTAGCAACAACATGAAATACAACCATCGAGTCCCCTTCTATGATAATATCCCTGATATTCATAGAGATTGCCAAATCCAAACTAAAGGAGAGAGCCTGAAATTCTGCAATGTTATTAGTTCCATCCATAATGCATTTATACATAACCTTGACTATATTCTGACCATCATCAATGATTACCACTCAAATACCAGATTTTCTCGGATTACTCCTAGAGGCACCATCATAATTTATCTTATATTTAGATTTGGGAGGAGGAATCCATTTAGCATCTTTTCTTTTGATACTAGTTGAGGCAACTTTAGCTAAGGAACCATGGGAAGGAAGAAAAGGAACATAGATTTTGATACTAGTTGAGGCAATTTTTTTGATTTAGATAACACATAACTTTAGCTTATATTTAGATTTGGGAAGGAAGAAAAGGAACATAGATGATCCAGATTTTTATAAATATAAGATAGATTAGTTTTTGAAATGGATTTCTCAATTCAGAACAAGACATCGATCAAGGAGGAGGACCTCTTTTTGAAAATTCTATTATTCCTTTATAACTAGATGTTCCAAATAAGGATGGAAGGGGTGATGTCCTATAAACAAGAATAGAAAGAAGATGTAAACAAGGAAGGCCAACTTCTGAATTGAGACATCAAATCCAGGCATATCGCAGACCAGTTTATCTTACCAAAAAGCTAGTACCAACATTCTAAAGTAAAAGTGTAATGAACAGACAAGTGATTTGCTGACTACAAACAATAACCACACAACACACAAGGAAAAATTATAGTAATCCCCTGGAAATCTATCCAACCTCATACCAGTAATAACTCTATGCTAAACAACCAACCAGGCAAAAGCACCAACTTTAGTGAGACAAGCCACATTCCAAAAATGTCTTGAAGGCCAAGGGATCCCCAGATGGGATGAGGACATGGACTTATAGCCATCTTTAACGAATAAAGGATAGACTTAGATTTAAGCCAAATTAACTCATATCATCCAAGTCAATGAAAACAACAAATCTCTTGCTTAATTCCACAATATAGGTTGTCTTGATCTCCTGATCCACCAGGAAGAATTCAGTGGATTTCCACTTAGCCATTGAAAAAGGGCCAGATACGTCTAGATAAAAATAGTCCACAACATTCACCCCCATAATATTCTTATTGTTATTGATATTCTTATTGTTATTATTGTTATTTTTGTTATTATTGTTATTATTGTTGTTATTGTTATTATTATTGGGTGAACTCACAATATTGGTTCCCACTTTTTGGTACATCCTGATTTTTGCTAAAATCATAATTTTTTTAGAAAATATAATGATTTAAGCTTTAAGAGGTCCCTTTTGAAGTAATTAATTGAAGAGAGTTAGATCAAAGGCTCTTAGATCAAAATTTCCTGGATAGAACCTCTCTACTTCTAAATCATACTTGCAATAGAGTCTCCTTTGCATCTATCAAATGCTAATAAAAGACCAATTTTACATTAACTTTTGGGGGGTCAAATGAATTCATTTAGAAGTTTTGTTTCTTTAATTATTTGGTCCTTGTTATAAGCTTTCCAAATAGTATAATTTTTAATATATTTAATTTCATTAATATATTTTTATTTAATTTCTAATGAATGTAGGTTTTTCACCGAACATGAACTTATCTATTCAATGCATTGGAAAAAATAGTAAACTAATTCAAAAAAATTCTGAAAAATATCTATGCACTAGGTATTGATGTCTTATTTCTAACAAAAAAATAAAATTCAATTTTGATATATATAGAACAAGTTATGTGTTCAAAAGTACACCTATATCTAAATTATAATTAGTCAGACTTCAAAACTTAATAAAATGAAAAAATATTCAACATATCACTATCAAACCAACTACATGCCCTAGGTATTGATGTTACAAACCAAAATTTAAAAGAATTAAATTTTTATCATTTATAGAAAAAAAATTATGCATTTCAGGATGCACATCACTCTTAAAAAATGTTGTTTGTTGTAAAAAAACTATTATTTGAGGGAGATGGAAAAGTCAATTAAATTTTATTAAAAAAAAATTGAAAAAAATATATTTAATATTTGCAAACAAGATGTTAAAAATCACTAGTTTACATTAGCTTCAAATTATTAACTGTTTAAAAGTTATAGGTGTCGAAAAGCGAAGGTTTTCTTCAAAATGTTCATCTAAGTGTCAAAGTTCATCAAAAAGTGGGAACTAGTATTGTGATTTCACCCTATTGTTATTATTGTTGTTATTGTTATTATTATTGCTATTGTTACTATTGTTGTTATTATTTTTTATTAGGATAAAATAGGTTTTGAAGGGGCCCCGAAACCCTTTATAAACAAAGAGCTGCCAATGTAAAATGGACTAGACTACCTTGTAGTGGACAATAGGTATTAGAAAGGAATTGAAACCTTCTAGACTTGCGGGCATCCAACTGCCAAAACCCAAAGGCTACAAAGAGAATAAATAGTAAAAACAAAGCAACAACAACCAATCAAATTCCAACCAACACTCAAAAGATGAACATTACCAAACAGGTTGGTACAAGCATAAAATTTAAGTCAACAAACAATATATCTTAAAGAACAAAGAACAAGGGTATTTCTAGGCACCCTCAGCCAACAAGAAGGGTTTTCCCAAGCTCCCACAACCTGTAGCAGATTCTTTGGGCCATAGAAAACCACAAAGCCCAATCCTAACAAAAAACCAACACTAGCAAAACTAGGTCCTTGAAAATTGCTAGCATCCATCTTGTCCCTGCAAGAAATAGAAAACATTGAGTTTTTTTGAGCTCCCTCAACCACCATGGGTTTTTATCATGGATCCCATAACTATATTGATGCCGAAGCATCCCCATTTCACAACAATCTTGCATCAACCAAAAACATTTTCCTTTCTATTTTGTTTGCAGTTTCAATTTTCTTTTTGTGTGTCTCGGTTTTGGCTCACCGGATCCTATGGAGTTGGATTCTACTTGAAGACTTGATCATCTTTCTTTCTTTCAAACCGCATCTCATTTGGATCATTTTCCGGTAATATGTCGCTAACTAACTATCATAAATATAACTAACTAATCAATACTAGAAATTCATAATTCAAATTATTCATCTCTAACTAACTAACATAAATATAAGATTTTAAAAATCATATTAAATTTATATTTTAAAAATATTTAATATTCATCATATTATATGTATAATTTTTTTCTAAAAATAGTTATAGCCACTCTATTAAAAGGATATAATGCATTAATAATTAAAAGATAAAATAGGCACTTCACTTTCCACTCTAAGTAGCAGAGTGATTTTCTTTATGCTAATCTTTGGGAATATTATGCTTTAATTTTTGTTTGATATAAAAAATTATATTATTTTGTAAATGTATTATAATATAAAATTATTGTTAATGATTTATGTTTATAAGTTATGTGAGATATTTTACTTTTTAAATTGAAGGAAAGAAATAATATGGACATTTTCTTTTGTTGGATGGTTCAAACTGAACTTTCATGGTGCATCTAGAGACAATATTGGAATCCCTAGGACAAGTCATTTTTTGAGATATCCTATCAACATGACCAATCCAAACAATTCTTGATTCTTGATCATGAGTAATTCCGTTTGATGCATTTGACACAAATGGATCCAACTCTATCACCTAATTTGCATCAGCTATAACATTTATAAAATTCTTAATTTTAGATTGCGATTTGTTGATGAGAGACATGGCGTTGGAAGAGTCAAGGCATATGGCCTACGAGTAAAGGTTCACGGCTTGTTTGAAGTCCTCATACACAAAGGGTTCATCCATAAAGGCCTAATTGATTCCATCTAGAGGCTGCTCGTCTTCCCACTTGTCATGGTGATGCAGCCATAACCGATAAAATCCTCAAAAGAGAATTGACTAGCTTATGCAGCAAGAGTAACACAACAAAAGCAACAAGAAAAAATAAAAAGATCACATAAAAAAATCATATTATTATCTTAGGACCTATGGAAACCAACCGGTTATCATCATACAATCATCATAGAACATCTGATAGTTAATTGGTTACATGCAGGCTACAAGCTAGATACAATCCAACCGGATCACTAATCACTAATCTAAATATTTATTCTGATTTCTACTTCCTCTGTCCTACTAATGATTACATAATACCCTATATATACCATCCGGAACATATCCAAGTTGGCCACAAAAGATTACATTTACCAATGCAAGAAAATGAAACATGTAACTAGATTGGCCCTAATAATCAAAGAAATTCTTTTGGAAAATAAAAACCAAGAAGTGCGGATCAGCCAGAAGATTGACCACACACCAAAGAACATTGGACAAGACCCCAAATAGATCCACACACCAAGAACCACTCTGGTAATGAAGGAAGACTAACCGGTAAGCATAGGAACTATCCCAGAACCAAAAAACAGTCAATCCAGGAGTGATAACTAGCTAGAAAAGAATCCAAATGGACTGAAAATATGGAATTAAGCACATGAACCAACCTGGAAACCAAAAATAGGATCTACAATGAAAATAAATTAACTACCGGTACCTACCAGCAAGAACATAGAAAACTGCACACTGAATTGAACAAGAACTAAACTGAAAGGAAATATTTTTGGTTGATGCAAGATTGCTCATAGATTGGGGATGCTCCTACATCAGACACCCCAAGTAGAAAGAGATGTTCCATGAGAGGTAACTCATGAATATCAAAAAAGATTCAGGATAAAGACCCCATGCTCATTTATGATCAAAACATCTTCCTTATCTGAAAACCTATTCTTTATCTCCTTCGGGACCTCAACTGACTTCTCTAACCCCTGACTCTCTTTGTTTTTCTGAACCTTTTCTTTAGATCTACAAATTGTCTCTTCTTACTACTCTCTTTCTTCTGCAACTCTGATTTATTTCTGCCACAAGACTTCTCTGGTTTGTTACCATAAGCTTTCTACCATCCGGTTTTATCTATCCATCAGGTTTATCTGTAAGATCTTTCTACAAACTCATCTCACCTTCTGGTATAACCTCTGCAACAAGTTTCTTAGTACGACAACTTTTATCAAGACTCGGATTCTTCACCTCTTTCTTTTTCTCCTTCAAAGAAGTCAATGTGAACTTCTTCCCATCTTTCTCAATAGTGATTAGTTTTCATCTACAGTCATAAATAGCTCATCTATCAAACTGCCAAGGTCTTCCCAGCAAGACATGATAAGAACTCATAGATAGAACATCAAACAAGACCTCATCCCTAAAAGTCCCAATATTATAATTCACCAAACACTATTCCTTTACTTGTATCTTTTGATCATCTTGTAACCAACTTACCTTGGAAGGACAAGGATGCTCAAGCCTCTTTAATCCAAGCTTCACTACCATCTCTTCAGATACCAAATTATCAATACTTCCACTATCCACAATAACCTTGCAACACTTACCACTTGATTTGCACATAGTCGGGAATGAAATTTTCTCTAAGTAGATCCGATATCCTCACTTCTCTACTCCATCATAAGGGATTCTCCTTGCTCCGGTGTACAACCAATTTCGGTAACTTCACCTTCCGGTTCCTCATTTGCCACACAACTTCTTGCCATTCTCTACTTACATTCATAAAATCTACATCCAGTTTCCCCACACTTGAAACATTTGTCGGGAAATTTTCTATCGGTACTGCCACTACCTTTCCTCTACATTTTATGTTCTGGTTCTTTACTCCACTTAGGTTTTGATTCTTCTTCAACATTCTTCTTCTCTGTACTCATCTGCCCCTTCAATCTCTCCTTTCCTCTAGGGTTATTCAGTTGTCTTCTTCTCACCTTCTCCTCAGCCTTCAAAGCTTACTGGTAAGCTTCTTCAACTGTGGAAACCCTCAACATACTCCTCTCATCCTAGATGTTAAATGCAAGTCCATTTATGTACCTCACCACCTTTTCTATACCCATCTCTCTATGTCTAAATCTAATCATCACCTTGTAGAATTCCTCAGTGTATTCTTTCATAGTCATGTCTCTCTGTTTTAGGTTCTGCAACTTCTTGAACAATTCCAACTCATAGTCTCCCGGCACGAAGTTGGCCTTCAATCTTGAAACCACCTATCTCCACTAGGTGATCTTTATTTCACCATTCTCCACTCTGTCTTTCTATAATTATTTCCACCATAAGGTAGCATGCCCTTTCAACTTAGTCTGTGCCAACCAAACTCTCTGCAGGTCCTTAACATCCTCAAACTCAAAGTAATCCTCCAACTCTTTGATCCAATCAATCAGATCCTCTAGGTTCAACATTCCAGAAAAGTTTGAAACTTCCACTTTATGAACTTTAAACACTTGTGCCACTGCTCTCATGAATCTTTCCTCTCTTCCATCTTCTCGTCCTTGAGCCTCTTCTGCTTCAAGCTCTTCACCAATTTTTTCATACTCATCCTCAGATTTAGGGTTCCTTTGTCAATGCGTTCTGGATTTCATTCCTCACCTCATTCTTGAAGTCCTCCATCATCTGCTCTACTCTTCGAGGGTTCGCCCTTCTAGGTGGCATCTCCTCTTCTGCCTTGGTGAATTGCCTCAACTCGGCAATCTATTGAGCACGCCTGCAACCTACTTCCAACCGGTGATCTATCCACCCAAAGAAATGCCTCAAGGTTCATAAACAACTCTTCCACCAGCTGGTTCATACCCAGCTCTGATACCAATTGATACAGCCATAACCGGTAAAACCCTGAAAAGAGAATTGTCTGGGGATTATGCACCAAGAGTAACACAATGAAAGCAACAAGAAAACATAACAAGATCACAGAAAAAATTCATATTATTGTCTTAGAACCTCTGAAAACCAACCGATTATCATCATACAATCATCATAGAACATCTGGTAGTTAACCGGTTACATGGAGGCTACAAGCTAGATACTGTATATGGTGAAAATGGATAACAATAATAACAATATTGAAAGGCTAAATGAATTCAACCACAAAACCCTAGCCTAACAACAACAAAGATCCACCATAACATATGAAGATTACCTAAGACCATGCAAATCAAATGAAATCACAAAGATTATACCATCACATGTCCAATAGGGTTTGAATCTCCATTCTTCCTATCTCCATTGATCTTGCTTGATATATTTGCTCTCAGATTTTATGTGCACAAGAGCTCAACAAAGAATGGAATGTGGTTGCAAGTAGGATCGTAGTGTAGTCAAGTGTATAAGATTCATTCGACTGTATCATTAGGGTTTGATAATGAAGGAAGCATCTCCTTAAATAGAAGACACTATATGAAATGGAGGGATAAGATTGAGAGGTGTAAAAGGAGGTCGGCTATGATTAGAGGGTAGGTAAAAGAAATAATAAAATAATGAAAGGGGTAGGTAGTGTATGAATTAAGAGATGAATGACATGTGTCATGGGTAGAAAAGGCTAATGAATTAATTAAATAAATAAAGATTTATTTAATTAATAGAAGAATTAAGCTTAGATAATTAAATAAATAAAATATTTATTTAATTAGACATGACAATTTTGGGTGTCTACATTTTGCCCCTCTTTGAGACAATGTGGCTTGTCGCATTGTTTCAAAGAAGATAAGATGAACTGATACAAAGTTGCCCCAAGATGGGAATGATATGCCCCCTAAAGAGATTGGATGAAAATGTCTGGAAAGATTGCAGACAATCTCTCGATAAAAAAGACGGGATAGAATGGACTGACCGGATAAAGTGACAAAGTCATGGGATAACAAAGACTAACTCGGGAAACGAAGGCTAGGGGTAGTCTATAAGATAGACCACGGGGGAAAATACATCCTCATTGTCATCTACACATCCACGAGAGAAGATTGCAGAGAAAAATAGAGCAGCAATAGTCAGCAGCGATGGCCTTCATTCATAAATTTGACTGCGTTCGCCGATTTTAGAGGCCAGTAGAGGCAGGAGAGCCAGTAAGTACCACCAAACCTCCTCGTACTTGGACGCATTTAATTTTGTCATTAATGCATGGTAGATAGAGCAATAAATGTGCTTAAACTAGGGTCCAAAAGTGTCCAAAAATATCTAGGCGCGTCTGTGTTTGTGCCAGGCGCATCTGCGTTTGAAACCGCGTCTGTGCCAAATGCGGTCGCGTTTGTGATGGTCAGTCGCATTTGTGCCAAGAAGGCATGTCTGTGTTGCCCAGGCGCGTCTGTGCAGAGCATAGGCACGTCTGTGTTTGTCAGGCATGCCTATGTTTTTCAGGCATGTCTGTGCAATCTTTAAGCGCGTTTATGTCAGGTAAGCGCGTTTGTGTTTAGTTTTGTCTTCTAGGTCAAATCGGCAGTTTTGTGATGAACATACGCTGTCGATTGGATAAGCTGCTAAGAGGATACACTCAAGCAGGTCCTCTAGGGAAGACTAGGATAGATCAAGGCACTTTGTGATGAATAGTGAGTACCAAGATATAGTACTTTGTGATGAACATGGAGTACTAGAATATGAGCAGCACTTTGTGATGAACAGGGAGTGCAAATGTGAGTAACACTTTGTGATGAACACTGAGTACCAAGATAGAAGCAACACTTTGTGATGAATAGTGAGTGTCACTAGGGTAGATAGCAATATGCATTTAGATAAAAAGTAGGATTTTGTGATAAATAGGGAATGCCACTATGACTGACATGAGTGATTTGCTTGACTGCAGGAGTATTTGCCGATGCTGGAGTCATGGGAGAGATTACCATCAACTTAGAGGTTGTGACCTGAGTTGACCTTCGAGGACTGAGCGGCTATTGAGGAGATGGGTTTGAGACATGTTCTTTATGTGCCTGAGTTTCGGGCGAACATGGGACTATTGACTGCGCTGGCAGAGAGATGGCACTCCGAGACATGTACATTTCCTTTGCTGATGGGTGAGATGACAGTCACCCTTGAAGATGTATATAGGATACTGAGGATACCGATCGATGGGGAGCTGATCCCATATGATCAAGATGAAGATAGGGAGGCCCCTAGACGGGTATTCCAGGACCCGGGACTGGAGATGAGGGCAGGACATGTGGCGTGGGACAGTATGACAGCCACAGGGCTAGCGCTGTCGGCAGTGGTAGGAGTGATTAGTGGGTTCCTGTGTCCAGATAGGGTGACATGGGGGTTGGCTATGGGTTGGGGAGGAGCACTGGAGACAATGGTGACGTAACACAGTAGATATGCTTGGGGACCGTGTGTGTTGGCACACCTCTATTATGAGCTGCTTTAGTTCGTGTATCACGGATCAGTGGGATTGGGCTGTGGGGTGACATTGCTGCAGGTATGGGCTTATGAGCATCTGCTAGTGACGAGGCCGATACACTTCAAAGGCAGGGGACATGGAAACAAATTTGTGCATTTGTATGATATGATCACGTCGCAGCCACGGATAGGCAGGTTGGAGAACTGGCGGCGAGTGATAGATGATATTGATGTGGTCATATGGAGGCCATATCTGGGATGCGAGCAGTGGGAGGATGACGCAGTTGAGCTTCCGTACACTTTCTGAAGCAGGTATCTGATTGGGCGGACACCCTATGTGCTGGAGAGGCAGCTAGTGGACAGGGTTAGCTAGTTTGGCAGGATCCAAAGGATGCCACGGGGCTCAGCCATGTATGCAGGGATGGTCAGAGATCAGGCACAATTTGGGCCCTTACTGTCATATGATCAGGCAGTTACACAACTGGTAGAGATGATGCCCCTACCCTGGGACATGTGGCCAGAGATTGAGGATGCCGGCATGGATGTTGAGTACACAGCATACTGGGCAGAGCATCCCTTCCCACACTTGACGGATCCGGGAGAGCCATTGGATGGAGATGGGGGTGGGGATGATGATGATGGTGGAGGTGATGGGGACAGAGGCCGATGGAGGAGGAGGGGAGTAGCTGGAGAGAGGAGGGTTGCACCTCAGAGGGAGGGTGGTGAGGGGTCACAGTGGATTGCCACTACAAGCGCCAGCAACAAAGGGCCCCAAACCGGTATAGGTACAGGGAAAGAGACAGGGACAGAGACCGGTACCAGTACAGGCACCAGTATAGGTACAGGCACAGGCACAGGGGCAAGCACCCGTACAGGGGGAGCCACAAGCAGAGGCGGAGGGGGCTGACCTAGAGGAGGATGAGCTGATAGAGCTAAGGGAGATCTGCCAGGGCCAGGTAGATGAGATCCAGGAGCTGGAGAGGGAGAGGGAATGGCTCACAAGGAGGCTTAGGGATACTGAGCAGGAGCGAGATCAAGCTATTCAACATTATACAAAGGCTGAGACAGCACTAAGGGCTGGGAGACAGGCAACGGAGGATACAGGGGTAGGATATGCTTATGTCCTGTAGGCAGGGGAGGAGATTGCCTACTGGCGAGATCTCTACTATGGTGTAGTGCCAGCAGATCAGCGGGCGAGGAGCTTCCAGAGACCGTCGCGTACAACAACAACTACGGGAGGGAGCCAGAGGAGACATGCATCGAGTGGTGGGGTTATGGGTCCTCCACCACCACCAGATAGAGTGGATAGGTGGGATGATCCTGGGGCGGGTCCTTCAAGGGCTCAGATTCCATCGAGGCCAGGCAGCTCCGAGGGAGGGAGTTCATCATAGCCATAGAGGGCTCCCTATGTATCAGTATTGTACCATTTTTGTATGATGACATAGACACCTTCGGGTGATTGTAGTCATATGATTTTGACATCATTGTATCATGACACTTTATATATATATATGAGATGATTCATCTTTGCAGTAGTTATATGCATGCGTACCTATGTGATGAGATGTTCTTATGTGATGCTTATGATATGGATGCAAATATGTATATGATGCAATGCAGTATTTTTTCTTTTATGTTTTTATATGTTATGCCAATGCAAATGTGAATGTATGTAATGCAGATGAATATGATAATGCAAATGTAAATTGTGCTAACAGGTGTTGTGTGCAGGATGTGATGCAGTTGTGATATCTATATGTATGTATGAAATGCTTATATATGTGGTAATGCAAGTGCAACTGCATGAAATGCAAATATTTTTGGTGTGTCATTATACTTAGTCATATGATAGCAGGCTACGTGGACTCGAGAAGGACGATGGAAGTCAATCAAGAAAGGGGATGGAAGATAGAAGATATGAAAGTGAAAGAGCTTCTTGTGCATTATCATCATTGAGCTTTATTATGGCAAGTAAGTTATGACAATCGAGGCATATGTTTGACCTAGAAAGTCATTGTACCCATTTGCATGGAGATAAGACAGTCACAAACAAGGAATGCTCCAGTTCATACTAGACTCACAGTTTCCTCATATCCTTGGACAAGTCATAGCATTACTAAGAGACAATCCACAGACAACAAATACAAATAGGTGACGATACCCCATCCTCACCTTTCTAGTCAAAGACATCCTGGAGATAGAATCTCTAGTCAAAGACATCCTGTAAAAGCTAAAAGACATGTCACCAAAAAAAAGATGAAATCAAAAGAAAACCAAGACTCGACACCAACATCCACTATAGTCCTCAAGTTTAGTGTCTCTTGTCACTTGTATAAGTCTTATTTGATTGTGGTCACAATGTTTACTTTCACAGAAAGGATAGATAGCACTGAACCATAATGTTGTCTAAGTCTGTTGAAAGATTTGATTTGTTGAAGTCCATTGTTGCTGCTATCTCATCTGAAACTGACTGTATCCATGAAACTGATACTTTATTGCGGAGAAGATGAAACTTTATTGTGGATTGGTGATACAGATGCTGCATTATTCCGAATTGTGCACGGATAGACTGAAGGAAGTTGGAAGAAACTGTACTCCTCAAAACATGTGATGTTCTCAGTTCCACACCCATTACTAGACGTAGGATTTTGCCTTAGCCACAGATAGGATCTGATTTATTATGGATGGAAAGGGAGGTGAAAAGGGAGGTTTATTATGAATGGCTAACCAATCTTAGGTAGATCAATAACAAGCCATGATGGGAATGGGTAAGTTTATTATGAACGAATAGGTTGTGAGTGTGTGCAAAGTGAAAGGATGAAATGGAATCCTGAAGGAGGGAGGAGCAATGTCTCTACACATAGCACTGGTGACCCAGTTTTCACCATGGTACTTGCCCAGGGCGCCACCGAAGTGGTTTTCACCATTGGACGAAATTATTTCTCTTTACTTTTTTTGATTTTTCAATGTTTTTTCATGTCACAAGGCGCCTGTTTGCCAGGTTTTTCACCAAGTAACGATTTTTTATTTTTATAACTTTTTTTTGTATTTTTGAATTTTTTTGATTTTTTTGTATATTCAAAATTAGGATACTCTGAAGAGCTATGTGTAAAACCTACGAAGATGCATGTTGTTGATAGGATCCTCCAAAGATTCGCCTTCTGTAGTTGAGAGCTGATATGCACCAGATCCATATGCTGCCGTAATAATGTAGGGACCAAGCCAGTTTGGTTCGAACTTGCCCTTCTTCTCTCTGTCTTGTTGATTTTTAGGATTTTCTCTAAGAACTAAGTCCCCTACCTCAAATGTACGAGGCTTGACTTTGTGATTGTAGCTAGGACTCATTCATTGTTGGTAAGCCTTGAGATGATTAAAAGCAGTTTGTCTTCGTTCATCCAGTAGTTCTAGGTCTTGTAAACGAGAGACCCTATAGTCTTCATCACTGATGATGTATTGCAAAGAGACCCGTAAAGAGGGTAGCTCGACCTTAATAGGCAAGATGGCTTCAGTACCATAGACAAGTGAATAGGGTGTAGCTCCTATAGGTGTGTAGACACTTGTGCGGTAGGCCCAAAGTGCAGGATTAAGTTGGATATGCCAATTACGACCAGCATCGTCGACTGTCTTCTTTAGGATTTTAAGGATTGTTTTATTAGACACCTCAGGTTGGCCATTACCTTGGGGGTAATATGGTGTGGAGAAACGATGGGAAATATGGAAGTGGTCACAGAGTTCATGAACATCCTGATTTTTGAAGGGATGCCCGTTATCAGTGATAATGGAAACAGGAATACCGTATCGGCAAATGATATAGTTGAGGATGAATGTAGCAATCTATTTTCCTATGACTTATGTGAGAGGCACGGCTTCAATCCATTTTGTAAAATACTCTGTGGCAGTGATAATGAATTTATGACCATTGGAAGAAGGAGGGTGAATCTTGCCTATGAGATCGAGTCCCCACTGACAAAAGGGCCAAGAAGACGCAAGTGGTTGAAGTTCTTGTGCTGGCGCATGTATGAGGTCTCCATGAATTTGGCATTGCTTACATTTCTTGACAAACTGATATGAGTCTTTTTCCATATTAGGCCAATAATATCCAGTCCTGATGAGTTTCTTGGCCAAGGTAGGACCACTAGCATGTGGACCACATATCCCTTCATACACTTCATGTAATGCAATCTGAGCTTCGTCACTTTCTAAACATCTAAGAAGAGTGCCATCTAGACCTCGCCAGTATAGGATATAAGCTAAAATGACATATCGAGAGGATTGGCGAATGAAAGTGCGACGTTGATTATTTGATAGATTAGGAGGTACAGTATTGTCATGTAAGTATGTGAAAATGGAACCATATAACTGGGATTCGGGACCAACAACACATATCGTCTCAGTAGGCATGATCTCATATGAAGGGACCAAAAGGTTATCCACCAAGAACTCATAGCGGGTCTCGTTTGGAGGTAAATCAATCAGGGAAGCAATTGTAGCCATGGCATCTGTGGCACGATTCAGCTCTCTTGGTATCTGCTCAAAGTCTATCTTTGTGAAGTGTTGTTTCAGGTCATCCACTATTTGTTTATAAGGCATTAATTTTTCATCTTTTGTTTGGTAATCATCAGTTGCTTGACGGATGACAAGTTGAGAATCCCCAAAAACACGAAGTTCCTGGATCTTCCATTGAACTGCAATTCGTAATCCTATTGTTAATGCCTCGTATTTCGCTATATTGTTAGTACAAGGAAATGATAAGCGGTATGATTTTGGTATAGAATCCCCTTGAGGGGTTATAAAGAGGATGCCAGCTCCTGCCCCATGCTGTGTGTAGGAGCCGTCAAAGTATAGTTGCCATGGCTTTGTATGTGACATTGTCAAAATGGATTCATCTCAAAATTCTGAACTTAGAGGAACATTATCTATCACGGGAGCATCTGCTAATTGATCTGCGATGGCTTGTCCTTTTATTTCTTTTCTGTCCACATACTCGATGTCAAATTCACTCAGGATCATTACCCATTTGGCTAGTTGCCCGGTAAGTGTTGCTTTATTGAGAAGGTATTTCAATGGGTCTATCCTTGCAACTAACTTAGTCTTATGAGTAAGCATGTAATGTCGTAATTTCTGTGAAGCAAAGACCACGGCGAGACATGCACGCTCAATTGGTGTGTAGTTTAGCTCATATCCTACCAATGTGCGACTGATATAGTAAACTGCTTTTTCTTTGCCCTTAGCAATTTGTTGTGCTAAGAGTGCCCCCAGTGTTGTTGGAGTAGCTGATATGTATAGTAACAGTGGTTGATCTGGAATTGGCAGATTTAGAAGATAATCTTTGAGCATCTGGAAAGCCTGTTGATAGTTATCATCCCATTTGAATTTGATGTTTTTATGTAGTAGGTGCTGAAAACGATTACACTTATCTGCCAGTTGTGCTATGAATCATTGGATGGACTGGAGTCTGCCTTGTAAGGATCGAAGTTGACTGATATTTCTTAGTGGTTTCATCTCTAAGATGGCCTTGACTTTTGCTGGATCAGCTTCAATTCCTCTTTTGGATACAATGAATCCTAGGAGCTTCCTGGAGGTTACTCCAGAGACACATTTCTTGGGGTTTAATCTTACTTTGTATTTTTCCAACCGATCAAAGACGACTGAAAGTATATCCAAATGTGTTTTTCTGTCTATTGATTTTCCCAAGAGGTCATCAACATAATCTTCCACGGTTATGTGCATGAGAGCATGAAAGATAGTAGTCATGGCTCTTTGATATGTAGCACCTACATTCTTTAGCCCGAAAGGCATGACATTCCGGCAGAAAGTTCCCCACGGACAAGTAAATGATGTTTTGTGTTGATCCTCGAGTGCGATCCTTATTTGATTATAACCAAAGAATCCATCCATCAATGATAACATTTCATGACCTGCGGTGAGATCAACAATCAAGTCAATATTTGGTAATGGGAAGTCATCCTTTGGACAAGCTTTGTTGATGTCTCTAAAATCTGTGCAAATTCTGATGCTGTGATCTAGTTTACTGACAGGTACTAAGTTGGAGATCCATTTGGGATAATCGATTGGGCGTATGAATCCGACATCCAATAACTTCTTGAGTTCTGCTTTGACTAGTAATGCCACTTGTGGATGCATTTTTCTTAATTTTTGTTTTACTGGTTTTGCCCCCGGTTTAACTGTCAAATGATGCATTACCAAATCTGGATCCAATCCAGGCATATCAGCATATGACCAGGAAAAGTTGATTTGTCATTCTTTGAAGAAACTTATGAATTTTGACCTTTCGGACTCTGTCAATGATTAAGCTAGGAATATGTTGTGTGGAACCTCTTCTGTACCAATGTTTGTTTTGATAGTCTCCTCTACTAACATGGATGACTTTTCCTCATATGATGCTGGGAGAATGTTGAGCCTTCCATCTTCAGGTGCCTCAGAGAGGTTTTCGCCCTTAGATACGTCCTTTCTTTTTACTTTTTTGGGGTCAGACAGTGCCACAATGTGGTTTTCGCCATAAGACCCTTGATTTGTTCTTATTTTCACATTTTTGTGACTGGAAGGTCCAACACCCTCACCAAAATATGCCACGCTATTGAGTTCTATAGTGTATCCTGCTTTATGGTCTCCAGGAGGAAGATCATCTCGTATGCCCAGATAGTCAATAAAAGCTTCATCATTTTGGAATGTGTCAAACTATGTAGGTCCTTCATGATCCCAGTCAATGAGTTGGTGGTGAACAAGGGGAAGGCCGTTAATGTCTTCGAAGTTAGCGGGGCTAAGAGTGAAGATGTAATTATATTCAGGTATGTCAAGGTAATTATCGAGGTCATCGATGGCACTCTCCTCATCAGTCTTGATTGCGAGTGAATCCAAATTATCATCACTAGTAGAGCATTCTAGGACAGGTGTTCTCATCCTATGTGATTTCAACCTAGAACCTTGAGACAAGGACTATGTGGAATCCTCATGGGTTGTTTCTTGACCAACTCTGAATTTTTTATAAAATTCCTCTTCTTCTATGGGTTCATCTGGCTCTCTGAATATCTCGGTGAGCTCATAGTCACTGGAAGACTTGTCTGAACCCCATTCCCATTCGTTAGAATCTGTGGAATAGCGATCCTCTTATTGAATTTTGGCAGCTTTGATTTGTAAAGCTTCTTCTATCCTTTGGGTGTGGACCTTGGAAGTTAAGAAACCAAGTCCTTTCGAGCGTTCCTTTTTGAAAGTTAATTCAGGTTGTAAAGGTTCAATGATACCTTCTTTTCGTAACCCCAGAGGGCTTTTTCCATCATACCCGAATTTTTGTAGAATTTTGAAGCCTTTGCCATATTTATCACATGGTAGACTGATGTAATCTTGTGTTTCCTCTTCATTGTCTTTGAAAAGCATTTTGTATAAATCTTCCTCTTCTAGTTCACCCCATCTTTGAAAGGTAGTAGGGTCCCATTTGAGCCTCATGATGGATATTTGCTTGTTAGGATGTGGTCTTCCATATTCTTTTGGGGAACTCATGACTTGTCGTAAGTACATGGTTTGATTTAAAGTATATTCCCCCATGCCTTTGTCCTGAAACTTGCCTTTAAGCTCACCTTGTTTTGATGTCGAAGGTTTTAATGACCCAGGATCGATGTATGCCGACGAAGGAACAACCTTGCGATTACTGGGGATGATGGTCTCAGTCTTTGATTTTAGGTTATTGCAGTATATGAATGGATTAGGATCACTGTTAACTATTACTTCCACTCCATTATGAGGAAACTTAATGCATTGGTGATATGTGGATGGGACTGCCCTCATTTCGTGTATCCAAGGGTGTCCTAGCAATATGTTATAAGTGAGATTTAAATCCAGGACTTGACAAACCACATCCTTTGTAACTGGCCCAATTCTGAGAGGTAAGGTGACTGTGCCCTTGGATGAACGCTCTTCGTCATCATATGCCTTAATGGTGATTTGATTTGTAGAATTCATAGCTTTATCAGAATATCCCAATTGTGTAATAGTGTTCAATGTGCAAATGTTTAGACCCGCTCCTCCATCTATCAGGACTCGTTTTATTCGATGTTTGTGTATGAAGGATTCAACCTGTAGCGGTGCATTATGTGGCTGACTTACGGAGGCGTCATCGGCTTCTGTGAAAGTAAGGGAATGTGGAACGGAAAGGTATCCCACCATGGCTTGAAACTGGTCCACGTTCAGATTAGTAGGAACGGCAGTATCTCTCAAGATTTTATCAAGAATGGCTTTATGTGTGGGAGATATACGTAATAGCTCAAGGATTGAAATGAGCGCGGGTGTCTTCCCTAACTGTTCTACAAGGTCATACTCAAGTTTGGTTGATGAAGAAGTAGTGTTTTTAGTTGGAGCACCTTGCAAAGTGATTTTACCTCGGTGGGTTGTAACACGACATTCAGAGGTAGGTTCAGAAGAAGATCCAACACCTTTTAGGACAATCCTGGGTCTCCGAGTAGAATTCTCAGACGCTTTGTCCTTGATGATAATGGTAGAGACATAATTGTCCATCGAGATGTGATTGATAGTTGAATCATAGTTATAAGATGCTCTGGTATAGTTGGTTTGATCCTCTATGGCTTTAGCTTTTCCCTTGTCATGTTTTGGGAATGGTTCTTTAAACATCTCATGTTCTTGATTAGATGAATGTCCCTCAATCTCAATGTCACCTCTATCAATGAGATCTTGTATGATGTTCTTCAGTCGATGACAATTTCCTGTCTTATGACCCTTGCTCTTATGAAATTCACAATACTCATCATCATTCCACCAATTTGGTTTGACCTTTGGTTCATATGGAGGAAAATCTGGAACTGTGATTACCTTGTTTGCCACTAGCTTCTTGAAAACTGACTCAAGTGGTTCTCCCAATGGGGTGTACTTCCTTCATGATCTAGAAATTGTTTGAGTATTCACCTGATTGTTTGTAGAACTTGATCCTAAAAAGATAAATTTGGGTCGTACTGTGTTGGAATCAACAACACCATCATTGACTGTGTTCTTGTTTTTATTCCAAAATCTTGGCTTGTCTTTTCCTTTAAAGTCATCTTTGTTTTCCTTGAATATCTTAATGACTCCTTGTTCAATTAGGACCTTTTCTGTTGCTAAGCCTTTTTCAATAACGTCCTTGAAGGTGGACAAACAAGCTTTTCTTAGATCATAGCCAATGTCTTTGTTAACATTCTGGGTGAACATTTCTACTATTTGTTTTTGTGGAATTTCACAAGAGCATCTGCTGGCTAGATTCCTCCATATTTGTAAAAATGATGCAAAAGACTCTCCCTCTTTTTGCTTGGTGCTGCACAAAGTAGTGACTGATATGTCTGTCTCTATGTTGTAGGAGAAATGTTGGATAAATGCCTCTGCTAAGTAACCCCATGACTTAATACCAGGTGGAAGTTGGGAGAACCATTCCAGAGCTTGATCACCTAGGCTCTGTGGGAACAATCTCATCAAATATGTCTCTTCTGCTGCTACCTCAATGCAAGCTATGAAAAATTGTCTTATGTGTGCCTTAGGATCCCCTTTTCCTCTATACTTATCAAATTTAGGCATCACAAAGTGTGTAGGAAAAGGAGGCATTGGAATGCTCTTGTCAAATGGATAAGGACATATGTCTCTCATTGTGTATGTTGGCTTCGATGTATTTATGTCCTCCATTTTCTTTTGTAAGTCCCTGATTTGTTGCTCCAAATTGCTCTTAGGTGGAGATCGACTTCTTGGACCATACCCTATGCTTGAGGCACCAATTGGAGGAGGAGCATGTTGCATATATGGATGATATTGATCATACACATGTTCATATGGAGGAGGTCTATAGTAATGTTGTGTATATGGACCACTTGGTATAGATTCATGTTGAGGAACACCATATCTATTTTGTGCATGTATACCATACTCTACAGGCATGTCATGGTCTAATGTGTTGCCCCCGAATTTGACACGGGGTTTCCTTGTGTCCAAATTTTGAGCATGCCTTTGAATATCCAATTGCTTTGGTGGTTGATCCTTAGCATTGGTATATGATTGACTATATCTGTCTACATAAGATTTCCATAATGGTCTATGAAGTTGAGTATCATATGCTTGACCATGTGTATGTGAGACCTCTGGTTTTTGAAGCAAAGCTGATGGTGATTTAGGTACCATATGTGGTCCTCTATTTCCTCCACTATTAGGCCTCCTTTGATCCATGTTGGAGTGAGGTTGTTGCAAAGGTCTATGTTCCATTATTTGAGACATGTCAAAATCATGAGGTATCTTGGCTCCACTTTGTGCCATCATTTGTAAGAAGTATTTTCTATCCCTCCTCATTATTTCCTCAACCAATCGATTGAAATGGGGATTCATAATGGATTCTTCCGTCTGCTGAATGTACGGAAAAGTTGTCCATATTGTCATTGTGTGTAGAATTATTGTTTGTAGTGTCCATGTTCTCAACATTTGGAATGTTTCTATAGGCATCCATGTCAGGTAATGTAGTATGATCGGAATTGAAAAAGATATCATTATCATACTCATAAGAACTCATGTTTGCAGACTCTTGAGCCTCTTTAGTTTCTCTCCTAGATTTTTGAAGATGGGTTTCAACCATGAACTAGGTACTGACCAAGATGTGTGAGACTAGATGAAAATGGAAAGAGGTATGGAAGACCAAGAAATGGATGGAATGTAAATGAATCTGAGGTGTACTTGCAATGTCCAAAGTGTAAGACCAAGTATGTATGTAGTAGAGTAGGTGTGACTTCCAAAGAGAGGATAGTTTCTCTTGATGAGGTAAGTTGACCTTGACTCTAAGTACGACCAAATGAGACCCAAAGGTAAGAAACCTTGATGAGGGACCACTTAGCAAAGTGTTGTTGTATGTAGTGTGTTGACAAAGTATAGTGAGGACAAGCAAGTGACCTTTTGACTCAAGTTTAGACAAGTGTGAATGTAAAGTGAGATGTGAAGCAATGATGGACTTTGTGAGACCCGAAGACAGGTTGAATGCTAGATGAAACCCTGGAGAAATGACCTAGGAAGCTCAAGAATTTTGAAACTGACTGTGTTTGTTTGCTGGACTGTAATAGTTTTTTAATTCTGAATACAGACCTGCCTATATACTTCACAGATGCGGTTTCTTGACACAGACGCGGCTCTGTTTAACGCAGATGCGTTTCTGAGATTTTCTTTGCAAAGTGTAATGTTGATTTTGTAAACACAGACATGTTTCTGCCCTTCACAGACGCGGTTATACAACACAGACGCTGTTATGTCCGACACAGACGCATTTCTGTAAAATTTTATGCAATTTTTTCCAATCTGTGAAGTCATTTTGTTGTGACCAAATCTGACTGTTTGACTGCTTTTCGTGACAAGAGGACACAATGTTGATGAGGACTCAATGTTTGCAAGTGTCTAGACTCCAAAATGACTCCAACAAAAGTGTGTTGTTTGATGTAAAAATGTTTTGCATACACTTGAAGACACAAAAGACACAATGTTTTGCTGTTTGGTCTTGAATGTTTTGAATATTTAAAATAAGTCAAGCACAATTCTTATGGCTGGCCAAGACAATAGTTTTTGATCCCACATGGGGCTTTACCCCTGAGGCTATGCTATTCAGAGTGGATACTTAGATGCTTGACCTCACTGGCTCCACCCTTGACACTCACTTCTCGGGTCAGCCAAGCATCAGTCCCCACGAAAACTCCCCGTGGCGAACTTTGTATCTCTACTAAGAACTGTATGTGTGTGGGCTGCTACCAGAGGTCCGACCTCCTGCCCCAACAACTAGAAGGATTTGGGCTTCTAAAACAAAAAGGTGCTAGTAAGGGTATCTGCTCGTGTGGCCATACATGCGGCACTTTCAACTCTATAAATACAGAAGGCTCCCAACCGGTAGGGGTTACGCCCTATAACTGATCAAATAAATTTGATCAAACGGGTTTATGGGGAGACATAGTGTCGGTATGAACTAATCAGCACACGTTATCCATAGTTTTCACCATGAATACATTTGTTTATAGTGGTTCAGAAGAGGTGGGTTTTCCTTGCTACCACTTGGGTCATTCTCTTCTCACTAGTAGTCCTAATGACCACACGAGAAGACAGGCCCTCTAAAGATTAAACAAAAAGAGCCTATTGCTCAAGACACAAAAGACAATGATTCAATTTTAGTGCACCAATTGAAGTGTTTTCTAGTCTATGAAAACAAGGGACACAATAAAAATCCAAAAATCGTTGCCAAGGACCTACAACAAAGAGTTGTTAGTAGTTTGGATTGTTTCAAATGATCACCCCTTCCTGCAAGCACACAAGTTAGGTAAATTTTAAACCCAAAAGACTTTGTGAAAATAGGGGCCTTCAACTAAACGATTTAGCTTTCAAGACAAGTTGCACCAATTTTGTTAGCTAGATCTGAAAATGTTAGCTCAAAATAAACCAGATCTGAAACTCTAAATGCAAAATTCAAAAACTGAATCAATAAAAACCCAAAATTTGAAACTGGTAAACACAGACATGATTACCCTCAACGCAGACGCAACTAGGTGACACAAATGCGGTTTTGTGAGACACAGACGCGACTACAGAATGCAGACACGTCTTCTGGACACAGATGCGGCTAAAAATATCGCAGACACGACTTTACAACACAAATGCGCTTTCCTAGAACTTGCAAAATAAAATATTGCCAATAACACAGACGTGACTCTAGATGTCGCAGACGCGCCAGAAAATAAAAAACGCGATCCGAAAGCACGCAGACGTGGAAATATAAAAAATGCTGCCGAAAATGTCAGATCTGCAACTTCAAAATACAAAATCTGCAACAAGGAAGTTAAATGCAAAAGGGAAAAGAGTCCCATTGAGCATGCCAAAATGTATATGGTGAAAATGGATAACAATAATAACAATATTGAAAGGCTAAATGAATTCAACCACAAAACCCTAGCCTAACAACAACAAAGATCCACCATAACATATGAAGATTACCTAAGACCATGCAAATCAAACGAAATCACAAAGATTATACCATCACATGTCCAATAGGGTTTGAATCTCCATTCTTCCTATCTCCATTGATCTTGCTTGATATATTTGCTCTCAGATTTTATGTGCACAAGAGCTCAACAAAGAACGGAATGTGGTTGCAAGTAGGATCGTAGTGTAGTCAAGTGTATAAGATTCATTCGACTGTATCATTAGGGTTTGATAATGAAGGAAGCATCTCCTTAAATAGAAGACACTATATGAAATGGAGGGATAAGATTGAGAGGTGTAAAAAGAGGTCGGCTATGATTAGAGGGTAGGTAAAAGAAATAATAAAATAATGAAAGGGGTAGGTAGTGTATGAATTAAGAGATGAATGACATGTGTCATGGGTAGAAAAGGTTAATGAATTAATTAAATAAATAAATATTTATTTAATTAATAGAAGAAGTGGGATAATTAAATAAATAGAATATTTATTTAATTTAGGAAAAGGATAATTTAAATAAATAAATGTATTTATTTAAATGAGAAATAAGGCTAGAAGAGGATAAATGAATTAATTAAATAAATAAAGATTTATTTAATTAATAGAAGAATTAAGCTTAGATAATTAAATAAATAAAATATTTATTTAATTAGACATGACAATTTTGGGTGTTTATAGATACAATCCAACTAGATCACTAAACACTAATCTAGATCTTTATTCTGATTTCTACTTCTTCTATCCTATAAATGATTACATAATACCCTATATATACCCTCTGAAACATATCCGGGTCAACCACAAAAGATTACATTTAACAATGCAGGAAAATGAAACATGTAACTAGGTCGGCCCTACGAATCAAAGAAATTCTTTTAGAAAATAATAACCAAGAAGTACGGATCAACAGGAAGGTTGGCCAAATGCCAAAGAACATCAGACAAAACCCCAAATAGATCCAAATGCCAAGAACTGCTTTGGTAATCAAGGAAGACTAACCAATAAGCACAAGAACTATCCTGGAACCCAGAAACAATCAAATCGGGAGCAATAACTAGCCGAAAAGAATCCAAATGGACTGAAAATCTGGTTCAATTAAGAAAATGAACTAGCGTCGAAACCAAAAATAGGATCTGCAATGAAAAGAAAGCAACTGTTAGTACCTACTAGAAAGAACACATAAAATTGCACACTCAACTGAATAGGAACTAAATTCAAAGGAAATATTTTTGGTTGATGCAAGATTGCTCATAGACTGGGGATGCTCCTGCATCACATGACACTTCATGACATTTTCACTTCGAATTCCCTCTATCTTTGCCAAAGCCAAGCAATCTGTAGAGCTCTCCAAAGCCTCAATTATTCCCAGGCTCTATTGCCTTGCTACTTCACTCCAATATTCATCCTCCTCATCTCGGGGAGGCAAAATCCACAGTGGATTCAAGAGTGAATTCGCTAGAATACCCAAACATCTCTAGAAACATGGTGACCATGAGATTCTAACCTTGTTACTTCTCTTGGAAGTTAAAGAAATTTTTTTTTTCCACCTCCTTGAATTCCATATTTATTAAAGATCGACACTTACTCTACCCCACATGGTCTAATTTATGGTCTGCATCCTTCAGTTGAAGACCCAATTCGTGCAAACCCTCATGACCAGATTTTGAACTGAATGGCCCACCCTAGGATCTCTGCTCTAAATTCGTAAGGTCTTCTCTAAGTTTCTCAACTTCACAAACCATTGAAATCAAATTCTTCTCCATTGCATCTTCCATAAAAATTAACCGATCTATGAGAAACAAATTCTCTTCCTTTAGTCTCACAATTTTCTTGTTTTGATAGTCCTCCCAGTTCTTGGTCTCATCTTCCTCAAGTTCATCTTCACTTATCTTAGTGTCCTCTTCTTCAACTAAATCCTCCTCATTTTTCCATCCATCCCACCAATGTACATGGAAAAATCTTTCAAATTTTGCAAGCACAACATCACTCTTTGCCAAGTCTAAATTGTTGAGAAATTCTTCAATTTAACAAAATCAGCCTCATCTTTTTCTACCATCTCTGCTCAATCACTCACTAGGCTTTGATACCAATTGTTGATTTAAATGAGCAGAGCAAAACAATTAATCAACACAACATAGAGAAAGAAAATAATATAACAAGGACACAAGAAACAAATTTATATATGTTTACCATAAAGCCTACGCCCACTCTCAAGTAGGGAAAACTCTCTATTAATCATTACCAATACATCACCATACATGGACTGCACACAGTCATTTATAAAATCATTTTCAGCTATGAAATCAAGAGTTGAGAGAATGTGAATGGTCATGTGAACATTGGGCTTCACATTTCCAACATATATAACTAATGCAAGTCTACCATGGTATAGATCCAAAAGAAGAGATAAATTACTCCATTCAAAAACTTTTTTCTTTTGAATCATGTAAATATTTTGTACGGATGTTTTTCATTATATTTCAAGATCCATCATTAGAAAAGAAAACTATTGGTAATGCGTCATCATGATCATTTAAAATGTTGATACAAAATGTTTATATCATCTCTTTAAAAATAACAAGCTCTTTCATTGTAGAGTATAGAGATTTCATCTCTTTATTCCATTCATACGATAATTTGATTCTTCATCCTCATCTTTCTAGGGTTTTTTAATAGATTTCTATTTACTACTAGCTTAGTTATACCCAACATTCTTTTCATTATTGCTAGCTTCTACTCATATAAACATTGCTATAGTTTTTTATTTATTCTTTTAGCATTTTATTGTTTAAATGATACACTACTACATAGAACTTAAAATTATTTTTTTAGTTGATTATAATGAATATAATTGAATATTTAGCATCATCATTACTTCATGAATAATATTATAGTATATTATATTTTTTATTCTAGTTAATAGTCATTATAAATTTATTTCGTTCAAATAAACTTCAGTCAATGCTAGAAACTTACAATTCAAATTACCCATCTCTAAGTAACAAACATTCACTACTTGATAAATATGAGATTTTAAAAATCAAATTTAATTTAAGATTTCATAATCTATATTATATATAATTTATTTCTAAGAGTAGTTATAACTACTCTATTGAAAATGATCTAATGTATTAATAATAAAATAAAATAAAATTCATAATAAAAAATAAAATATTTTATTATATTTAATATAATATTATACGTTTGTTATTTATATTTTAATATATTAAATAATAATTAATTAATAACATTGTAGAGATATACACAATGGCAATAGGTGCACCAGTACACAATGAAACATATCTTAACTTTAATTTAATATAATAAATGGTTCAAAGGCATTAATTTTTAAATTCTTTCAATCATGTAGCATTCCATATAAATATAGATTTGTACTAGTTGTGGTAGTATCATCCTTATGTTCTTTAAATTAGTGATATTTTAAATTTAAATGAGGTTTATACTATTCATAATAACTTAATTTTAATATTTTATATATAATTATTTATTTTATTAATTAATAATATAATTATTGATTTTATGTATATATTTTTATTATTTAATCTAGATTATAATTTTGAGTGGTTTATTATTATTATTTTAAATATTAAAGATAATTAGAATTCAATTAAATTTACTTTCATACATTTATCATTTTTTATTTTTTTTAAACAAGTACTATCTTTGATGGGGATAACTCCCTATATTAGTTATGAGAAGATATTACAATCATGTTCCAACTAACTAAAAACAACTCCCTACATACACAAGGCTATAACATAAACTATAAAAGTAAGACCCTTCGCAAACCATATTATATGAGCCTCAGTATGGTAGCAACCCGAGACCCAATCAAAGCCACCTGCTTGACGCTTCCCTCCAAGAGAAAACCCTCCTTTGTTTGCATCATCCGCTTAAAGGGGTCCATCTCATCATTCTTCACACCCACACAAAACACCTCCTAGGCGTTATGCAAGAATTCCTCCTTCTTTACTTTGAGGGCCACTACAACAACCTATTCTTCATCCTTCGAGTTCGCGCATTCCACATCCGACAAAATAGACTATAGTGTTAAAAAAGGGTCCTAGAATGCTGACCCATTCTTCTTCCACCTCCATGACCACACTTCTAATGGCATCTCCATCAACCTCCCTGACAAAACCAGTAATTTTTTCGATACAAGCCTCCTTGGATGGTAAAATATCAACCAGAAGACACATTATTATTTCATAGATCATTTCTAATGGTACCCTCCGCTATTCCTCATATCGCCTCAAGACCATCTATGTTGATGTCGAACAATCTATCGCACTGTACCTCCAATGTCTCATTTCTGCAGAGGCAACTAAGCCTGAATAGATGCACCATCTTCCTTCATTATGTGCAAAAACAATGACTCCCCCTATGTTATATAAATCCTCCATCCATTGGATTCATTAGCACTCAGATTTTGATGAGTCATGATAGTCTCTCACCATCACTACAACCACGATAATCTCGAGAACCAGAGAAATCCATCAACCTGAGATCGAATATACACCTGCCCTATCCTCCAACATCGAAGCTGATAAGAGAGCTCTTCCCTTATCCCAATGATACCTTTCTGTGATTGGGATTACCTGATCCCCTTCCTTGGGATTTTATCTCTATCCATTTCCAATAAAACACTTCGGTCCTTGAACACCGAATCTGCCACCAAAATGACCTTTGTCTGAGATTCGATTACACCCTGATTAGCAATTAAGTCCGCCACATGGTTTCCTTCACGGTATATGTGTTTTACCTGATAGTCTTCTAGCTTTTGAATACGTTGGTCTATTCTCAGGATCCATTCGTTAAGCCTCCAATTGGTAAAACTTTTTTCTGTTACACCATTTAGTATAATTTGAGAATCCCCTTCGATAACTACTTTTAGATGATTATTGGCAATGACCCAATTAAGCCCCTCCTCTAATGCAGTGATTTCCATCACATTGTTGGAAATAATTCCTGATGGCCCACATATAGCCCCAGCAAAACTACCATCCTCATCTCTGACCACAGCCCCAAAGCCCGACAAACCCAAATTGCCACAACTAACACCATCAAAGTTTAGCTATTTCCAACCCAGAGGCAGTGGGTACCATTTGACATTCTTCCTCCCAATCAATTCATCCTTCAACTTGTGGAGACTTGACTATTTCAATTTCCATAGCTGTTCCATTTCCATACCTATTCCATTTCCATATCCCACTTGGAATATAATCTGTAGCTCTGACCATAAATCTTGGCATTTACATTTTCTTCTATTGCTACCTGGATTTTATTTATGAGTATTGAAACCTCCAATTTCCAGATCAACCAAGAAACCAATGATGGTTCTATTATCCACAAGATACCCCACTTTGAGTTCTTACCCACCGTAGGCCAAACAAATATGAATTCTTTGAAAGTACCACTATGGACCATGTGATTTTGCAACTTAAAAACCAATCCCAACATTGAGTTGAATATTTGCATCCATATAATAGGTGATCAACTGTTTCTTCCTCTTCCTTGCATAGATAACATCTGCTAGGTCCCGATATACCATTTTTTTTAATTTGTCACTTGTTAGTATCTTTCCATGAAGCGCAATCCATAAAAAGGCACCTGCTTTTGGGAGTACCCTTTTATCCCAACATAGGATCACAAACCAATTACTATCTTTTTGTCTCCTTCTTTGTATTTCATAGCCCAAAGTTACCTTGTAGTTACCTGATTTAGTTGCATTCCATATAAGTGTGTCTGCCTCATTCAAGATATGAACCTTCCTACCTTTAAGAATCTCTTCTACCAACCTCTGCCTCCACCTGATTGACCCAATCTTGATCTTTCATCAAATCTGCCAATGTTTCCTCCCCACACCAAGAATCTCTCCAGAACTTGGCCTTTTTCCCATCGCCAATCTTCCATGTAAGATGATCTCTGATTACTTTCCTACTCTCCCAAATGAATCTCCAAATTGGAAAACCTCCTGCAGTGTTTGCCATAGTGAATACTCTTTCGGGCTCATTTGCATCCAGATACTTGTTTGCCATCAGTCTGCACCATCCCTTGTGGGGATATTTATACATTTTGCAAGCTAATTTAGCACCAAGGGCCAAATTCTGAAGACTCATTTTTCTCAAACATGTCGTGTCCCAATTGATTAAGCGAATTTTTTTCTCCTCTTTATACCCTTCCCAAATGATTTTATTTAGCATCCCATCTAGAGCAGAAGCCGCCCTACTGGACAATCGATAACAAGACATAAAATAAGTAGGGACAGCCAAGAGTACTGACCTAATCATTTGTATTCTCTCGGCTTGAGACAACCATTTGTTTTTCCAAGAGGTAGTTTTTGTTCGGCACTTGTTTATCACCTCTTCCTAGATTTTAGTGTCCACTCACCCAACAAATAATGGCACTCCTAAATATTTTATAGGGAAATAGCCTTGACCATAATCCAATATGCTCTTGATCTTCAATTGTGTCCTTTTGTTTGTATCTAAAAAATATATCATCGATTTTTGTTTATTCATACTCTTACCAGAGCATTCCTCATATTCATCTAGCACCTTTTTTATTATCAGAGCTTCTCTTTCTAAGGATTCTCCAAATAATATTGTGTCATCCACAAACTATTAATGTGACACAGGTTCCATGAACCACTTGATAGAAATACCTTTCCATGCCCCCTGACCAACACTATATTTGATATTCCTACCAAGCACTTCTGCCATCAATACAAACAGGAATGGTGACAGGGGATCTTCTTGTCTTAACCCATTAGTAGCCTAGAAAAAACTGCTCACAATCTCGTTGATAATTATAGAGTAGTTCACAAAGGATACATAATGTTTATACAATCCAACCATTTTTGCTTAAAATCAAATTTTTAAAGAACCTCAAAAAGAACATTCCAAGAAACGCGATCATATGCTTTGCTCACATCTATCTTAATAATCATACCTTTAGCTTTGGAGCTATGCATTGAGTGGATAGTCTCTGTTGCCATGATAATACTATCTTTAATCTCTCACCTCAGGGTGAAGCCATGCTGCTCCGGTGATATGATCTTCATCACAATTGGTTTGATTCTATTAACCATCATCTTGGAAATGATTTTTTATATATAATTGCATAAGTATATAGGTCTATAATCTAAAATTGAAGTGCAATCCTGTTTGTTTGGAATAAGGGCAATGTTTGTATGACAGATTTCTTTTACAAATCTTCCTTGTTTTCTAAAATCCTCCACCACTTTGAAGATATCGTTGCCCATAAAACTCCAACCTTTCTGGTAACATTCCATTGTAATTCCATCCGAACCAGGGGCTTTGTTTGAATGCATATCAAACACTGCTTTTCTCACATCCTCTTTAGTAAAGGGACTCAACAGATATTTATTGTCCTCATCGGAAATCTTTTGTTGAATAACATCCACCATCTAAGCCAAATGTGTATTTATTGCACCAATGCCATTGCCCAGTAATATTTTGAAGTTATTAACTGCTATATCTTCTATAGCCTCAATTGACAGACACATGAAACAATTTAGTATTAGCATCTCCTTCTTTGATCTAGAGCTCTCTGGATTTGTCTTTCCAAAATATCTCTTCTCTTAGTAAAACATTTTCCAAATCCTCCTTTAGCAATTTTTCTCTCAGAAAAGTGTCATTTGTCATTCCCCTCAAAATTGTATCCGAATTTATTTGCAATAGTGCTTCTTCAATTTGACTTCTTTCTTCAAAAATGTTTTTAAAGCAATCTCTATTCCACCTTTTGATTTTTTCCTTCATAAACTTTATTCATTTTGCAAAGAGAAAGGTAGGAGTACCCCTAAAAATATTAATTTATTTCCACCATCGTTCAAGATTGGTTAGAAATTCCCCATCTCTCCACCACATACTTAGGAATTTGAAGCTACACTTCCCCTTAGGTAGGCCTTCACTCAACTTTAGTTCCATAGGGAAATGATTGGATAGAGAGACATGGAGAATGCATCCTTCTGCTTGGAATAAAGACCCCATCCAGTATTCACCTATAAAGTGCCTATCCAATCTTTTAGAAATATTAGCAAAGTTTATTCTTCTATTGGTCCATGTGAATCGATCATTTTTGGGCTTGACATCCACTAACTGATTACATTCTACAAAATCTCTAAAATCATCCATCACCTTATTTGTCATTCGTAGACCCCCCTTTTTCTCATCCAAGTCCAATAAGGCATTAAAATCCCCAGCCACAACCACCCTATCACTGAATAAATCCTTAATCTTGAAAGTCAGAGTATTGCATACCTTTGTCTTATCTGCAGTTTTGGATGGCCCATATACATTGATTAATGGAAACTCTAAATTCTCCCTAATGCTGTAAACTTTACAAATCATCCAATTCTCTTCTTTCTTAGAGAGCTTAACTATTACACTATCTAGTTTCCATAAAATACCAAGCCCACCTGTAGATCCATTGGCCTCTTGAAAGACACACTCCCAATCTCTACAATATTTTAAAGAGCCTTCAATGTTGTCTATGCTCAATTTTGTTTCTTGCGTCACTATGATTTTGCTTGTGCTCCTACTCAACGCTCATTTGACTAAGCGCCTTTTGTCAGGGGCCGTAAGGCCCCTCACATTCCAAGTAGTTATTTTCATGTCTCACCAAGGGAGACAGATCCTCCCTTGGCATTTTTCATAAATTTGATGACACTCACTATCCCTTTCTCATTGGCTCTGGCCTCTCTTACTTGCTTATTGGAGCTTCTTCCATGCATTCCTTTGGCTTTCCCTAGTAGAGCATTTGTAGATTGGCTGATACATATTTGATCCACATTGTTTAATTCATCTGCAGACTTAAAATCTTCTTTCGAACCCAGGTCATACTCAATCTCGATATCCGATGAACCTTTAAAGAAAGGCTTATGCATGAGAAAATTCTCTACTCTAGTAGAAATGGCGCACCCATTAGAGTCATGACCTGCCTCCAAACAACCTTCTTTTGACAAACTATCATCCTCCATCACTTGGTTCTTTAGAGAGAATTCCAATGGAAAAGTTATGATTGCTTCTTTAATCAATGGCTCACCAACTTCCTTGTTTGGGGTTTCTTTGTGTATAACCGCTTGTGACATTTGGGTTACCATATTTTTCCAAACTTTTTTCTCGTTTCTGGGTGGGTTGCCTCTTGCTCTTCTAACAAACATTCTGCAATTCATCACTGAATGAAGGCGACTACCACATCTAGAGAAATGAGAAATAGTCTTTTCAATCTCTACTTGTTGCCTCCATTCACCCGACATGGTAGAAAGAGTAATCTGTGATGGTATTCTTTCGACTGCAGCAATTCACAATCTACCAAATTTGTAGAGGTTGTTTTCAATAATCTGCTCATCTACTTCCAAAATAGTGCCTAAAGATCTACCAATTTTCTCCAACACCACATCATCCCAATTTTCAATCGAAAGGTTATACATCCGAATCCATACTAGACTGTCATACACCGCTATTGGAGTGGGGTCAAAGTTCAGGGAGTGTGGTTGTAAATAAATTGGGTTGCCATTAACAAACCAATTTTCTTGATTTAAGATGCGACATCTTTCTAATTCCTAGGCAAAGACAACCACACAAAATCCCTTTGGAATATATTTAACCATAATATCCTCCCCCTAATTTTTGGAAACCCAATTATTGATTTCCACTCGGGACAATTTAGGGCCAATAATCCTTGCAATAACTACAAAGTCCTCCCACAGAGCTTTCTCTACTGAGTTTTCCATAGACAAATCAATCACAATTTCATCTTTGCTGCCTGTACATCCTCCTGGGACAAGACCTTTCTGGTGTCCCTCTTGCGAATCTTCATCTCCATCCTCTGCCTTCCCTAAATTTTGCAGAGCACATTTTCCAGCCATTCTTTGATTTGGGGAAGAGCACCAGTTATCATACATTTATCATTTTTAGATTATTTGTATTCATAATAAATTTTCAATTTTTTTTTTTCAATTTATGAATACAATTTAGATATCTCTAATTTAAAGTTAATTACAACATTAGTTAATTTTAATTAGCCATTGTATAACTTTAATTTTTATATCTAGACCAAGAATAAAAACACAGAAACCTTACTCCATTTATATTTGGAGAGATCATTAATCACTTTCCATAAACTCTTTTTTCCAACTTTATTTTAAATCATTTACAAATGTTTTACTCATATGAGTATCAATGTAAGAACATTACAAGCTCTTGTGAGAAAAACTATGAAACTCATATTAGCTCCTTTAGAGAAACAACACTTGAAACCAATTGTGGAAGATCAAGAGTCACAATTTAAAACTTAACTTATTTAGAAACCACCTCCACACTAGAATTGATGTAGCCATAACTGGTAAAAACCCTCAAAAGAGTCAACTGGCTTATGCAGCAAGAGAGACACAATGAAAATGGTAAGAAAATATAACAATTTTATATAAATAGATCATATTCAAGCCATTGAACTTCTGGAAATCATACGGTAATCATTAGATTATCATCAAAGAACATCTAAAATTAACCGATTACATGTAGGCTTCAGGCTAGAAACAATCCAACTGGGACTTTAAGAATTATCCTGATCACAACATGCGAATCTCAATCCTTATTCTCAGTTCTACTTCCTCTACTTCTACAAATGATTAGATAACATCATATTTATACCCACCAAAACATATCCAGGTCGGCCTCAAAATATTACATTCACCAATGTAGGAAAATGAAATGTGTAATTAGGTCAGCCCTAAGATTCAACAAATATTTTTTGAAAATAACAACTAAGTGATGCGGATTAGTAGGAAGGTTGGCCACATGCCAAGGAACATCGGACAAGATCCAAGATGGATCCACATGCCAAGAATGATGTTGGTTATGAAGGAAAACCAACCGGTAAGCACAAGAACTGTCCCAAGAACCCAAAATCAGCCAACTAGAAGCGATAACTGATCAGAGAAGAACTGAAATGAACTAGAAATCTAGAATCAACCACATGAATTTGCTAGAAAATTGCAAAGAAGATCTGCCATGAAGAACAAGCAACTACCGGTACATACTGTTAAGAATATTGAAACTGCACAACGAACTAAATAAGAAAGGAAATGTTTTTGGTTGATGCAAGATTTCTCATCGACTGATGATGCTCCTGCATTAGAAAACCTAGGTACAAAAAGATGTTCCATGAGAGGCAACTCATGAACATCTAAAAGGATTCGAAATGAGGATCCCATGCTCATTTATGATCCACACATCTTCTTTATCTACCAATCTTTTCTCTATCTCTCCCGATGCTTCAACCGACTTCTCCAACCTATGAATCTCTTCATTTCTCTTTCTTTGCTTCAGATCGACACATTGCCTTTGTTTCTGCAATTCTGATTTGGTTCTGCCACAAGACCTTAACCAGTTTGTTACCATCTACTTCATATCATTCATTTCCATCTATCCATCAGACTCATCTGTCAGATCCTTCTACCAACTCATGTCACCCATTGGTATAATCTTTGTGACTGGTTCTATCAGATCTTTCTTCAAAACCTCTGGTATAACCTCTACAACTGATTCTATTAAACCTTCTGGTATAACCTCTGCCACCAGTTCTTTCAAACCTTTTGGTATAACTCCTGCCATCAGTTTCCTGCAACTTTTCTCAAGACTCAGATTCTTCACCTCCTTCTCTTTCTCCTTCAAAGAAATCAATGTGAACTTTTGTCCATCCTTCTCAATAGTAACTAGGTTTATTCTACAGTCGTAAATAGTTCTTCTATCATACTACCAAGGTTTTGCCAATGAGACATGACAAACATTCAGTGACACAATATCACATAAAACTTCATCTCTAAAAGGCCCAATATTGAAACTTTCCCAACACTATTCCTTTATCTCTACCTTCTGATCATCTTTTAAACAACTTACATCATAAGGACAAGGATGCTCAAGCCTCTTCAACCCAAGCTTCTCAACCATATCCTCGGTTACTAAATTATCAATACTTCCACTATTTGCAATTACCTTGTAACACTTACCACCTGATTTGCATACAGTCCAAAAAAGAATCCTCCTCTAAGTAGATCTGGTATCCTTTCTTCTGAACATAAGGGATTCTCCTTGCTCAGGTGCACAATCAAATCTAGTACCATCCAGTTCTTCACTTTCCACACATCTTATTACCATTCGTTGCTTACATTCTATTGGTAAATAGATTTGTCTCTCACAATTTATTTAATTTTGATACTCTTTAGCCCGAGAAATGAAATACAAATTTCACCAAACTGTTGGAAAATCATTATATTGATTAACCTTTGAATTAAGGTACAACACCCTCTAATAGTTATTTAATCAGCTCCAAATTACACACAACCAATATTATAATTTTCACCAGAAAGCATACAGAGGTAATTGCATTCACAAGTCAACACCAAATGAATGCAAGCACTGATTCATATATAACTCTTTGTATAAAGATGACAGACTTCACATGTACACTAAAATGAAATGAAAAGTTTAAAAGATGAATTCCACTGATAATTTTCTATGCACATAGAAAGCTATAACAGATCCTTAATTGAAATAGATTCTCACAAAAATCAAATTTCAAACATCAAACACACTGATTTGAAGTCAAAGATAACTATCATTTGATGTTCATTAATTGATGATCATCAACCTTCCACATACACAAAGTCTTTCAGCTAAAATTAAAGAGATAGTTTTTCAAAAACTTAGTGAACCCAATCAAAGTCATTACAAAACTTATAAATAGGTTGCCAAACCAATAGTTTTAACCAAAGGTAAAATTAACTCGAAAGAGTTAATAAGAAACTACCCTAACTGTATAACTGAAAATAAGAAACAACTAGACTCGCTGGCAAACAACTGCCAGCAGTGCTAGTCATGCTATCGATTTTGTCTCAGTCGGATTGTTTGGGTTGTTATTCTGGATAGACACCATAACTGCTTTTTCCACACTCCACTCTCAATGAACCTTCGAGAACTCCTGAATTACTGTTACATGCAGTAGGCTGATGTGTATTACCCTTTGCTTCCAGAGTTCTTTCTTCCTCTTCACCATGTGTACTTTGTCCCTGTGCGAATCCAAGTGATCTAGGCAAACTATGAGCATTGACTCTAGTTTGGAAATATTTGTAAAATCTTCCACAACTAGGGATTTCTCCACTTTAATTTATTTAAATGTGGCTACTCAATTGATTGATCATTTTTGTTGTATCTTCCAAAGTCTGGCTATCCTCCTTAAGCAACTAGACATCTACATAGCGCAAATCCTTTTGCATGGTTTTTCTCAGGGTTGTTAGTTCGCCTCATAGACCGGTAGATTCACTATGACCTTGTTGGATGATTTGGTTACACCACTCCATGCTTTCTTTGCATATAAACATTATATCTTCATTTAACCCTGACACTTGTCTTTCGACAAGAAAATTCATAAAGCCATAGCGCTTAATGTCACGCATTTGCTTTGAAATCACCACCCAGATAATCTTTTCTTTATGCCATGAGATTAAGTCGGCATCCAATTCCTTGGTTACTTCATTAGCATATTTAAAAATTTCAACTAAATTAGATATATAATTAGTTCCTTTATGCACAATCGATGTGAGCCACTCAGAGAAAATCTCTGCAATCATCTTGTTTCGTTGAACCTCATCAAAGAACTTCTGATTAGGAGGGAATTTTGAACTAAAGGGAATAGAGCTTTGGGATAATGGTAGTGGACTGTTCTGCAGAGCATGAATATATTGAGCCATTTGCATTAAATTCTGCTTCAACTTTGCTTTGTCCTTTTCGTCCTCCCAAGTGTGGGAGATAATCGTTTTGGTTGAAGTCTCCAAATGTTTCACATCAACTGATCTGGTTCCTACCCCCAAATCAACTCGCTCAATAGTATAATCAGCCTCTGAGGCGGTGGTAGCATCCTTATCAGATGTAGGTTTGGCAATGTCTGCAGTCCAATGTTTTGTGACTTCATCACAACCAATCAGAGTCTCCATTTTTAGCCGCTTAGGCTTCATGGATCTTCCTTGACATTTACTCACAACATCTTCCATCGACACCAAAATAGGCACCACATTTCTCTTACTGGTAATTGAATCACTTAGCTATTTAGGAGCCACAATCAGTTCCTTAGATTGCATGGGGGAAGGCCCTCCTAAAGGCAGTAGTGCAGCATTGTTTGTGTTAGACCGGATATCAAGCACCTATGAATCCTAGATAGTAGTCAGTTAAGACCTTGTTAGCATCAGAAAGATGGGTTTCCATATTTCTGTGTACTTCCTCGATGTCCAAATCAAGAATGAGATGAGCGGAAGGTGGCTGAAAATTCATCTTGTATCTTGACCTGGTTACTCGGCCACCAATGTAATGTGCAGCTTCAGAGTCAAGATTTTCTTCTTTAATCTTAGCCTGCTTCTTTCCTGCAACAGAAACAGGGATATTAGTTAAAACAATGGTTTTTCTTACAATCTTCCTTTTTCCATTTTTGTATCTTGAACTAGTTGCCTTCACCGGATGAAATCTGCAACTCCTAAGCCAATTCTTTGTTCTGTGAATTATATTGAAAGTGCGTGCATGTATGCTATCTTCCATCTTTCTACTCTAGTCAACTTCTGGAAGGGGTTCATTGTGTACCCGTCTCATGAATTCTGGATCTAGTACATCTTCATTATCAATAGTGACACTAGAGGTATCCATTTGCAATTTCATGTCAAGAATCTATTTCAGAGTTAACCTGGACCAACTCCCTTTTCTCACTTCAAATTCATCTGGGCAGTCTTCCCAATAATCCTCCAACTAGGGCACATGTTGATCAGGCATTATCTTTTTCACATACTGGGCAATAAAACCTTTACTGTCAAAATTATCTCTTTTCACAAAGGTTTTCAAATGAAATCTCTTAAATTCTAACTCAAGATTTAGTGCGTCAGAAACAAACCTACAACTGTAATGGCCTAAATCGATAGGAAAAATTCCATTTGTGCCAGAATCTTCACCATAATCCTTTGCAACATAGGCTTACTGCCTAGAAACTTGAATCAAAACATAGGACTCTAAAACATATCTTGGTATCCTAAAGGGTTCAACTTTAAAACCTCCAACCCTTATGTAAGTGAAGTGATTAAATTGAGTAAAGAAAATACCATTGATGTTAATTACTTCAACCGCTTCTACAAACATTCTCCTATGTAAGCTATTTTGTAACTCAAAAGTCAACCTCCCAGCAAAAATGTCATTCCAGCAAAGGTAATTATCAACATGTCCTTTTTGGTTCAAATGGGGGTGATACTCATAAATTTTAATACCCTAAACCCATTTTGCATGGAATAGTCCAGGCCACTCCCTCACACAAACTAGCATATATAACAGATATGAAGACATATGGAAATTCGACATTCCAAGGTAATTGTTCAAACCCTCATGCAACTTTTCTACAATAACGGTTCCCCAATCAATGAACCAATTTTTGTCTAGAGTGACCTGGATGAAGAAATACATCCAGTCTTCCCAATAGAAGGAGTGTGAATTTCCCCAATCAACCCAGACAAAGAAGAAAATAGGTAAAACCGAAACAAACAGCCAAACAAAATACCCAGATCTTTTTCTAAAAACTATAGCAATTAGGAAATTCGTTGAACATACTTTCCTCTATCATCTACAAAACCCTTGTTGTAGTTTATTTTCTTCTTGCTCCAAAAACTATTCTTAAAACTTATTCACAAATGACAATCTCGACAAGACAACTGCTCAATTTTAAAAAAGCTGAGAAAATCTTACCCATGATTACCACAAATTGTCATCATTACTTTTCACTCGTGCGACATCACTCTGAAATGATCGTGATTGAGCATGCATTTAATAGCAAGTCACTTCATATCTGAAAATATGGATTTCCACGCCATACTTGCTATAAATGACAACTTTCAAATTATTAAAGAAAGAATATTCCCTTTCTCTGCCACCGTCAATCATATCTTAAAATCCACGCCACCACCTCATGAAAAGTCACATGATTTCCAAGAAATCAAAACATCAAACTCTAAACCTTGAGGAACAATCGCAATGCGAAAACATAAACATGACAAATATTGAAATTTGAACCTTGAACCTAAAAGGTTCAAGTTCAAAGTTCAACCAATACTAAACACCGATAAAAACTAAAGAAGACTTAAGGTCACACGGGAGGACAAACTTTTAATACGACACCCATTGAACTTTGAACCTTGAACCAAAAAGGTTCAAGTTCAACATAGTGAAACTTAAAGAAAACAACGAAGATTGGATTACATGGGGAATTCATAGCACACAACATGACCAAAAGACCAGATAGGGATGTGACTCAATAAGGTGACATATAGAATGGAAATTTCTATATGTACCGCCAATAGTGGCTCTGCATGGGGACTATAATTGTAAAGTATCAAGCAATGAACCTCAGAATCCCCGATTTCGCAAAATGAGTTAAAACAAAGGCCCAACTCACAACAAAACACACCCACCTATACTAACACAACAAAACTATATGTACAAACTGACAAGGGACTCCTGCTTATAATTGATACAATTTTAGGTCATGCCCATTATAGGACAGGGGTAATTCAAAGCCATCCTCATGAGAAAGTTTAAAATAATTGGGACCTCTTACTTCATGAATTACATAAGATCCTTTCCATAGTGACTCAAATTTTTCATGAGCGCCTTTCGGCTCTCTCCTTTTATCCCATAATAATACCAGATCACCTTTCATGAACTTCCTGGGTCTTGCCTTCTGATCAAATATCTTTTTTACTCTCATATGATGTTCTGTAATCCTGTCAACCGACTTTTCCCTCTCTTCCTCAATCTTGGTTAAGTACATAATTCTCTTTTCAAAAGAGCTCTGAAAGAATGCATCTTCTACTATAGTCTACAATCTGGAAGCTGCTAACTCTAAAAGAAGAGAGAGTTAAGCACCAATGCCATATACCAACTCAAAAGAAGACATCCCTATGGCTCATTTAGGTGAAGTTCGATCTACCCACAGTGCTTCATGTAACTTCTTATACCAGTCCCTGAAACTCTCACTAACCAACTTCCTCATGATATTGATTAAGTTAAGTTTTTGTTACTTGATTCTGCTTGATCATTACCCTGTGGGTAATAATTAGAAGCGTGTGCCAAAGAAATTCCATGATCATAGAAAAATAAAATCAACTTGAATGAAGAGAAATTTGATGCATTATCTGTGACTATTTTCTGAGGAACCCCGAACCCGACAAGAATATTGTCTTTAAGGAATGCACACACAATCTCTGTAGTGGTCTTTTTCATAGGAATAGCTTCCACCCACCTAGTGAAATAAGCTATTGCTGTTAATATGTGAGTATGCCCTACACTAGAAATTGGGTTCAAAGGACCAATGAAATATAACCCCCATTGTTTAAAGGGCTCCTCAATTACTATAGGTCTTAAGGGCAAGGCAGCCAACTGGGGTTACCTTTGAACAATTTGCACTTCTCACACTTCACCACCCACACATACGCATCTCTGAACATTCCTGGCCAATAGTAACAGTTTCTCAAGACTTTATATGTAGTAACCATAGAAGAGAAATGCCCACCACATGCCTCATTATGAAAGGTTTTCAGTAAAGCCTCTTGATGCGACTTATCTACACACCTGAGAAAAGTGCCATCCAAGCCTTTCTTGTATAGTATGTTATAAAAAATAACGTACTTTGCAACTTTCAACTTCAAATTCCGTTTCTCCCTAGAAGAAAGATGATCCAGACAGTCTCCATAAGTGAGATAATAGGCAACATCGGTGAACCAAGAATACTGATGACTAAGAAATAGAGTTAGGGGCAGATTCTCCTCCTCTTCAAACTTATTCTCCACAATTAATTTACAAAGGCCTTGTCTTCTGACCAGCTTAGTGGGCTTGATGTCCAAATTGAACTCCTGAATCTTAGAGACCCAAGATGCTCTATTGTTGATACCAACATCCTATTGGGTTAAAATACTTTTCACTATAGAGTTGGGAATAAAAACAGTTGCATGTGAATGAAGTATATAGTACCTAAATTGTTTCACAAATTTGACTATTGCATAAGCTTTTTTTATGTCTATGAGTATTTTAACTCATGCTTCTTTAGCGATACACTCATGAAGGAAATCTGAACTTCCTCATTATCTTCACTTTTCTGCACTAAAATTCCAGACATAGTATGCTCTGATGCATAACAATAAATAATAAAGTCTTTACTAGAATCCAGATTAACTAGAGTGGGTGCATGTGCAATTACCCTTTTAATTTCTTCAAAGCCTTTTTACCTACCTCATTCCACTTAAAAACTACTTTCTCACTCATCATATTTACAATATATTTAGTAGTTTCAGCAAAATCAGGAATAAAACACCTTAGAAAGTTCACCTGTCCAAAGAAGGACCTCACTCCATTTCTATTGGAAGGAAGACTGAGTTGTTGTATTGCTTTTACTCTCTGTGGATCTACCTTTACTCCCACCTGTAAAACAATATGTCCAAGAAGTTTTCCTTCTGTGACACCAAAAATAGACTTTTTAGGATTTAATGATACTCCATGCTCTCTGCATCTTACTAGAACTTTCCTCAAATCTTGTACATGATGTTTCCTCTTCCTAGAGAAAACAATCAAATCATCCAAATACACCACAATGATCTTATCCCTCAAATGCCCAAAGGAAAGATCCATCACCCTCTGAAACGTTGCCCCTGCATTAATCAACCTGAAAGGCATTCTTTTATATGCAAAGGTGCCCCAGGGAGTTATAAAGGTTGTCTTGTGTTGATCTTTCTTTGAGACACTGATTTGGTTATATCCAGAGAAGCCATCCAACATAGAAATCATCTCTGATCCTGAAATAATTTGTAAAATAGGGTACATTGCTGGCAGAGGATAATTATCCTTCAAGCTTGCTTGGTTTAAGTTTTTGAAATCAACACAGATTCGTATTTCACCGTTTTTCTTCCGAACTGGAACGATATTGGAAATCCAAGTAGAATGATGTAAAGGATAAATAATTGGGCTTTCAACATCTTGTCGACCTCATGGAAGATCACTTCTGCTACTTTTGGATTAAAATTCCTTAACTTCTACCAGAAAAGATTGACACCTGGTTTCAAAGGAATATGATGTTGGAAATTACCATCCCTGAAATTCTTGAAATCATCGTAGCTCCATGCAAAAACATCTTTGAACCCAACCAACAAGCTGATGAACCTCCTTTTCTCCTCTTCAGAACAACAATTTCCCAAATTAATAGTACCAATGCTGATTTTCTCATACTCACCAGAGTTTTAAATTATAGGAGTCTCTTTCTCGCCTTGCTTAACATATCCATCCTTTCTATAAAAAATAAGTTCAAGAGAAACTAAACCCTTTGGGATTTTATTTCCTTTCAACTATAACATTCCATCATGTAGTTCCTCTGGTGTATCAGGAGAAAACTCTTTACAACTCGCCTTTGATCCTTCATAAAACACGGATGTGAAAATCTCAGCACACTGTAAAAAGTTCTAAATCTATTTATCATTTTCAAATACCTGGTAGGATTCGGAATTGTCAGGCATGTTGGGTCTATAAACTAATTCTACCCTATAGGTATCAGTTGTGAAATCAGGATGAGGCACTAATAAAGCTGCAGATACCGCCAAAGAATCAGCCTTTGAGTTAAACTCCCTTGGTACCGCTTCAATTGAGAAAGCATCGAATGCTTCAATCTCATCCCAAACATGATTTTTGTAATGTCTCAATCTCTCATTTTTAATAGTGAACAAACCTCTCACTTGTTTTACAATAAGTTCAACATCACCTCTAACTTTCAACATTTTGATTTGCAATTTCTTCATTTCAGCGATACCTAATAACATAGCTTCATATTCAGTCATATTATTCGTGTTTTAGAATTCCAATTTGAAAGCATAAGGAATAACTTTACCTTGGGGAGGTATTAATACAACCCCAGCCCCTGAACCAGAAGATGAACAACTCCCATCAAATTCCATAGACCAGAGTTCATCAGACATGCCTGAATCTATAGCCTTATCGACACCTTGAGGATCAGTTGATATCATATAATTTCTAAAACCACAATCTTGATACAAAATCTGAGCTTTTGGATCATCTGAGGGAAAGAATGTGTATTTAGCTTTTGTTTTAGGATGTAGAATAACTCTCTGTTTTCCAACTGTGATCATTGCCTAAGACCAATCCATTCTAATTTCCCCTCCCATATCTTTACAGAAGGTGCGACTCAACAACATGCCATAACTAGCAGGGATGTCAGCCACCAAAATCGTCAACTTGATTCTCTTGTCAGGATGTGCTACTAAGGTGACCTGTGCATCCTTAATTTTCCCTAACACAGGAACCTGCTTGGAATCAATGGAATAACATTTGCCAAAGGTCTTTGTTAAGGTTAAGCCTAAATATTTTGCTACTGCTAAGGGCATGACATTTTTTGATGCTCCTAAATCTATTATACAATTACTCAATTTATGCCCATTAATATATAAGGACACATAGAAAGGGTCTGGTTTATTTTCAAAGTTAGCTTCAATCAATTCAGCTTGTTGAGGAATGGTTTTTTATGAGACTTCAAGAATTATTAAAGAAGGACTAACATTTTTGTGTGTTGTAGAATTACCAATCACAGGCATTTGGGTTTCACTTGCTAAAGCATGAGCATCATTTCCCTTGATGAATTCAACTAGTCTATCTAACTCCTTAGGGTTCAATTTTAGATACTCAGCCAGAGTGATCTGAACACAGGATGACTTGAAAAATTAAATGATATCAAAAGGATTACTAAATGAATCAGAACTTGAAGAAGCAACTTCTTGAAAATTTTTTGAAACACCTCCATGATGAGTCATAATTTCCCTTCCTTTTACAGTGCTATGGGCGGGTGTTACAACATCTTGAGACTTCAAATTTTGTTGAGTTCCAATAAGAATTGCATATGAGTAATCTTCCAAAGAGACCAACATGTTTTCTCCCCTTTCTGAGTCAGAGACATATTCCATATAATGAATTGTAGAGTCGCCAGGCATACTTTGGGAACCTCCTTCATCAGCTTCTAAGATTGTTTCTCCTTTATTGATCATTTGAGAAAAATGAACCAACTATGGACATGAAGAACCATCATGTTTGTCAATTAAATGAAACAAAACATGTGTTTGTCTTAAGAGGTGGCGCTTCAATAGCAAGTCTTTGTTGTGCAGGGGGTAATTATAATTGTCTTCCTCCATTTCCTCCCTATTGGTTAGGATATTTTCTAGGAATGTCTTGGTATGGTTGAGAATATGAAGTACTTGCTTTAGGAGCCTATCTCTTTAGGGCAATCACATCATTCATTAACCATTGGATGACAGGATCTGAAGAAGTTGAAGGTTGAGCACTAGGTGTCTGCACTTCTCTTTTCCATTTACCCGCTATGATTAAATCATCTTCTAATTCAACTACAAGAGTTTTAACAATGTTTAAATCTTCAACCCTTTGCCTACAAATCAGGAAACCTATTTCAGAAGGCATAAAATTAATGAAAAAAACTTAAGATTGTCATGTGAGGGCTTTTGATTAACTAGAATCTTGCGCAAGATCTTATCAAATCTCGCCAAAAAGTCCCTCATAGATTCAAGAATTTAGTTTTTTAACTGGGATAATTGGGCTAAGAGGGAATGTTCATCCTCAGCTACTTTAAATCTTGCTTCAAATCTTGTCTTCAGATCTTGCGAGGTTGTTATCACACTATTCGACAAGTGATAAAACCAATTGGCTGCTACCCCTATTAGTGTTTGGAAAAACAACCTAACATCATCGTCCTCATGTTGAACTGCTATTACCCCACAGGCTACATTGAAGGCATTCAGGTGCTCATCAACAGTGATCATTCCATCTCCACTAAATTTTGGCAAATGATCCCTAGCACCTTTCAGCAAGGGGTTAAGATTCAAACCTAAGTTCAATGGGCCTACGACAGGCCCCAAAGAGTTATTTGCTGCCATTGGGAGTATGATATTAAGAGGGGTTAGGTTGAATATATTCAGCAAGGCAACATCGTGCAGGGTCAAAGCTTGACAAACTGAGGACACAGGTGATGATAATAATGGGGAAGGAGGTCTACTTCTTTCCCTTCATTTAGGTGAGAAGGTAGGTTGAGATTTTAAGTTCTACAACTCTTCAAAGATAGGATCAAAAACCCCCTCTCTCCTTTGGGATCTAGTATATGACTTAGAGTCCAGTGTGGAAAGATTAGGGTAACAAGCATCTGGGATTTTGTAATTGATTATCAGGGACTTGAATAAAGAAAAACCTAGGAACAATCACCCTCTCAAAAACTAACACAAGATGATCTGCTTATCTTTCTATTTCGTCAAGGAAAGCACTTATTCAATCATATTCAGCTCGACTTCTTCTATGTCTCCAAGCTAGAGTATCTAACTCAGAGATAATGTTTTCTTTTCTTGCACCCAATTTAAATTCGGTTGTAAAATAGGTAAAAACCCTTTGTGAGGCTGCACCATTTATAAAGAACGAAGCATCACCATAACAATGACTTTGTTTTTAAAACCAATTGTTCTCATTCTTCCCTAGTAGAGTCGCCAAAAATCTTTTGCTAAATAGATTTGTCTCTCACAATTTATTTAATTTTGATACTCTTTAGCTCGAGAAATGAAAGACAAATTTCACCAAATAGTTAAAAAATCATTATATTGATTAACCTCTGAATTAAGGTACATCTCCCTCTAATAGATATTCAATTAGCTCCAAATTACACACAACCAATATTATACTTTTCACCAGAAAGCATAGAAAGGTAGATGCATTCAAATGAACACAAGCGCTGATTCATATATAACTCTTTGTATAAAGCTGATAGACTTCACATGTACACTAAAACATAAAGAAAAGCTTAAAAGATGAATTCCGCGGATAATTTTCTACGCCCATAAAAAGCTATAACAGATCCTTACTTGAAATAGATTCTCACAGAAATCAAATTTCAAATATCAAACACATAGATTCAAAGTCAAAGATAACTTCCATTTGATTTTTATTCATAGATGATCATCAACCTTCCATATACACAAAGTCTTTCAGCTAAAATTAAAGAGATAGTTTTTCAAAAACTTAGTCAACCCAATCAAAGTCATTTCAAAACTTATAAATAGGTCGCCAGACCAATAGTTTTAACCAAAGGTAAAATTAACATGAAAGAGTTAATAAGACACTACCCTAATTGTATAACTGAAAATAAGAAACAACTAGATTTGCAGGCAAACAACTGCTAGCATTGCTAGTCATGCTGTCGATTCCATCTCAGTAGGATTGTCCAGGTTGTTATTTTGGATAGACACCATAACCGCTTTTGCCGCACTCCACTCTCAATGAACCTTGGAGAACTCCTGAAACACTGTTACATGTGGCAGGCTGATTTGTATTACCCTTTTCTTCCAGAGTTCTTTCTTCCTCTTCACCATCTGTACTTTGTCCCTATCCAAATCCAAGTGATCTAGAAAACTATGAGCATTGACTCCACTTTGGAAATCTTTGTAAAATCTTCCATAGCTACAGATTTCTCCACTTTAATTTATTTAATGTGGCTGTTGAATTGATTGATAATTTTTGTTGTATCTTCCAAAGTCTAGCTATCCTCCTTAAGCAACTGGACATCTTCGTAGCGCAAATCCTTTTGCATGGTTGTTCTCAGGGTTGTTAGTTCACCTCATAGAATGGAAGATTTGCTGTGACCTTGTTTGATGATTTGGTTATGCCACTCTATGCTTTCTTTTCATATAAACATTATATCTTCATTTAAGCCTGGCCCTTGTCTTTTGGCAAGCAAATTCATCAAGCCATAGCGCTAAATGTCGCACATTTGATTTGAAAACACCACCCATTTAGTCTTTTCTTTATGCTACGAGATTAAGTTAGCATCTAATTCCTTGGTTACTTCATTAGCATCTTTAAAAATTTGAACTAAATTAGATATATAATTAGTTCCTTGATGCACAATCGATGTGAGTGACTCAGAGAAAATCTCTACAATCATCTTTTTTCGTTGAACCTCATCAAAGAACTTCTGATTATCGGGGGATTTTGAGCTAAAGGGAACAAAGCTTTGGGACAATGGCAGTGGACTGTTCTATAGAGCATGAATGTATTGAGCCATTTGCATTAAATTCTACTTCAACTTTGCTTTATCCTTTTCATCCTTCCAAGTGTGGGAGATAATCCTTTTGGTTAAAGTCTCCAAATTATTCACATTTACTGATCTGGTGCCTACCCCCAAATCAACTCGCTTAATAGTATAATCAACCTCTGAGGTGGTGGTAGCATCCTTATTAGATGTAGGTCTGGCAATGTTTGTTGCCCAATGTTTTGTGCCTTCATCAAAACCAATCATTGTCTCCATTTTTAGCCACTTAGGCTTTGTGGATCTTCCCAGACATTTACTTACAGCATCTTCCATCGACACCAAAATAAGCACCACATTTATTTTCATGGTAATTGAATCACTTAACCATTTAGGAGGCACAGTTAATTCCTTAGATTGCATGGGGGAAGGTTGTCCTAAAGGTGGTAGTGTAGCGTTGTTTGCGTTAGGCCGGATATCAACCACCTGTGAATCCTAGATAGTAGCATCTGAATTGGTTAATAACTTGTTAGCATAAGAAACAAGGGTTACCATATTTCCCTATACTTCCTTGGTGCCCAAATCAAGAATGAGCTGAGTGGCAAGTGGCTGAAAATTCTTCTTGTATCTTGACCTGGTCACTCAACCACCAATGGAATGTGTAGCTTCAGAGTCAAGATTTTCTTCTTTAATCTTAGCCTACTTCTTTCCTACAATAGAAATAGGGATTTTAGTTAAAACAATGGTTTTGCTTACAATCTTCCTTTTTCCATTTTTGTTTCTTGAACTGGTTGCCTTCACTGGATGAAATCTGCAACTCCTAAGCCAATTGTCTATTCTGTGAATTATACTGAAAGTGTGTGCCTATATGCTATCTTCCATCTTTCTACTCTAGTCAACTTCTGGAAGGGGTTCATTTTGTACCCGTCTCATGAATTCTGGATCTAGTACATCTTCATTATCAATAGTGACACCAGAGGTATGCATTTGCAATTTCATGTCAAGAATCTGTTTCAGAGTTAACTTGGGCCAACTCCTTTTTCTCACTTCAAACTCATCTGGGTAGTCTTCCCAATAATCCTCCAACTAGGGCACATGTTGATCAGGCATTATCTTTTTCACATACTAGGCAATAAAACCTTTACTGTCAAAATTATCTCTTTTCACAAAGGTTTTCAAATTAAATCTCTTAAATTCTAACTCAAGATTTAGTGCATCAGAAACAAGCCTACAACTATAATGGCCTAAATCGATAGGAAAAATTCCACTTTTGCCAAAATCTTCACCATAATCTTTTGCAACATAGGGTAATTGCCTAGAAACTTTAATCAAAACACAGGAGTCTGAAACATATCTAGGTAGCCTAAAGGGTTCACCTTTAAAACCTCCAACCCTTATGTAAGTGAAGTGATTAAATTGTGTAAAGAAACTACCATAGATGTTAATTAGTTCAATCTCTTCTGTAGACATTCTCATATGCAAGTTATCTTGTAACTCAAAAGTCACCCTCCCAACAAAAATGTCATTCCAGCGAAGGTAATTATCAACATGTCCTTTTTGGGTCGAATGGGGGTGATACTCATAAATTTGAATACCTTGAACCCATTTTGCATGGAACAGTCCAGGCCACTCCCTCACACAAGCTATCATATATAACAAATATGAAGACATATAGAAATTTGACATTCCAAGGTAATCTCTCAAACCCTCATGCAACCTTTCTGCAATAATGGCTCCCTAGTCAATGAACCTATTTTTGTCAAGAGTGACTTGGATGAAGAAATACATCCAGTCTTCCCAATAGAAGGAGTGTGAATTTCCCCTAACCTTACTTAACATTATTACCAAATCCCTGATTCCAGGAATCAAATGCTCTCGGGTTAACGGTGTTGGCAACCTTGAACCTCTCTTTTGAAACTTCAAAAGCCAATTTTGTGCAATAACGGTTCTCTAATACAACTTTTTCTCAAAAAAAACTCCATAAGACTTTCCAATAGTCCAATCCTCATAGGGTTCCCAATGTGGGATACCCATGGCAGCCATTACTATCTATCTATCAAAGGAAAACAAAACCTCACCATTATTTTTCCTAATGCATCTGTTATCTTTATCATAGTAATTCATACACTCTAAAACCAACTCAGGACAAGGGGCAACTATGAGAAATGCGTCTGCTTCCAATAAACCACTTTATGCAATGTCTTTCATCATAGAATCAGCGGCTGGGTTCATTACTCTTTCTAAGAAAACATCTAGATCTAATTGAACTAAAGTAGTATTACCCAGCTCTGGTAAGGAACTTACAGGGGAAGAAGAGTTCATTAATTTAGGCAAAGTAGGTCTCATTATTAACTCATGATCTTTCCCCAATCAATCCAGGCAAAGAAGAAAATAGGTAAAATGGAAACAAACAGCCAAACAAAATACCCAGATCTTTTTCTATAAATTGTAGCAATTAGGAAATTCGTTGAACATACTTTCCTCTATCATCTGCAAAACCCCTATCGTAGTCTATTTTCTTCCCGCTCCAAAAACTCTTCTTGAAACTTATTCACAAATGACAATCTCGACAAGACAACTGCTCAATTTAAAAAAAGTCGAGAAAATCTTACCCATGATTACCACAAATTGTCATCATTACTCTTCAGTCGTGTGACATCACTCTGAAATGATCGCTATCAGGCATGCATTTAATAGCTATTCACTTCATATCTAAAAATACGGATTTCCACGCCATACTTGCTATAAATGACAAATTTCAATTTATTAAAGAAAGAATATTCCCTTTCTCTGCCATCATCAATCATATCTTAAAATCCATTCCGCCACCTCATGAAAAGTCACATGATTTCCAAGAAATCAAAACATCAAACTCTGAACCTTGAGGAACAATCACAATGCGAAAACATAAACATGACAAATATTGAACTTTGAACCTTGAACCTAAAAGGTTCAAGTCCAAGGTTCAACCAATACTAAACACCAAAAAAAACTAAAGAAGACTTAAGGTCGTGTGGGAGGACAAAATTTTAATACGACACTCATTGAACTTTAAACCTTGAACCAAAAAGGTTCAAGTTCAAGGTTCAAGTTCAACGTAGTGAAACTTAAAGAAAACAATGAAGATTGGATTACATGGGGAATTCAAAGCACACAACATGACCAAAGGACAAGATAGGTATTTGACTCAATAAGGCGACATATAGAATGGAAATGTTTATATGTACCGCCAACACATTCATAGGGTCTATGTCCGGTTTCTCCACTCTTGAAACATTTGCCAATTAATTCTCTATCGATACTTCTGCTACCTTTCATTGGTGTCTTCTACTCCTCTTCTTCAACCGATTTCTTCACACTATCATTTATCTTGAATTTTTCCTTTCCCTTATTCATTTGTCTTCTTCTCACCTTCTCCTCAGCCTTCAAAGCATATTGGTAAGCTTCTTCAACTATTGAAAACTTCAACATACTCATCTCATCTTGAATGTTAAAAGCAAGCCCACTGATGTACCTCACCACCTTTTCTTTGTCCATCTCTCTATGTCTAGATCTGATCACCACATTGTATAATTCTTTAGTATATTCCTTCATAGTCATGTTTCTCTATTTCAGGTTCTGCAACTTCTTGAACAACCCCAGTTCATAGTCTCTCGGTATGAACTTGGCCTTCAATCTTGCAACCATCTTTCTCCACCAAGTGATCTTCAATTCACCATTCTCCACTTTGTCTTTCTGCAACTCTTTTCACCACAAGGTAGCATGCCCTTTCAACTTGGTCTATGCCAACCAGACACTTTGTGGGTCCTTGACATCCTCAAACTCAAAGTATTCCTCCAACTCTCTGATCCAATCAATCAGATCCTCCGGGTTCAACGTTCCAAAAAAGTTAGAAACCTCAACTTTATGCACTTTACTTTCTTGCACCACCACTCTTAGGAATATTTCCTCTCTCTCATATTCCGATCCTTCAGCTTTGTCAAGCTCTTCATCACCTTCCTCATACTCATCCTTAGAGTTAGGGTTTCTTCGCAAACTAGCCAAAGCATTCTGGATTTCATTCCTCATTTCATTCTTGAAGTATTCCATCATCTATTCTACCCTGTGGAGGTTTGTTCTCCTCGGTAGCATCTCTCCTTCCACTTTGGCAAACTACCTCAACTCAATGATCTAATTAATAGTTTCAATTCCCTCCCCTCGGCAATCTATTGAACACCCACACAACTTGCCTCCAATCGGCAATCTGTCCACCTCAAGGAATGCCTCAATGTTTGCAAATGATTCTTCCACCAGCCGGTCCACAACCAGCTCTGATACCAATTGATTCAGCCATAACCAGTAAAAATCCCTCAAAAGAGTCAACCGGCTTATGCAGCAAGAGAGACACAACAGAAGTAGTAAGAAAACATAACAATTTCATATAAATAGATCATATTCAAGCCATAGAACTTTTCACAATCATCCAATAATCATCAGATTATCATAAAAGAACATAAAAAATTAACCGGTTACATGTAGGCTTCAAGGTAGAAACAATCCAACCAGGACTCTAAGAATCAACCAGATCACAACATGCGAATCTCAATCCTTATTCCTAGTTCCACTTCCTTTGCCTCTGCAAATGATTACATAACATCATATTTACACTCACTGGAACATATTCGGGTTGGCCTCAAAAGATTAAATTCACCAATACAGGAAAATGAAATATATAATTAGGTCGGCCCTAAGATTTAAGAAAAAATTATGGAAAATAACAACCAAGTGATGTGGATCAGCAGGAAGGTAGGCCACATGCCAAGGAACATTGGACAAGACCCAAGATGGATGCACACGCCATGAATCACGCTAGTAATGAAGGAAAACCAACCGGTAAGCACAAAACTATCATGGGAACCCAGAATCGGCCAACTGGAAGGGATAACTAACTGGAAAAAAACCCAAATGAACTCAAAATCTGGAATCAACCACATCAAACCGCTAGGAAACTACAAACAAGATATGCTATGAAGAACAAGAAAGTACCGGTACATACCGGTAAGAATACTAAAACTACATAGAGAACTAAATAAGAAAGGAAATGTTTTTGGTTGATGCAAGATTACTCATCGACCGGGGTTCTCTTGGATTAAGAATCCAACTATAGAGGACCAATATTCACATCTTATAATTCAACATTAAATTTCCCTTTGGCACTAGAACTTGGGTCTTCACAATGAGACTAATTAAGCTCAACCCCTTGGACTTCTGTCAACAAAATTTCTGAATTTAGCAACCTTATTATATCTTAACTATCACTACAAGATTGGTGAATGCAGAAAAATGGTGAAGGAAGTGACGGATGGACATAGTAGATTTTTCAAATGGGTCGTGTTGGAGATTTCGGGGCTGAAATGTAGAATCATTGATTTGGCACCTGGATAGAGCACTATGAATACCCCTTCCTCAAATGATGTAGACAAGTTGTTGGACCTCAATAACAAGTTGGCCAAGGATGTGAAGACCATGAAAATTGACCATGAGGAAAATAAATAACCTAGAGATGGTGTGTCCCAAGCTGGAAGGGTTGGGCCAATTTGACTGTATGTGTGCAAGTTGTCCAAGCATGAATCTAGCAAAGGCATTTAATCAAAGGCCACAAAGATGAAAAAGAGCACAATTCAAAGTTTACTTGGTCTTTCAATTGGACAAAGAATTCATAGATCTTAGAGTGGTGAAAGCATTCGACAAACTAGCTTAACTCAAATAAAGTGTTGTTGCAACATAACATAACAATTATAAGTTTTGGCACATTATAAGTTAGGATATTGTCAAAGGTGTTAAAGAATTTTTTGGATCTAAGCAAATTTTGAAAGAGATCAATGCCACTTTTTTGGTCCTAATCCCCAAGATTTTGGATGGTGATGCTATGGGGCTATTCAAACCTATTAGTCTTTGCAAGTCCTTTTATAAGATTATATCTAAGGTTCTCATATCAAGGTTGCTTTCCTTTCTTGTTGATATCATTTCTCCTCAACAAACTGGTTTCATCCTTGGAAGGCAGATTCTAGACTCCATCATCTCGGTCCATGAGAATATTCATTGTCTGGAGGTTTCCAAAAAAAAAGGTTTCTTGATGAAACTTGATTTATCGAAGGCTTATGATCGGATGGACTCGTATTTTCTTTTCAAAGTCCTTAAAGCTTTTGGTCTTGGTGAGAGAGTGATTTAACTGATTTCCCAACTAATTTCCACTCCCTCTTTGATGGTCATTGTCAATGGTTCTCCTACCCCCTTCTTCAAGTCTTCTAGAAGCCTTAGACAAAGGGATTCAATATCCCCTATTTTGTTCATCGTTTTGGCTGAAAGTCTAGGTAGATATATGTTTCTAAAGGTCATTTGAAAGGAGTTAGACCATCATTGACTGAGAGGGATTTCTCTCATCAACAATTCATTGATGAAACGGTGTTGTTGGGTTCTTCAACTATCAAGGAAGCCAGAAACCTAAAATCCACTCTGAATAACTATTGCCAAGCTTCGGGTTAACTGATAAACTGGATGAAAAGCTCTCTCTTCTTCCTCAACACTCTTGAAGACATGCAAGGGAGAATTGCTATAATTTTGGATTGTCAGATTAGTTTACTCCCCTCTATCTACTTGGGTCTCCCTCTGTGCAGAAAGTCGCTTGAGACGTTTTGGAGTAGCTTGGTGGATAGATTCCATAAAAAATTAGCAGGCTAGAAAGGTGTCTCTCTGAGTCAAGCTGGGAAGATTCAATTATTAAAATCCTCCCTCCAGAGTTTACCTGTGTATGCTTTAAGTTTGTTTAGAATCTCGACCAAGTTTGCTAATGCTATTGAGAAGATTCAAAAGACTTTCCTTTGGTCTGGGTTGAGGAGAGGAAAAGGAATTCTCTGATCGCTTGGGAATAAGTTTGTAGACCTAAAAAAATGGGTGGCCTTGGTTTGAGAAACATTAAAACCATTAATAAAACCCTTCTTGCTAAAAATTTTTGGAGATTTTCTAGAAATACTAGTGAGTGGAATTCAATCTGTAAAGCTAAATACATGCAGCCTCAAACTTCTCTTGTAAAGTTTCTTAATTCCTTTGAAGCCCCTTCTGGTTCTGTGATTTGGAATAATGTTTCTCAATCTAAAATTGTTGCTGGAATAGGTAAAATATGGACTATTGGTAATGGTAGTAAAGTCAATTTCTGGGAGGATAGTTGGTTGTTGGAGACCCCCCTCTCAAGAAAGGATTGTTTTTCTCCCTTTATCTCTATGTGCAAGGATAGATTTGGAACCAAGGTGGCTAATTATTGAAAGGGAAACCAATGGGTGAATCCGAATTCCATATACCCATCCATTAACCCTATCATGGTCTTGCTTAATTCTATTTTGATGGACCCTTTGCTTGAGGATAGGATGATTTAGGTGTTAAGATATAGCCCTCGTGAATCTAACTGATGGTAAATCAATTATTATCTGGAGAGTGATATATTAACAGAGCATATAGTTCAGAAATTAAACATAAACAAACTAATTGCTATGAATGGTTGCCTCCATAGGGGCATGTCCATACGTGGCAACTACCACATATGGACATGTCCCTAAGTAGGCAACCTTTCCTCTTGTATTTAAACCTGATTCAATGATGGAGACGATCAATAACTCACGACAATCAGTCTTCCAGAATCATTGTCATTATTCTTTGATCCATATTTCACAACATGGTATCAGAGCCAGGTTATTAAGAAAATAAATTAGACAGCCATATTACTCATAAGCATTTATCAGAAGTAAATAACAAATCGACATAGAGGCTATATATGCAGAGGATATATCCGACTAAGAAAATATTCAAAATGTCAAGTAATATGAGAGTGGAAGATAGACTCGAAGGAACCTCCAACTTCATTTCCTGGAAGATACAGATCATTGCCATTCTTGAAGAACTAGAATTATAGTCTTACATAGAACAAAATCTAGACATGCCAAATGATGAACCCGAGAAATCTAATCTACCTGGAAAAGGCGTAGTAATAAAGCAAAGAAAATAATTATTGACTCAATCAAAGATCATATTCTTCCATCTATAGCTAGACTGCCTAAAGCATATGAAGTATTTAAAACCATTAAAAATACATATGAAGTTAACAATGCGAGCAGAATGTTAACCTTGAAACAACAACTTTTAAACATACAGATGAATAAAGATGATACAATATCTACATACTTTTCAAGGATATCTAAGTAAAAGACCAATTACAAACTATTGGAAATGAGGTAGATGATCAAGAAATCTCTCTCATAGCCCTAAGAGGATTACCAATTTCATGGGAATCCTACATTCAATGTATTAGTAGAACACCCCCCTTACCCAAATTTGAACAACTTAAGAATGAGTGCATTCAAGAGGAATCTTGACTAATCTCAAGAGGATTAGGGCCAAATAAATAAGGAGAAATCCAAGCACTTAATACAAATACCTTCAACAAAAAGAAAAAGTTCTCCAAACGGAAGAGAGGAAATAAAAACCATCAAAAAAGAGATATGTCTAAAATTCAGTGTTACAAATGTGACAAATATGGGCACACTCACAAGAATTGTCCAGAAAGGAAGAAAACAAAAGCTACTCTAGCCGAAGTCAAAGGAGAAAACTCACTTTTCTTCTTAGCCCTATCAAGCAAAATAAATACAAATAAAAACACTTGGATCATAGACAGTGGAGCATCAAGGCATATAACTAGATTGAGAAATCAGTTTGAAACACTTAACGAGCACTCAAGTGAAGAGGTTACTATTGGAGATAACTCCACATATCCTGTGAAAGGAATTGGGACCTGTACTATCAAACTAAGAAATTGAGTATCTCTACAATTAAAGGATGTTCTGTTTGTACTTGGAATAAAAAGAAATCTAGTCTCAATCTTAGGCCTAGCTGATCAAGGATATCAGGTTACCTTCAATGAAGATAAAGTTCTACTCTGGCCTAAAAATACAAATATCAAAAATGCCATAACAGTAGGTTCAAGAGATGGTAGCCTATACAAACTATGCAGTGATCAAAAGGAATCACTAAATCTTGAAGTTTCAAATAATAATGAATTATGGCACAAAAGATTAGGACACCTAAGATATAGTGCTCTATCCAACATAAAGAAGATTACTTCAGGACTGCCCCAACTAAAATCTAAACACACAGGCATTTGCAAAGGATGTGCCTTGGGAAAGAATGTGAAAGTTTCTTTTCCCTCAAGCGAGCACAAATCAAAAGTTATTATAGAACTAATTCACTCAGACCTATGCGGTCCCATGTCAACACCATCCCTAACTAGATCCTTATAATACATAATCTTTGTTGACGACTACTCTCGAAAAACATGGATATATTTACTAAAGTGCAAAGACTCAAATGAAGTACTACCTAAGTTCAAAGAATTCAAGGCACTAGTAGAAAACCAGTCAGGGAAGAAAATTAAGGTGTTAAGATCTGACAATGGGAGAGAATATACATCTGACAACTTCAAAGACTTTTGTAATTCTGTTGGGATTAACAGGGAGTATACTGTACCATATAATCCACAACAAAATGGAGTAGCAGAAAGAAAGAACAAAACCATAATTGAAGCAGCAAAAGCCATGATCCATGACCAAAACTTACACACTTCATTTTGGTCAGAAGCTTCAAATACAATAGTCTACATTCAAAATAGATGTCCACACTCAGTTCTAGAAAACATAACTCTTGAAGAAGCTTTTACAGGGAACAAACCAGACTTAAGTCATTTAAGGATATTTGGCTGTCCCATATATATACATGTTCCTAAAGAAAAGAGGACAAAACTAGAACCATTCAGAAAAAGAGGTATCTTCATTGGATATAGTGAAAATACTAAAGGGTATCACATTTGCATTCCAGGGAAAAAATCTGTTGAGATAAGTAGAGATGTAAAGTTTGAAGAAAACACTACACTCAAAGAACCTGAGGATGATAACATTACTAAAGAAGAAGAAGATCACATAACTGAGATTGAGAGGGAGAATATCATAGAAAACTCTGAACCTTCAGACACTGAGAGGGAGGACATCATAAGAGCTTCTAAACCTCTTGTTGATGAAAATATTGAAACACTCAATAACAAGAAAGGACCTCTATGGGCAAGGAAAATGATTGAAGAGAATAATGTAGAACCAAATGAAATTTCCAAAGAAAATAAGAGAACAATAACTCTAAAATGTTATGCTGCACTTCTAACCAAACTCACAAATTCTAAACCAACAAATGTTAGAGAAGCTTTATCAAAACAGGCTTGGAAAGACGCTATGGTTGAAGAATATCAATCTATACTAAAGAATGATGTTTGGGATATAGTGCCTAGACCAAAAGACAAATCAATTGTCTCATCCAAGTGGTTATTCAAGATCAAATATGCATTTGATGGCAGCATTGAAAAACATAAAGCTTGCTTTGTGGCCAAGGGATTCTCTCAGAAAGCAGGAATTGATTATGAAGGGACATTTGCCCCAGTTGCCTGATATACGTCAGTAAGAACAATCATTGCAATTGCAGCATCCAAAGGATGGAAAATTCACCAAATGGACGTAAAGAATACCTTCCTAAATGGTTCAATTGAAGAATAAGTATTTATAGAACAACCAGAAGGATTCACCATACGTGATAAAAATTGCTATGTTTGTAAACTAAAGAAAGCTCTCTATGGGTTAAAACAAGCACCTAGGGCCTGGTATACAAGGATAGATAGCTATCTCTCCAAACTAGGGTACTCCAAGAACCTAGCAGATCCCAACATCTACTTCAAGGCTTCAAATGGAAATATGATTATATTGGTCCTTTATGTGGATGATCTTTTGATACCAAGAGAGGATAATCCCATTGAGAAATATAAGCAAGATCTGGCAGTAGAATTCGATATGAAGGATCTAGGGCTTCTACATTATTTTCTGGGATTAGAAGTATGGCAGAAGAAAAACTACATCTTCCTAAATCAAGGAAAGTACACCACAAATATTCTAACTAGATTTGGGATGCTGGAGTGTAAGCCATTAGCTACACCAATGGAAACTAATTTGCACAAGCTGAAAATTGAGGCAGAAGATTTAGAACCTACAGATCCCACACTCTACAGACAAATCGTCAGTTCACTCATGTATTTGGTAAATACTCGTCCTGATATCTGCTATGCTACAAATGTATTAAGTCACTTCATGTGTGAACCTAAGAAGATACATCTAATGGTTGCTAAACACATTCTAAGATATTTACGAGGCACAATCGGACTTGGCTTAAAGTATGAAAATGTTGAGATTCAACTTGAAGGATATTCTGATTCTGATTGGGCCAGAAGTACCACTGACCGTAAAAGTACTACAAGGTGTTGCTTTAGTCTTGGTTCTGCTATGATATCTCGGTTCAGTAGAAAACAGTCACCAGTTGCACAAAGCTCCACCGAAGCAAAATATATGGCAGCCTCCATGGGAGCTCGTGAAGCGCTATGGCTAAGAAAGTTATTATTTGGATTATTTGGAAAAACTTTGAATTCAACAATAATTCACTTTGATAATCAGAGTTGTATCAAGCTCTCAGTAAATCCAGTTTTTCACAATCGATCCAAACATATTGAGATCCCTTATCACTACATAAGAGATATGGTAGATCGAAATGTCATAAAACTAGTGTACATCAGTACTGAAGAACAAAATACTGATATCTTCACCAAGCCACTTGCAAGATTGAAGATAGAATACTTTAGAAGTAAACTTGGTATGACTAGATTATAATTGAAATTATTAGGATGAAATTCCTACCATGTGTAATTTGTTCATGAATAAATAAATAAAATGTATATTGCAATATTCTAACTATGATCAAGAAGATGACGATCTTCTTATGTTTAAGGTTACTATTTCAAGGTGAGGATCTTGATAATAGTTGACCAAGTGTCAAGATTGACTACATTAAGTTGTTGTCCCAGAGTGTGCCGGATATCTTGATCCTAAAGTATGTGATCATCTCATGATTGACTTCTTAAGTGATTGTCCCGGACTAAGCCGAATATCATGATATTGAGTTTATTGTCATGACAAGACTATATTAAATGTTGTCCCAAATTGTGTTAGAAGTCATGACAGAATATGCTCCCAAGAAAATTACTTAGATCCACTCCTGCTAAGAGGGAGTGTTAAGATATAGCCCTCGTGAATCTAACTAATGGTAAATCGATTATTATCTGGAGAGTGATATATTAACAGAGCATACCATTCAGAAATTAAACATAAACAAACTAATTATTATGAATGGTTGCCTTCTTAGGGGCATGTCCATACATGGCAACTGCCACATATGGACATGTCCCTACGTAGGAAACCTTTCCTCTTGTATTTAAACCGAATTCAATGATGGAGAACATCAATAACTCACAACAATCAGTCTTCCAGAATCGTTGTCATTATTCTTCGATCCATATTTCACAACATTAGGTTGGAAAATCTTCTAGTAGTTATTCTATGGCTTTGGATATCCTTTTGTTGTGCCACTCTCTAGAGAATTCCCCTTGTTGGTCTAAATATTGGATTCATGGTCTTACTCCTAAGATCAATATCTTTTTTTGGATCCTTTAGCACAATAAAATTCTTACCACTGATAATATCTGTAAAAGGGCTTCTTTTTTCCTAATAGGTGCTACCTTTGCCTTAGTGAGGAAGAAATGTTAACCACATTTCTCTTCACTGCTCCTTCTCTCATGCTATTTGGTCTCAAATTTTGTAGCTATGGAATCTGAATTGAGTTTTTCCTGCTTCAATTCAAGAGTGTTACATTGGTTGGAGATGCCTCTCTACGAACAATTCCATCAAACAACTTTGGGACCTCATTCTGGCTCATGCGGTTTGGGGAATTTGGAAAGAAAGGAACAAAAAAATATTTAGAGACTCCTTTTCCTCTCCTGAAGTGGTGTTCTCTAAATTTAAGAGGGCCATTGTGGAAAGCTTATGGTAAGCCTCTTCTTTTTTGGAGCAAGGATGAATTGGATATGTTTAGTAATTGGAATGTTTCTTCTTCTATAGACAGGGGTGATAAGATGAAAAAGAGAGAAAATTGTAAATGGTCTTTTCCTCTGACTGGTCGGATTAAAGCTAATTTTGATGGGGTGGCCAAGGGAATCTCGGGGCCAGCTGGGTGTGGGGGAGTGATGAGAAATGAAGAAGGCTATTGTATTGCAATGGTGGCTCTCCCCATGGGACCCCGAACCAACCACTTAGCCGAAGCCATGGCAGCTTATCAAGCCCTTGCCCTTGCTAAATCTTTGGGATATAATAAAGTTTGTCTTGAGGGAGATTTTAACAACATTGTTAAATGTCTAAAGGGTCTATCCTCCCCATCATGGACCATTAAAAAAATTATGTCCCAGGCCAAGGAGATAATTAAGTCTTTCGAGTAGTGTGTTATCTCTCACAGTTATAGAGAGACCAATACTATGGCTTATTAGGCTACCAACATGGCTGTTTGTGATAAACATTTGATCAGCTGGCAAGGTGAGTTGGATCTTCCTCATGAGGCTTGTGCCATCCTCATTTATGATCATGTACATGGAAAAGAGGGAGTGATATCTGATGATTACAATGTAATTATCAATGAAAGTTTCCATGATGAATTGGAAAGAGCGGTGCTTGAAGCTTGAGTTGGTGTTTAATGCAGATGGGACTCTGCACTCTTTCTGGGTGCCTATTTCTATCTCAAGGGTTTCTTTGTTATGCACTTTGGTCTCTATTTTTGCCTTGTTCCAGACTGTGAAGGGAGGGAGAAATTTTGTCATTGACACTATGGGAGGCAACAAGAAAAGGATTGAGCCGCTTTCCTATGATGAATGGAAGAAGAAGCTGAAAGCATGGGCTATTTTAAAGATTGTTAAGATGATAGGGTATATGGAGCAAATTTTGGGTAAAAAACCTACCATTCCAAGATTATTCAAGAAGAATTGGAAGGAGGGAAAAATAACCATAGGTGAAAGAAAGGTGGAAATTGATGAAGGGATGATTGCTAAAGTCACTGGGATTCCAATGGAGGCCAAAAAATTCTACAGGGACAGAAAGCTTACTGAGGCAGCTATAAAGTGATTCCCAAAGGAAGAAGTTGAGGAAACCAAATTGGTGAAATCCACCAAGACCTACTACTCGCCGAAGGTGATTAAAAAGGTATGGAGATGGGTTCTATTTGCTGTGATGCAATATGTGACTCTTGATGCTAGATATTCTCATGTTTATGGATATCCTTTTATGCTCTTGAATCACTTCCACCATAAAGATTTGGTGTTCACTCCCGTCTACCTGTTTAGCTCATTAAACACTAGCATAAAGGATTTTAAGCCTAACCTAGATAGAAACCCTCCCATGCATGAAGGGTTAATGTTTCTCTTATACAATCATGCTAAGGCCTCCTCTGTGCAACATTCAATGACTAAGATTTAAGACTCGGAAGGTGAGTCTAGAAACTCAAATGATAGTGATGATGAGGGGTCTGATATAGAGTTGGAAGAGGATTTTGATAGGGTTACCTCTGCTAAAGGAAGTGAAAAGGGGAAGGTTAAAGATATGGCTTTTGGGTCGAGCAAAAAGACAACTGGAAAAGGGGTTAAAAGAAACATGAGTAAGAAGTAGGAGGAGGACATCTAATTTGAAGAAGATGATGAGGATGATGAGGGGATGGAGACTAATAGCGATTATGTTACCCCACTGCCCAAGAAGAGAACTAAGCAGAGCCCTGTCATTGCTAATATCTACCTAGATAAGAAGGACGATACCTCTAAGATCCATTCTACTCCTCAAGACCCTAAAAAATAGACTTGTGATGTCAAGAAATAAGGGAAGATAGTGATGGAAGTTGAGACTCTGCCATCCAGTGACAAAGCTACTACTACTGATGTGGACACCCTAGATAATATTGTTGTCTTTCCAGAGTTCAACGAAGGAAACAAAAATCCTTCAGTGACCATGCTTCATACCACGAAGAATGGGATGATGGAGTTTTACAAGGTTATTGAATGGATCTATTCGAAAATGGATAGAATGAAAACCAAACAAGAGAAATCTTTTAGAAAAGTGGATACTTTAGAAGCTATTGGGACATGTAATCTCAGTTCCCTGCTTAATTACTTAAATGAATTAACTAAAGCCATCAGTGATGCTGTGGCTATCACTGGAGAGTATGGCTCTCATTTCAAGGTGGTGGAGGCTAGGTTCAATGAGTTGGAGAAGAGGGTTCTCATCCATGAGAATACTCTAAAGATAATTGGTGAACAAAGCCTTGAAATTCTGAAAGCCTCTATTGATAGCTCTAGTCTGATGATTAGAAAACTGGAATAGATCCAACAAGAAAAGAACATAATTTATATTACTGAGGATAAGGTTTTGACCCTTGAAGGGGGAGCTACTGGACATGGAAAGAGAACCCAGACAAGTACGTGGAAGATGCTTCAACAAGCCAAGGACCTAGAGGATCTGAAGAGTGTTGCTACCTCTATGGACCAATTCGAGAAAGAAGTTGCAGAGCTTGTAAAACATTTCTCTTAGGCCTCTTTTTATTTATTTAAGTCTGTCCCTTTTGTGTTTCTATGTTGTCCTTTTGTTTCTTTTGCTACTTTTGCTGGCTTTTCGTATTTGCCAGTTGTTTCCTTTTTTGTGTTTTGTTCTATCTAGCTGGGTTTTTAATGGTTTATCTTTTTATAATCTAATGTAAAGGGTTTTGGGGCCCCTTCAAAACTCACTTTTCAATTAATAAAAAACACACCGTGTTAGTCACACATGAAGATATGGAAGGCACGCATGGAGTGTATTATTCAAACTTACAAATTGGACAAGAAGACATGGGTCATTGAGTTGGTAATGCATTGGGCAACTTGGTTTGATTCAAAAAAAGTATAGTTGTAGTTTTACTAACACATTGTGTTAGTCATACTCTGTTGTAATGGTAAGTGCATAACACATCGTGTTCTCACTATTTCTCTCGTGGTCAAGTCTTTGAATTGACCAAAGGTAGCTGGGAAACTGCGATAGGAGACACGAGATGTGCATAATTCATTGGGTTATTTCCATCTCTATTTTGTTGGGCAACATTTCATGTTGACCAAGGCAACCACAAAACAATGAAAAAGTACAACAAGCAAGTTTGGGATTATCGCTGGCTCATAGATAATTCTCTGCACTGACTAAAGGGGGCACAAAGAATCAATTTTTGTAGTTGCACATAACATGACGTATATGAAGTCAATAACATCACAAAAAATTTTGCATGCAAAGTAACTAGAAGGTGAAGAAGATATTAGATGTAGTTGAGAGTTGAAAAAAAAGAGAAGGAAAATAAAGGATTAAGAAGGCAGAGTCAAGAAGGTAAGAAAGGTACAACAAAGAGTTGAAGAAGATAAGTAAAACAAAGGATACATAATAGAGAACATAAAAGACACACAGATGCAAATCCGAAACATTATTTACATAGAAGTTAGAAAGAGTGAGTGGTAGGCAATCAGGTGAAACGACTTTGTAAAAACAAAAGACATAGAACAGGGAGAATAGAAGAGGGTACTGAAAAGCATTTTACATAGGTGCATTTATTACATGATGACAATGCAGACATAACATTGCAAAAGAGACTACATGCAAAATGATCAGAAGATGAAGAGGAGATAAGTGCTAGTAGAAAGAAAATATAGAGAAGAAAAATAGAAGATAAAGAAGAGTAGAGATCAGAGACCAGAGTGCAAAGCTATGGCAGATAACACGGAAGGTTATTCACATAGAGTGGAGCAAAGAAAAAGGACTGAACTAAGAAGAGATCAGAGAGAAATATGTAGATATAAGAAGTGGACAAAAGGTAGAGGAAAAAGATTGATAATAGAGACCAGATAACAAAGAACAAATCTTGTGAGCAGAAAATAATCAAGTCAATCTCAAGTGCAAAAAATATTGTGAACTTTACAAAATCTCATTTGTAACAAGGTGCTTATTTGTATTAAAATATTTACTTCATTGTAGTTACCTGAGTGGGTGCTCAGATAGGGGGTTGGTGCTCCTTTGGGTTGGTTCCCATAAACATTGTAATCAAAAATTTTACTTGTAAGGCCTTGGATTAGAGCAGTGGGCTTTAACAACATTTCTCATTGAGGTTTTTCCCCATTGTGGGTTTTCCTCGTATATCCTGTGTTATGATTTTTTGCCTTGTGTGTGTGTGTTTAATTATGTTTAATATCTCTACTCATAATTTCTTGGCTTCTATTATTAATGTTTTAATCATTTAGATAGTTCAAGTTTTGATTACTACTGGTTCACCCCCCTCTTAGTGGTCCATTTGTGTTCAACAATTGGTAGCAAAGCCGTAGGTTCCCTGTTAGATAAGATTTCTCTAGCTTGGGTAGATTCTAGAGTGTGAACACAACACCTGGGAATGGGTATACCTTTTCTGGTGTACTAATGTTTGATGGCACCAACTATGCCAGTTGGAACTCAAGAATGGAAGTCTATTTGTTCTCTATAGGTTGTGATGTCTCGATGGCAGTCAAGAATGGATACTCTGTCCCTAATAGTCCTACTAATTATGATGCAAAAGAGAGTATGAGTGCAATGCTGAAGCCATGAATTTTATTCTCAGTGGCTTGTTAGATATAGAGTCATTGAAGGTTAAGAGTTATAAGTTTACAAAGGATGTATGGGACAAGTTGAATAAAATGTATGGAGAAGAGCCTAATACTGCCCAATAAAACTCTAGAAGGAAGAAGAAGAAGAAAGGATCAAATAAGTATACAAATAATAAAAGTAGATCAGTTTGTAGATGTAATAAAGATGAAAATGAAGCTCAACTATTCATGGCACAAGAGACCCAAAATAAGGAGAATACATCAACGTGTGATATAGTGGAGCTCAATCTAGCAATCATAATTTATTTGATAGTGATGAAGAAGGTGAGGTTGATGCTGAGTTTGATCTTGAAGCAGAATTAGTATGTGCTCTTGAAGAATTAAATAAAATAAGGAAGGAGTATAAAAAAGTACAAGAAGTGAGCCACTAAAGAACAAGATCAGATAAGCAAAAACCTTGAAGAATCCAATCAAACTATCACTACATTGACAACTCAGTTTGAAGAAGCCAAGAGGATGAGTGAAGTAATAAAATATTAATTGGAGGCCAAATAAAAGGAATGCCAAAAGCTAGAAGATGAAATGTAAAATCTTAGGAAAGAGCTTGAGAGTTGCAAGGAAGATCTTAAGAAGAGGATTAAGTGTGAGAGCAACACCAATGCACTAAATGATATGTTGAGCAAGTAGAAGAAAAAAAGGATTCTACGGGCATTGGATATGAGGATGGACAATGTTCTACCTATGTAGAGTCATCAAAAAGACACATAAAATTTGTATCATCAAGCACAAATGGTCATGATCAAACATTCAAGTTAACAATTCCCCAAGAGAGAAAATAACTTAATTACTACTGCTGAAAGTTTGAAGACACATTTTGCTGCTCCAAAGAAAGAAAATGTTGTTACTGCTACAAGGAACAATAATGGATATCCAAAAGGAAAGACCAAGTTGAGTGAAGATGACTTCATCAGAGATAAGGACACAAGAAGGAGGTATAGAAGACCAAAATATGCTGCTACTTCTAAGACTAAGAACAAGACAAAATAAAAAATGTGTGACTGCTGGAAATGAACAACTCAAGAACAACAACAGAGGGAGAAGGATTGGAGCTAACAAGTCCACAAGATCTCCACCTAACTAGCAAAATCACTCTTTAAGATACAATATTTCCTTTTCTACTTATTTTTATTCATGCAAAGGTTATGGGCATAGAAAAAATGATTGTAAAAAGGAGTCTAAGAGGAGTCAAGTTGCATTCTCCAGGAATAGAAATTTAGTTTTTCAAAGATGTAATACATATGGATATAATATTTCAGATTGTAAACTTATGCATAGATTTGCTCCATTCTATAAAAGAAAGAATGCTTTTGTTGTCCTAAGAGATAGGAATATTGTATGCTATAGATGCAATGAAATTGGTCATAAGAGTTATGAATGTAGAAGAAAATCATTTCTGTCATATGGCAGCCCCTACACTTGTTCTTTTAACAAAAATGTAAAATATATCAACTATGGTCATCATGGAAGAGTGGGTAGATCTTATGTAAGACAGGGACATACATGGAACAAAAATAGTAGTATCCCTAAATGGTCAAGAAATTATTTTATTTCATCTACTGATCACAAAAGTATGGTTTGGAGAAGGAGAACAAATTAATTTAACAGAAACACCTCTACTCCTCTTATTAGCAAGAACATAGTTTGCTATAGCTGCAACAATTCTGGCCACACAACAAAATCCTGTAGAACAAAGGTGGAAAAACAAAGGAAGATGATAAATGCTGCTCCAAAAGTTGCAACTGAAAAAAGGAGGGAGATCAAGTAGGTATGGATAAGGAAGCAAAACTCAGGTGATGAGTACAACAAGAAGGATGCAACTATAGGCAAGCATTGTGCATTTCATGCACATGTGATATCATCTAAAGCTTAATGAGAAGAAAAAAACTTAGGGGGAGCTAAACCTGATCATATCTTTCACCGCAAAATTTATGAAAAGAATAAGGACAAGGTTGTTTCAAAGGATATGAACTTGTGACAAGGAATCTGGTAAGAATGATGATTGTCTAGGTTTATTTCAATTGATGTTGAGTTAGTCAAAAAAAAAAATGTATATGTTTGTTGAGCGTGTTTGAGGTGCAAACATTTATGCCTTTGTGGTGATTAAGTTTTGACAGTGTTAGCGTGTAGTTATAGATTGGTGTTTGAGATTACATTGAAATTCTTTTTTGTTATAGTTGCATTGTTGCATATACTGGCTTGAGTACAACTGCTTGTGCTAACAAGAGGTTACAGACAATCCACTATATAAATAATGGTTTGTGTTGATTAGTTACAAAATAATCATTGCAAATAAAATTGATACAACTAAGATGACTATAAAGGAACTGTTATTGGTCAATGTTCAATATTTATGTTTGAAAAGGATGATCATGTGGGTTGGCTCACATAAATCTTTGTGACAAATGTGTTATTTGAACAAGTAAGAATACAACCCATTGGATTAATGAAATAATAAGTATGGTGCAACATAAAAGTGAAATGAATGATGTAAAAGCATGAGGATAATGAAGAGTTGTATGTATTAGGATGGATTTGATATTCAAAAGAGTGTTGAAACTAAAAGGACAGTGCACATTGAAGACATTGTAGCCTATATGAAACAACTGATGATGTGATGTTTCTCCACAAGAACAAGGATTGCAAATAGTTGAATGAAGCAACAAGACATCAAGGACTTAAGGAAAAGTCTTAGATGAAAGAGTGTAGAGCAGGAAAAGTGGACAACATAGAGGACATGATAGCAAGAGAGCAGATCAGTTCAAGGAAATGAAAGAGGAACTACGACAAATGTGGAATATAAAAAAAAAATCTGATCAACAATTTGCAGTAGATAAAAGGAAGGAGATGTACATAACAAGCTAACACACATTGAAATATAAATAGACCAGTTATAAGGATGACTAGACAATAGAAGCAGTGACGATCCAATAATAGACACACAATTACCAGTGAAAAGATAGTGACAAAATCAACAATATGAAGATAATTTTGAAAGGTCACAAGGCTACAAGAAGAGAAGTTACAGGTTTGCATACAATCATGGTACATGCTTTGGATCAAAGGAAAATAAGCTTTTGGTTCAAGGAGATCTTGTAGCTTCAAATTATACTTCCCTAAATAGTTTGGTGTGCTCCAAGGGAGATGAAACATAAAGATGATAGTTCTTAGGGGAGACAATTGTTGAGCTTGGTCAACAAGATAATGGCAAGCATTGCTATTGCATATGAGGAAGAAGATGAGGTGTTGTTGATACAACATATTATTTACCATACATACAATGTAGTTGTCATAAGGGGAGTGACATGTTTTTAGTTGAGAGAAGAATGAGAAGATGAATGGTTGATAGTTGGTTGTGTTTCCCTTTGCCATTGTTGTCAAAGGGGGAGAAGATTAGCATGGTTGACATCAAAACCAAAGGGGGAGATTGTTGGCATTAGATTGTCATTGATGTCAATAGTTTAGATGATGCAGTGGACAAAGATGCAACATGATGTGTGCCCCAAAGGAAGATCAAATTGATAGAGATGGTGTTGTCTCAGGTTGGCAGGGTTGAGCAGATTTGATTGTATGTGTGCAAGTTATCCAAGCATGGAGATATAAAAGGTATTTAATCATTGAAGGCCATAGAGATGATAAAGAACACAATTGGAAGTTTACTTGGTCTAACAATTGGACAAAGAAGTCATAGGTCTTGGAGTGGTGAAAGGATTGGGCAAAATGGCTTAACTAGAAAAAGTATTGTTGCAGCATAACATAACACACCATGTTAGTCACATACAAATATATGGAAGGCAAGCATGAAGTGTGTTATTGCAACTTGCAAGTTGGACAAGAAGACATAGGTCATTGAATTGGTAATGCATTGGACAACCTGTTTGATTTAGGAAAAGTATAGTTGCAATTTTACTAACACATCATGTTAGTCGCACTTTGTTGCAATGATAAATGCATAACACATCGTGTTATCGCTATCTTTATCTCATGGTCAACTCTCTGCATTGACCAAAGGTAGATGCAAAACTACGATAGGGGACATGAGATGTGCATAATGCATCGGGTTATTGCCATCGCTATTTCACTGGGCAACATTTCATACTGACCAAGGCAGCTAGGAAATAGTGAAAGTGTATAACACACAAGTTTGGGATTATCATTATTTCGTAGACAATTCCCTGCAATGACTAAAGGGGGTGTAGAGAAGCAATTTTTGCAGGTGCACACAACACGATGTCTCTGCAGTCAATAACATCATAGAAAAGTTTGTGTCTAGAGTAAGCAGAAGGTGAAGAGGAGATTAGAGGCAACTAACACTAGAAATAGAGAGAAGAAAAATAAAGGATTAAGAAGGTAAGAAAGGTACAACCAAGAGTTGAAGAAGATAAGTAAAATAGAGGATACAAAATAAAGCACAAAAAATAAACACAAATGCAAATCCAAAACATCTTCTTTACATAGAAGTGAACAAGAGTGAGTGGTAGGCAAGCAGGTGAAGCAGCTTTGTAAAAACAAAAGACAAAAAATAGAGAGAATAGAAGAGGGTGCAAAAAATCATTTTGTGCAAGTGCATATAACACGATACCAATGTAGGTATAACACTGCAAAAGAGACTACATGCAAAATGATTAAAATATGAAGAGGAGATAAGAGCTAAGAGTTGTGGCAGATAACACAGAAGGCTATTCACATAGAGTAGAGCAAAGAAAAAGGACTAAACCAAGAAGAGATCAAAGAGAAATATGTAGATATATAAGAAGAGGACATAAAGAAGAAGGCAAAAATTGAAAATAGAGACTAGAGGGTAGAGAATAGAGCTTGTGAGAAAAAAAGAATCAAGTCAATCTCAAGTGCAAAAATTATTGTGTTACAAAATCTCATTTCTAACAAGGTGCTTAATTTTATTTGAATATTTATTTTATTGTAATTATCTGAGTGGATGCTAAGTTATTGGGTTGGTTCCCATTAAATTTAGGGGTTGGTGCCCATAAACATTGTAATCAAAACTTTTACTTGAGAGGCTCGATTAGAGCAGTAGTCTCTAGCAACATTTCTCATTGAGGTTTTTCCCCATGTGGGTTTTCCTCATATATCCTATGTTATGAGTTTTTGGCTTGTGTGTGTGTGTTTAATATCTTTTCTCATAATTTATTGACTTCTGTTATTAATATTTTGATCATATAGAGAGTTCAAGTTTTGATTACCACTGATTCACCCCCCCCTCAGTGGTCCATTTGTGTTCAACAACAATGATGGAAAATATCAATGAAAACCTAAGAGCAGTTATTGCAATCAGCAATACGAGCATGACAAACAACATGGAGGGACTTAGGAGACTAAATGAGAAAGCACAATCACTCAAATTATCCCCCTCGACTACACATGCTTCCTCCTTCATAGTGGGTTGTTGTAAAGGAAGGAAGGAAAAGGCACTAAATCTGAAGAGGGATATTGAGACCATTGCGGGACTGTCGACTCACATGCACAACAGGGACAAAGGTAAGCTAGTGAATGGAAACATTATAGAGGACTTAATTGATATAAATAGGAATTTATAAATAAAAATGTTAAATCTGTCCAAATGTTGAACAATCTTGTGTAGTTCTTGTTGGCAACAACAATGAAGGAAAACTAAGAGGGGGGGGGGGGTGAATTAGTTTTCACCAAATTAAACAATTTAAGCATGCAATTATAAATTTAATCGACTGCAGTAAGAGAAAACATAAGCACAAAAATAACAACACACATAAGACCAAGATTTTTGATGTGGAAAACCTGGTTAAGGGAAAAACCACGATGGGAACCTACCCACAATAAGATGATACTATGCAGTAGTATGTGTAAATATTACAATGGGGATTGCTCATGCATTCAATCACACTTCCTAGAGATCACATCTAAAAATACAATGACTCGGAAGGCTACAACCCTCAAGAAAGGTTCACTACCTTAAAATAATATCCAAACAACAATCTGATTTAGATGAATTGAAATAATAGCATCTCTTAATGCGTGATGATAGTTTCGGTTAAGCTCATTTGTCTGCCCTACAATAATCTTCACTCAACACCTCACACTGAAGGATGAATTTACTTATTTACACATACACCACTCTCTAACAATGCAGACATTGTAACCACTCCTCACCACTAATCTACCAATAACACCTATTTATACAAATCATCAACCTTGACTACAAGGTCAGCTCAATCCTTAACACCTAATTACAAAATTACTTCACACGATATGTAAAAATAAACCACCAGATCAATAAAATGTCATAAAAAACATAGCATGGACCCAAATAAAATCCTCAAACATGCAACGCCACTAGAAATCCCACCAAGATCATCTGCAACACACTACATCACTGAAAATACCGCATAACATGAAGAACATCACTGGACCCATAAGATCTTCAATAATGCGCACAATGAACAGTGTAGACCACCAAAACAAATACGACATAATTAGTAAACATCAACAAGCATGTTAGAACCATCCACAATAGCTGCACCACCACCACTTAATCAAATATACATCGATCAACACGCTAACGCTCAAGAACACTCAATAGCAGCAACTGGGACAAGAAAGATAAGTTGCAGAGCACCAAATCATGAACCATTTGAATTGGACATACACATGAACATCTCAAACACTCTCCCAAATCTACAACCAAGGATTCAATCATACTAGGGCACAAAAGATCAAATACCAGCTTAACTCTCTGCAATACTGGAACACCAAAACATAGGAATATGTTGACATCAATGACAACAACATATCCTAGCTGCAACAATATCCAATAATCTTCCCCTTTGGCATTGAGGGAAACATATGAATGTAAAAAACAATCAATGCAAAGGAATAAATTAACACCAACAATCTCCGCCTAAGATCTTGCACACAAAGCTTCAAAGATAAAACAATTTTTCACATGCTTCTCTCCCCCTTTGACAATAATGCCAAAGATAAAATACAAATCATTATTCTCGCCCATAAATAATCTCTCTTTTTAGAAAAAAATCATAAATCTAAACCATACATAGATTGTACTCTCCCAGAGCAACAACACCAACTCATCAATTTGGATAAGAAGATAAGGCAGTGAAGTCCACTGGATTGATGCATCTGAATGCATCTAGTTCTCATCAGGAGAGGTAGAGACCCCTAACTTGTCTCTTAAATATACAAATGTATCTAAAGGAAAAGGCGTGGTAAAAATATATGCAATCTAGTCTTTTGTAGTTACATATTCCAATTTAACTTCTTCATCATTGACTTTCTCCCTCAGGTAATGATACTTAATTGATATATGCTTTGTTTTAGAATTTAGTACTAGATTCTTGGAAATATTAATTGTACTTAAATTATTATAATATATAACAGTAGGCTTATCATACACAACTCTAATATCCTTCAACATCTGCTTCATCCAAACTACCCGAGTAGAGTTTCTACCAACAACAATGTATTCAACTTCTGCTATAGATAAAGATATAATGTCTTGTTTCTTACTGGACCATGAAACCAACTTCTTCCCCAAAAGAATGCTCCATCAATAGTGCTCTTCCGGTCATCAACATCACCTGCCCAATCTGCATCAGTATAAGCACATAACATGAAATCATCATTCTTCGGATACCACAAACCATAATCAACTATCCCCTTCAAGTATCTAAAAAATTCTCTTCACAACAATAACATGGATCTCTTTACGATTAGCTTGAAATCTAGCACAAAGATAAACAACATGCATGATATCTAGTCTAGTCTGAGTCAAGTATAGAAATCCACCAACCATAGATCTGTATAAGGTTTGATTAACTTTATGAGATTCATCAAGATTAGACAATTTGCATCTAGTAACAATGGGAGTTCCAATAGATTTAGAATTAGCTAACCCAAAATTCTTCAACAATATCTTCACATACTTAGATTGAGAAATAAAAATGCCTTTATCAGTTTGTGTATTCTGCAATCCTAAGAAGAATTTCATCTCAACTATCATAGACATTTCAAACTCTTTTTGCATATCATCAACAAACTTCATTCTCAAATCATCATCTCCTCCAAAAATAATATCATCAACAAAAACTTTAACAATCAAAATGTTATCATTATCAACTATAAAATATAAATTACTATTAGCAGTACCTTTACAAAATCCCAATTTCATCAAATACCTATCCAATCTAGCATACCAATCTCTAGGGGCTTGCTTAAGTCCATACAGTGTTTTATTCAATTTGCATACCATGTCTCCTTCATCTGATAATGAAAACCCATCTGGTTTCTCAACATAAACTTCCTCTTCCAAATCACCATTCAAAAATACAAATAATCAATTCCTTCCATTTGAGAACATCCCTTACATACCAATCTTGTTTTGTTTCTATCTACTTCACCTACTTCATTCAATTTATTCTGGAACACCCATTTAGTGCTAATCACATTCTTGTAGATTTAGGTCTCGAAAAAATCTCCCATGTGTTATTCTTCTTAATCTGATTCAAATCTTCTTCCATTGATTTTATACAATTCTCATCTTTACATGCTTCTACAACATCTTTAGGTTTAATCTTGGAAATTAAACACATTTCTTCAGCAACAATTGTTCCCCTAGTCATCACACCTTTATTTTTATCACCAATAATCTGATTTTGTGAATGATTTAATTTCACATACCTCAGAGTCTTCTGATTGTTCTGATTCTCAAGTTCTTGAACTTCTTCATCGGCTATAGCAATATTTGGATAAATTGTTTGTACCGGAGAATTTTGCTTAAGGATCTCAGTCTACACAGGCTTTGAAATAACATCCTGATCATCAAACTCATATCCACATGCTCTGATATGCTTTCCATGACATTCAGCAACCTTCACATTTGCACTTTCCATTATCTACTTCAACCTCTTATTGTAATTGTGGTAGGCCTTTCTCTTAGTACAATATCCAAAGAGTATTTCTTCATCACATCTTGAATCAAGCTTCCGTATATCCACATCTCTTTTGATATAACATTTTCTTCCAAAAGTTTGAAATATCTAATTGTAGGAACATGACCAAACCATAGCTCATAAGGAGTCTTACCGGAATCACCTTTTATATGCACTCGGTTGAATGTGTATACAAGAGTGCTAACAACTTCTCTCCAAAAGTTTTGTGCAACAATTCCTTCAATCAACATAATCCTAGCAGCATCCAATATAGTTTTGATCTTCCTTTCAACAACTTCATTCTGGTGAGGGATTCTAGGAGCAGATAATTGTCTTCTAATTCCATTCTTCTCACAAAATGAATCAAACACACCAGATCTGAATTCTCCTCCTCTATCAAATCTTAGACACTGTAGCTTCAACCCTATCTCTATCTCCATCTTAGCTTTGAATATCTTGAATTTCTCCAGTGCTTATGATTTCTCCCTTACAAAGGTAACCCACACCTTTCTAGAATAGTCATCAATCAACAACATGAAATATATGTCACCCTGCATGCTTATCGCTCTTGTAGGACCACACAAGTTAGTATGCACAAGATCTAATAAACCATTATATGTATACAACTTAATTTTGAATGAAATTCTTGTTTGCTTTACCAACTGACATTCTTTACACACCGGATCAAAAGGTTTCACAATTTTAGGCAAATCTCTAACAACTTGAGTAGAGCTTATCTTAATCATGTTGTCAAAATTTACATGACACATCCTTCTATGCCACAACCAACTTTCATCTATCTAAGTAATCAAACAAATTTTCTCACCAACATTCAAGTGAAAGATATCACCTTTAGTCTTAGTCCTTGATGCAATCTCTATACCAAAGGCATTTAGAATCTTGTATTTACCATTCTTGAATTGTAAATGATATCCCTTATCAACCATCTATCCAACACTCAAAAGATTATGCTTTAAACCTTCAACATACAAGACATCATCAGTATTATGCTTACCATCAAAAGAAATAGAACCTCTACTATGAATCACACAAGCTTTATCATCTCCAAATCTCACTGTACCACCATCATACCTCTCCATATTTACAAATTTTATTTTATCACTTGTCATATTATGTGAACAACCACTGTCGATTACCCATTCATCTTTTTCGTCAATTTTAGTAGATAAAGATTTCTCCTCAACAATGCAACTTGTAGAATTTATTGGTACCGGAGCATCTTCCTTGATAGCAATAAACACAAATTCGTCTTCTAAATTCCCATTCTTAGACTCTTCATCTATCACACCTTCATCAATAGCATAATAATATCTCTTCTGATATCTTTACTTATGGTTAGGCTTATAGGGCTTATCACACTTATCATGCTTCTCATATCTGTCATGCTTATCAGATCTATCATACCTTTCAAATTTATCATACTTATCATACCTAGACATTCTTTCAGGACACCTAGAAGCAAAATCTCCTATCTTATTACAACATTAACATTTTAAAGGTAACTTTCCATCATACTTACTAGCTCCCTTAGGAAATATTTGAGCAATAAGTGCTTCAAGCTCATCCAACTTTCTTTCATGTTCTTCCATATTTCTCATTTCTCTTTCATATCTAGAAAGCCTACATGAACTCTCTCCTGCATCATACTTCTGTTGCTTGGATATAATGGCTTTAAATGTAGTCTCAAATTTACCATGCGATTCTCCAAATTCACTTAACTCAGAAGAAACAAGCTTACCAACCAACATGTCTCTTGTCATAGTAGTCACAGTCTAGATCTCATCAATATCATCAACTTTAGATTTGTAAGTAGGAGGCAAAGAGCTCAACACCTTAGCAACAATCTCATCTTCTTCAAGAGTTCCACTGGTACATCTGATGTTCATAACAAGTCCATTCACCTTAGCCATAAAGGATGATATGTTATCATCTTCACCCATCTTTAACATCGCATATTTTCCTTTCAAACTCTTTAATTTAACAACTTTGATATGTTTATCTCCTTCATACAAAGTCTCTAAATTTTCCCAAATCTCATGTACAATTTGCAATCTCATCACGTTGGTCATCTCTGAATTGGTCAAGGCACTCAACAATACTTCTTTAGCTCTTATGTTATGTTCAACATCCTTGATCTCAGCAATAGTAACTGGACCATTCTGAGGAACATTGTAGGTATTCTTTGCAGTCTTCCAATAAGTATCTCCAAGACACTTCAAATGACACTCCATCTAGTCCTTTTATATAGTGTAATTAATTTCATCAAATCTCGAACTCTCTTTCTTTAAAATATAGGTTGTCATCCCAGATCTCCTCAAGCGGTCAAGCTCCTTCTAGAGGATCTAGCTCTGATACCAATTTTTGGCAACAACAACGAAGGAAAACTAAGAGGGTGGGGCAAATCAGTTTTCACTAGATTAAACAATTTAAGCAGAATTACAAATCTGATCAACTGCAACAAGAGAAAACATAAGCACCAAAAAAAGAACACACATAACACCAATATTTTTGATATGGAAAACCTCGTTAAGGGAAAAAACACGGTGGGGGAATCTACCCATAATAAGATGATACTCTGCAATAGTATGTGTAAATATTACAATGGGGAATTATGGGCAAAAGCATGGAGCTATGTCACACTTTGGGCCAACTGAGGGTAGTCCGACTGGATTGAGTTCAACTAGACTAAGTTCGGCCAGACTCAGTCCAATCGGACTACCCCTAGTCCACGTGGTGCCTACGTGGCACCAAAATGGTGTTGGGAGTCCGACCAGATTGAGTTCGACCAAAATCCATTAGTTCAAATTCTTTCATTCAAAAAAAATTCCAATTTAATTTTATTGTTAAAACTAAGGTTAGTCTGGTCGGACTGAGTTTAGCTAGACTCAGTCCAACTGAACTCAGTCCGACTAGACTAGCCTATGTGTCATGTGATGTAGCACAAAAAAGGTGAAAAACACTATATTTATGAAACTTTTCACTTCTGCTTAATTCCTCTTCAAGAAATATATTTTTTAACAATAATAAAAAATACCCTTTTGTAGAGCTCGAAGTCATGAATCTAGACATAAATTTTTTACTATTTTGATTAATTTTTATATTTTTTATTAATTAAACATTGTGAATAGATTTTTAAAGATTAAAAAGAGGCTAATTAGAAATTAAAAAAATATATTAAATGACATTAAAAAAAAATTTAAAATATTTTTTACTAGGTGAGAGAATTTTCTTGAAAACAGTATTTTTTTTTTGTTCATGATAAATTTAGTAGGCAAAAAGTGACGCCGAATGAAAACTATCAAATTTAGCTATGTTGGACTTCAAAATATTATAATGAGAAAAATATACATCAATTTTTTTTTATATTTTTTAAACACTACATATAGACACCGACTAGAACCCCTGATTTTTAGCATTTTTCAACAATGAAAAATCTATCTTTGAATTTATAAAAAAATATCATTTTTCTTCAGAAAAGTTTAAAAACTAATAGACCTAAATTTCATTAATATTTCTACATTTGATTAGTTTACATCATTTCAAAATTCATTTTAGAAATATCACTTTTATGTGGTTGAAGTTAAATAGTTTTAGTTGTGTTGGTTGGTTCCTTTATAAAAGTGTGACACAGGTTTGTGCTTTTACCCGAATGCACATGCATTCAGGTACACTACCTAGAGCTCACTGCTCAAAATACAATGACCCGAAATGCTATAACCTTTAGGGAAGGTTCACTACCTTACAATAACATTCAAACAACAATTTGGTTTAGATGAATTGAAAGAATAACATCTCCTAATGCCGAATCATAGTTTTGGTTAAGCTCATTTGTCTGTCCTGCAACAATCTCTGCTCAAAACTTCACACAAAAAGATGAATTCATTTATTTGCACATACACCACTCTCTAATAATGCAGACACAACCACTCCTTGCCAATGATCTACCAATAACACCTATTTATATAAATCATCATCCTTGAGGACAAGGTCGGCTCAACGCTTAACACCTAATTACAAAATTACATCACATGATACGTAAATAAATCACTAGATCAATACAATGTCATAGAAAACATAGCATGGATCCAAATCAAATCTTCAAACATGCAATGCCACCAGAAATCTTGCCAAGATCAACTGCAACATGCTACACCACCGAAAATCTGCATAACATGTTGAACATTACTTGACCCATAAGATCTTCAATATTGTGCACAATGAATAGTGTGGTCCACCAAAACCAATAGGACACAATTAGGAAACACCAACAAGCATGTTAGAACCATCAACAATAGTTGTACCAACACCACTTAATCAAGTCTTCATCGATCAACATGCTAACGCTCAACAACACTCAACAACAACAACTGGGACAAGAAAGATAACTTGAGAGCACCAAATCATGAACCATTTGAATTGAAGATACACATGAACATCTGAAACACTCTCCCAAATCCACAACCAAGAATTCAATCCTACTAGAGCACAACAGTTCAAATACCAACTTAACTCTCTGCAATACCAGAACACCAAAACACAAGAATATGTTGACATCAATGTCAACAAAATATCCTAGCAAAATCAAAATCCAACATTTCTTAGGTTGGTCCAGACCCTATTTTTCAATTTTTTCTTCTTTTGGCCTATCATGGCTTAGCATTTGGTTTGTCTTTGTAACTGTTTATTTTTGTTTGGGTTTTGAGTCCCTATAAAACATGTTTTACTCTAATAAAAAACTATCACTACAAGATTACATATACTTAGTATCTTTCTGAAATAATATTGTTTTATTGCCTCTACACACTTTAAAACCCTAGTTGAATAGGTCAAGTCCTTTGCATTAAGTTTTTGCTTCACATTTCAAATTATAAGTATCACACTCTAAATTTATAGATTCAAGATTACCTCTAATTTACAGTAGTCCATGTACTTACTATAAATATATTGATCAATATTTTTATCAAATTGTTAACTCTATATTGGACTTGTCATAATGATAAGACACTCACTTAGCAGTCTTCTCAATTTAGAAAAAAAAAAGATATATATATATATATATATATATATATATACATACCAACATAATTAATTGATGTTGATAAAAAATTAAAGCATATACACAAAAGAGATCACATAATGAACACTAGATATGATGTGAAAAATCCAAGAAGGGAAAAACCACGAAGAATGTTAGTTCTCAATAAGAAACATTGGTTAAGGTGACATGAGTTAAGGTGATTTTTACAAAAGGTGGCTCATTGTCAGAATGCTCATTGCAAGAGGGCTCACTACCTAGAAAAAGGCACTACTGAAGGAAGAAGAAAGAGAAAATAAAGAATCTACCACTATGACATAATTTGCAATACCTGAACTGCTTTTAATGCCTCTGAACAATAACACACTTCATATGTCAACATCAATCAGATTTTTCTTTTTAAATCTCGCACATCTTTCATATATTCAACATTCAATTCATCATCTTATTTATACTATCTCTAGCAAACATAATCTTCTAAGTCGGCCAAGACAAAGATTTGCAATAAGTTAGCACTAAACATTCCAATGGTGGAAATGAATGAGAAGTAGACCAAAACACAATCACACTACATCGAACAAATAAACATGTTACATCCATCATAAATACTAGACCCAAATCATTACTCATATGCTACACAAATGTCATTACACATCCTCTAATTCTGGATTGAACTAGACCTAAATCAACACAATCCAACTTAGCAAAACTAAGAATGTAACCAAGATACTCGTGTGAATACAATTAGTCAATACCATATTTGATGAAAAGATAAATCTGGATCACCGCCAACATGAACAAATAGAATATCATCTATAACACATATTTCAAAGCATAGATCATTCTAGGAGCACATCTTCCGAATCACCAACATAAGAACCAACCCCAAAACAATATGTTGACATCAATGAAAACCATCAAAATCAAACTATAACAATCTCCCTCTTTTTCATTGATGGCAACATCCATTAACAAAAAACACACAACTTACTCAGCATCATTAGATCAACATCTCATCACATCTCTCCCTCATTGACATCAAGGACAAAGGCGAGAAAAACTCCCACTATGAAACTCACTTCTGCTCCCCCTAAGAGGAAACACCCAAGTATTAGTCCAGATAAGAATATTCAAGCGGTTCACTGGACTAATGCACATCTAGATGTACATTAGTTAAAATTAGGAAGGGGTAATACCCCTAACTTCTTCTTGAGATACTCAAAAGTATCTTTACACAATGCCTTTATGAAGATATCTGCAAGCTACTCTTTTGTAGGTACATACTCAAGCTTTACTTCATTATACAACACCTTTTCCCTCAAGAAATGGTATGAAATGGATATATGCTTTGCTTTGGAATGTTGTACTGGATTCTTGGAAATGTTTATTGCACTAGTGTTATCACACATAATTGAGATGGGTTCATTGAACATTGTACACCAATATCCTTCAAAGTCTGCTTCATCCATAATATCTTTGTGCAACATGAATATGCTACAGTATATTCTACTTCAGCTATAGACAAAGATGCAGAATCCTATTTCTTACTTGACCAAGCAACTAATTGGGAGCCAAGAAAAAATGCTCCACCACTTGTGCTTTTCCAATCATCAACACTACCGGTCCAATCTGCATCTGTATAAGTTGTCTGAGTGAACTATGAATTTTTGGGATACCACAAGACAAACTCTTTTGTTCCTTTAAAATATGTTTGTAATTCTTTTGGATTCGACTGTGTAGATTTGTACTTTGATGACATTTCAGATCAAACACCATGATCCATCATCAGGGCAAAAAGAGAAAGTAAGAGAACAAGAGGACAAAATCATGGTGTTTGATTTGAAATGTTGGCAACGTAAAAATCTACATAGTCAAATCCAAAAGAGCTACAAACATATCAATATGGACTATGGAAACTTCATGAATTTCTTTTAAATATCTAAAAATTCTTTTTACCACCACAACATATGATTCTTTTGGCTCTTGCTGAAATTTATCTACCAGACAAACTGCATACATGATATCCAATCTAGTAGTAGTCAAATATAATAGTCATCCAATCATTGATCTCTACTAACTTGCATCAGTTTTAGTGTATTTATCTTCTTTTGTTATCTTGTATCTAGTGGTCATAGGTGTACACACCGGTTCATAATTATCCAACCCAAACTTCTTCAACAATTCCTTAATGTGTTTAGACTAAGAAATTAAAATTCCTTTGATATTCTGATTTACTTGCAAACCAGGAAATAAATTTAACTCACCGATCATGAACATCTCAAATTCCTTTTGCATCTCATTAGCAAAATTTTTGCTCATGCCTTCATTTCCTCCAAATATTATGTCATCAACATAAATTACAATAATTAAGGTTTTACATAAGTCAATTTTGAAATATATATTGTTGTCAGCAAATCCCTTTTGAAAACATTGATCAATCAAATACTTATCTAGCATTCCATACCAAGCTCTAGGAGCTTGTTTCAATCCATATAGGGCCTTCTTCAATCTGCAAACAATGTTCATATTATCTTTAAACTTAAATCCTTATATTTGTTCAATGTAAAATTCTTCTTTCAATTCTCCATTAAAAAATGTTGACTTTTATAAACCTTGAAATCCTTAAAGACTACAAATGCCAAAAGTATCCTAATAGCCTCCATTTGCACAATAGGAGTGTATGTCTCCTCAAAGTCAATGCCTTCAACCTATGTGTAAGATTTGCAAACAAACCTTTCTTTATTTCTCACAACTTTTCCATCCCCATCCAACTTGTTTTGGTATACTCATTTTGTTCTAATTACATTCATGTCTACTCGTATGTGAACTAGTTCGCATGTTTGATTTTTCTCATTCTGATCTAGTCCTTCTCTCATTGCCTTTATCCAATATTGATCATTGAAAGCTTCTTCTACTGATTTTGGTTTAGTCTTGGATAGTAAACATAACATAACTTGTTCTTGAGTGGCTTTGCTTCTTGTGATAATTCCTTTGTTCTTATCTCCAATAATCTTATCCATTGACTGATTCTTCTATACATACCTTGGAGTTTTAGATGTAGATACCAGAGCATCCTGAGTTTCTTTTTATTTCTCTTCTGCTCAGGTTTCTCTTCCCTTTTTCTGTCAACCGATTCATCAAATTCATAACCTACCAATTTGTCAAAGTTTTTAGAAATGCCTCAAACAACCTTCACATTTGCACTTTCAAAAATCTTGTTCAATCTTTTCTTGTAACATTGGTATGCATTTCTCCTTGTAGAATATCCTAGGAATATGCCTTCATCTACTCTATTGTCAAATTTTCCATGATTATCTTCATCTCTCCGGATATAGCACTTGCTTCCAAATACATTGAAATATTTCACTGTTGGAGTTCTACCATGTCATAGTTCATACGATGTCTTTCCATGTCTTTTTTGGTATAGAATTTTGTTAAGCATGTAGACTACTGTGTGAATTGCTTCTCTTCGGTAGACTTCTGGTATTTTTGCTCCTTTGATCATTATTCCGGTTGCCTCTTGTATAGTTTGATTCATCCTTTGGACTACACCATTATGTTGTGGTATCCTAGGGGCAGAAAATTGCCTTCTAACACCATGTTTCTCATAGAAATTGTTAAACTCATCAAAAATAAATTCTCTTTTCTTAGAATTCAAACACAATCTTTCTATCAACTTCATTTTCAACTCTAGCCTTGAATATCTTAAATTTTTCTAATGCTTCTGAATTCTCTCTTAAAAATGCAACCCATGACATTCTAGAATAATCATCAACTAACAACATGAAATACTTCTCACCTTGTATACTCCTTGTTATAGGGTAAGACCACATAAGTTTGTGTGCACCAAGTCCAACAATCTGGTGGATGACTATTCCGTTCCTCTATATGTTCCTTTTTGTTTACTTTCCAACTTGAAATTCTTTGCAAATATTGTTATCTGGTTTAGTTAGCCTCAACAAATCTTTCACTGCACTCGATGAACTGATCTTTACCAAATTATCAAAGTTGATGTGACACATCCTCTGATGCCAGAACCATCTATCATTCATCTAAGATAATAAACAATTTTTTGTAGCTCCTTCTAGAAAATACATGTTTCCACTAGTCCTTTTTCCTGCTGCAATAACAATTATGGATCCCTTTCGGATCTCACAACCATCATCTTTAAAAACAACATTGTAACCATTTTCGTACATTTTCCCAACACTCAATCTATTATGATGCAAACCCTTCACATAGTAAACATTGTTAGTATTATATTTTTCATCAAAATAAATAGAACCAATTCCCACAATTTGTGTTGTCTGATCATCTTCGAATCTAACATAATCTCCCTCACACTTTTCAAGTTAAACAAATTTTTATCACTAGTCATATGATTTGAGCATCCACTATCAATTAGCCATTCATTCCTATCTCTCCTAGCATGTAAGGTTGTAGCAATAGTCTTAGGAACATCAATCTTAGGTACATCCTTTTCTACCAAAAATAAGCAGTCACCATCTTCATAGTCTGATTCATCATCTGAAATACCACCATCATCTTTAACATATTAGACTCTCTTATAAAACTTCCCTTTACCTTCTCTAAACTTTTGTCTTGATCCTTTTCTGGACATCTAGTGGCTATATGACCAATCTTTCCACATCTAAAGAATTTAAGAGGTAACATACCTTTGTATTTGTCAGTGCCTTTCTTCAGTTTTCTTACAAAGTTTGCTTCCATCTCATTTGAGCATTCACCTTTCAGATCTTCCTTAGAGGCTTTAAAGGCAGTCTCGGATTTAGGTTTGTCTTTTCCAAACTTCCTTATCTCAAATGTAGACAAGGTGCAAATATAGTTGATCCCTGGTAAACTTCTTCAGATCATAAGTTTCTTCAATAGCAAAGATCTTGTCACTGTATCTTTCCTATAGAGACATCAAAATTTTATCAATTATGTCTTCATCTATCAAGGTGTCACCAAGTTCTTTGATTTCATTTACTGCACTATCAAACTTTTGAAAATATCATGTTATATCTTCTCCTTCTTCCATTTTTAAGTTCTCATATCTGCTTTTAGTTGTTAGCTTCTTTGATAATCTAACTTGGTCATTTCCTTCATGGATATCCCTCAACTTTTCCCAAACCTCATAAGCAGTATTCAATGAAATAACCTTTGTTAATTCAGTCTTTGATAAAACACTAAAGATAGCATACCTCGCCTTTTAATTCTCTTCATAGGCTTGAATCTCATCAAGGGTGGTAACACCATTTGTCAACAGTACATACTTAGTTTCCATAGCTGTCCAAGTGTTGTAGCCCAAAGAGATTAGGTAACTTCTCATCTTCACTTTCTAGAAGCTATAGTCAGGTCCTTCAAAGATAGGAATAATTAGTCTACGTGCCATTGGATTAGGATCTACCTCAAGCGATTAAGCTCTTTTATTAGGAACCAAAACTCTTATACCAATTGTTAAATATCTGGGCAACTAAGAGGGGGGCTAAGCAGTTGACAATAAAAATTTTCTTCAATGCTTTCACAGATCCAGAATAACCAACAAAATTAATTAATGCAGATAAAACATGAAAGCACATATATAAAACGGATCACACACCAGTTAAGGCGATTTTTACAAACGGTGGCTCACTGGCAGAATGCTCACTTAAAAATGGCTCATTGCCCAGGAAAAGGCTCACTTCCAAAGGAAGAAGAAAGAAAAAAGAAAGAATCTGCCACTAAGACACAATCTACAATGCCAGAACTACTTTCAGTGCCTCTCAGCAACAACACACTTCACATATTGACATCAATTAGATTTATCTTTTTTTCAGTCTCTCACATCTTCCATATATTCAACATTCAATTTATCCTCTTATCTATATTGTCTCCAAGAAACATAATCTTCTAAGTTGGCCAAGAAAAAGATTTAAAATAGGTCAACACTAAACATTCTGATGGTGGAAAGGAATGAGAAGTAGACCAGAACACAACACACTACATCGGACAAATCAACATGTTACATCCATCACAAATACTGGACCCAAATCATGACTCATATGCTACACAAATATCGTTACACATCCTCCAATTCTGGATCGAACTAGACCCAAAATAGCACAACCCAACTTAAAAAAACTAAGAATGGAACCAAGATACTAAATAATACGATCGATCAATACCATATCTCATGAAAAGATAAATCCAGATCACCACCAACACGAACAAATAGAATATCAACTGGAACACATCTTTTGGAGCACAAATAATTCTGGAAACACATCTTTTGGATCACCAACATAAGAACCAACCCCAAAACAATATGTTGACATCAATGCCACCCATTAATGAGAACTGTCAACATCAAACTACAATGCATATTATAAGTCCAAACATCCAAATACATCTTTATTTGTAATTAGATATATGCACAAAAATTTAGATCTATATGCCTATAAGTATGCCAAGAATCTTTAGATAAAATTCCTACAATGCATAACTTATTGTATTATTCCAAAGAAAGTCACATATTCCTTATTAAAGAGCTAAAATGAGGATCTAAACATGGATCTCTAGGACCACACAAGAAGAGACTTCATGCATTAATCATGTCAGACCGATTTGAGTTAGCTTGGGAATGTCAAAAATCTTGTCTAGTTTGCTAATAGTGAAAGCAATCATTAAACATATTTAATGCTTACACTATATGATGTAGTTAAACAAATTCAATTGTAAAGGTCGGTAATCAATAAGTCACAATAGACAACTAAGATCAACACAAGATAAATATAGATGGGTCAATTATGTTCTTAGTTCTATGATTAGGCTCGCTCACAAGGTAGCAAGAATGTGATAATAAGAGGCACTACTGAAAATTGTTAATATATGTGTCAGGACCTAGAATGACCATACAATAATGTGTTCCATTTATAATATGAGACACAAAAATGAATTTTAGAAGGAAATAATTGTTGAACACCTTTGAAAGAAATCTCTTAATTTGAGAGTAAGTGTTTGGCACATGCAAGTAGCCTTCAAATGAAGGTATTTTATAAATGTTAAAAATAAAAAAATATTAATATATTTCATCTCTTGGCTATGGTTTCACTGCTTGTTAGTTTTATTATGTCTCTGTTCATAATTACCCAAGGGCAAATTTTGGTTATGGTGCCCTATTTTTTGTACTCAAACTTGCTCGTCGTCCACTATGTATACCTTTTTATATTAATATATTTCAGGCTTACTACCTTTTATCCAAAAAATAATAAAAACTAAAAAAAAAAAAACATTTATATGGCGAGGCCTTCATTTGAAGGTATTTACGATGTCATCTTCCTTTTGTTCACCTAGTTTTTAGGAGAATTTTTTATTTGAAGTGAGTTTTGGGCCACCAAATAGAATCATCACGGTGACATGAGAATTTGAGGATCATAGCGTTCAAAGTAATCTCTTTAAAAATATAATTTGTAATATATTTTATTAATTTATTATATTTTTATATTTTATAGGTTTTTATTAAAGATTAAGTTATCTATTCAATAGACATACGTAGACACTTTGTATTGATGTTCTTATTTAAAACTAATAATAATTTAAATCTATACAAATCTATCGATATAAAATAATATTAATCTCAATTATAATAATTTGGATGAATAATGAATAAAAATATGCAACAAAAAAGATGGAAAAATATGTATGCACTAGTTATTAGTGTTAAAATTGATAGTTTGAGATCATGAATTTATCTTGTTTTAAAAAAAAAAAATGTATTATGAAATAATATCATTCATTAAATTTTTTTTTGATATAGGATTTATAAATAAATATTTGATAAATGATTTAATTTTTAAAAAAAAATTTATGTATACAAAATATAAAAATCACTAATTCATGTCATCTTCAAGTTCAAATTATTTTACTTTTTATAAATAATAGAATGTGAAATTTTGATTTAAAATGTTTAAATAACATCCCACTTAGGTAAAATTTGTAAGACTATTATGAAATCACTTGGTAGAGGATATAGACTTAGTGTTGGTTGTATAATGAGGCTTATACACTCCTTTTCAAACCCATGAAGTAGTTCAAGAAGAATAATAGCCAAGGGGAAGAGACAAGGCCGCTTCTTTGAAATCTTCAATGATATTTAGGCATTGGGAAATTACCTTACATAGTGTTTCTAATGTTTTTAAACTTTCCAAAATCTAGACGCAAATCTCCTATATGATTCTCCTTGTATTTTTATTCACTAATGTAAAATATTTAATCTTTATAATTTAAAAATAAAATAATAAAAAAGATAATAATTATAGAAGAAAGAAAAAGTGGGATTCTAATTTTCAAAATGATAAGATAATAATAAGTTTGTGTTCTATTAAGCAAGCTAGACCTAGTATGTGAATGTAGAGGCTAAGATATATAAATTTATGTTACAGCTAGTGATATGGATAAATTTCAGAGGGGAATTTACATTTTAAATAAAATCAATAAGCAATGATATTCTTTTTTATTCCCCTCTTTCTTTATATATAAATATATGTTTTTGTATTTTTCTATTGAAATTGTTTTAATTGCTTAGTGTTATTCTAGACCTAAAAAACATACCTTTAAACCAACAATATTTTTTCTAAACTATGTACTATTATTATTTTTTAATTCAGAAAACTAACTATAACTTATTCATTTAATTTTTTATTTATTTTTAAATACATATTATATTAGTGTACTCTAATTTTCATATTAGGCATTTGTAATTGTATCTACTCTCATAAATCATTGCGATAAAAACAAGTGCCATATAGTGGCTAGTATTTGCCTTGTTAATTTGTAGTTGAAATAGTAATTTATTAATTGTCACTAATATATTGTTTGATTTAATTTAATTTATTTTATATTGTTTATCTTTATGACAATTGTGTTGTCTTAAATGTATAATTATAAAATATTTTACGAATAACATATTAATAACTATTAACTATATTTTAATTATGGTATGTGAAGGTTTTATTGATCAAGAAAATATGTAATTATATCTTAGCCATATTAACTTTAATCATAATATTAACCATAAACTTAATACTAATTAAACCCTCACCCTATAACCCCAATTTAAATCTTAAGAACACCAACTCCAATCCTAATTGAACCCTATTATTAACTCTAACCCTAATCCTAACCTAACCTTGAACTAAATTTTATTTTAGAATGCTTAATTTTATTTAATAATGGTATATATTTTTTAATATTTACATTAGATCCATGATCCTAATTCAATTATTATTTAATAAGTACATTAGATTAAGAATTGTATTTCAAATTTGAAAACAAGGCTTGTAATAAAATAATATAATAAACCATTTAAATTTTCAAAAAAAAAAAATAAATTTAATAATCCTTTTTTAATTTTATAATATTATTAAATATAACATGTAAATATCAGATTTTCTAAAATGACACTAGATAATATAATAAAATGAAAAATATCTTTAAAAATGTACTTAAATAATAAATTAAAGATCAAAGACAAATTTCATTAGAATGGAGTTATAACTCTCATTAATATTTTTTTATAGTTTAACATCTTTTATTATTTATTTTAAAGAAAAATATATATGAAGACATTTTTAATAATAATTTTAAAGTAGAAAAAATCTTTTGAATTTTAATAATTTAATTATTATTTTTCTTTATTTTTTAATGTGATGAAGAGATGAATATAAATAATGTTATATATTAATAATAAGATAAAAGGGGAAAATCTAGAATGATAAAGAAAGCCTTACAACATTTGATTACTAATCATTCATTGAATAAATATTAAAATATATAATAATTATCATAATATTATTTTTTTAAATTATGTTATAATGAAAAAAAATTAAAAATATTTTTCTTAAAAATATGATATTTTTTTTAAAAGAAATTAAATGAAAGAACTTCATTTTTATTTTTTTTTAAAGTTAATTGACTTAAAATTATTTTTATTAAATATATATTTTAAATAAAAAGTATATTATTTATTAAAACATATGAAACTTAAGTGCAAATGTAAAAATACTAAAAATATCGTTAGTTAAACAGTTTGTCTTTTGATTATTTTGTGTATAACAACTCAATTGCATTTGGCCAATCAGTGTGGAGAAAAATATATTTTAGAATTTATAAAGTTAAAAAATATGCATCTATATTTTATGAGAACAAAATATATTTTAAAAACAGAATAATAGTTGATTATAATTGGTTAAAATCAGTTTTTTTAATAACTATTTAAGTCTTACAAAAAAATCATTACAATAGTATTGCCTCACAGCAAGTACTAATAACAAGTACCAATAAAAAAACCATGAGCAAATTATCTTTTGTATTGATTTTCAAGAATTAAGAGTTACAACAATCTTTAAAACTGTACTTCAAAAATGACTTAGAGTTGCATAAAACAACCAAGTTGTAGAATCCTACTTGAAGACAACTTATAGTAAGTTGCATAAAACAACCAAGTTGCATAATCCTACTTGAAGACAACTTACTAAATATAGTAAGTATGACTCACAAAACTACATGTAAAACACATGTTGAAATTACTATTTATAAAAAGTTTCCTATAAAAGTCTCAAAAAATTTTGCGCCTCTGCCAAGATGCTTATAGTCCAAGATGACTCAACCAGTACAAACTAAGAACCCAATTTGGACTTCACATTCCAACAATCATTGCAAACCTTGCAGAAAAATCGTTGCAGCTATGTAACATGTTAATTCTGAATTAATTGACTTACAACAATCTTCATTGTATTCTGCATTCATGGGTAGAATAATTATTGAAAAGAAATAAATTTATGAACATCATGTTCTTGGTATTAAAAGAAATAAATGGTAAATCAGTTTTATTAAATAAGTTAAAGTTTAGAGGTATTTGATGCATATAAAAAATATTGAGAAGAAAAAAAATTAAAATTGATAAAACTACTTTTAGAGACAATAATACTTTATATTTCCATACCAAACAAGTAATAAGATATCAAACAAACATTTATTTTTGTTTCTATGATAATTTACATGTTATAAATAATAAATACTATACTATAGTCAGTCTCAATTTGTCTAAACTAACTCATTGTTAAAATCATACTTAAAATACAAAGCAACAGTTATATCTGATACTCAAAAATAAATTTATAAACTTTGTGAGCATTTATCATTTCATTAATCTGAGACAAATAGAAGATGTCAGAATCTGTTTGAGTGGGTGGAGTTTCATTTTCTCTGTAGGTTTGGTGGCCTCCTCCAACTTTAGAAGGCAGGCACATGCACTTTGTTTCTATCAGCCAGATTGGAGACCCAAGCCTTAGTCCTTTCAAGAACACTCCAATCAGATAATCATCATGATATCTCAAAATTTGTGTAAAGATTAGAAAGAGAAGAGAAAACAATAACAAAAATAGAAAAGCAATAAGAAGAGACAACACACGATTTATCGTGGTTTGGCAAATATGCCTACATCCACACTCAAAGTAGGGAATAACTTCTATTAATCAACTCTCAATACCAATACATACATGACTGCACTCAGTCATTTATACAATCACATTTAGATGTGAAATGAATAGTTTGGGGAAGTCGAATGGTCATGTGACTGTTGGGCTTCACATCCCAACAATCTCCCCCATGAAGGCCAACTTGCACAGCCAATGCACTAGCATCCCTGCTTCCATTTTTGAAATTCACATTAAAACAAGTCTGCTAGATTTTAGCTTCGTGAACTCTTGTTCACATATGCTTCGAATCAACCTTTTCCAAATCAAAGTAGAGTTAAAAACTCTATCAGGCACAAACTCACCCATTATGCCAAAAACCGAAACACCACTTTGTCCCAGTTTAAAATACATTTCTTCATCACCATCACCTGAACTCCCCCGTAATAGAATATCTACCAATTCACAATTACTGGATTCTAATATCCAAACATAAAACTCAGACCTTACAAGGAACAAAACAATGGCATTATTTTCATCATCAAATAGCTCCATCAGATTGTTATCACGAGTTCAAGTTCCCTCACCCTCAGGGTGTTCATTATCGACGTTGGCACTATCATCCACATCCATCCAATCAGGTTGGTGAATGTCAATGCATTCTGGTCAAGATAAAACATCTCCTCCTCCATTAGAATAAGCATTAACAGATTAAATAACATTTTCATTCACTCCATGTGATGCCTGAAACCACTTGGAGCGATGCCCATTGTCCTCTACTCCTGTCAATGGTCACTTTCGCTTCAAACCAGAAAACTGACTTTTATCATTTACTATGTCATCTAAATCCATAGGCTCATAGGCTTCTATGAAATTATCTGCACAAAGGTTGTCATCATTATGGGAGTGCCTCTTTATTTTCGCCAAGGCCATGCCATCCGTAGAGCTCTTTGAAGCCAAAATTTCTCCTAGGCCTCCTTGCCCTGCTACCTCACTCCAATCTACACCCTCCTCATCTTAGGAGTCAACAACAGATTCAGCTTGGGTCTCGAATGGCATAGACTCTTCCTCCCACAATCTCTTGAGTTCATCCTCTTCAACAACAACCACTTTTTCAACATCTTTCAGCTTAGAAATTCCAGCATCTATACAGGGACTATCATGGCGTTCAACCTTCACCACACAAATCCCAACAACTTCTCAGCCATTAACACTTTGGCCAATAAGTGCCAAGGCTGGCTCAAGGGGAGAGCAAATAAGAATCCCAACATCCTTTTCCTTTGTTGGATTCTCCTCTTCAACTGAGTCCCCTTCCTTCTTCTAGCCATCCCACCAATGTATGCGGCGTTTGAAGCATAGTTTTACATGGAATGTAAAACTGCCATAGAAGTTATAAGTTTTACCTTCTCCTTCTTCCTCCATCTCCGCTCAAGCCAACATGACTGTGATACCAATTGTAAAAATTAAAAAGAGCAGAGAAAACAATAACAGAAACAGAAAAGCAATAAGAAGAGACAACACACGATTTATCATGGTTTGGCAAATATGCTTACATCCACACTCAAATCAGGGAATAACTTCTATTAAATAACTCTCAATACCAATACATACATGACTGCACTCAGTCATTTATACAATCACATTCAGATGTGAAATGAATAGTTTGGGGAAGTCGAATGGTCATGTGACCGTTGGGCTTCACATCCCAACAATTTGTTCTAGAGATTCCAATATAGTCTCTGGATACATCATCAAAGTTGAATTTAGATCATCCAACGAAATTCAAGTAAAATATCTCACATAACTTATAAACATAAATCATTAACAATACTTTTATATTGTAACTCATTTACAAAATAAATTAATTTTTTATGTTAAACAAAAATTAAAACAAAATATTCCCAAAGATTAGCATAAAGACAATCACTCCGCTACTTCAAAGTGGAAAGTGAAGTGACAATTTTATCTTTTAATATTTTCTCCAAATATTAAAAATATAGAATTAAGTGTAAAGATTTCTATGAAAATATTACTGAAAAAAGCATATTTAAGAATCATTCGAGGCTCCATAGATCCAGGAGTTTAAGCACTGAATTTCCAACTCTACTAATAAAACAAACACAAACACGATGTCACACCCAACTAATTGAACCAAACAAATATAAAGGAAGTTGGAGAAGGATCTCTAATTCGGTAGATAAAAACAAAGTGCATGTGCGTTGGAGGAGGTCACCAAACATTCAGAGAAAATGACACTCCACTCACCCAAACAGATTCTGAAATTATAAATGCCCACAAAGATCAGTCCATTCCATCAGTAAATGAATGTCTGTCCCATTGGGAAGCCATGAAAGAGGTGAGGAAGCTAATGAATCGATTCAGGGAAATTGAGAAAAAGCAGCAGAATGATGCTCTTTTTGGTTTCATTTTCCTGGATCGATTCATCCACTTTCTCTCCCTTCCATGACATCCGCACGAGGCCAAATCTGATCTCCATAGTAATCTTCACACTTAGAATTGTTTTTAAGAAGATTGACAGATATTGTGAAAATGGCTGGGTTCTGAAAGTACGTCTAGATAAACATGGATTTTAGTTATATGGTTATTGATTCTGAAGCTGGTAAGTTTATTGGGTGTGAGCGTTTTGATCTTTATTTTCTGTAAATCAAACTTCTTTTATTCTTGTGATCTAGCATTTTGATCTCTGTTTTCTATAAATCAGAAAAAATTAATATTTTGAGTCTTATTCATTCTAAGAGAACGAAGAAAAAATCTTATAACTTCCTGATGAGAGAAATAAGTGAATGAGTATTTAACTTTTACAAGAAGTGTAATTGTATTAAGTAGGTTTATAAGATTAGGTACAATGGTAAGCTGCAAAGGTTCAGATTTTGAGGCTTCCAGATTATTTTATGAATCTGTTCAACACCAAAGATGATGTTGGAATCATAATTCATGCAGAATTGTAGACTTATGCAGTTAACTGGAGTTAACTGCAGTTTTGCACTTATATTTGGAATGATAAATATATAATTTCTAAATATAATTTGTATGATGTAGTTAACTGGAGTTTTGCATGAGTATGCATGTGACTGCTTCTATTTTTAGCTGCAAAATCTTTATTTATTGAGGCAATTTTAATGCATTATTTGTCTCTGACCCTTTTGATCCGTATCATGTGATCAAAAAATTGTTTAGGATCATATGAACAAGAAGTTTTTAGTGTATTCAATCTGAATGAATAAAAATTTATATGTTATTTGTGTTATTATTTACTGCAGCAATCAATTTCTTTTCTGTGTATTCTATTCATTGCACGTGTTTTCAGATTTTTCAAAAAGAGTATATTAGATAACATGAAATGCTGATTAATTGTATATTTAAGAAACATACATGAAATGCAGATTAATTGTATATTTAAAATTCTACTTTTAAGTGTAAGATTTGTATATTGAAGAGCATGAAATCATTAACTTTTTTGTATAGTGCATGAAATCAATTTTGACCAAGATTAAGCTTGGTGATGATAAAAATTGAGGTTGTAGCTATAGGAGGTATGGTGGTGAATACTAGAGAAAACAAGAAAAGTGTTAATGATATTCATTATAATCCACAATGAAAGGGAAGAACCTTGGTTTACTTCTGCATAGTTATGTGTGGGGTGTTTAGATGAGCTGAAGTTAGTTGGTTAGCTATGGCCAAGGGAATGGATTGTGTATGATTTTCAATCATTTATAGTTGGGGATGGAAGATTGATGTTTATAGATGTTTTCTTATAATGCTTTGTAGCATAATTGATTTTTTTGGTGTCCTATGGGGCTATGTTCGATGTTGCATAATCTTTTGGAGTGTTGGAGTTGTGTGTAGGGTTATTAGTGGGTAATTTGAGTTATTGTAATTTATCTAATTTTCACATTGTCCTTTTCTTCAAGGGCTTCATGGTTGCTATGTTAAATGTGTAGGTGTGGGTTAGAGTGAAGTGTTATTTATCTTACATGATATGTAGCTCTTTATATGTTGTTATAAGGCTATATAGAGTGTATTGATTAATTGATTTATTGAATAAATATTGATATGTACTTTTGGAGGGTTGTCCTCATAAATATATTTGATTTATGAACTTGGTAAAATTCCTAGACTATATTCCAAGTAACCATGTAATAATCCAAAAATAATTTTCTCTATGTACATGTGTGATTCCTATACTTGGATCTTGAATGTATCATAGAGTAATAATTCTCAAGTATGATTCAACATTATAAGAGAAGGATATTTTGTGTCTATAAATTGTAGAAAGGTGTAGCATAGCCAAGTAGTTATATGGTTAGATGTTTCCATGGCCAGTAATGATTACTTAGGAGGTATTGTGCTACAAATTCTCTCATGTCACCCTTATTGATATGTATGGTTTAAGAACTAGTTAGCTTGACATAGTTGTAAAGTGTTGTAAAGGGTTTCTATTAATATTTCTCTTAATACATGTGGGATCTTCTTGATTAGAGATGAATGTTAAAGTATGCTTGTATGTGAATGTTTCATTTTCTTATATTTATGTAATTTAATATCTCTCATTGTATTGAAACCCCATACCACTATCCTTCTTTCTTGTATATTACGTTTCTAATTACCTTTCTTAGTGTGGGAATAGTTATTAGTTACTACTCATTTGCATGATTTAGTAATATAAACCAATTGATGTCTTAAGTAGGCTCAAATTGACATATTTTCTCACATGATCATGCTAGTGTTGCCTCGAAGATGCACATGTGTAAGTAATGTTAGGGGAAATAATCAAGAGTTTTATTAACCTATTTATATTCATGTTTCCATGTACATTCTTGTGTCAAAAAGTTTAATAATGAAGCCTTAAGGCCTAATTATGGATGTCAATAGAGTATTTGAGTTAACGATTATTTTTTTTGTCTCTTTAATATCTTATATGATATCTCAAGGATCACCCTACCAAGATTTGTGGATCTTAAAGAAAAAGATGATTATCCCTATCTCATCACTTACCCTCTAAGTTCTCCAATATATTTTCGATTTGTTTCTACCCCTATACTTGTGTAGTATGATTGCCTTCTACATAAGTATTGTGTGTCTTTCCTAGAAAATAAGAGCTACAATTTTGTGAGCCACCAATACACTTGAATAAGATTCAAGATATAAATGTTCCCCTCAACTTTTAGGTGGAAAATTAATCAAATAACTAAAAATAATCATATTTGTCTTGAAGTATAAAATTTGACTGATTGAAAACAAAGTGAGGTGGGTTGTACATCAACTAACAAAATCAATTCTAAAGAAAATTATATGTTATTCCTTTAATAGAAACATGACCATGATATTAGATTTTGAAATCAAATTATACTATAACTAAATCTAAACTTTGATATGTACAACCAACAACTTAGAACAATAATTGTACTTTGTCATCACTACTAAATACATAGTAAAAATTACATCCTCAAGAAAAAATAAATCAACCCCACATGATACATTTATCAGAACACATACAAGCTGACCAACAAAACTAGAAATAATTTGTGCAAATACATTAAAAAACATCCATGCTACCCATGATTAAGCAACAACTTGTTAAAAATAACCCCTTTACTATTTAAATTTTCTCACCTTTTTTGCAGCTCAATTCTCGAATGACTACAACTTTCTTCCTTGTTCATGAATTTGTTTTTAAATATGAATTGATCTAGCACTATTTGATTTTATGATCTTCTTATAAAATTATGGTCATGAATTTATGGCACAAAAAGATCATTTAATTACTTTGCTTTGGAGATCCGAGTGCACCTTTATAAGACATGGGGAATCCATCTTGTGTACCATGCATCAAATTTATGCACATTAGATGTAAACTGTTCATTTGACAACTTCTAGATCTCTTCCCATTGCACAAATTGTAGAGTTTAATTTAACCTAATGGTTGTTAAGCATCATTTGTTGCTTTCCTGAGCACTAGGACTATATTGGCATTTCTTGTATAGATGTTGCGTAGTCTTTGAAACCTATGCACTACCTTCTAATATATGTGCTATGCAATTTCAATTTTATTCTTTCCTTGATAGGACTTTTGGCTTGCTATGTTGGATCCCTTCCTTTTATATTGCTGCGTTCTCACTCTACATCCTCCCCCCCTGTAGCATTTCATTTCTGTCATGTTGGTAGTACTCTTACTTCCTACGCCATGTTTATTTCCCTGGATTTGTTCATTTTTGCATTGGTTTTGTATTGTTTCTCTATGTAATTTTGATATAAAATTAAACGATATAATACATATTATGATTTTTGAAAAGTAATATTAATGATTATATATTTACAAAATGACATTTTTAAATAATTTTATTTATTTTTTTAAAAATGAAGAAAAAAAATGTGAACATTTAAATAGGTGTGAAGGAGATTTCATTAGATTAACATTTAAGCTTAATAGGTTCTATCTAAGAGAATTTGATTTAACTCCCTTCAATCAAACCTTCTTACATAGAAACTTTAAGAAATTAAATCATCATTATTTTAACAATAATATTATTTGTTAATTTGAATGACAATGATAGTATTTTGGTTTCATTTTCCTCATCCATGACATCTCCAAGAGCTCAAATCTAATTTTCATGGTAATCTTGACATTATAGGATGTGATGCACTACATAGCTTGAAAGAATTTTATGCATAGATGAAGATGCAAATTAAATTGGAAAGTGTTGCATACATTATAAGGTTTTAGGTACAAGAAATCATGTGTTTACCCGTAATAATGTGGTGCATAACTTAGTTGCAGTGTTGTGCTTGCAATAGAAAGTGTGTTAGGTGTAATTCATCTATAAATAATTATGCTATATGGATAAACTAATTTACATATATAATCTAGGGTAATAATTGAATGCAAATAATTAAACATAATTTGTCATAACCCTCTTTTAGACCTTGATAAGACTTCTTACTACTACTACTACTACTGCTGCGACTACTACTACTACTACTACTACTACTACTAGTTGTTGTTGTTGTTTTATGAGTAATGTTAGTTAAAGATGATAAACTAAATAAAGTTGAAAAAAATTTAAATAAAAAGAATTTTATTGTGGTGACATGCACATGAGGTCATAAATTACATGGAAATTACTTATTTTCTCAATATATTAATTGATAACGTGGTGTAAGAAAATGAGAAGATTCTAGAAAAGAATTTCAAATTCAAATTTTTGGATGCAATGGACAACTGTAACCCCCACTATAACAAGCCAAAAGGAATATGTCATAGAATATGACAATAATAATTCTGCATGGAATAATTTTGGGAAAGGAATCTCTAAATAAATTATTTATTATTGTAGTGGGAAATGACTCTCCTTTTCTATATATTGAATACTAGATTTTTGAAAAAGGGAGTTAACTATTTTATGTGATAAAGTAGTCTTTTAATTATTAATAAATTTGCTTCAAACTATGTTTTTGATTAAGGATAAAATGGGTTTCAAGGGGACCCAAAACTCCATACAACAATTTTTGAAGGGACCCGAAACCTTCGTATTTTTTATGGATCCGAAACCAACAAAGAAATGCTACAGAAAGATACAACATAGACAAATAGAAGCCCAACCACCACCTAATAATACAAAATAAGCATTACAGCATTGGTGCCATTAGAAGAATGCCTAAGACACCCTAAAAGAAATTAGACAAACATGAACATAGGGAAGAAGGATCTCTCAGCCATAATCATGGGTTTTATCCAAGCTCCCACAACCTTATCCTTGAGAGTGAACCCCACTATGAGCAATATGTTTTTCACTGTCTCCACCTCCAAAGAATATAAATTGAAGAAGATATCAGAAATGTCATCAATAACTCACTTCTGGCCAAATGAATGGGTTTTTTCAACCCCCCAACAACACTTCCAAGCATATCTAGTAGCGTCCAACTCCACCTCAATAGAAGAAAGGTCGAATCCAGCCACTTCCATCTCCCCCTCCATAGAAGATAGGACCACCTAAATAGGGAGAACCAGCGTAACCACAAGATGCAAAACATGAATCACAACAAACAAAGCCATGGAACCAAGAAAGATAGGGAAAAAATAACCCTCATCATGAAGATACCCACGAGTCAAAAGATATAGCCATGGAAGACTAGACCCCATCATTGGAAAATACAAGGGCTTTAAAAGGGCTCCCTTAACCTTCCTCTGAAACAAAATAACAAGGGTTTTCACAAGGATCCCATAACCTATAACGACACCAAGGGGTTTTAACAAGCTCCCCAAACTAAACGCACTAAATTTTAGCATGGCTCCCAAAACCATAATAGTAGAAAACCAAAAAGGCCTCCAGTCATACACAAGAAAATAGAGGACAAGGGGTGATTGTAGAAACCACAACTGCACCCATATCTACATGGGAGGAGAGCTCCAACACCAAAGGGGCAGCCAAAGCATGACCAAAAAATAGCCACCCAATAGAACTCCATACATCCACTCAAAGGCTTACAAACAAAACACATCTCCACCTCTATAGGAGATGGAGTCCCCTTAATACACAAAGTTGTAGACAACCCATGAGAAGGAAAATAGAGAGAGTACTTAGGAAAGACAACATGGACAATCCCATTAACAATTGAAAAGGACGGGAGCCAAAGCCCTCTAAGTCCTTTGACAATCGGCACACCCAAAAAAAACAAAGGCCCAAGCAAGAAGTAGCAAAGAGCAGCAAGTGAAAAGAACCCCAACTCAGACTAGGGGCACAAAAAATCCTTACCAAACTGAATGCCAATACCCAAAGTGGCACTTGTACAACTATCCACACAACCACGCACTCCAAACATGATATAAAAAGAGGGCACCCACAACTAGGTTATCAGAGAACGAGCCAGAAGGGAGAACACGAGAAGCCGTCACTGCCCCACACACACCCCTACACACAAAACACGGAGCTAAGCCTAAAAAGGCCCAACCCACTAGCCAAGACAAAGATAAAGGGCCAACAAGAAGTCCCCTCCAACCATCTGCATCTGGGTTATCTTTGCCTCCCTGAACGTCCCCACCTACAGAAACCCTAAGATCACTCCCTATTCTCCCTCTGCACTCCATCTTCGATACTCTTGGAAAAAAGATTGCTTTTAACTATGTTAGTTGTAGAAGAAATTTTGTAAACATATTTCATAGAATGAGATAGGATTTTAGAGGTTTGGGAGAAGATCTTTACAAGGTTGTAGGAAGAGGATTGAAGGAGGATAGCTGGAAATCAAGAGCAAGGATTTCATAGTTTGAATCAACAATAAGGATTACACTCATCTTGCAGATCCAGGTTCCAATCTTCCTTTCTTTCTTGATGCTTATTTTCATGTTTTGCAAAAATGGGAAAAGAAGGGGAGGGTTTTTATTTGCACGCATGTTTTATTTTTTTCTATGAGAAAATGTAGATGAAAAACATAATTTAAATAATATACATATTTTGTTTAAATCTGAAAAAGATGGGTTAAATAATATAAGAGTTTCATTTCTCATCTTTCTTGAAAAATAAATTCTCCTTTATTTTAGATTTTGATAGGAAAAAATTATTTTCTTGTATCCTAAAGGTTTAAAAAAAATAAAAAAGAACATATATTTATAAATAAAATATCAATTAATGTAGATTTAATTAATTAAGAATTTTTTTTATAATAAACAAAATTCAAATAAATATAAAAAGAAATAGATATATGTGTGTGTGTAGATATCCAAATCAAATTGTATTGAATTTATGAATACAAAAATAAGCTAAAAATAAGAATAATTATTTTGAAAATAATAAATATACAAAAATAAATGTAATTGAATTTAAATAATCTCTAATATTTAAACTAGAAAAATTACTAAATGACTCAAAATCATAATCTAAATCAAATATTCAAAATATTTAAATCAAATTGACAATTATATTACCAATTAATTAAATAAATATAAAAATTTAAAACTAAATTATAATAAATAATATAAATTATTTTAAATTAAAATGTCACTTATTTAAAGAACATAAAGAATAATACAAATCAGTGAAAATTTTAGTGGCTAATAATTGGCTATTTTTTTATTTTTACAAATTTTTATTTTAGTGTTATTTAAATCGCTAGAGGATTTATTTGTTTGGTTTTTTTTAACTCAAGGATTCGCCACTTTATAATTTATTGTAGAAATCTAAATTAATTCGCCAATAATATATCATAATTATTACTTACTTTAGGTTATATCAACAATATTTAGTTGCCACCATTGATTTAAAATATAATCTAATGACCTTTATTGTATTGGCCTCAATGAAAATCAATAGTCTAAAATCAATTTTGTAAATTGAGTGATTGAACCTTTGACTCAAGCATTCAAATTTCAATTCAAAATTGTACTAGTCATTATGAGCTGGCTTGGTATTTTTTTGTAAAACATTTAACTATATTTTGGTATTTAAAGAAATTTATGGTTAAGATGGTGGCACAAGGAAATAGTGATTCTAGACATATTTTAGCTTTTAAGATAAAAAATAATGCATTGCATCAAAACCATTTAAATCACAAATGCATATTTATATATATGTTATTTTCAAGTACACTTAGTGTCTTAAGTTAGTATATCAAAGGGCTTTACATAGGATAACTTGCCTTAATGGTCTAGTAATTTCCCCAACAATGTTTGTAAACACTACCTTGGTAGATTTAGGCACAAGGAATGTGAAGGGTAACATATCTCTACAAATTTTTCCAAGTCCTTCCCACTTTCAACCATGTTCATCCAATGAATGAGATCGATGTTGTGGCACTTAGGTTCAAACATGAGGAATTGAAATATTAACCACAATGAACTTTAAGACTATACAAAGATCAAGACAATTTCTAAAATAAAAGTGTTAATTTATGTGCCTATGGAACATAATCATAGCATGAAATCAATAATGTTACTTCATCATTATTCCCAAAATTAAGTGTATCTATCATCTACATTTCCAAATATTCATGTTTTATCTCTATCAACCTACTGTTAACTTAATTTAGGTTAATATTTTAGAAAATGGAGCACATGCAAGGGGTAGGGGCAGCTAGGACTGCTGGAGATGCTGCAGGGGAGAAGGACAAAGGCAACCCAAATGGTGGGTAGGATGTCATGGGTTCCTTCATGATCCTACTCTCGTCCCTTTTTCCCTTTAACTATTTTGTGTCTAAGCAGAGTGGTTGGTGGTTTCAGACCGGAGAGGGTGTTGCGAGGGTTTGAGGGCATTGGTGTTTTCCCACCATGCTTTGCCTATCGTCAGCCAAAAATCATTTGGTCATTTGGTGAACTGTAGTGATGATGGCTCCCCATGGTATTTTTGGGGTTCCCTGCAATGATGTGTCTTGGGATGATCTCAAGGTTGGAGAAGCCCCTTTTTGTGCTTGTTCTCTCCTCCTTGTTTAGGTTTTGGCTTCTAATGTTTTGGGTCTTAGGGTTTTTTTGCCCATTGTTTCTCTTTTTCCTGCTAAGAATGAGATGCTCTTTCTATAACTTTGGCTCAAGGCCATGAGGGTGGGAGTGTTTTCTGCTCCCTCAATCTTTGTTGAAGATCTATTGAGGGGTTTTCCTCTTCTACATAGTCATTCTTTTGTTTACAGATTCTATTGGTATGCCCTCTCTATGTTGCCTAGATTTTCTCCAGCTTGTGAGGTGGCCCTTCCTTATTCACAGGTGAAGAAGGATAGTGTTGGAGAAAACCTCTCTCCTATGGAGGTGGAGTTTTTTACTACCATGGAGGTTGGGTGGTGTTAGTGGATCGATGGTGTTGTCCTTTTTCTGGACTTCTAGGGTTCTAGAGGATCTCTTTCTCCTTGATCATTAGGTTATGGGGGCTTGTCAAAACCCTTTGTTCTAGCTAAGGGAAATGGGTTTTTTCTTAAGTTGCTGGACTTTGTTCTGTAGTTGGAAGTTGTTCTTCTTGCGGGCTTCACCCTGGTGGTTATGAGTTCCACTGCTAAACCCATCTCTTCAGGCTATGGGAGCCTGGTTTTTCTTGAGGTAGGTTATTTTCTGGTTGACGGATCCACGCTTTCAAGCTCTCTTGTCTTCTCCTATAGAGGTGGAGTTTTCAGTGGTGTTTGTTTGCTTGGATGTTGTTATTCTAAGGCCTCTATTTCAGCCCAAGGTGGTTGAGGGAGCCACTTCAAAACCTTTTTTTGTGGTTCTGGGAGCCATTTCAAAACCCAGGTGTAAGGTTAGGGAAGCCTTTCAAAATCCCCTTGTTTCTTTTCAACATGTTTTATCTTTTATGTTTAATCTTGTTTGGTTGGAAGCTAATAGTTTTCAAGGGCCCAGTTTAGACAGTGGTTGTTTTTGGGTATGGGCTAGGTTGCTTTTTTGGTGTTTTGATTCTTTGTCTCAGGTTAAGGGAGTTGGGAACATCCCTATTGTTTGGCTGAGGGTTCCTGTTAAACCTCGTCACTATTTCTTAAGGTTAAGGTTGTAGCCTTTTTGGTGTGGCCAACATTTTTTGTCTTGATCATATCTTAAGTGTCTGGCTGGCTCTTTCTACTTGTGGCAGTGTTGGTGTTCGGTTGGCTTTTGTCAGGTTAGCTGTGTTAGGGCTGTTGGTTTTCATGGTTTGATTTATGTGGCAGCGTTATTCTATGGGTTCCAGATTTTGGTAAAATCTGAGGGTTTCGGGTCCCTTCAAAACCTATTGTAAGGGGTTTTGGGTCCCCTCAAAACATGTTTTCCCATAATCAAAAACTTAATTTAGGTTAATTATGTTTAAATATTTAGATTCAATTATTACCCTAGATTAATTATGTAAATTATTTTATCCATATAATTACAAACCAATTATATACCCAACACACTTTTTATTGCATACACAACACTACAATTACTATGCACCCCATTATTATAGGTGAACGGATGATTTCTTGTATCTGAAACCTTACAATGTATGCAATACTTTCCAATTTAATTTTCATCTTTGCCATAGTCCATGTATGCATAAAATCTTTCAAGCCATGTAATGCATCACATCCTATAATATGAAGATTACCATGAAAATTAGATTTGGGCTCTTGGAGATGTCATAGATGAGGATCAATGAAACCAAAATACTATCAACCAAAAGTATCATCTACCCCCTTCCAACTGGAGAACATATTCTATGCTAAGGGAGGCTTGTCTCTATCTTCAACTCACCAAACCATGTGATGAGGTTGTAGACAAATATAGATCCTTGACCTAGGTGGATGGTTTCCCACTAATGAATACCAAAGATAAAATGGTTTATGGTGCTTTTTGTTCTAATTCTGATTTGATTATTCATGTTAACTCTCTATGGCACTTGAATTGTAGTAATGATGAATGACAAAAAGTCTTCACTTGGTTATGGGACAAAAACATTACACCTAAAAAGAAAGGCTCCAAAGGGCTTTTTAACCTTCATAGACTTCCTATTGAATCTAAACAACAAGATATTGATGTGTAAAATTTGCAAGGTTGTTGATTTTTCTATGCATATGTTTTTTATTGTACCATTGCTAAGGAAATTTGGAATATCTTTGGGATTAATATTTCTATTGGTTTTAATTAGCATGATGTTGTATCTGGTTACATTAAATGCATTAAGAAAGAAAGTAATCTCTTCTAGTCCCTCTTATCTTGTGAAATTATTTGGACTATTTAGAATATTAGGAATGAGGAATAGTATCAAGGAAATGATAGGCTTATTATGGAGTCTCTAAGGAGACTCATTATTCAAAATATTGATTGCAAGTTTCCATTGTAATGAGATTTGCAGGAAGAAGTTTAAGAAGTTTATAGAAGATGGTATTACCAGGTTCCACCTATCCAAGTTGTCACATGGATATATATGGTCCAAATTCAACATTGAAAGATACCCCTTTGTCAATGCATGAGAAGCTTTCATGAACATGATTAATGAAGGAAAAAGATAGAGTGCTTGTACCAGGCCCAACTAGTAGTGACATGACCAATGTCATGTTCTCGAAAAAATTATCATTTGGATGGAAGGCCCCCTTAGATAGACTTCCTAGGTTGAACAATAAAGATTATGCACAATCATCAGTTCATTTGTATCTATTTTTATATGAACTATGTTGTATATATCTTACATGTATAGGCCCCATTTTGCAATACAGTACATGGGATAATGTTTTGTACATAAGTCATATTTATATAGTAATGTATATTTTTGTGTTCATTAATGGGACTCTATTAAATAGAGTATAGTTCGATAACATATGTTATTGTAATTATTTTCCCCTTATATTTAATACAAAAACATCTACCTCCTAGGTGTATACACTTGTGTCATCACACTAGCCTATGTGCCTTATCACAATCATCATTCTCTTATAAGTATGGGACTCATATGTTAGCGAGAGACATTATATATATGACCAAATGTTTTCATTGATGGCAGGTGATGTTAGGTATCCCATCTGACAACTTCTAGTGTAAACTTGTGATGTAAAGAATCCACATCGATGATTTTATCAATAATCAAATGATAGGTATTCTCCTGATTAGGTTTATTGGTCATTGTATCTAGGATTGCATTTATTTCTTATTTGAAGTCCTCCTTCCATGCAACAAGATCTTTCACCTGCCCCTCGTTTGGTAAAATTATGGGAATGTTCCACTTCTACGGGCCCTTAAATGACCCTATCTTTTCTGTCAATGCTTTCATTTCTTCCTCCACATGGGGGAGATCTTTGATCAATACATTATAATTTCTTTACATGGTCTCGATATTCTGACGTGACTTAGGGTCATTCTTGATTGCTAAAAGAATTTCTTTTAATTTCTGACCCTTTGGGAACCAGGCAGTCCTAATAGGCTAGAAAAATGAAACAATTTTTTCAATTCAGTCACTCAATTGTGACACCAAATAATAGGAGTGGTGCAAGAGTACCCAAATAAATAAATGAAGCCTAAAGAGTCTAATATCACCCATGAGGCAAAAATATTCATATGTAGTAGGTTGATAGGATTGTGAGTCAATAAGACCCAATTGATGTAAGTCATTGTCATGGTTGTATTTTATAAGCCACCATGGAAAAATGGCCATGTGGATTAGTAGGAGTCTAGGAATGAGTTAGGAAATAAAGATTGGTCTTAGAAATATCAGACCAATCCTTGGAATATGCTGAATACACCTTGGAGTTGCCAAATTTGAAAAGTTCAAGTTGACAACTTTTGTTGTCATTCCAAAATGTTGTAAAAAGGGGTAACTAATCCTCAAATGGTTCTAAAGTTTGAAAAGTGGTTGGAAACCATTAGGGAGGCTATATTATGCCCACTTGCATCGATTCTAGGGTTTTTGTTGTTGAAGTTGTTGAAGTTGGTGATTTTTTGGAGTTTTGGAGCAATACAACATACTTGGAGTTTCTTGAAATTTTGCATGTGTAATGTTCATTTTGACCTATACAGATTGGTGGATACCTAATATTAATTGGATCAATTAGGGAAGTCTCTTACCTTTAATTTAAATCATGTTTTAGGTCTTGAAACAATCGGGTTGTAGAGATCCATCAAAACCTATCCCGATTGGTCACAAAACCTACCAACACCTAGGGTTTCACTGAAAAGATGCCCTTAATCTGACATTTTCACCAGAGGACCAAACAACCTATGGGAAAATTTTAGAGGGGAAATTGTACCATAATATTTTTTTGTTGGTTTTCAGCGACGCTCCAAGCCCGTGGATATTTAATTGACCCTAGGTGGGCATCTCTATGTGACTGTCTAAACTGTGGAAGTGAAAATCACTTGCAGTAGATAAAGGAGATGGGATCAAGTTCTGAAACCTTGGATTTCATGGTTTGACACCTTAACCCACCTTGGAGAAGTGTTTTTTTATTCATAGGACTAATACAAGGGGTACTTTCTTTGTAAATTAAGCCTAATTGTCTTAATTAGGTCTGAAAGGACAGTAAGGTTACAAACCTTTCAAAATTGGGGTTAGAGTCTAAGCCTTTGGGTAATTATATAATTTGATAAAGGGTATCTGAATATTCCCTTAGTTTTTCTTTTCCTTTTAAATTTTATTAAGTTGTGTGTGGAGAACTCAATCAGTAGGGCTATTAGTCAACTGGTAGGGCTACTAGACAAATAGCAAAGTTGTGAGACAAGTACCCCCTAGCACATTTGAACATCAGACCTGATGGGTTTTTTGAGTTGTTTGGACCACCATTAGACAAAATCAAATAAGTTTCCATCCTACTAGTACCAAAAGATTGTGTACCATTCACACAAGGGTTGAGTGTTTCCATCCCACCGATATTGGAAGATACTAATCTTTTATGGATCCAGTCACACAAATTGTTCTGTGAGTTGAGAACTTGGTAGGTGTGTTGTTTGACACCTAAAAAAACAAAACAACTTGGTCTGGACATAGTAGTTGTGGGTGAGAGAAGGTTATCACCTAATTTTTTTCCTGGCTCTACATCATATTGGTATCAGAGCGAGTTGGAACACTTGGGGAAAGTGATTTTGGGTGTATGTCCACAGAAGGAAATGATGAAGAGGCTAGAACCAAGCCTCCTAAGAGTATGTCTCAATATTCCATCAAGAAGTTATTTGAGGATAAGTTTGAAAATAGAGTGAGGGAGTTAGAGAAGGCCAAGGGCAAAGGAAAGGAGGGTGAATGTGACTCTAATGGAGAAGAAGAACAAGGGGGAGAAGAAGAAACCCCAAGGAAGTAATCTGAGTTACCTGCAGATCAAAAGAACATTTGTTGAGATCCTAAAGTCCATTGATAGATAATCCTCATTAAGTAAAGATGGAATCCCTATGTTTAGTGGGAAAATGAATACAAAAGAAGTGATGGATTGGATTGAGGCATTGGACAACCATTTTGAATTCAAGGAGACCCCTGCAAATAAGAAGGTTATCTTTGATAAGTCCAAGATGAAAGGAGAAGTGCTCACTTGGTGGAATTACCTCCAAGGTGAGAGGGTGAAGGAAGGTAGAGGTATGATAACCTCATGAGATAGAATGTTGGCAAAAGCGAAAGTACAATTCATCCTAGTAGAATATGAAGTCAAAGTCTACAAGAAGTTACAAGGTTTGAGACAAAATGACCTTGATGTGAGTACATATACTAAGGAGTTCTATAGGTTGAGTCTAAGAAAAAAACACCGCGAGGAGGAACCTGAGAAAGTGTCAAGATATCTTAGTGGATTCAAATATAGTATCCAAGATGAGATCAACATACTAGCATCAGAGACAGTAAAGAAGTGCTTTCAACTAGCACTAAGGGCAGTGGAGAAGCTAAAGAGAAAGAATCATCAGAATAACAAAGGTAGAGAGGGCAGAAAATTTAGAGGTAGAGGCCATATGAATGGTAGAGGACAGAGTCCTGGGCCACAAGGAGAGGCTAGTAAAGAAAGTCAACATGGAGATGGTAACACAAGAGGGCATTTCAGAGGAAGAAGACCCAATCATAGAGGTAGATCTGGTGGAAGAAGCTCGGATCCTTTCAGATGCTACAACTGTGCAATCAAGTAGGTCATACTGCAGCCAAGTGCCCTAAGAAGACCAAATCAATCTCCCAATGACAAAGAACACATTTTGTTCAAGACATTGATTGTCAGAGTGTGAATTCACCTGATTCCTATGGACTTCCAGAGAGAGGAGAAGCCTTGATCATGAGGAGAACATTGTTGAAGGTACAAAGAAATACTGAACCTCCATAAAGGAAGAAACTCTTCCAGACCACATGCAAAGGAGGAGGCAAGGTATGTAAGGTTATAATAGATTCAAATTCAACTGAAAATTTAGTATCCTTAAAAATGGTAGAGAAACTAAAATTGAGAAGAATTCCTTATCCATTTCCATATAAAGTTTCTTGGCTTACTAAAGGAAAGTAAACCTTGGTAGAGGAACAATCATGGGTTGAATTTAAGATAGGAGCATAAAAAGAAAAAATTCTATTTCATAATGTTGAGATGGATGCATGTCATCTTATTTTTGGGAGGCCATGGAAGTATGACCTCAAGGCCCATCATGATGGACACGAACACCTACTCTATCACCAAAGATGAAAAGGTGATTGAGTTGATACCCCTTCCTGATAATAGTGAGGATTAGAAGGAGAAGGAGGCCAAAATCATGATCATGGAAGGAAAAGAGTTCTTCAAGGAAATCAAGGAAGAAGGAACACCTTGTTTTTCAATGATGTCAGTGCCAAGGCAAGAAGAAGTGCCCACTACAGATGGCAAGGTAGAAAAGAAAAGGGTGACAATGCCTAAGGAGGTGAAGGAAATGTTGAGAAATTACAAGGGCATAGTTGCAGAAGAGTTTCCAAGGACCCTAATACCAATAAGGGAGATAACCCATTGGATTGACTTCATTTTTGGTGCCACCTTACCAAACAAGCTAGCCTACAAAATGACTCCCCCCAAAAAAAAGAAAGTTGGAAGTCAAATCCAAGAGCTTCTTGATAAAGGTTTGATAGGGAAGAGCTTGAGCCCTTGTGTTGTCCCGATTGTCTTAACACCAAAGAAGGAGGAAACATGGAGATTACACACTAATTCCCAGGCCATTAACAAGATAACCATTAGGTATAGATTCCCTATGCCTAGAATAGAAGATTTGCTTGATTGTTTAGGAGGTACAAGATATTATTTCAAGATTAATTTAAAAAGTGGTTATCACCAAATAAGGATTAGAGTAGGTGATGAGTAGAAAAATTATTTTAAAACAAATGAAGGATTGTATGAATGGAGGTTGATGCCATTTGGGTTCCCAAATTCCCCTAGCACTTTCATGAGACTCATGAATGAGGTGTTGAAGGAGCTCATTGGTAAGTTTGTCATAGTATATCTAGATGACATGCTAGTGTTTAGAAAGACAAAGGAGGAGAAACTATAACATTTGGATATGGTCTTAAGAAGGTTGAATGAAGAGAAACTAATGATAAACATAGAAAAGTGTGTGTTTTTGCAGGAAGAGCTGACCTACCTTGGGTTTGTGATTTCTAGAGGAAATCTAAAAATGGATGTTGATAAAGTGAATACCATTCTCACATGACCAACTCCTAGAAAAATTGGTGATGTAAGGTTGTTTTATGGCCTTGCTACCTTTTATAGGAAGTTTATTAGGAATTTTAGCCAAATTTGTGCTCCCATGATAGAGACCATCAGGGGTGGACAAAAGCAAATTTTCATGGACCAAGGAAGCAGATGAAGCATTTGAAATGTTGAAGAAAAAGGTATCCTAGCAACCGATTCTTACCTTACCTAATTTTGACAAAATATTTCAGATTGAATGTGATGCAAGTTTTTTAGCAATAGGTGCAGTACTAAGCGGGGAAGGTAGACCAATTGTTTTTTTAATTGAAAAATTGAATGATGCTAAAAATAAATATTTTTCTTACGATTTGGAGATGTATGCATTAGTTCAAGCACTAAAGAAGTAGATACACTATTTGCTTCCCAAAGAGTTTGTTGTGTATAAAGATAATCAGGAACAAAGCTTTCTAAATAGTGAGGAGAAACTGAGCCATAAACATATGAAGTGGGTTAAGTCCATTCAAGTCTACACCTTTACAATCAAACACAATAAAGGTTCCTCAAAAAAAGTTGTGGATGCTCTTAGTAGGAGGGCACTAACAATTCTAGAAATCCAGTTGGAGAGTGTGGGAGTTCATTCCCTGAAGGGTATGTATACTACAGATGAAGATTTCAAAGACATCTACAAGGTATGCACTGAGTTTGGTAGTAGGTATCATTTAGAGTATTCTGATTATTTGATTCAAGATGGTCTTCTTTTCAAAGGATGCCAATTATACATCCCAAAATTTTCAATGAGGGATAACATAATTAAGGAGAAGCATAGTGGTTGCATGGGAGGACACTTTGGACTAGACAAAACTCTTGAGTTGGTGAGAACATTTTATCACTAGCCTAAATTGTAGACAAATGTCAAAAAATTTGTGGATTCATGTGTGGTGTGTCAAAAGGCCAAAGGGACAACAAAAAACACAGGACTATAACACCCATTTCCTATTCCTTCAAGACCTTGGGAAAGTGTGAGCAAGGACTTTCTCATGGGTTGGCCAAGAAATCAAAAAGGTTTTGACAATGTTTATGATAACACAATGATGAACAATAAGTACCAAACTGGTACTGAGAGGGGGGGGTGAATCAGTACAGTCACAAAATCTTTTCCCAAACCGGTTTGACTACAAACATTGCAAATGTCTGACAGACAGTAACCCCAGTCTGAAACAGAATGCAACCGATAAGGCTGGGAATGATTATGACAGGCATTAACTGGTTAATCACATAGTTTTCCACTCAACTTAATACTACACTTCCATTTCACCTTTATGCATGAATAGGTAATCTATGATCAGAAATATAATAACAACTAGCTCAGCATGATTTACCTTTGGACACAAATCACTTAAATCATCACATGAAAAATACTACACATGACACACAGATTTTTCATGTGGAAAACCAATTAGGAAAAACAACGGTAGGGATGAATACCCACAAGCTACTTTTGAACTCTTTAGAAGTCCGCTCTATTAGGAGCCTAGTCTGGTTAAAGACTGTTACAACAGGTTCTGCTAGGAACCGATCCTATTAGAGATCACCCGATTAAGGGATGGCTAAATACCTGGTTAAGGGTTAAACCCTGTTAGAGGTTACCTTGTTAGAGGATTTCAAGAACTCAATGAGTTTGAGTCACCTTGTTAAAGGATTTACAACAAGCTGATTAAAGCTACTCGGTTAAGGGATTTTCCAACTGTTGAAGTGAATAAATATCAACAGGTATTACAATGATATGATAATAGCACTCAATGCCTAATGCAGATCTGCTTAAGTTCCTTTCTTCTTCACACACACTATGCAGGAATCAATCCCCTTATTTCATTTTGTGTGGCAAGAATCACATATCTCTTCACTTAGATACACACACACCGTTTGCCAACAACCTCAGCATGAAACACAACATCAACCTTATAGGAAACAGATAGGCTGATAGCATAAACCCTAAACGCTAAACATTTAGGTTAAGCAATTCAGGTGGTTCAATCCTGGCCATTGAACACTTTGCATTTGAATATAACTGTCTTGAACGGATCTCGAGACATTCTCCATTGCTAGTTCTTCACCACTTTATGGAAGCGATAACCCATCAAGCGTTCTCCACCATTTATAGGGACTTTGCACATTCCCGAGGTAGATAGAATCAATCTCCTTCATGCAAGATCCTTTAGGCGCACAAGGATGACATGTCACCATGATCTGATCTTCATTACAGTTCTAACTCATCATACGATGTCATCAGTTGAATCACATAGGCTTGGAACACTTCAACCAGAAACCCTTAAGCTAAGACTACCAATCGATAGTCATACCATGTTAACTCTTCATAGAAAACATTCCATATGTCGGTTCACATTTCATCATATCGGTTCTCTTGGACAAACATACCACTTCACCTATTTCTCAATATACTGGTTCACTTCTTTGCACATATACCAGTTCACCACATTGTACCGGTTCACATTTCAACATATTGCTTGTTCACTCTCCAACACATTGACATCAATGACAACATAATATCATCATGTCAACATACTCTGTACAAATGCCAACAATCTCCCCCTTTGGCATTGATGGTAATATACAAAGATCTCTCTTTCTACATCACATCTTCAATCCATTGCTGTGGATATCTTCTCCGCTTCACATCTTCTCCCCCTTTGACAACAATGCCAAAGTGAAGGCACAAGCTTTCCTGTTCCACTATGCTGCTCCCCCTGAGGAGTAGCATCCTTCAACACATCAATCCAGAAAGATTTGGACACTGCAATACCTGACTGATGTGGAGTACATACTTTCAGTTCACCTCTTGAAGGGGCAACACCCCTAGTTCACCTATTAAATAGGTAAATGAAGCCTTTGGTAGAGGCTTGGTGAATATATCTACTAACTGCTCCTTACTAGAAACATTTTCCAGTACGACCTCCTTGTCCCGAACTTTTTCCCTCAAGAAATGATACTTGAGCTCAAAGTGCTTGGTTCTAGCATGCAAAACCAGATTCTTGGAAATGTTGATTGCACTTGTATTGTCACAAAATATGTGTACCAGTTCAGATACATAAACTTTGAAGCCATTCAATACATGCTTCATCCAAATAGTTTGGGTGCAGTTCATAAAGGCTGCAACATACTCCGCTTTTGCTGTAGAATGAGAGATACAACTCTGCTTTTTACTCATCCATGAGACCAGTCTACCACCAAGAAAGAATGCACCACCAATTGTGCTCTTCCGGTTATCTACATTACCAGCCCAATTAGCACCTGTGAACACTTTCAGGTTGAATTCGTTATTGTATGGATACCATAACCCATAGTCAATAGTTCCCTTCAAATATCTAAGAATCCACTTGACTACTACCAAGTGGGATTCTCTAGGGCTTTGCTAAAACCTAGCAGTAATACCCATTGCATGCGCAATGTCCGGTCTTCTATGTACTACATAATGCAACTTACCAATCATTGATCGGTAATCCTTCTCATTTACCAATGTTGAGTCATCTTCTTTTGATAGCTTACAACCGGTCACCATTGGTGTACCAACTGGTTTACTATCTTCCATGCCAAAGGTCTTCAACACCTCTTTGACATACTTGGACTGAGTAATAAAGATTCCATCTTTCATTTGTTGAATCTGTAGTCCAATGAAGAACTTAATCTCCCCTATGAGTGACATTTCAAACTCCTTCTTCATCTCATCAGCAAATTCATGACTCAATCTTGTCATCACCTCCAAAGATGATGTCATCAACAAATACTTCACAGATCAGAATCTGATCTCCTTCTTATTTCAAGTAGATATTGCTATCTTCACTTGTTCTTTCAAATCCAATCTTCACAAGATGGGGGTGCAAGCATTCATACCATGCTTTAGGTGCCTGCTTCAGTCCATACAAGGATTTATGTAGCCTACACACCATGTCACTGTCTTCTGATAGGGAAAACCCATCCGGTTGCTCTATATGCACCTCCTCTTCAAGTATTCCATTTAGGAATGCAGATTTTACATCCATTTGGTATACCTTGAATCCTTTAAAAGTTGCATATGCAAGAAGCATATGAACTCCTTCTAATCTAGCTACTGGGGCAAATGTTTCTCCATAGTCTTCTTCTTCTTCTTGAGCATGTCCTTTACATACTAGTCTGGCTTTGTTCCTTACCACTATGACATCCTCATTCAACTTGTTTCTGAAAACCCATTTGGTACCAATGACATTTTTGTGCTCTAGTCTGGGTACCAAAGACCATGTACCATTCTTCTCTATCTGGTCAAGTTCCTCTTCCATTGCCTTGATCTAGTCTTCATCTTTATGTGCCTCTTTGAATGATTTAGGCTCAAATTCAGAGATCATACAAGAATTCTCTCTGACCTTTCTTCTTGTAAGGATTCCTGCATCCTTATCTCCTATGATATGCTTTGGATCATGATTTAGTTTGACATATCGAGGAATGCTCTTGACTGATTCCTCTTGCTTTTCTTTATCATCCTCATCTTCATCGACATCAGCGTCTACCAGTGTAGGATCACTATTACTGGTGCTTGGATGATTAGCAACTGGTTCCCAAAAGGTTACTACTAGTTCATCTCTTACTTGCTTACTGTCGGTTTCCTTTGGTTTTCCAAAATTTTCATCAACTCTAACATTGATGTTTTCAACAATTCTCAGAGTCCTATTGCTAAAACATTTGAGAGCTTTTCTCTTGGTGGAATATCCTAGGAGTATTCCTTCATCATATTTTGCATCGAAATTGCTCTGATGTTCGCTCCTCTTGATATAACATCTTCTACCAAACATTCTAAAGTAGCTTACCACTGGTGTCTTACCGGTCCAATATGCATTAGGAGTCTTATCCTTTCCTTTCTTGACGAGTACCCGGTTCATTGTGTATAGTGCAGTGCTCACCGCTTCTCTCCAAAATGTGTGAGCAACTTTTCCTTGGATTAACATAGTTCTAGCTGCTTCAACCATAGTCAGGTTGTTTCTCTCTGTTAAGCCATTCTATTGTGGAGTCTAAGGGGTAGACAGTTGCCTCTTGATGTTGTTCTCTTCACAATATTTGTTAAATTCACCGGAGGTGAACTCTCCTCCTTGATCAGCTCTAAGGCATTTGATTCTTCTAGCACTTTCCTTTTCTACTAGTGCTCTGAAAGCTTTGGCCTTTCCAAAAGCTTCAAACTTATCTTTCAAGAATGTGACCGACATCATTCTTGAGCAATCATCAGTTAGAATCATGAAATACCTATCTCCCTGCACACTCCTAGTTTTCACAGGACCACACAAATCAGTATGCACAAGATCAAGTAAATTATCTACTATGAAAGATTTACCTTTGAAAGTTGAGGAAGACATTTTCCCCAAATGACATTCTCTACACAAAGAATTTTCTGGTTTGCTCAGCACTAGCAATCCTCTGACTGCCTTGGTCTTACTGGCCTTCATAATGTTATCAAAGTTTACATGGCAGAGTCTCCTATGCCACATCTAGCTATCATCAAATCTAACTATAAGACATGTACTTAAATTTGCATCCAGCTGAAATAAGTTACCTTTGGTATGCTTACTGGTGGCCATCAATTCACCATTCTTTCCTTTGATTTTGCACACTACATTTTTGAATTCCAAAATAAGTCCACTATCATTCAACTGGGAAACACTCAATAGATTGTGTCTAAGACCTTCCACCCAATACACATTATCAGCACTTCTCTTTCCATTCAGAGAGATGGACCCTCTTCGTTTAACCATACATGGTGCATCATTACCAAAATGAACCACACCACCATCATATTCTTCCAAAGATAGAAACTTTCTCCGATCACCAATCATATGGTGATAACAGCCACTGTCAATAATCCACTCATTGGAATTATCAAAGCGGGAGACAAGAGCCTTCTTGTCTGACACATCTTCCTTTACTGCAAGAAACACAATATCTTCATTCTCTTCGTCTTCTGATTCCTCATCTGTGACACCTTCATCAACTGCAACAAAATAGTTTCTCCAGTTTCCTCCTTTGAATTTCTTGAACCTCTCCAGTTTTTCCTTGCTGTCACCATTAGGACAATTTATAGAAATATGTCCTATCCTATTACAAGAAAAACATTTCAAAGGGAGCTTACCTCTATACTTACCAGTTCCTTTAGGAAGTTTCCTGGTAATAAGAGCTTCAAATTCCATCAGGATCTCCTCATCATCCATTTCTCTACTCTGACTTGGTTCACCATTGGTGCTTACTTCTTTTCCTTTTCTGGATGGTATAGCAGAAGCTTTAAAAGTTGACCTAGTCTTTTGAACACTACCATCAAAACTATTTATCTCATAGGTTGTCAACTTTGCAATGATGGAGTCTAGGGATACCTTAGTCTTGTCTATTGATCTCAACTCCTCAATAGCAGCAACCCTTATTGCATAGACTAGTAATAAGGATCTCAGAACTTTGCTTACCACAATGGAATCTTCCATTTTACCACCTGCACTCTTGATATCTCCAACAACAGTTTTGATTCTTATTCCATACTGTTGAATGGTCTCACCTTCAACCATCTGCATGTCTTCAAACTTCCCTCTAAGGCTTTCTTCCTTAGCTTGTTTTACATGCTCATCACCGCCATAGATACTCTCAAGAGTGTCCCATACTTCTTTGGGATTATCTTTATCCTGGACATCAATAAACTCAATGCCAGATAAGTTGTTGATTAGAGCTTCCATGACTTGCCCATTCTCCTGTATTTCTCTTTTTTGATCATCAGTGAGAGTACCGATAGGAATAACAAAAGCATTCTCAACATAGTTCTAGTGTTGAGCACCCATGCTTCTAATGTAAATCTTCATTATCTCCTTCCATATTTTGAAGTTATCTCTGTTGAACTTTGGACCTTCCCTCTTCATCATTACAATAGGATCTTTCGCTCAAGTGGTTAAGATCATAAAATAGAGGACCTGGAGGATGCTCTGATACCAATTGATAACACAATGATGAACAATAAGTACCAAACTGGTACTGAGAGGGCGGGGGGTGAATCAGTACATTCACAAAATATTTTCCCAAATTGGTTTGACTGCAAACACTAGAAATGTCTAAGAGACAGTAACACCAGGCTGAAACAGAATGCAACCGGTAAGGCTAGGAATGACTGTGACAGGCATTAACTGGTTAATCACTTAGTTTTCCACTCAACTTAATACTACACTTCCATTTCACCTTTATGCATGAATAGGTAATCTATCATCAGAAATATAATAACAGCCAGCTCAGCATGATTTACCTTTGGACACAAATCACTTAAACCATCACATGAAAAATACTACACATGACACACAGATTTTTCACATGGAAACCCAACTGGGAAAAACCACAGTGGGGATGAATACCCACAAGCTGCTTTTGAACTCTTTAGAAGTTTTCTCTGTTAGGAGCCTATTCTAGTTAAAGACTGTTACAACAGGTTCTGCTAGGACCCGATCCTGTTAGAGATCACCCGGTTAAGGGTTAAACCCTGTTAGAGGTTACCTTGTTAAAGGATTTCAAAAACTCAATGAGTTTGAGTCACCATGTTAAAGGATTTACAACAAGCTGATTAAAGCTACCCGGTTAAGGGATTTTCCAACTGTTGAAGTGGTTAAAGATCAACAAGTATTACAATGATCTGATAATAGCACTCAATGCCTAATGTAGATCCGCTTAAGTTCCTTTCTTCTACACACACACTATGCAAGAATCAATCCTCTTATCTCTGGTCTGGCAAGAATCACGTATCTCTTCACTCAGATACACACACACCATTTGCCAACAACCTCAGCATGAAACTTAACATCAACCTTATAGGAAATAGATAGGTCGGTAGCACAAACCCTAAACCCTAAAGATTTTGGTTATGCAATTTAGGCGGTTCAATCCTGGCCATTGAACACTTTGCATTTGAATATAATGGTCTTGAATAGATCTCGAGACATTCTCCATCGCTCGTTCTTCACCGCTTTATGGAAGTGATAACCCATCATGCGTTCTCCATCATTTACAGGGACTTCACACATTCCCGAGGTAGATAGGATCAATCTCCTTCATGCAAGATCCTTTACATGCACAAGGCTGACATGGCACCACGATCTAATCTTCATTACAGTTCTAACTCATCATACGATGTTGTCGGTTGAATCACACAGACTTGGAACACTTCAACTGGAAACCCTTAAGCTAAGACTACCAATCGGTAGTCATGCCATGTTAAGTCTTCATAGAAAACATTCCATATGCTAGTTCACATTTCATCATACCAGTTCTCTTGGACAAACATGCCACTTCACCTATTGCTCAATATATCGGTTCACTTCTTTGCACATATACCGGTTCACATTTCATCATATTGTTGGTTCACTCTCCAACACATTGACATCAATGACAACATAATATCATCATGTCAACATACTGTGCACAAATGCCAACAGTTTAGTGGTTGTTGATAGGTTTAGCAAGATGACACATATCTTGCCATGTAAGAGCACAAGTGATGCTACATATGCTGCAAACCTTTTTTTTAATGAGGTTGTGAGAATAAATTGTCTACCCTTGAACATTGTGTTAGATAGAGATGTGAAATTTGTAGGGCATTTTTGAAGGACTTTATGGAGGAAGTTAGGCACAAACTTGTCTTTTAGTTCAACTGATCATCCCCAAACGAATGGCCAAACACAAGTAGTCAATAGATCACTTGGAAACTTGTTAAGGTGCCTAACCAAGAAGCATGGTGAAAAGTGGGATTCCATCATCTCCCAAGCATAATATGCCTATAATAACTCTATTAATAGGAGTATAAGAAGAATCCCTTTCTAAATTGTCTATGGGTTGAACCCAAGAGGTGTGCAAGAATTCATAAACCTACCCTCAACTGAACATATCAGTGCTTGTGGAGAAGAATTTGCTGAAGGGATAAAGGAGATTCATGACCAAGTCAGGATGTAATTGTAGAGAAGCATAGAGAAGTACAAGGCATAGGATGAGAGGAAAAAAAATGTACAGTTCCAAGTTGAAGACATGGTATTGGCAAATCTGAAAAATGGGAGATTGCCAAAAGGGAAACACACAAAGCTCATGATGAGGAAGGTTGGACCCTATCAAATATTCAATAATTTTGGGAGCAATGCATATGAAATACAATTACCTTCAGAGATAGGTATAGCCCCAATCTTTAATGTTGCAGATCTGATACCATTCAAAGGTACACGATAGGAAGATGGTACATTCCTAGTGGAAGATGTTGTAGACATCCTACTAGACTTTCCAAGTCAAGGGCCACCCAAACTTGAGAGGATCTTGGAAACCAAGATTGTGAAGAAAACTAGGAACAAGGTCTACAAACAATACCTTGTCAAGTGTCAAGGACTCCATGAGGTAGATGCAGTATGGATGAATAAAGACCAGATGAAGAAACATGGAACTACATTGCAGGAACTCATGTCAAGTGGACTTGAGATTCAACCACTTGGGGGGTATGGTGCAGGAGCACCCAAAGACACAAATGAAGCCTAAAGAGTCTAATATCACTTATGAGGTCAAAATGTTCATATGTAGTAGGTTGATAGGTTTGTGAGTCAATAAGACCCAATTGATGTAAGGCATTGTCATGGTTGCATTTTATAAGCTACCATGGACAAATGACCATGTGGGTTAGTAGGATTCTAGGCATGAGTTAGGCAATAAATATTGGTCTTAGAACCATTATACCAATCCTTGGAATAGGATGCATACACCTTGGAGTTTCCAAATTTGAAAAGTACAAGATGACAACTTTTGTTGTCATTGCAAACTATTGTAAAAAGGGGTAACTAATCCTCCAATGGTTCCAAAGTTTGAAAAGTGATTGGAAACCATTAGGGAGGCTATATTAGGCCCACTTGGATAGATTCCATGGTTTTTGTTGTTGAAGTTGTTGAATTTGGTGATGTTTTGAAGTCTTAGAACAATAAAACATACTTGGAGTTTCTTGAAATTCTGCGTGTTTGATATTCATTTCTGACTTGTATAGATTGGTGGATACCTAAAATAAATTGGATGAATTAGGTAAGTCTCTTACCTTTCATTTGAATCAATTTTGAGGTCTTGAAACAATCGGGTTGTAGAGATCCATCAAAACCTATCCGGACTAGTCACAAACCGTGCACTGAAAAGATTCCCTTAATCTAACATTTTCACAAGAGGACCCAAAAATCTATGGGAACATTTTAGAGGGACCATTGTACCATAATATTTTAATCTTGGTTTGCAGGGAGGATCCAAGCCCATGGATATTGAATTGACCCTAGGTGGGCATCTCTATGTAACCGTCTAAACTATATAAGTGAAAATCACTTGCAGTAGATAAATTAGATCAGATAAAGTTCTAAAACCTTGGATTTGGTGGTTTGACACCTTACCCCACCTTCTAGAAGTGTTGGTCTAGTCGGGGGACTAATACAAGCGGTACTTTCTTTGTAAATTAGGCCTAATTGGCTTAATTAGGTTTGTAAGGACAATGAGGGTACAAACCTTTGAAATTGAAGTTAGAATATAATCCTTTGGGGAATTGTGTAATTTGATAAAGGGTATCTGAATCTGCCCTTAGTTTGTCTCGTCCTTTGAAATTTTATTAAGTTGTGTGTGGAGAACTCAACTGGTAGGGCTACTGGACAAATAGGATAGGTGTGAGATAAGTACCCCCTAGTGCATTTGACCGTCAGACCTGATGGATGTTTTGAGTTGGTTGGACCACCATTAGAAAAAATCTAATAGGTTTCCATCTCACTGGTACCAGAAGATTGTCTACCATTCACACAAGGGTTGAGTGTTTCCCTCCCATCGGTACACCTAAAAAAAAAAAAACAACTTGGTTTAGACATAGTAGTTGTGGGTGAGAGAAGGTTATCACCTAGTTTGTTGCCTGGATTTGCATAAAGGAGGTATGGACCACATCAAGCTTATTTAGGACTCTACTTGAAATCTGCAAAATTTTAGATCTCCTAATCCCTAAATAATTTTTCTTCGGCTCATCGTTTTTCCATTTGTATCTCTTCCTTTGTCTTTTCCATCTCTTTAGTGTTGGGACCCATTGGTGATGTTGAATTTCTCTTAGGCAAGTCAACTTTTAACTTGGAATTTTCAATGAATAACTGCATGTGATCAACATTGAGGGTCACGTGTAAGGCCTTGATTCTTTCATGCTACTTTTCCTTCTCTTTTGTAACTAGTTTGGTGAATTGAGATGGCGACAACCTCTGATGTAGTTGTGTCTACTAGAGTTCTAATGATTGCATCACCCTATTTATGCTCCACTCTTTGTAGTACTATGAGCTTATTTCTATTAGGCACTTTAGACTACAAGGAAAAATATTTTATGATTGGCCTAACCCCAAATGCTTGTTCTCCAAACGCTTGTGCATACATGGGGTCTTCTTGCCTTATTGTATGATCCAAAATGAAAATTTTCTCAAGGTCCCATCTGGGTACCAAGAGGATGCCACTCTTTTTGACTAATTCTCTAGCTTCTTGAGGAGTGCATTTAATGTTTTTCTTATCAAAATTTTGCATTTCCTCCTTAGAAAGTTCCTTCAATTTCTCTCGAAGCCAAAATGATTTAAATTCATATGTATGGATGAAATTGTCACCTGACATGAATTGCCTTGAGGCATTTACCCTCTCATCTATTACCTCATCCTTAGGGATGTGACTTGGGATAATTGCCCTGTCCATATCCATCAATACTTTTGCATCTTCATCTTCTTGGAAAGTATCATGAGGAGTGGAAGGTGGTGGTACACTAGAATCCATCTCTTCACCAATAACATCACCAAAATAGAATATTCTAGCATTCCCCTTTTCAATTTTTCTTACTGCCCCAACAATTGGCTACTCTAGTCTTTAGGGGTCTTGTTGGGTAGCACCCCGTGAAGCTCCCTCTATTATGACTTCCTTCCCTTTGTATCTCACAAGGGGAGTGAATGTAGGCCTCTCTTTAGGGATTCTATTAGTCTTTTTAGCTTGTCTTTGAGCCAACTATTTTTTAATCAATTCATCAAATGATTTGACTTTGCAGGACATCCTGGCAAAGTCATTATGAATATTCATAAAAAATCCCTATAATTCAGGGTCTTGTTCTCTCATCTCTCTCTCTCTAGTTTATTTAATTATTCCCACTTCCTCCTTCTTTGGAAAGACTCAAATGGGTGGGCATTCCTAATCAAATCCTGTCTTTCATCAAAATTGTGAGTAAATCCCCTCACTTTTAATTTATTCACCCTTACATCATTAATATACCCTTCAAATCAAAATGCATTTCTTGGTTGATCTTTAGCCTATAATTATTTATAAGGAAGTCTCATACGTTTTCAAGAGTGTCACACCCCACAAAGACTTCATTATACTTTGTCACTCGGGGAAGGTGTTGCCCATTCTTCTCTATTCTTATTTGGTCCTTCTGTAACCATAGTATTTACCATATGAATTCAATGAATGCTAACCTAGGAGATACTATGATGGGCAGAATATATGGTGCTTGATTACACCAATACATTATAATCAATGTACAGTTGGAGTAGAACAATAAGTCCCCAAAATTGTGGGCGAATTCGCCCTCAGGGTACTCAGTGTTGTCAACTTGATCACTCCTAACCCTTAAGATCTTTATTATATCCTTAGGAAGCCTTAGAAATGTGACCCCCATAAGCATTAGTATCCTCATAACAAAACCATCAAATAATACCTTTTAATCATAGTATTTGGATCCTTTATCCCATACCTAGGTCCACCTTTGTACTAGCCATGATTACCACCTTGCATTGGTCCTGTGATAAAAAAATTTCACCTTTAAGGATTCCTCCCATCCGGTTTTGTTTTAAAAAATAATAAGATGGAAGATTAAAGAATAGTGTTTAAAATTCAATCCCTCTTTGGGATTCTTTGCCTTTATCAACCCCTCATGCAACTTCTCTTGAATGATTGTGGGGAAATAATATAGTTCATTGGTATCCGAATGCTAGATCTTCATGGCCATCATCATGAATTCCACAGGCATCAATGTTAATCCACAATCATCCCCCAAAACTTGGCACAAAGCTTAATAAGTCTTTGAAAAATAATCCTCAAAGATGGTCAAACTGAGAGGCTCCCTCTTTGATTCCAAGATGTAACCCTTTCCTCCTTGATACAATTTCTTCAAAAAGAGGGGCAATATCTTCTTCCTATAGAAATCCTTTTTGGCATAGCACTCCCTCGTCATCCTATCTTTATTAATGCTTCTAAGAGAACTTCTATCTAGATCAAAACATTCAATTATGGCTTCCTTTGTTATATATACCAGAACATGACAACTGGCTATTTTAACAGACATGCTCTGAGGATGATATTTTTTACCAAGCTTCCTAATCAGGATTGGTTCCACAAATACATTTGGGACTACTCATTTTCCCAAATTGAGCCTCCATAGGTTTGAAACTAGGACAACTTTGTCTCGGCTTCAATAGAAGTAGTAAATTATGTCCCATCCCCGGTCATTAGTATACCCATCTCTGCATTCTAACTCATTATCATTGAATATAATTTTGAGATTCTCCAGCATAGTTGAACCCTGAAATAGTTCAAAGATATTCTGGTGGAGACTCCTCCCCTCCCTTTTCGTCCTCTAATCCATCTCTTCTAACTGCTCCTCCACCTCCTTAGCAATTTCCTCTGTTGTCTTTGATGGGGCAAGTGTAGTTGAGGCTTTTGTAGGCTATTTAGATTGGGTGGGAGCTTGCTCCTCTTCTATGTGACTCTATTTAGTCTTCTTAGTGGCCCTAGGGGTTGCCCACTTGATAGGGTTCCTTTTCTTTTTGAGTTATGGGGACTCCTCATGTGGGTGTGACCCCTCAACTTGTGGATCCTCTATGGGGGAAGCCTTTGTAGATTCTATTTTAGTAGAGGACTTAGCACTAGCCCCCTTCCTCTTTTGAGTTGGCTTTGTAGCCTTTGGGGGAGGGATAGGGTCATTAGATGATTCATCATTTTTCGATACAATAGTGACTTTCTTGGATTCCCTTTTTATTTTGGATTGAGGAGGAATTTTCTTAGGTTGAGAGCTTTGTTTAGCCTTTCGGGATGCATAAGGAGTGGCTGTGGGGGTGGACTGAACAATAGGTGTGCTTGTAATCTCTAACATGGGATGGGCTATGGTTAACATGGTGGCATAGGAAATTTCAGACATGGAGGAGCCTATTGCTGCTTCAAAGGTCTTTGCAGTGGATTAGGAGGGGGTATTATCAGCAGATGGCATTGCAATGATTTCAAACAGAGAAAAAGATGCAATCTCGACAAACAAAACTATTGGGAAAATGGTTTCTCAACCTTCCATTTACATGACATTACTATTTATAGTACATTTTTATTTGAGCACGAAATGGTGCAAAATTCTCCCTGAAGCATTTGGCTGTCTAGATAAGCATTTCGGTAAAGTTATGTCGCAAGATCACAGCTAGTTGTAAAGATATTAAATTTTCCATTTTGGAGGGATAAAATGAAAGGTTTAAATTTGATTTTGAGGACTTAAAACACTATAAGTTTACGAGGCAATAGAGCACTTCATGAGATTTCTGGTGCTTCAAACAATTTGTCAATAGGATGCACACTTCTAAAGTTATGGCCTTCGAAAGTTTGTACTCCTAAAATAGGAAATATAAAATACATCAGACACATAAATGAGCTATAAAAAGCGAGGAACATGTCATAGGGCATCTAGAAGGGAGATAAGGTTGGCTACACCTTATTGGGTGGTTTTAGCCGATGGTTTTATAATACCGTTTGATGGTTTCTTGTATTGTATCTCCTATATATGAGGTGTGTGAGATAGAGGTTGTGTGTAAGAGTCTTATGGCTATTGAGTTACCTCTGAATCTCTAATTAGTAATACTCCTCTTAAGAGATTTCTATGCAAGTATATTGTAATCTGTTTAGATTGATGAATAATATATTGGGCGGCTTTTAGAGTGTGGTATTTTTTTCTCCCGAAAGGGTTTTCCCCATGTAAATCATTGTGTTATGGTTTGAATGTTATTATATCTATTTTTATTTTCAATAACTGTTGTGATGATCTATAAAAGTTTTTGCATTATCCTCCTCTCAAGGTTAGTGTAGGAAGTTGTTTCACTACTTAACTTCCTTACAAGTGGTCTTAGAGATTTATCACCTTTGGTTTCAATTGTGGGTTGCTGGGTTTTTTTCAACTAATCTAGATTTCAATGGGAGTCAATGCAAAAGACACTTTTTGATCTTTTTGTAGGAATTTTCAGATGGCAAGTTCGTCAAGGAAAATAGAGGTGGAGAAATTTAATGGAATAAATTTTGAGATGTGGAAGCTGAAGATGGAAGATCTGCTAATAGATTGATATCTATGGGATGTTGTTGATGCAAATATCCAAAGGCCCTCAAATCCTACTCCAGTGGCTCAGTATGATGTTATGGACCAAAAAGACAAAGATCTAATTAGACTGTGCTTCGTAGACTCTATCTGATAAATGTCCACAAAGAAAACACTACAAAGAAGCTATGGAATAAGCTTGGTGAAATGTATCAAGCGAAATATTTATTAAATCATATTATTCATTGAAGATGGAAGAGGGTGGACAAGTTGTAGACCACCTGGAAGCATTAAATACATTGGTGGCTCAATTAGTTTTTGTCAGTGTTAAGATGAACGAAGAGGAGAAATGGTAGATCTTGCTTTGTTCTTTGCCTAATTCATGGGATTCTCTTGTTATGGCTATCGGTAGTACTTTTGTTGTTTTGAAGTGTGAAGATGTGGTGGGTTCCGTACTTGGTGAAGAGATACGAAGGAAGGTATCCCATAGTTCAAAGGAAGCCCTAATTGTTCGTGGAAGACCTAAGGAGAAAGGCAAGAAGAATGAGAAGTGTGATAAGTCCAAATTGGGAGGGAGATCGAAATATCCTGGAAAGTCCAAAGTCATTTGCTAGAATTATGATAAACTAGGTCACATTTGTAAGGACTGCAAAGAAAAAAAGAAGAAAAAGAAGAAGATTGATTATGATTCTAAGTCCGAGAAGGAAGATGGTGATGCATTCATTGTAGCTTTGGTGACCCATGCAGGTAATGATGTTTGATTAATTGAATGAGGTGCATCTTTTCATATGACTACCAATAGAGATTGTTTTTCTGAATACAAATAATTTAATGGAGGTAAGGTGTACTTGGGTGATGACTCACATTTAGACATTATTGGTCGAGGTAAAGTTAGAATCAGGTTTTTTGATGGTAGAATAAAAAGGATTAATGGTGTGTTGCATATCCCTGGTTTAAAACAATTTTTTTTATCTGTGAGAAGACTGATAGATGCAGGTGTGTAGTTAGTTTTTTATGAATCAGGATGTAAGATGATTACGGGTGTTGTGGTAATTGCTAGAGGTGTTAGGCTCAACACATTGTATAAGCTAGACGCACGCACTATTGAGTGTAATAGCACTTATGTAGAAAGTAAATCTATGGAAGATTTGAGGGTTTTACCTTTAGAAAATGGAAATGGCTTTTGGGTAACTAAGGGTGATCTTTCTTCTGAAAAAAAGTTACCTATAGAGAAGACTATGTTATGGCACCAGAGGATTGGCCACATTGGAGAAAAGGGTCTTGGGACCTTGAAAAATAAATTTACATTGTTGAAGTTTTCAATGATTGTAATATTGACTTTGATTTCTGTGAGCATTGTATTTATGGAAAACAAAACCGTGTTCAGTTTTACTCAAGTTCTCATAAGACTTGGGGTGTTTTGGATCTTATTCATTCTGATGTGTTTGGTCCTATAGATGTTCCTTCGATTGGAAAATCCACATATTATGTTTCATTTATTGATGATTTTAGTAGAAGGACATGGGTATATTTTCTAAAGAGTAAATATGAAGTTTTCAATCAATTTAAATAATTTAAAGCAATGGTTGAGTCGCAAACTGGAAAAAAAATTAAATGTTTGAGGACTGAGTTTTAGTCTGATGATTTTGATAGATTTTGTAAAGACTATGGCATTAATAGACAAAAGACAACTTCATATTCTCCACAATAGAATGGAATTGCAGAAGGAATCCTGGGAGATAGCTATGGAAGAGGAAATGATCGATTTGAAAAAGAATGATACATGGGATCTTGTACCATTTCCTGAAGGAAGGAATCCTGTTGGCTCCAAATGGATGTTCAAGAAAAATATTGGTTTAAATGGAAGCATTGAGAATTATAAGGCAAGATTGGTTGAAAAAGTCTACTCTCAGGTTGAGGGTGTTGATTATGGTTAGATATTTTCTCTTGTTGCAAAAATGACATCCATTAGATTTTTTCTTTCTACTGTTGCTGCTTATGATTTAGAGGTTGAGGAAATGGATATGAAAATTGCTTTCCTTCATGGTGATTTGGAGGAGGATTTTATATGACACAGCTAGAGCACTATGTGGTGAAAGGTAAAAGTAATCTGGTCTCTAAATTAAAGAAATCTTTGTATGGACTCAAATAGAGTCCTAGGATGTGGTACCAAAATTTTGATACATATGTATTGAGTTTGGGATTTGAGAGTTCTAAATTAGAGCTTTGTGTTTATTATAAATATGATGCTGATAATTTCGTGTACATTGCATTGTATGCTGATGATATGTTATTCATTGGTAAAGGGAAAGGTATGATTTCAGAACTTAAGTCTCAACTTGCTGCTAAATTTGAAATGAAAGATCTCTGTGCAGCTAAACACATTCTTGGGATGGAAATTAAAAGAGATAGAGTGACCAAAAAGATATGCCTAGGCCAGAGTAAGTATTTAAATTCAATATTACAGAGGTTCAACATGCAAGATTGTAGACCATTGTGTGTTCCCTTTACAGTTGGGATGAAATTATCTATTGTAGATTGTCCTACATCCCCATCGGAGATGGAAGACATGACCAGAGTGACTTACCAAAGTGCAGTTGGAAGGTGGATGTATGCTATGGTCTGTACTAGACCAGACATTGCCCAAGTAGTGGGAGTTTTGTCCAGATATCTGTCTAATCCTGGTAGAGTTCATTCGGATGCAGTCAAAAAAGTCTTAATATATTTGAAGGGTACCTCAGAGTATTCTTTGTGTTATCATGGTAATTCAGTTGGAGACATGATTTCCCTTGACATTCATAGTTGTGTGGATTCAGACTATGCAGGTTACATTGATAGTAGAATATCCACCAATGCTTCTGTGTTTACTTTATTTGGTTGTGAAATTAGTTCGATGAGTAACCGACAGGTTGTGTTGCTTTGTCCATTGCTAAAGAAGAGTATATGGAAGCTACTCATGCCTGTAAAGAGACCATTTATCTTAAGAGACTATGTTCAAATATTGGAATAAAACAAGGAGCTGTGACAATTTATTGTGATAGTTAGAGTGCGATCTACCTAGCTAAGAACCTGACATTTCATGCCCAAACCAAGAACATTGATGTTCAATATCATTTTGTCAGAGATATGGTTGAATATGGCAAGGTGAAGTTGGTTAAGGTAAAATATTTGATGAATGTTACAGATTATTTAAATAAGGTTGTGAGAATAGAGAAGTTTAGATGGTGCTCAGGGTCTATGGGCCTCATGGCCCCTAGCAATTGATTCATTGTGTTGACACTCCCTTTGCTCTTGCAAGTTGTTCGACAGGTGGGAGATTTGATGGGAAAATGGTGTCTCAACCTTGCATTTACATGAGGTTACTTTTTATAGTAAGTTTTCATTTTAGCACAAAATGGTGCAAAATTATCCTCGAAGCTTCTGGTTGGCTAGATAAACATTCTAACAGTGTTACATTGCAAGATCACAACTAGTTTTGAAGATATTAATTTTTTGTTTTGGAGGGGTCCAATGAAAGGTTTAAATTTGATTTTGAGGACTTTAAAGGCCCCAAAATGCCCTAAAAAGTGGGCATGTATGGCATATCAGTTTATGAGGCAAAAGAGCACTTCACGAGCTTTCCAATGGTTCAAACAACTCATCAATAGGATGCACGGTTCTCAAGTTATGGCCTCCAAAAGTTTGTACTCTTGAAATAGGAAATATAAAATACATCGGATACATAAATGAGTTGTAAAAAGGGAGGAATGTGTCATAGAGAATCTAGAAGGGAGATAAGGTCAGCTACACCTTATTGGGTGGTTTTAGCTCATGGTTTTGTAATACCGTTTGATGATTTCTTGTATTGTATCTCCTATATATGAGGTGCGTGAGATAGAGTTTGTGTGTAAGAGTCTTATGGCTATTGAGTTACCTATGAATATCTGATTAGTGTTACTCCTATGAAGGGATTTCTCTACAATTATATTGTAATCTATTTTGATTGCTCAATAATATACTGGGTGACTTTTGGAGTGTGGGGTTTTTTCTCCTAAAAGGGTTTTCCCCACGTAAATCACTATGTTATGGCTTGAATGTTATTATATCTATTTCTATTTTTTGTAATTGTTGTGACGATCTGTAAAAGCTTTTGCATTACCCTCCTCTCAAGGTTAGAGTACGAAATTATTTTTCTACTTAACTTCCTTACAAAAACCCTCCCACAACCAGAGAAAGAAACACAATCTTTCCTATTAAAACTCTACCCAAACAACTAAAAAATCCCTACAAAATGTAAATTAGTGGTTTAGAAATGACTTACTAGCTTTTAGAGGCACAATTCAGTCACTTTGGATGCTTTGTTTTTCTCTTAACTCGCTCTTAAATCACTTTGGTCACTCTTTGAATGCACGGTGCATGAGAATGCCCTCAAATTTCACCTTTATGGCACATAGGTTGGTCACCATTAATTCCTACATGCATGGTGTATCAATTTGGTATCTTTAAAATTCAAATTCAGCCATTGATAAAAATTTGAACAGTTAAGATCGCCCTTTGATGACCTCTGTTTGCTGACATGGCGTCTAGTAAGGGACTCTCAATTTCTTTTGATTTTGATAATATCATCATCCTTTACATTTTTCCCTTTCAGGATAGTGGGAAGACTTGTTATTCTCACCCTTCATTACCTCGCATCACCTTCCAGGTTTCACTCATCATCATGCAGGGAAGGTCCCTTTATGCATCTTAATACATCCCGCTGCCCCACGGGGTATCGCCTTTCCTCGCTGAAAGGATTGATCTTCTATCTGTTTTTTTTACTTATGTCTCTACAGGGTAGCGGGGACTACTATATCTCTTCCTTCTTTTTACCCTGCATCTCCATGCTTATGTTATCCCTACAGGGTAAGCATTTGTTCATATTTCAAGAGTTCTCGCTATCCCACACAGGTCTCTCTAGCTTTGCACACTTCATCCTTTCTTTCCTTTGGATCCTTCATTTATTGTTAGATGTGGGGTGGTGAGGAGTACTAAACTCCTTACCCCCTTTCTCCCTGTGCGATCTTCTTTTTCTGTATCGGAACCCTATGGGGTAAGAATTTATTTTGGTCATCATTGTTCCCACCAACTTGCATGGGCATCACCTTTCAGCTTTTGTTACATGGAATTCTCTTTCCTTGAGTTATAGTTATATCACTGCAGGGTGGTAGGAAGAACAGGTTTATCAAGCATATTTCTCCTTGCATGAATCTTAGCTAATCTTCTTCATCCTTAAAGGGTAAGAACTTCACCGATACTTCACTCTTCCTGCTACCCCACACGAAGTTCTTGCATCTTCCCTTTCACTCAAATAAAGAAATATTCAATGGTCTCGCGAGATAGTGGGGACCTCTTAATCCTCTTGGGTTACTTATCTCATAGCACTCCAACATGCAACTTGTAACTTCTGTGGGGTGAACCTATCAACAAAATTCCTTAGTTTCGGCTATCCCGCAAGGTACCTTTATCATTCTACTTTCTTCATGCAAAGCAATCCCTTAGCCCACATGGGAAAATTTTCAAGTGTGAAGGTTGTGCAGGGTAATTCCTTTCTATAGATATAACACTCCCCAGTATCCCAAATGTGTAGAAAATATGATTTGTAACCCTCGTGAGATTAGATACCTCGACGCTTGAAACAAGATCTTGTCATCCAATGCAGCTAGACATTGGGGCCCTCACTTAAGTGGGATTATTTTGCATGTGGAAACTTATAAAGGGTAAGGGTGGCATGGTCGGGGCGCACACTAGGGCATATAGACAGGTATTTTTAGTTGTAGACAACACAAAGCCTAGAGAATTTTTATTTGACGTGACCAGCTAGACCCACTAGGCATGAAATAAGGGGCTGGTAATTGCACTATATTAGACCCCTTGCATGAAAACATAAGACCAACAAACCTGCCATCACCAGTCAATTGAAAAATATAACGAAGCCAATGGTTTTGGAGAAATATAACTAGTAGGCTTATAACCAATAAAAAACCCTACCTTCCAAAGCCATTTAGGAAGCAAAAAACACAAATAAGGGAAAAAAATTGAACACTCCCAACATTGCATGTGCACACTATCACTACAAAACCAACCAAAGAGGGTGATAATGGAATTCACCTCAGCCAACAATTGCAGCTCTTAACAACTGATGAATACATGAAAATGTTAATGGAGAGAATAGGAAAAAGGAAATTGAGGAGATCAAAACCTCAAAGAAACAATAGATTGAGGAAAGAAAGACAACATAGTTGGTGTCAATGGAACATAAGGAGGAGGCCAAGATTGATAAAGAAATTAAATGTAAAGAAAAAGAGAAGCTCAAAGAATAGAAGAAGAATAATAAAGAGGCCAAGAAAGGGAAACAAAAGGTACTTAAGGAACATGAGAGACAACAGAAAGCTATTGAGGATGCATAAAGAGAGTTGGCAAGAAAAAGGTGATTGACATGTCCTAGCAATCCCATGCTTGAAAGTCATCCAATACTAGGGGATCTTATGCATGTAAACATCCCCAACTATCCAATCATGTTGAACTACTCAAACTCTTCAACATCCCCCATTATCTACTATCAATTTCTAAGTTAAGTTAGTAGCAGTCTAGAGGTCCCCTCACATGTTGTATGCACTCAATTTTCTAGCCCATGTCCAAGTCAATGTAGTCATAGTCCAGAAGCACTAGTACGGACTGAGAACATCCCCCTCCATGGTACATTAACTAACCAACCACGATAACATGCTAATACCCATCCCACCTACTTTGTCTAATATAGAGATTGATCCAACATACAATCAAGTTTTTGATTAGTTTTACTTTTATATGTTCACAAATTGAATTATATGTTTTTGATTCATTGCACATATACAATTTACCAAATATTTTTGAAGACCAATACTTTACAGATATACATGTTACTAAAGTTGATTTTAAATATTATTATGCTATGTTCTACATATGTCTTAATGATGTACATGGTGTCTACAAGTTAAGAAGTTTTTTATGTAACTAATCCCCTCCAAACCCATGCAAATACATGGTAGGGATAGACATGAACCAATACGTGAAAGGTGCAAGTTGTGAAGTGGAAAGTGTGGCCATGTGGTAGACCTCCACCTTGCCACCCTAAATGCTCAACATGCTTGCATTTAACTCCCGCAGTTTCCATACATTCTGCCACCTCCCCACATTTGATGTGTATCCCTTCCCCTTACGTCCACATTACATCGCACAAAGCTCGAACTATTTTGCATTCAATTTTCCTACCTTTTATCCTAAAAATATAACATTCTTTCCTTTTGTTGCTACCTTTTCTAGAGTCTTGGATACATTAGGGTCCAAACGTGTTCCGTTTTAGTCATTGCAACTTGGTTCATCTTCCACAATATGCTCACACCCAAGACCAATCTCCCTTGCACCACTGTGATTACCTTTTGGAATTCTAGTAGTAGCATTTGCCATCAACAACATTTACATCATCAAACTTCAATTTATCTTGTTCATATATATAGATATGTATATACATAGACGTATGTAAATACATACACACATATATGTATGTGTACACAAACACATATATAGGTACACTTACATATTGACATATACATAACCATATGCATATGCTTATACACACACATGATTGTTCTTCATGGTCTTGTTACTTGAATGTTGATGGTTTGTTCAATTCATTATTGGCAAACCTTTCCAACCATGATACTCCTTCAAAAATCATGTTTTCTATGAATGGACAATATTAATCTAGACTAGAGGTCCATTTATTGCATATTGTGGACCTTGCAATATAGGGTGTGCATGTATAAGGCCCTCCCCTCACAGAGTTACATAAGTATCATTGCATTATTTATCAAATTATAATCTAGTTTACACAATTAAATTCACATTCTATATCCCTTTTATGGTTTGAAATAGTTTATTTCATGACTGAAAGGTCAATGCCAATCCCACCCTTACAATACACCAATATAGAAGTTATCCTAAAACATCATCACTTATATATCGGTGCATCGTTAGGGTTGGATAGCCACTTCCCACATAGTGGGTGTGGGGACCAAATTGGACAAAAAATGAACACCTTTAACCAGTATCTATTGTACACATAATAGATGACGTAGAAATTGACTAAAAACAATAGGCTTCATATAAGCCAAAAGAAAGCATGCATGCTTTTATTAAATACAATAAAACATATACTTCATATGAGGTTGAAAACCCTACTAAGAAGCCAGCACAATAAAATTAAAGTGCCACTTTAAAGTCCTAACAAAGACATGAGATAAATTCATGTGAATGTTGAATGAAAATGTGTGTGTGGCGAAATTGGCAAAAAACCCTCACCTACTAAAATTGCTTTGTGTTTTAGTTTTATGGTGTGGAATAGTTTTCTTGCATGACTAAAAATATGTAATTTCATTTGAAAATCAGATATGAGAATTTTGAATAATTATATGTGTATACATATTGGCAAATACTTGACAATGTTAGAGAGTTTAGATAACCAGAAGACAACTGAGAGGTGCGGGGGGGTGAATTAGTTGTCACAGAGTACAGAAACTTTCAGCAATTAAAAATTTAATACCGGAATAACAGTTAATCCAATTAAGCATAAAAAATAATCATAGAATAAAAGCCATCCACATAACTCCAAGATTTATACATGGAAAACTCGGTAAAGGGAAAAACCATGGTGGGAAGCCCACCCATAGTCAAATAATACTTCTACAGTAAGTATGTGAATTACAATGAAGGGTACTTCTACAGTAAGTATGTGAATTACAATGAAGGGGCCTCCACTTGTAGGAAGGCCAACAACCTAGAGCACACTGTTCATCACAAAAGGAGCCTCGCTAACTACATATAAATCCATACTACAATCCAGAGAAGTGTTGAACTACAAAAGATAGCATCTCCTATGCTTGAGTACAGTTCTGGTTAAGCTCAATACTGGAGGACTAAATCCTCTTACACAAACCCAATTCGATCTCCAATGATTGACCAACTCCTCTGCCTGGATGATATTACATTATTCATACATTACATTCCTTGACCATGACCTCTTACATTAACCATGATGATCTACAATGAGATCTTGTATCTTATTTATACAAACCCTCAACCATAAACAATCAAGTTGGCCACTAGACAATAAACTAATTACATAATTATAAACCATGTCAGCCTTAGACCAAACAAGTAATATCAACACATAAGACATCCTGAAAATACATCAATAGGTCCTATCCACATGTTACATTATTGTCGGTTCATAACCTAGATCAATCGGGACCAAGTATAGGTCCACATGCTTCAACAATGATCTCCAAATGCCAAGTCTCGAACATGATCACCAACAACATCCTGAAACTCCATCAGAAGCTGCACCAACACCAGTTATGAAATTCATCAAAGATCTCCATCAAAAGCTTTGCCGGTGAAACCCTCACTAGAACCAGAAACCAATCCTCTAAGCAAGCAGGATAGCATCCAATCACCAAACCAAAACCAACTGATCAAATAAGAGTATAAGTATCATGAACAAGCCAATTCCATCACCAGATTATATTGGAGTCTACCAGATCATGCTGGATCCAAGTTAACCAGAAACCACTCATCCTACCAAGACCAGAATGGTGTCAGTAAAGCATCCAAACAGCTAGTGCTAACATCAATGACAAAACACCAATGCAACACATAATCAATTCTACCAAATGGCCATCAAACAACTACTAAAATTGCATCTTGTTTCAATTTTATGGCATGTCCAATAGTTTTCTTCCATGACTAAAAATATGTAATTAGATTAATAAATCACCTGTGAGACAGAGTGAGAAAATGAAAATATATATGGTAAAAAACCTAGTACAAACTATCACCAATGAGATAAATTCAAGTGAATGTTGAATGATTATGTGTGTGCCCAAATTGGCAAATATGTGAAACCCAATAAATTTGCAATGTGTTTAATTTTATTGTCTGACATAGTTATACTCCATACTGAAACAATGTAATAGGACCCGTATATTAGCAATGTGAGAGTAAAAAAAAATAATATATATGGTCTAATTTTTAGCACATGTTATATGTACATACATATATACTTACACGTGTATATACATACATACATACATATGCATGTACATACACATATACATATATACATGTAAACAACAACATATACATACACATTTAACTAAACCCATTGCATTTACTTCCCACATGACTTCCCATGTCATTGGCTTGGAGGTATATATATATACACATTTAATTAAACCCATTGCATTTACTTCCCACATGACTTCCCATGTCATTGGCTTGGAGGTACACACACACACACACACACACACACACACACACACACACACATATATATAAACAAGTATATATCGAAACATATGTGTAGGTTTATATGTGTACATGTATATATAGATACAAACAAGTATATATCAATACATACATGTAGGTATAGAGACATACATGTATATGAAGGACAAAGATAAAGGTAAAGGTAAACAACATTTGCAAATTGCATTGGCATACAAAGTAAACAAATATGCACACAGAACAAATTGAAATTTTTTTTTTGGAAGTGTGGGTGTTCACAAACACTACAAAATTTAGAAATAATTAATATTTGTTTGATATAATTTGTATGAACTATAACTGTAGACACTCAAAATTGTCATGTCTAATTAAATAAATATTTTATTTATTTAATTATCTAAGCCTAATTCTTCTATTAATTAAATAAATTTTTATTTATTTAATTAATTCATTTATCCTCTTCTAGCCTTATTTCTCATTTAAATGAATACATTTATTTATTTAAATTATCCCTTTCCTAAATTAAATAAATATTTTATTTATTTAATTGTCCTACTTCTTCTATTAATTAAATAAATCTTTATTTATTTAATTAATTCATTATCCTTTTCTACACATGACACATGTCATTCATCTCTTATTTCCTACACTACCTACCTCTTTCATTATTTTGGTATTTCTTATACCTACCCTCTAATCCTAGCCGACCTCTCTTTTTACACCTCTCAATCTTAACCCTCCATTTCTCATTGTGTCTTCTATTTAAGGAGACACTTTCTTCATTGACAAACCCTAATGACTAAATGACTGATTTTGGAGGACTTGGCTACACTACAATTCTACTTGCAACCACATTCCGTTCTTTATTGAGCTCTTGTGCACATAAAAATCTGAGAGCAAGCATATCAAACAAGATCAATGGAGATAGGAAGAATGGAGATCAAAACCCTAGTGGACATGTGATGGTATAATCTTTGTGATTTTGAGTTATTTTGCATTGTCTTAGGTTATCTTCATATGTTATGGTGGATCTTTGTTCATTGTTAGGCTAGGGTTTGGTGGTTGAATCCATTTTAGTCTTTCAATATTGTTGTTTATTGCTATCCATTTTCACCATATACATTTTGGCACGCCCGGTGGGACTCTTGTCCCTTTGCATTTAACATTTTGTTGCAGATTTTGCATTTTTGAAGTTGCAGATCGGACGATTTCGACGACATTTTAGGTTTTTTTTTTCCGCGTTTGCGAGTGTTCGGATCGCGTTTTTGTATTTCAGAGGTGTCTGTGATATCTTGGATCGCGTCTGTGTTTCTGTCATTTCTATTTTTGCAGGTTTCCGAAAGTCGCGTCTGTGATCCCGAATCGCGTCTGTGCACCATCTGAACGCGTCTGTAGAAGAAAGAGGCGTCTGTGTTCTTAGATTGCGTCTGCGAATCACAGAACCGCGTCTGTGTCGGACAACCGCGTCTGTGTCTGGTATAACAGCATCTGTGCATTCTGTTTTGCAAATTTTTCAAGTTTTTCGATTCGGGTTTTCGGATTTTTGTACTTAGGGTTCCAGATCTGGTTTATTTTCGGCTAACCTTTGCAGATCTAGCTAACCTGGTTCGTGCAGCTTGCTTTGGAGGCAAATACATTTTTGTTGAAGGCCCCTTTTCACAAAGTCTTTTTGGGTTTACTAAAAATTTACCTAACTTGTGTGCTTGCAGGAAGGGGTTATCATTTGAAACAACCCAAACTACTAACAATTTTGTTGCAGGGCCTTAGCTAGGGTTTTGTAATTTTATTGTGTGCCTTGTCTTCATAGCTTAGCAAACACTTCATTTGGTGCACTAAAATTGAACCATTGTCTTTTGTGTCTTGAGCAATAGGCTCTTTTTGTTTACTCTTTAGAGGGCCTGTCTTCCCGTGTGGTCATTAGGACTACTAGTGAGAAGAGAACGACCCAAGTGGTAGCAAAAGAAAAGCCATCTTCTTCCAAGCCACTATAATCAAATGTATTCATGGTGAAAACTATGAATAACGTGTGCTGATTAGTTCATACCGACACTATGTCTCCCCATAAACCCGTTTGATCAAATTTATTTGATCATTTGTAGGGCGTAACCCCTACCGGCTGGGAGCCTTCTGTATTTACAGAGCTGAAAGTGCCGCATGTATGGCCACACGAGCGGATGCCCTTACTAGCACCATTTTTTTTTAGATGCCCAAATCCTTCTAATTGTTGAGGCAGGAGGTCGGACCTCTGGTAGCGGCCCACACACATACGGTTCTTAGTAGAGATACAAAGTTCGCCATGGGGAGTTTTCATGGTGACTGATGCTTGGCTGACCTGAGAAGTGAGTGCCGAGGGTGGAGCCAGTGAGGTCAAGCATCTAAGTATCCGCTCTGAATAGCGTAGCCTCGGGGGTAAAACCCCATGTGGGATCAACAATTATTGTCCTGGCCAGCCATAAGAATTGTGCTTGACTTATGATAAACATTCAAACAATCAAGACAAAACAGCAAAACATTGTGTCTTTTGTGTCTTCAAGTGTATGCAAAAACTTTTTACATCAAACAACACACTTTTTGGAGTCTAAACAGTCTGCAAACATTGGGTCATCAACACTGTGTCCTCTTGTCACGAAAAACAGTCGAAAAATCAGATTTGGTCACAGCAAAACAAATTCACAGATAGGAAAGATTGCACTAAGGTTGCAGAAACACGTCTGTGTCGGTTAAAATCGCGTCTGTGTCTGATAAACGCGTCTGTGAAGTACAGAATAGCGTCTGTGTTTTTATCAGTGTCTGTGTCGAACAGAAACACGTCTGTGTCTGGAAATAGCGTCTGTGAAGTATACAGGCGCGTCTGTGTCCACAATTGCAAAAAACTGTTACAGTCCCAGCAAACATCAACAGGAAAATCTCAGAATCACGTCTGCATCAAACAGAGTAGCGTCTGTGTCTTAAAACTGCGTCTGTGAAGTATACAGAGGCGTCTGTGTCAGGATTTGAAAATTTTAATAGTCAAACAAACAAAGAAATCAGTTTCGGCATACTTGAGCTTCCTAGGTTGTCTCTTCAGATTTCATCTAGCATTCAGCCTGTTCTAAGGTCTTACACAGTCCATCATTGCTTCATACCTCATTTTACATTCATACTTGTCTAAACTTGAGTCAAAAGGTCACTTGCTTGTCCTCACTATACTTTGTCAACACACTACATACTACAACACTTTGCTAAGTGGTCCCTCATCAAGGTTTCTTACCTTTGAGTCTCATTTGGTCTTACTTAGAGTCAAGGTCAGCTTACCTCATCAAGAGAAACTATCCTCTCTTTGGAAGTCACACCTACTCTACTACATACATACTTGGTCTTACACTTTGGACATTGCAAGTAAACTTCAGATTCATTTACATTCCATACAACTCTTGGTCTTACATACTCTTGTCATTTTCGTCTAGTCTCTCACATATTGCTAAACACCTAGTTCATGGTTGAAACCCGTCTTCAAAAATCTAGGAGAAAAGCTAAAGAAGCTCAAGGGTCCGTAAACATGAGTTCTTATGAGTATGACAATGATGTCTTCTACAATCCTGAGCACACTACATTACCAGACATGAATGTTTATAGACACAATCCAAATGTGGAAAGCGCAAACGCTATACACAACGCTACACACAATGATAATGTGGACAATTCTTCAATACTATCAGCAGACATACAAGAATCTATAATGGACCCTCAATTCAATAGATTGGTTGAAGAGATAATGAGGAGAGATCGTCAATACTTTCTAAACATGATGGCACAAAGTGGAGCCAAAATACCACATGATTTTGACTTATCTCAACTTATGGAAAGTAGACCTTCACAACAAACTCAACCTAATAGTGGAGGACCAAATAATATGATGCCGGAGTCACCATCAGTTTTGCTTCAGAAACCAGCAATCCCACATACACAAGCTCAAATGCATGATACTTACACTCAAAGACCATCATGGAGGCCTTATGTTCAAACACATGCTCAAGATATGGGTCAACCAAGACAAATGGATACTCAAGGACTTCCTCAAAATTTTGACACAAGAAGACCTCATGCCAAAATTGGGGGCAACACAATGGAAAATGAAAGGCCTATTGAATATGGTTTATACACACAAAACAGATATGGGGTCCCTCAGCAAGAAATTATGCCAAGCGCTCCATACATGTCGCAACAATATAGACCTCCATATGGACATGTCTACGATCAGTATCATCCATACATGCAACAAGCTCCTCCTCAAATGGGTGTTTCAAACATGGGATATGCTACAAGAAATCCATCTCCTCCCAAAAATAATTTGGAGCAACAAATTAGAGATCTACAAAAGAAAGTGGAAGACATGGGCACATCAAAACCCACATATACTATGAGAGATATATGCCCTTATCCATTTGATAAGAGCATTCCAATGCCTCCGTTTCCTCCGCACTTGTAACACCAAAATTCGACAAATATAGAGGGAGAGGAGACCCCAAGGCACACATAAGACAATTCTTCACAGCTTGCATTGAGGTAGCGGCAGAAGAAACATACTTAATGAGGTTGTTCCCACAGAGCTTAGGAGATCAAGCGATGGAATGGTTTTCTCAATTACCTCCTGGTATTAAGTCATGGGGCAACTTGGCAGAGGCATTCATCCAACATTTCTCTTACAACATTGAAACAGATGTCTCAGTTACTACCTTGTGCAATACGAAACAAAAAGAAGGAGAATCTTTTGCGTCATTTTTACAAAGATGGAGAAACTTAGCTAGCAGATGCTCTTGTGAAATCCCGCAGAAACAAATGGTGGAGATGTTCACACAAAATGTTAACAAGGCTATTGGCTATGATCTCAGAAAAGCTTGTTTGTCTACATTTAAGGATGTCATTGAAAAGGGCCTGGCAACATAAAAGGTCTTGATTGAACAAGGAGTTATCAAACTATTCAAAGAAAACAAAGAGGACTTCAAAGGAAAGGACAAACCAAAATTTTGGAACAAGAACAAGAACACAGTTAATGATGGTGTTGTTGATGCCAACACAGTGAGACCAAAGTTCGTCTTTTCTGGATCAAGTTCTACCAACAATCAAGTGAACAATCAAACGGCTGCTAAACCACGAAGGAAGTACACTCCATTGGGAGAACCACTTGAATCAGTATTCAAAAAGCTTGTAGCAAACAAGGTGATCACGGTCCCAGATTTTCCTCCATATGAACCAAAGGTAAAACCGAATTGGTGGAATGATGATGAATATTGCGAATTTCATAAGAGCAAGGGTCACAAGACAAGTAATTGCCATCGATTGAAAAACATTGTACAAGATCTCATTGACAGAGGAGATATTGAGATTGAGGGACATTCATCTAACCAAGAGCATGAGGTGTTTAAGGAACCATTCCCAAAACATGACAAGGGAAAAGGTAAAGTCACAGATGATCAAGCCAATTACACCAGAACATCTTACAATTATGATTCCACTATTAATCACATCTCAATGGAAAATCATATTTCTACCATTACTATCAAAAATAAAAATCCTGAGAATCCTCCTCAGCGACCTAAAATTGTCCTAAAAGGTGTGGGATCTTCGTCCACATCTACCTCCGAATGTCATGTTACAACCCGTCGAGGTAAGATCACATTGCCAGGTACCTCTACTAAGAATACCAATCTTCCGTCAACTAAGCCTGAGTATGATCTTGTAGAGCAATTAGGGAAAACACCCGCACTCATCTCTATTCTTGAGCTCTTACGTATATCTCCTGCACATAAAGCTGTCCTTGACAAAACCTTGAGAGATACTGCTGTCCCTACTGATTTGAACGTGGATCAGTTTCAAGCCATGGTGGGATACCTATCCGTTCCACACTCCCTCACATTCACAGAAGCCGATGACGCCTCCATAAGTCAGCCTCATAATGCACCTCTACATATTGAAGCCTTCATACATAAACATCGAATAAAACAAGTCCTGATAGATGGAGGAGCAGGTCTTAATATTTGTACATTGAGCACCATCAGACAATTGGGATATTCTGACAAAGCTGTGAATGCTACAAACCAAATCACTATTAAGGCTTATGATGATGAAGAGCGTTCGTCCAAGGGCACGGTCATCTTACCACTAAGAATAGGGCCAGTCACAAAGGACGTGATTTGTCAAGTCCTGGATCTAGACCTCACGTATAACATATTGCTAGGACGTCCGTGGATTCATGAAATGAGAGCGGTCCCATCAACATACCATCAGTGCATAAAATTTCCTCATAATGGAGTCGAGGTAACGGTCAATGGTGATCCAAATCCATTCATATATTGCAATAACTTGAGATCGCATACTGAGACTATCATTCCCAGCAATCGTGAGGCTACTCCTTCTTCAGCATATATTGATCCTGAGTCATTAAAGCCCTCGACATCCAAACAAGGTGAACTTAGAGCCAAATTTCAAGACAAAGGCATGGGAGAATACACTCTGAATCAAACAATGTTCTTACGACAAGTCATGAACTCCCCCAAGGAATATGGGAGGCCACATCCTAATAAGCAAATCTCCATCATGCTACTCAAATGGGATCCTACCGTCTTTCAAAAATGGGGCGAACTAGAGGAAGAAAATTTATATAAAATGCTATATAAGGATGCTGAAGATGATACACATGATCAAATTATAATACCCTGTGAAAACTATGGTAAAGGTTTCAAAATTCTGCAGAGATTCGGGTATGATGGAAAAAGCCCTCTCGAACTACGCAAAGAAGGTGTCATGGAGCCTCTACAACCTGAGCTAACTACAAGAAGGGAACGCTCCAAGGGGCTTGGTTTTCTAAATCCCAAGATTCAAAATAAGAGAACAAAACAGATATGGCGAGTCAAAGTGGCTGAAGTTCAACAAGAGGATAATTATTCCACAGACTCCAATGAGTGGGAATGGGGTTCAGACAAATCCTCCAGCGACTATGAACTCAATGAGACATTTAGAGAGCCACATGAACCTACAGAGGAGGAGGAGTTTTACAAGAAATTCAGAGTTGGTCAAGAACCGACCCATAAGGATCTCGCACAAGCTTCGTTTCAAGGCCCTAGGTCAGGATCACATAGGATGAGGACACCTGTCCCTGAGGGTGCTACTAGTGATGATAATTTGGACTCACTCACGATCGACACTGATGAGGAGAGTGCCATTGACGACCTCGATGACTACCTTGACATACCTGAATATAACCACATCTTCACTATTAGTCTTGCGGACTCTAAAAACACTAAAGACCTTCCCCTCGTTCACCCCCAACTCATTGACTGGGATCAGGATGGACCACCACAGTTTGATACATTTCAAAATGACGAAGCTATTGTTGATTATCTGGGCATTCGCGATGATCTTCCTCTTGGAGACCATAAAGCAGGATACACCATAGAGCTAAATAACATGGCATACTTTGGTGAGGGTGTCGGGCCTTCTAGTCGCAAAAATGTGAAAATAAAGACAAAACAAGGGTCTTATGGCGAAAACCACACTGTGGCGCTCTCTGACTCTAAAAAAGTAAAAAGAAAGGACGTATCTGAAGGTGAAAACCTCTCTGAGGCGCCCGAAGATGGAAGGCTTGACATTCTCCCAGCATCATACGAGGAAAAATCATCCATGTTGGTAGAGGAGACTATAAAGACAAACATTGGTACAGCAGAGGTTCCACACAACATATTTTTGGCTCAATCATTGACAGAGGCCGAGAAAGCAAGGTTCATAAGCTTCTTTAAGGAACGACAAGTCAACTTCGCATGGTCTTATGTTGATATGCCTGGACTAGACCCCGACTTAGTAATGCATCATTTAACAGTCAAACCGGGGGCAAAACCAGTAAAACAGAAATTGAGGAAAATGCATCCACAGGTGGCATTGCTAGTCAAGGCAGAGCTGGAGAAATTACTAGATGTCGGATTCATACGCCCAATTGATTATCCTGAATGGATTTCCAACTTAGTACCTGTTAGCAAACCAGATCGCAGCATCCGAATATGTACAGACTTCAGGGATATCAACAAGGCTTGTCCGAAGGACGATTTCCCATTACCAAACATTGATTTAATTGTTGATCTCACAGCAGGCCATGAGATGTTATCTTTAATGGACGGATTTTCTGGATATAATCAGATCAAGATTGCACCTGAAGATCAACATAAAACATCATTCACTTGTCCATGGGGAACCTTCTGCTGGAATGTCATGCCCTTTGGGCTGAAAAATGCAGGTGCCACGTATCAACGAGCCATGACTACTATCTTCCATGATCTCATGCATGTAACGGTGGAAGATTATGTTGACGACCTTTTGGTTAAATCAATAGACAGAAATACACACTTGGATATACTTTCAGTTACTTTTGATAGGCTGGAAAAATACAAGGTAAGATTAAATCCAAAGAAATGTGTCTTTGGAGTAACCTTCGGGAAGCTCCTAGGATTCATTGTGTCTAAAAGAGGAATAGAAGCGGATCCAGCAAAAGTCAAGGCTATCTTGGACATGCCGCCACCCAAGAATATCAGTCAACTTCGGTCTTTACAAGGGAGACTCCAGTCTATACGAAGATTCATAGCACAACTTGCAGATAAGTGCAATCCTTTCCAGCACCTGCTACACAAAAACATTAAGTTCAAATGGGATGAGAACTGTCAACAGGCTTTTCAGGCACTTAAAGACTATCTTTTGAACCCGCCAGTTTTGATGCCACCAATTCAAGATCAACCATTGCTACTTTACATATCAGCTACTCCAACAGCATTGGGGGCACTACTAGCACAACAAATACCTGACGGCAAGGAAAAAGAAGTCTACTACATCAGTCGCACATTGGTGGGATATGAGCTGAACTACACACCAATTGAGCGTGCATGTCTTGCTGTGGTCTTCGCTTCACAAAAATTACGACATTACATGCTTACTCACAAGACCAAGTTGATTGCCAGAATTGATCCACTAAAATATCTGCTCAACAAAGCTACACTTACTGGGCGACTGGCTAAGTGGGTAATGATTTTGAGTGAATTCGACATTGAATACGTGGACAGAAAAGCCATAAAAGGACAAGCCATCGCAGATCAATTGGCAGATGCTCCCATGATAGATGATGTTCCTCTACAGTCAGAATTTCCAGATGAGTCCATTCTAACAATATCACCTGCAAAGCCATGGCAACTATACTTTGATGGCTCATACACACAGCATGGGGCAGGAGCGGGTATACTCTTTATAACTCCCCAAGGTGATTCTATACCAAATTCATACCGCTTATCATTTCCTTGCACCAACAATATAGCGGAATACGAGGCATTAACAACGGGGCTAAGGATTGCAGTTCAGTGGAAGATCCAAGAACTTCGTGTTTTTGGGGATTCTCAACTTGTCATCCGTCAAGCAACTGATGATTATCAAACAAAAGATGAAAAGCTAATGCCTTACAAACAACTGGTAGATGATCTGAAATAGCACTTTGCAACGATAGAGTTTGAGCAGATACCAAGAGAACAGAATCGTGCTGCTGATGCCATGGCTACAATTGCTTCGCTCATTGACCTACCGCAAAATGAGACCTGCTATGAGTTCCTGGTGGACAACCTGCTGATTCCGTCATATGAGATCACTCCTACGGAAATGATATGTGTTGTTGGTCCTGAATCCCAGTTATATGGTTCCATATTCACATACCTTCGCGACAACATCTTACCTCCCGATTTATCGAACAACCAACGCCGCACTTTCATCCGCCAATCCTCCTGATACGTTATCCTAGCTGATATCCTATACCGACGAGGTCTAGATGGCACCCTCCTTAGATGTTTAGAGAGTGACGAAGCTCAGATTGCGTTACGAGAAGTGCACGAAAGGATATGTGGTCCGCATACTAGTGGTCCTACCTTGGCCAAGAAACTTATCAGGACTGGATATTACTGGCCTACTATGGAAAAAGATGCATATCAGTTTGTCAAGAAGTGTAAGCAGTGTCAAATTCATGGAGACCTCATACATGCACCAGCGCAGGAACTACAGCCACTTGCATCTCCTTGGCCCTTTTGTCAGTGGAGACTCGAGGGTGAACTCACAATACTGGTTCCCACTTTTTGACCAACTTTGACACTTAGATGAACATTTTGCAAAAAACCTTCACTTTCCGACACCTATAACTTTTAAATCGTTAAGAATTTGGAGATGATGTAAACTAGTAATTTGTAACATCCTTTTTGTAGATTCTAAATATATTTTTTTCAATTTTTTTTGAATAAAATTTTATTGACTTTTCCATCTCCCTCAAAAGTAGTTTTTTACAGGAAACAACATTTTTTAAGAGTGATGTGCATCCCGAAACGTATAAATTTTTTTCTATAAATGATAAAAACTTATATCTTTTAAATTTTGGTTTGTAACATCAATACCCAGGGCATGTAGTTGGTTTGATAGTTATATGTTGAATATTTTTTATTTTATTAAGTTTTGAAGTCCGACTAATTATAATTTAGATATAGGTGTACGTTTGAACACATAACTTGCTCTATATATATCGAAATTAAGTTTTATTTTTTTTGTTAGAAAGAAGACATCAATACCTAGGGCATAGATATTTTTCAGAATTTTTTTGAATTAGTTTGGTATTTTTCCCAATGCATTGAACAAAGAAGTTCATGTTCGGTGAAAAACCTACATTCATAAAAAATAAAATAAAAATATATTAATAAACTTAAATATATTAAAAACTATACTATTTGGAAAGCTTATAATAAGGACTAAATCCTTAAGAAAACAAAACTTCTAAATGAATTCGTTTGACCCCTCAAAAGCTAATGTAAAATTGGTTTTTTATCAGCATTTGATAGATGCAAAGGAGACTCCATTGCAAGTATGATTTAGAAGTAGAGAGGTTCTATCCAAGAAATTTTGATCTAAGAGCCTTTGATCTAACTCTCTTCAATTAATTACTTCAAATGGGACCTCTTAAAGCTTAAACAATTATATTTTCCAAAAAATGTATGATTTCAGCAAAAATCAGGATGTACCAAAAAGTGGGAACCAGCTTTGTGAGTTCACCCTCGATCTCATAGGCAAGATTCACCCTCCTTCTTCCAATGGACATAAATTCATTATCACAGCCACAGAGTATCTCACAAAGTGGATTGAAGCCGTGCCTCTCACACAAGTTACTGGGAAACAAATCGCTACTTTCATCCTGAACTACATCATTTGCCGATACGGGATCCCTACTTCCATTATCACCGATAACGGACGTCCTTTCAAGAACCAGGATGTTCGTGAACTCTGTGAGCGCTTCCATATCTCTCATCGTTTCTCCACACCATATTACCCCCAAGGTAATGGCCAAGCTGAGGCGTCTAACAAAACAATTCTCAAAATACTTAAAAAGACAGTCGACGGCGCTGGCCGTAACTGGCATGTCCAACTCAATCCCGCACTTTGGGCCTATCGTACCAGTGTCCGCACACCTACAGGAGCTACACCTTACTCACTTGTCTACGGTGCTAAAGCCATCTTGCCTATTGAGGTCGAGTTACCTTCTTTACGGGTCTCCTTGAGAAACATAATCAACGATGAAGACTACAGGGTCTCTCGCTTACAAGAACTAGAATTGCTGGAGGAACGACGAAACACTGCTTTTAATCATCTCAAGGCTTACCAACAACGAATGAGTCGCAGTTACAATCACAAGGTCAAGCCTCGCACATTTGAGGTAGGTGACTTAGTCCTCAGAGAGAACCCCAAGAAACAGCAAGATAGAGAAAAGAAGGGCAAATTTGAACCCAACTGGCTGGGTCCTTACATCATCACAGCAGCATATGGATCTGGGGCATATCAGCTCTCAACTATAGAAGGTGAACCCTTGGAGGATCCTATCAACAGCATGCACCTTCGCAGGTTCTACACATAAGCTCTTTTTGAGTATCCTAATGCAAAAATGCAAAAAAAATCAAAAAAAATAAAAATTCAAAAATACAAAAAAAAAATAAAAAAAAAATTCAAAAATACAAAAAAAAATCAAAAATTTTTCAAAAATACAAAAAAAATTTTAAAAACAAAAAAATCGTTACTTGGTGAAAACCTGGCAAACAGGCGCCTTGTGACAACAAAAAAATTGAAAAATCCAAAAAAGTAAAGAGAAATAATTTCGTCCAACGGTGAAAACCACTTCGGTGGCGCCCTGGGCAAGTACCATGGTGAAAACTGGGTCACCAGCGCCATGCGTAGGGACTTTGCTCCTCCCTCCTTCAGGATTCACTTTCATCCTTTCACTTTGCACACACTCACAACTTATTTGCTCACAATAAACTTACCCATTCCCATCATGGCTTGTTATTGATCTACCCAAGATTGGTTAGCCATCCATAACCCTCCCCTTTCACTCCCTTTTCCATCCATAATAAATCAGATCCTATCTGTGACTACGGCCAATTCCTACGTCTAGTAATGGGGGTGGAACTGAGAACATCACATGTTTCGAGGAGTACAGTTTCTTTCAGCTTTCTTCAGTCTATCCGCACACAATCCGCAATAAAGAAACATTTGCATCGCAAATCCGCAATAAAGTTTCGTCTTCTCCACAATAAAGTATCAGTTTCATGGATTCAGTCAGTTTCCAAGGAGACACAGCAGCAACAATGGGCTTCAACAAATCAAATCTTTTAACAGACTCAGACAACATATGGTTCAGTGCTATCTATCCTTTTTGTGAAAGTGAACATTGTGACCACAATCAAAATTTGACTTATACAAGTGACAAGAGACACTAAACTTGAGGACTACAGTGGATGTTGGTGTCGAGTCTTGGTTTTCTTTTGATTTTATCTTTTGGTGACATGTCTTTTAGCTTTTCCAGGATGTCTTTGACTAGAGATTCTATCTCTAGGATGTCTTTGACTAGAAAGGCGAGGATGGGGTATCGTCACTTATTTGCATTTGCTGTCTGTGGATTGTCTTTTAGTAATGCTATGACTTGTCCAAGGATATGAGGACACTGTGAGTCTAGTATGAACTGGGGCATTCCTTGTTTGTGACTGTCTTATCTCCATGCAAACAGGTACAATGACTTTCTGGGCCGAACAAATGCCTCGATTGTCATAACCTATTCTGCCATAATAAAGCTCAATGATGATAACGCACAAGAAGCTCTTTCATGTTCATATCTTCTGTCTTCCATCCCCCTTTCTTGATTGACTTCCATTGTCTTTCTCGAGTCTGCGTAGCCCGCTATCACATGACTAAGTATAATGACACACCAAAAAAAACATTTGCATTTCATGTAGTTGCACCTGCATCACCACATATAAGCATTTCATACAGACATATAGATATCACAATTGCATCACATCCTGCATACAACACATGTTAGCACATCTCACATTTTCATTATGTAAATAATCATTTGCATTATCATATTCATTTGCATTACATACATTTACATTTGCATCATGCATCACATATACAACATAAAAGAACAAAGATGTATTGCATTGCATCATATAAACATCTATATCATAAAACATGTATCACATAAGAACATTTCATCACATAAGGTACACGTGCATATAGCTGGCGCAAAAATGAATCATCTCATATATAATCAAATGTGTCATAATACAATGATGTCAAAAGAATCATATGGCTACAAAAGAATCACCCGCAGGTGTCTACAATACAATAATGGTACATATACTGATACAAGGGGAGCCCACTATAGCTATGAGGAACTCCCTCCCTCGGAGCCGCCTCGCCTCGACGGAGTCTGAGCTGTAGATGGACCTGCCCCAGGATCCCCCTGTCTCTCTGGTGGTGGTGGAGGCCCCATAACCCCACCGCTGGATGCCTGTCTCCTGCGACTCCCTCCCGTAGCCGTCGCTGTGCGCGACGATCTATGAAAGCTCCTAGCCCGCTGATCTGCTGGCATGGCTGCATAGTATAGATCCCTCCAGTAGGCGATCTCCTCTCTGGCTCGCAAAACATATGCGTAGCCTGCCCCTGCATCCTCTGCTGCCCGCCTCCCTGCCCTCAGAGCTGTCTCGGCCTCTGTATATCTCTGGATGGCCTGATCCCTCTCCCGCTCTGTATCTCGGACCCTGATCCTGAGGTGGTTCCTCTCTCGAACCAAATCCTCAATCTCATATGCCTGGCCCTGGCAGATCTCCCGCAGCCTAAGCACCTCATCCTCCTCAGAGTCTCCGCTCTCCGTCCCTGCCTGTGGCTCCTCCTCTACAGGTGCCTGTCCCTGTGCCTCTGCCTGCACCTGTCCCTGTGCCTGTATAGGTACCTGTGGCTGTACCTGTCTCTGTCCCTCTGGCTGCACCTGTCTCTGTCCCTCTCTGGGACCCTGTGCTGCTGGCACCTGTAGGGGCAGTCCACCCCATCCTCTCACCACTAGAGCTGCTCTCTCCTGTCCTCCCTCCCTCCAAGGTGCTACCCGTCTCTCTCCCACCACTCCCCTCAGCCTCCGCCGGCCCCTACCTCCATCCCCTCCTCCATCATCATCCTCTCCTCCACCCTCTCCATCCACTGGCTCTGCTGGATCTGTCAATCTAGGAAATGGATGCTCTGCCCAGTACGCAGAGTACTCTGCGTCCATCCCTGCATCATCTACCTCTGGCCACATGTCCCATGGCATCGGCATCATCTCCGCTAGCTGCATAACTGCCTGATCATATGATAGCAGTGGGCCAAACTGCACCTGATCTCTGACCGTACGGGCATACATGCCCGAGCCTCGTGGCATCCTCTGAATCCGGCCATACTGCCTGCATACCTTGTCCACCAGCTATCTCTCTAATATATAGGGCGTCCGCCCAATCAGGTACCTGCTCCGGAAGGTGTAAGGCAGCTCCAATGCGTCGTCCTCCCACTCCTCGCACCCCAGGTACGGCCTCCAGATCACCATGTCAATGTCATCAATGACTCTCCTCCAGTGCTCCAATCTCCCAATCCGAGGCTGGGATGTAATCATGGCATATAGGTGCATAAAACTCTGTCCCTGTCCTCTGCCTCTGAAGTGAATCGGCCGGGTGATGGGAAGGTGCTCATAGGCCCACACCTGCAAGAGAGTCACACCGCAGCCCAAACCCACTGATCCATGGTATACAAACTGATGCAGCTCATAATACAAATGTGCTAGGACACATGGCCCCCATGCATATCTAGTGTGCTCTGCCATCAGCGTCTCCAAGGCCCCTCCCCAGCCCACCGCCAATCCTCGTGTGGCCCTGTCTGGACACAAATATCCACTGATGACTCCCCCAACAACTGCCGGCAATGCTAATCCTGTGGCAGTCATGGTGTCCCAGGCTACATGACCTGCTCGCATCTCCAACTCAGGATCCTGAAAAACCCGTCTCAAGGCCTCCCTGTCACCGTCACGGTCGTAGGGGATCAACTCTCCATCAATAGGAACATGTAGAATCCTATATACATCCTCTAATGTCACTGTCATCTCACCCATCGGCAGGTGAAACGTGCATGTCTCTGAGTGCCATCTCTCGGCCAATGCAGTCAGCAACCCCATGTTTGCCCGAAACTCGGGCACATAGAGCATATGTGTGAGACCCATCTCCTCAATGGAAATCATGTCCTGAATCGACAACTCTGGTCGCAGTCTCTGAGTCGATGGGAATCTCTCCCGTGACTCCAACATCGGCAAATACTCCTGCAGTCAAGCAACTCAATCATGTCAGTTATCATGGCATTCACTGCTTATCACAAAATGCTACTCGCTACCTAAATGCATATGGTTATCTACCCTAGTGACACTCACTGTTCATCACAAAGTGTTGCTATCTATCCTAGTAGTGCTCCCTGTTCATCACAAAGTACTACGTGTGTGACATTCCCTGTTCATCACAAAGTGTCACTCACATTCGCACTCCCTGTTCATCACAAAGTGCTGTCTAGCCTGGTGCTCCCTGTTCATCACAAAGTGCCTTGATCTATCCTAATCTTCCTAGAGGACCTGCTTGAGTGTATCCTCTCAGCAGCTTATCCAATCGACAGCATATGTTCATCACAGAACTGCCGATTTGACCTAAAAGACTAAAACCATGCATTTAAACATACAAACGCACTTTTTCAACACACATGCGCTTTTAACTCATAAACGCGCTTATAGACTGCATACACGCGCCTCTGCAACATAGACGCGCTTTCTAAACACAAACGTGCCTATGTCAGACACAAACGCGACCAGGGAACACAGACGTCCCTACATGACATAAATGCTACTAAAAATCACAGACGCTGCTACATTTCGCAAACGCGTCTGCATTCAACACAAACGCGGTTCCAAGCACAGACGTGCTTGGATCCGACACAGACGCGCCTGTTGGACACAGACGCGCCTGGCGCTGACACAGACGCGCCTGTTGGACACAGACACGCCTGGCGCTGACACAGACGCGGTTGCGCGTTTTTGCACTTTTAAACTATCCTATTCCTAGCGCATTTATTGCTCCTAAACATGCATTTATGACAAAACTCGAAATGCATGAAAGTACGAGGAGGTTTTCGGGTACTTACCGGCTCTCCTGCATCGGCTGGTCGCTGGAATCGGCGGACACGATCAAATCTATGGACGAATGCCATCGCTGCTGACTGCTGCTGCTCTTTTCTCGCTCTGCACTGTGATCTTCTATGGGTGTGGATGACAATGAGGATGTCTTTTGCCCGTGGTCTATCTTATAGCCTACCCTAGCCCTAGCCTTCATTTCCCGAGTCAGTATTCTTCATCCTGTGACTTTGTCACATTATTCGCTCAACCCATTCTATTCCATCTTTCTTATCGAGAGATTGTCTGCAATCTTTTTAGACATTTTCATCCAATCTCTCGAGGGGGCATATAATTCCTTATTCTGGGGCAACTCTGTATCAGTTCATCTTATCTTCTTTGAAACAATGCGACAAGCCGCATTGTCTCAAAGAGGGGCAAAATGTAGACACTCAAAATTGTCATGTCTAATTAAATAAATATTTTATTTATTTAATTATCTAAGCCTAATTCTTCTATTAATTAAATAAATTTTTATTTATTTAATTAATTCATTTATCCTCTTCTAGCCTTATTTCTCATTTAAATGAATACATTTATTTATTTAAATTATCCCTTTCCTAAATTAAATAAATATTTTATTTATTTAATTGTCCTACTTCTTCTATTAATTAAATAAATCTTTATTTATTTAATTAATTCATTATCCTTTTCTACACATGACACATGTCATTCATCTCTTATTTCCTACACTACCTACCTCTTTCATTATTTTGGTATTTCTTATACCTACCCTCTAATCCTAGCCAACCTCTCTTTTTACACCTCTCAATCTTAACCCTCCATTTCTCATTGTGTCTTCTATTTAAGGAGACACTTTCTTCATTGACAAACCCTAATGACTAAATGATTGATTTTGGAGGACTTGGCTACACTACAATTCTACTTGCAACCACATTCCGTTCTTTATTGAGCTCTTGTGCACATAAAAATCTGAGAGCAAGCATATCAAACAAGATCAATGGAGATAGGAAGAATGGAGATCAAAACCCTAGTGGACATGTGATGGTATAATCTTTGTGATTTTGAGTTATTTTGCATTGTCTTAGGTTATCTTCATATGTTATGGTGGATCTTTGTTCATTGTTAGGCTAGGGTTTGGTGGTTGAATCCATTTTAGTCTTTCAATATTGTTGTTTATTGCTATCCATTTTCACCATATACAATAACTTACACACCTTAAATTTAACCTCAAAAATTTCTAATTTCTAATTTGATATACATATAATGTAACCATTTAACTTATATGAACAAATTTATTAGCTCAGAATTGTGCCTCAATACCTCAAAATACATATAATTTGAGTAAAGACCAACAAAACAACAATACTATAATTTTTTATTCCTTCCCACAACAGTTAAGTCACATAGAATTACACCTGGCTTCCATAATTACCAGAACAATATTGTAATATCATTGTTTCTGTAAAATTATAATACTGTTGCTTTTGAAACTGTTAACTAACCTATTTAGCCACATTATTCCAAAAAACTTTGATAGTGATGCCTTAACAAAAGAGATAATATTTTCTATAAAGATGTAACGTATTTATGATCAACATAGATTTGGTAGTGTTCACAAACACCCACAATTACAACCTTGGAAAAAAACATGTAAAGCCATCGCAAAAACCCTAACAATTAAGCACGACTCAAAACCTGTAAGGGGGTGAGGTGGGAAGTTAAAGCAACTTCAAAAAAACTAGGCGAGAACCACCCCTCATGCATTTAAAAAATGCCAAGTGGAATTCGAAAAAAAAGTAGTTAGAAGGGAACTAAATGTAGCTACTGAAATTCAAAACAATAACCATGGAGAAGGGAAACAAATAGTAGCAGTAAAATTCCAAAATATTATCACCGATAAGAAACTAAAATGCCATGGGATTGATATGAACTATCTACATTTACCTACAGATGATGAAAGGGAGCGGTGGTTTCCATGATTGAAGGTGTAGCCGTCACCGAAGTCGAATGGAGACTGGTTTTGGGTACGAGCATGTTGTGGAAGATGAACAAAGTTGCAGAGATTGAAGCCGAACACGTTTGGGACCCTAATGTATTGAGCACTCCAGAAACGGCGGCAATAAAAGGAAAGGATGTAAGATTTTCAGGAGAAAAGGCAGGCGAATTGAATGCAAAATAGCTCGAGGTTTGTGCGATGTAAGGTGGACGTAAGGGTAAGGGACACACAGTAAATGCGGGGAGGTAGCAGAGTGTATGGTGACTGCGGGAGTTAAATGCGAGCAAGTTGAATGTTTAGGGTGGCAAGGTGGAGGTTTGCCACACGGCCACACTGTCCAACTCACAACCTGTGCCTTCAACATAGTGAGAGTGGGCCCGATCACATTCCAATCACCGCACCAATTTGACAAAAATAAATGGACACCTTGGACCACAACGCACCGTACACATGTTAGATGATATGAAAATCACCCAAAAATGATTTCCCTCTTCCTATGTAGAGGGCAAGTTGGTATGTGATGTCCATGTAGACCCGTCGACATAAGGTCCGCACATATAGGGCAGATATAGGGCCGTCTCTCCTGTAGCATGACTAAATTAATGAAAACTTTGAACTGGTTTTGGCTTACAAAGATTCCACGTACAACCAAGAAGCTACAAAAATCTGAACGGCTAAAAAAATCTGAACGTCAGATAAGAACAAGACAACAATAAACAGGCGTAATGAAGAAGGAATAGAAAATATCATGTATTTATCATAAGGACATCATGTATCCTGAATAGCCAGCGTTCTTTTCACGTGATCGCAGTACAATATTGAAATGGACAACCATTATCATAACAAACTGAAATTTAGGGCTAAACTGTAAGTTCTGATGTTACGCGTTTTCTATCTACTCATTGCTGCATCTGGGTTTATTGAAAACACACTTTTTTTTTATATAAAGTTGATGTGATTCACAAGATTACTGTTCAAAATGATTGTATTCACGAGGTGTCTTTGAAATTATTATAAAAACAATCAAATCCAGAAAACAAGGTTACTTTGGAATTATTATAAAAGCCATCAAATCCAGAAAACAAGGTTATTTACATTTCTGTAATTAATTAGAGATGTATCTTAAGTCCATATAATGATCAGTTGAAGGCAATAAATTCAGTACCTCTTTTTTAAATATAAGATATGATGCATCTTTTAATAATTCTAATGGGGTGATTAGTTTAAAATCTTATAAAGTCTATTGTATTCAGTAATATTGTTTTTTCAGTGGCTAATATTTGTCAATTGACTATTTTTTTATATTTGAAATTCAAAATTTGGCTAATAGTTCAAGTTTAAGGTGACGTAAATCGCCACATTTTTACAAAATTTTATTTTAGTCTTTAGTTTATTAAATTTTTGAACTCAAAGATTCCCCAAAATTTTATGTACCTACAAGTTGTAATGCAGGATTGAATTTCTTTTCAATTGTTGACCTCAATGAAAATCGATGGTATACAAACAATTTTGGCCCCGATGAGTTTTATAAATGTTAAGTACATTTTATCTGACAAAATACAAAGAGGGCTATTAGATTAATTTAAATTAATGGCAATAAGTAAATAAAGTATTGTCCACCCTTTAAATTCATTAATGATTTCCACTTTAGGCCTCTACTTTTCTATAAGAATTTTTTTTTTAAATAAAATTATTTTCTATAGTAATTAATACATGCTCATATTATTTTCTAATCTTTGCCAAGATTTTCTACCAAAGAATTTTGATGTAAAAAAAATCACCAATAAAATTGATATTTTTCTTTTAAAAAATGAAAGATTCGCCAATAAAAAATATTATTTAAAATTTCCACAATTAATAAAAATTTGCCAAGATTTTATATCTTTTTTTGAGGGGAGGTTTCTTAAAGTTATTCTTACATAAAATTACAACTCTATGGGCCTCCATGACAAAGTGAATTGTTTCAAACCTTTCATTATTCTAGCTGCAATGGAGCATTCTCCTTGTCACCATTGGTTAAATCTTTATCCACTACAAAAGCCTAGTAAATGTATACTGATGGAGTAGCTTCTATGGAAAATTTGAGGAATTCAATTCTCCATTTCATTGGCTGTTTATGGATATTGTCATGACAATGACAGATCATAATGATAACAAATGGGTTCCATTGTATTATTGAAGTAATATTGAACCCCAACCATTGAACCATACTCGAAAGAAATACTTGTGAGAATTTGTGAGAAAAATTATACCTAGCATCATCTTGGTCACAAGAACCATTATCATCACTTTGAAGATATTTTTCTCTTCATGGAAACCAACCTTATAATGGTATCCATGATCTCACAAGAGAAAGAAAATGAAAATGAGAAAAATGTAATGAATACAATCACATCTAGGTTCCATATCATCCAATGATCCTCCATCTACTAGTACTTTAGCTATGAAGGGACATTCTTTATTAATTGCACATTATTCGACAACTTTCCTCACCATCATTGTGTGAAATTTTTTTTCTCAATGATATGGGATCATCATTGAATATATTGCACATTCACCTCTTCCAAATATCCATGTTCTTGCCAATAATGCACCCCATGTCATAATCTATTGAAAAGTGGGCCAAATAGTCCTCATGGGAGTTAATTTCACTATAAACATGTTAAAATTTTGTGAATTCATCTATCTTCTCTATCAATGGAAAAATATTACTTAAGATTCTATTAATCTTCCAATTCTATGCCTCATATTCCTTGTGACATTGATAATGACCATAGAATCACACCTTCTTACCTTTGAGATGAACACATGCTTGTAAATCTAAAAGAAGTGCTTGACCCTTGGTTACATTGTTTATTCCAATCTCCAGCCTTGTCAAGACCACTCCAATTAGATAACTATTATAATCTCTCAAAATACAACTTGCCCTAGAGATTCCAAGATTACATCTAGATGCAACATTGAAATTGAGCTTACACCATCCAATAAAAAGAAATTTCCATATTATATCTTTTTCTCAAATTTAAAATAGATTATCCCAACATATCTTATAAAAATAAAATCGCTAATAATACTTTTATATTATAATTCACTTAAAATTTAAATTAACAGATTTTTTTTGAGTAAAGCATAATAATATAACTTACACAATGTCACCCTCAACTTATCAAATCAAATATAAAAGAAGTAAAACCTAAAGAAAGACGGAGAAGGATCTCCAATTTGGTAGATAAAAACAAAGTTCATGTGCCTTGGTCCTGAAGTTGGAGGAGGTCTCATGATTCTCAGACCACCAAACATCAGAGAAAATGACACTCCACCCACCCAAACAGATTTTGACATGATAACTAATAACAGGCCTGCATATTCCAGTTCTCTCATAAGTTAAAGAAATTATAAAAGCCAAGTAAGATCAGAGACCATTCCATCAATATAGTAAATGTCTGTCCCATTGGGAAGCCATGAAGAGGCGAGGAAGCTAATGAATCGATTCAGGGAAATTGAGAAAAAGTAGCAGTATGATGCTCTTTTTGGTTTCATTTTCCTGGATCGATTCACCCACTTTCTCTCCCTTCCATGACATCCCCACGAGGCAAAATCTTGTTTCCATAGTATTCTTCATAAGAAGATTATAAGACATTGAGAAAATGGGTGGATTCTTAAAGGCCGTCTAAATACAGAAGGATTTTAGTCATATGATTATCAATTCCAAGGCTGGTAAGTTTCATGTATATTTAGTCTTGAGTGTGAGCATCTTGATTTGAATTTTCTAGATCGAATTTCTTTCACATGTTTCAGACAATCCTGAAATTTGGTGGGGGTATTGGATAAGTAGGAAAATGTCATAGAGATTACAATAGCCAAATCAAGTTTATGCTGTCTAGCCCAATGGTATCCAGCTTTTTAAAAATTCACCCCCCTTCATCAGATTCATTGTTTTTTTGTTTTAATAGATCAAATACAGTTTATTACTTTTTACTTTTTTCTGTCGAAGTTTCAATGGTATTTTGTAGTGATTGTATTGTTATAAAAAAATTAAAAGGTACCGTTCCTGATTCTCTTGTTAACTGGGTATCGCATGTTTCTAGATGATGGAATGTGTTTCATTTGGGTTTTCTATCTATTAATTAGGCTATTCAGATTTTGCATCTTATATGATGGTTTTGGGGAAGACTTCTCTTAGATCTTATTTGTCTTGCTTTTTGCGATACTCGCAACTGTTTGAATATCTTTTTCTAATCTCTTTTGAGAAATATTTATCTACATGAAAGTCACTGCGGTTTGTGAAACTACTGTTTGCACCCAAGTTCATAGCGCTGCCATATCAGAAAGGAGTCATGGGTAGGAAAAGAAAGTAAGTTGCAGGTAGTAGGGATTGGAAGATCACAGTTTTTTGATGACATAGAAGCTGTTGGGGAGGATTTCTAAATCGTGACTATGGTTATTCAGTCTTTAGGATGCACCCATCATACCCTTCATACATTATTAATACATTGTAAAAGATGTTTGGTGCATTAAGTGCTGTATAGCCATTTTGCTGTAGTAGACTAGCTTATATTATTAATACATTGTAAAAGATGTTTGGTGCATTAAGTGCTGTATAGCCATTTTGCTGTAGTAGACTAGCTTATAGACATGTCACTCAACCCTAAATTCCCATCTTTACTCGTACAAATTATGAATTTTTTGTAATTACGTCTGGAGGACGTTTGAGATTTCGTAGAAAATGGTTTTGTAGAACCATATGATCACACAGTGTATCAGACATTAGCACAAGCAAAAATAAATTAAAAAAAGGTTAACTTAGAGAATAGAAGAAAAAAAGATGCGAAAAACTTTGTTTCTAATCTAAGAAGAAATGGATGAGTCCATCTTTCTTAGGGTTGCAGTAGCAACAAGATCTAAGAGAGCATGAGAGATTTGGGACATCTTATAAAAAACTCAATCTGATGAAAGGAGCCAAATTATAATATCATATAAGAAAAATTGAAATTTTGTAAATGAATGAATCAGAAGTCTGGTAAAACACTTTATGAGTCAAGTTATCAATATTGTGAATCAAATTAGATCTAATAGAGAAAAAGTAATAAATTAGAAGATTATAGAAAAAAATCTAAGGATTGACATAGTTATTAGTAGATGAATTATGGAGATTTTTCTTATCACTTGAATCTAGAATAAATTGAAATAACAATACTTCTTTTGAGAATGTTTTCAAGTCTCAAGTATTGTCTAGGAGAGGAACAGGAAGAGGAAGAGGAAAATGCAAAGGCAGAGGTGGAAGGAGTGATCAAAATAAAGGTGAAAAGAATAATTAGAACTACAAAAATATAGGATGCGACAACAACCATTTCTAGCAACATTCATAGAGGTTTGATAAATTAAACATTTAGTTTTATTACTGTAAAAAATATGGACATTATGCATATTAATATAGAAATAGACAAGAAGATGTAAATAAAAATAATGTTACTTAAAAATAAATGAATCTAGATTTAATTTTCAAAGTTTATCCATCACATGTCATATTGTTGTAGAAACCATTAGAGATATTTGGTTTTTGGATAGTGGAAGCAATAATCATATGAAATGAATAAGGAATTATTTGCGAGTCCTATTGATATAATAAAGTTTAATGTGAAATGATAATAAAGTGGTTATAATGAGTAAATGAGTAATAAATGTTTTAGAAAAAATGGTGAAATAAGACATATTTATGATTTATTTTGTACCTAGACTAAATAATAATCTTGAGTGTTGGACATTTAATACAAATAGGTTACTGTAAAGCGGAAAATCGCGGTTGAACCCTAGTTGGTCTCCCCTCTTCTAACTCCGAGGAGAGAGAAGGGAGGTTCGCTAGGATTCGATGGGTTTTCACTTAGGGGGAAGACTTTACATTCAAAAGAGGGGTTGAAACTCATAAGATCCAATCCCACACGATGTAAGATTGGATGCTAAATGAATTTCAAGGGTTAGGAAAGCAAGGCTACCCTCTTTTGTAAAGAATGTTGATTAAGGAAATTAAGCTAAGGATGCATAGAAAGTCATAAAGATTCGCTTATAAACTGAGTTTAGGTTATAGGATGAAGCTGCGGACCTGGAATTAGCAGTAAAATGTCGATACGGCGCTGTCCTGCAAATTTGAGCAAAAGTTGTCGGGACGATGGCGCCCGGCGCCACGGTCCTCCGAAAAATCCGCGAAACGAAGGGGGATCTGTTCGTCTCTGCACAAGGATTCCAGATCTTCAATCTCAGCCGCGTACTTGCAACCTACACACAGAAAAGCGAAGACTATAGGGGGTTAGGGATTAGGGGTTTGCCTTTAGGTCAAACCTCGATTTTGGAATTAACCAAGAAATGAGCAAGAGCTGTAAATGTAAATGATTGTAATGTAAAACAAGTACTAATACCTTGTTCTAATGATGTTGGTATCCTTATGTGCGAAGGTTTAGATGTTGTATGTTGTAGTATGTTGTAGCATGAAGTAAGTGATCTCCTCTTCAATGGTTGAATCCTTGTCTTGAATGCAACACTTAGCCTTGAATGGAGACTTGAAATGATCAATTGCTTGAATGCTTGAATGCTTGAGTATAGTTTCCACGCCTTTTCCATCATCTCGAATGAGAGAGGAAAATGTAGTTTATATACTTGTCAATTAGGGCTAATAGACTGATTTTCCCGACCTTAGGCCGACCAGGGAAGTATATTTCCAAATTGCAATCAAAAAGACCCGATATCACTTAGGAAACCGGGCCCAAAATAGGACCCAGGGACCAGGGTGCTGGGCGCCATGGTCCTGAGGGACCAGGGCGCTGGGCGCTCTGGTCCCACCTCCCGGGACATCAGGGTGCAAGGAGGTTCAGGCCAGGGTGCTTGAAAAATGCAGTTTTCAGTGTCGTGAGCAAGTTTTGGGGTCTCCATTCAGGTTGCGTGTTGCGTCGCCATCGTGAAGACCGAAATGCAGTCGAAATTGCAAGTGTCACAATTTTAGGATGCTACATTTAGCCCCCACTTTAGCGGGAGTATGTATGCTCATACTTCCGGTAAAGTACAAGGAAACAACGTTGAAAGACTTTCACCACGTCAAGGAGGCAAGATACACCAAGCCCCCAGTGGACTAAGGATCTTACGACTTCGATTGACAAAGTAAAAGGGAAGATCACGAGGAAGAACCATGACTGTCAGTAGTAAGGTTCCCTCGCTATGAGTCATGCAAAAGAAATACCAAAAATCTTCAAGACAAAGCTAAGTTTGCCAAGAAATTTTCAAGTATCTTTGAAAGGATAGACAGGGTGTATGCCCCCCTACGTTAAAGCGATCGCACACGCCTCAACGGGGGTGATTGTTTTAACGTAGTGATACACATAAGAAATGAGAAAGGAAAAAGGAGCACGTTATCGCAAGGATTTAGCCCCCAAGTGTGAGATAAACCCAAGGATAATAGACACAAAACACAAAGCATGAGGTGACTTCGCTTTCCTCGGGGTCAGTATGTTGTATGATAAGTCATGTATATATCATATGTATGTATGCATAATTGTTCTTCATTCCCCAATCAAGGAAGGTCACCTAGAAGAAGGGAACACATGTGTCTTTTGAGTCAACATGAGAGAGACCAAAGAGATCTCAATGCTTTGCGTCGTCCTCAAGTAGACAACACTAAGGACGACAAATAGAAGAATGAGAATAACATATAGAAGAAGTAACAAAAGAGAGGGGGAGAGAATCTGCCATGCTAATGTAACTAGTCTAGCATGTCATCTACCCCCCGATCTTGCTGATCAATGTTTCGGGAAGGCAGGGAACACGCTAGAGGAGGAACATCCAACGCAGCAGATGGAGCTATCACAAGATCCAAACAAGGGCTATGTTCATGTTCCAAGACACATTGTTTTTGTCTAGGAGCTAGGATAAGTGCTTTAGAAAATTCATTAGATAAATGGTTATCAACATCAACAAGTTCATATTCGCTATCAGAAGCAAGAGGAGTAACATTTTCATCATGCATAACATTTTCATCTATATCATCATCAAGATTTATAAAAATAGGATCTTTAACTCGCACAGGATCAAGACCATCATGCATCTTATGTTTAGGAGATTTAGGCTCAATATCCGGCTGAGGAGAAAATGGAATAATGCTTGTTGAAGGTGTTTGTGGAGATTGCAAAGTTTGAGAAGCAGCTGCTTGAGCCCTAAGACGACGCTTTCGTCGACGTTCCCGTGCAGAACGATTACGTCTAGTCTTAGTAGGAAGTGCAGAAGATAGAGGAGGAGGAATGTTCTCATCCCTATCACTTGGGTGTTTAGGTTGTGGTCTCTTAGGCTGGATAATAGGAGAAGAAGAAGGTCTCTTCTCTCTATAGAAGGCAGGAGGAGGAACTGCTCCATATAAAGGAGGAGTTTTTGGTTTAGGAAGAAGACCAAGTCCATCATGACGAGGAGGTATAGGTCTATTTTTAGAAGATTTATTAGGCATAGACATAGTCGCGTCCATAGGGACGGGTTGGGAATCTTCTTGAGGAAAGACATTAGTTTTATCTTTCAAAGGAAGAACTTCCTTCTCAAGAATGATAGGAATGTCAAGTTTAGGTACTCTAGGTTCACTTAGAGATAGGATCATATCTGTTTTCCACTTTTGATAAGATTTGAAAAGATGATCACTTCGCGGAGGAAGAGATTGGAATTGTTTGGGCCAAAAGTAATCAATAGGAACACTAGAGGTTCTTTCAGCTGGTTTAAAGAGACTATGATTGACAGTAACAACTTCACCATTATGGGGAAATTTCAAACACTTATGAATAGGAGAAGCAATAGCTTTCATGGAAGATAGCCAAGGATAGCCAAGCTTCACACGAAATTGTTCGAAAGATGGAATAATAGCAAAGTTCACATCAAGAGATTTGTTATGGACCTCAATAGGCAATGTAATAGAACCAATTGCGGGAGAAGAAAATGCATCAAATAATTTCACAATCACATCTGTTTTGTCATAGATCACTTGATTAAATTGCAAAGTAAAAAGAAATTCTTCAGTAATAACATTAACCATGCACGAAGGATCAATAAGCACACCACGGCAAGGCATATTCTTGACTTTTGCAACTATGTATAAAGGACCATCAGGTGTCCAAATGGTTTCGCTAGAATCAAATGTGATGGAAGGTTCTTTAGGATTTTCTTGCTGCTCTACAAAGTTAATCACATTCGGAGTCATAGACACAAGACTATCAGATGAGAAAGAGGAATCATTAGCCTCAATCACATTAGAAGTATTAGAAGTATGAGAAGGTAATGGATCAGTAAAAATCTGAAGATTTTGGTTAGGAGGAGCTACAGATGTGTTGCCTTTATCATTCACTCCAGAAACAGAAATAGTATTATTATCAATCAAATCTTGAATTTTACCCTTTAAAGAAAAACATTTTTCAGTATCATGCCTAGGCTGACGATGAAAGTGACAAAAAGATTTGTGATCAAAATAAGGTGAAGTAATCTTTGCAGGATCAATTTGTCTTATAGGAGGAAGAGTAAGCACATTTTGTTCCAATAACTTATTCATAATACTATGCAATGATTCATTCAAAGGAGTATACTTTCTTTCTTTCTTGAAAAATTTAGAAATAGGAGGCACACCTGATGCTGCATTCACATTGTTGTTGATGATGTTTTCATTGAATTTGATGGAATCTCTGTTCGGTTTAAACTTCCCAAATGGTTGTTGACTGCTATCACCCTTATCACTCGGAGCCATAGGATGTGATTGTTCCATTTGACTCACAGTCAGTTGATAATTGTGAAGAGTGGCACACAACTGTTGGAAAGAAGTAAACTCAGAAAACAGAAGTTTGTCTCGAATATCTTTTTGTAAATTAGAAATAAAGATTCTTTGAATATCATTATCAGGCACTGGAAAAGAAATTTGAGCATACAAATGCTTATATCTACCAATGAAATCAGTCACTTTTTCTTTAACACCTTGTTTACAATGCATTAAATCAATCAAAGTAACTTTAGGACTTATGTTATTTTGAAATTGTTGAATGAAAGCATTTGCAAGTTGTTCGAAAGAAGTAATAGAATAAGAAGGCAACGAGCAATACCATTGTAGGGCTTTGTCTCTTAATGTTCTAGTAAATAGTTTTGCAAGCAACCTTGGGTCATAAGCAAAATCAGTACATATTGTTTGAAAAGTCTTAACATGTGTTAGAGGATCTCCTTTACCATTATAAAGTTCCAAATGCGGGATTTCAACATGTTTAGGAGGAATAGCTCGAACAATGTCAAGAGAAAGTGGGCTCGCAACATCAAATGTGGGCACACTAAACTTAGATTGATTCATAGAGGCAATTTGTTGCTGTAAAGAAGAGACAGTTTGTGCAAGATTATTAATGGTAGCTTCAGTCGAAGAGTTCATATTAGGTGTGTTAGATTGAGATGGAGGTGTGATGTTATTGAAAGATGGTAAAGAGTAAGGTGGTGGGACCCTATGATAGTCAACCATAGGAGATGATTGGATAGGAGGAACATTACAAGGAGGAATGGAATGGTTGCCCCCTTGCGTCATGTTCATTTGTGAAGATGTAATAGGAACACTTACTGAAGGAATGAATGAAGAAGTCGGATTAAATGAAGGAATAGGGTTAATTGAAGAAGGAGGATTGCCCCCATGACTAGTAATCACAAGAGGAATGTCTTGTATAGAGGTAGCCATGATGTTTGATGTAAAGGTAGATAAACTAGCAATAGAAGTGGTCAAAGGAATAGAATGATTGACTTGTGTAGGAGGTTGTGTATAACCTAAAGATTCAACACAACTCTTCATAGGCATCACATTCGAATCCACAATGTGTGCGATACCACGTAAAACATCAATTCCATTCTTATCACTTTGAAGCATACGTTTTAGACCCTCAATTAAAGGAAGAGCTTGACTATCGGGATACTCATGAGACATCCATTGGTGAAAATCGTCAAATTGGTTATCCAATTTGGAAAGTTGTTCAACAGAAACTTCATGGGGAGCTTCTTCATCATTAGGAGGATTAGAGGAATTTCCCATGTCCTCGTTAAAAAGGCTACTCAAATTAGGTTCCATCTCCTCGGTAGTTAAACCTCGAAAAGACTTAATTCTACGGCTTCGTCTAACGGGAATAGTGTAAGTAGGGCTTATTGTTGTAAAACTCATGCACTAGAGAGAAAGAGAAGATTTTGATTTTAGAGGTAGCAATTTTCAGTAAAACCAGCCAATCTTCCAGATTTAAGCTATTAAATGCAATCACAACAGTCTCCCAAAATTTCAGAAAAAATGTTCAGGACCGTGGCGCTCGGAGTGCAACACGGTCCCTGCAACTTTTTTCGAAATTTGCAGGGATGAAAGGTATGATGATTTTAGAGCTAATCTGAAAAAATTGAGGGATTTTACGATCTGTAGATAGGCCAAATTAAAGTTGCAAATTCAAAATTGAACCCTATCAAGATTGTCGAAAAATGCAAAATTTGAATTTTGAAAAAGAGAGGGAGACTGAAATTTTGAATTTTATGATTTTAGAGGGAATGTCAAGAGCAATGCAAATTTTGAAATTTGAAAAATGACTCAATTTCACGCAAAATTCAATTTTGAAAGCGGAAATCAAAGTTGTTGTAATTAGGCACTTAATTTCAAAAGTCACAAAATGCGAATATTTGAATAAAGCACTGAAATTTCGAATGAATGCAAATACAATTTTCAGATCTAAGACAGTAAGAACACAATTTTGACACAAAATTTCAGTTTCGATAATTTTTGAATGATTAGGAGCCTTAGACCACGCAATCACAAGACCAACTTTGACTGTAATTTTGAAAGTGTTATAATTGACAAAATCAGCCAAAATTCTGGATTTTAGCAGGAAAATACAGCAAGATCTCGCTCCCGGAATTTTGGAAAAAATGTCGGGGACGATGGCGCTCGGAGTGCAACACGGTCCTCGCAACTTTTTTCCAAATTTTCAGGGATGAAAGATATTGTGATTTTATTGCGGAATCCAAAGTTACAGCTGATTTGGAGATGTTTTGATCGGTCAAATTGTCGGACAAAGGTTGAATCAAGAGGGTTTCAAAAATTAGGGTTTTGACTTTTAACCACTTAATCTTCAGAATTAAAGCACAAATATGAATTGATAATTTGTAATAGAAGGACAGATCTGAAACAAGCATTAACATTTAGACATTTCGCAAGTTTAATTACTAAAAAGAAATTTTAGGGTTTTAATGCAATCACCTCTAAAACTTTGCAAAAGATCAAACATGGAAATGTAATCAATTTTTTCAGATCTAAGCATGAAAAATCAGAAAGGATGTTCACGTCGGGTTCACCAAAATGTAAAGCGGAAAATCGCGGTCGAACCCTAGTTGGTCTCCCCTCTTCTAACTCTGAGGAGAGAGAAGGGAGGTTCGCTAGGATTCGATGGGTTTTCACTTAGGGGGAAGACTTTACATTCAAAAGAGGGGTTGAAACTCATAAGATCCAATCCCACACGATGTAAGATTGGATGCTAAATGAATTTCAAGGGTTAGGAAAGCAAGGCTACCCTCTTTTGTAAAGAATGTTGATTAAGGAAATTAAGCTAAGGATACATAGAAAGTCATAAAGATTCGCTTATAAACTGAGTTTAGGTTATAGGATGAAGCTGCGGACCTGGAATTAGTAGTAAAATGTCGATACGGCGCTGTCCTGCAAATTTGAGCAAAAGTTGTCGGGATGATGGCGCCCGGCGCCATGGTCCTCCGAAAAATCCGCGAAACGAAGGGGGATCTGTTCATCTCTGCACAAGGATTCCAGATCTTCAATCTCAGCCGCGTACCTGCAACCTACACACAGAAAAGCGAAGATGATAGGGGGTTAGGGATTAGGGGTTTGCCTTTAGGTCAAACCCCAGTTTTGGAATTAACCAAGAAATGAGCAAGAGCTGTAAATGTAAATGACTGTAATGTAAAACAAGTACTAATACCTTGTTCTAAGGATGTTGGTATCCTTATGTCCGAAGGTTTAGATGTTGTATGTTGTAGTATGTTGTAGCATGAAGTAAGTGATCTCCTCTTCAATGGTTGAATCCTTGTCTTGAATGCAACACTAAGCCTTGAATGGAGACTTGAAATGATCAATTGCTTGAATGCTTGAATGCTTGAGTATAGTTTCCATGCCTTTTCCATCATCTCGAATGAGAGAGGAAAATGTAGTTTATATACTTGTCAATTAGGGCTAATAGACTGATTTTCCCGACCTTAGGCCGACCAGGGAAGTATATTTCCAAATTGCAATCAAAAAGACCCGATATCACTTAGGAAACCGGGCCCAAAATAGGACCCAGGGACCAGGGTGCTGGCGCCCTGGTCCTGAGGGACCAGGGCGCTGGGCGCTCTGGTCCCACCTCCCGGGACATCAGGGTGCAAGGAGGTTCAGGCCAGTGTGCTTGAAAAATGCAGTTTTCAGTGTCGTGAGCAAGTTTTGGGGTCTCCATTCAGGTTGCGTGTTGCGTCGCCATCGTGAAGACCGAAATGCAGTCGAAATTGCAAGTGTCACAATTTTAGGACGCTACAGTTACAAAGTACTATCTTATATAGATAATGTTTCGACTAACTAGTGGAGTGGAGATCACTAGGAATCACATGTACCCATTTTGAATCTAGTCCATGTAAAGTGAGAAATAAATTCAAAAGGGGGACATATGATTACCAAACTTCCCCTTACCAACCCAAAATCAGACTTATCAAATGTCACATGCATTCCACAATCATTTAAGATGGAAACCAAAAGCAAACATCTTGCAAGATCTGGAATATGTAAAACATTATCAATGGAAAGAATCCTCCCATCATTGAAACACAACTTTACCTTTCCTTTGTCAACAATCCTCACTAAGGTGTTATTAGCAAGAGAAATTACCCCTTCATCATATCCTTTGTACTTAGAAAACCACTCCATGTGAGTCATATGGTAGGAAGCACTTGAATCAACAAGCCAAACATTGTTACAAATAGCTAAAATAAATAAAGCATCAGAATCACCATCATCTGAAGACTTATCCTGGAAGCATCAATTCTCTTCTTTTTATTCATACACTCCTTCACATGTCCTCTTTTACCATGGTTCCAATACTTAACTCTTCTCTTTCTAGGACTCCTGGAACATCATTTTAGCTTATCCTTCATTTTATCCCCTTTAGGCCCTTTCTCCTTAGGCCTTCCTCAAACATGCGAGGCATCTTGGGAGCCAAATTTCATGGTCTTTCTCCTCATCTCTTTTGAAAGAATTATGGGAATCACATTGTCCATCTTAGGCCTTGCACCACCACTACTTATGACAACAAATATTTTCCCAAGAATCAAGCAAAGAGAAAAGTAGAAACATAAATTTATCTTCATCTTCAATACTAGCATCTATTGATGCAAGTTGACTTAAAATCAAATTAAAAGAATTCAAAGGTTCAACAATAGAACCACCATCCTTCATTTTCAAAGAATACAAAAATATTTTCAGATATAGAGCTTCTTAGACAAACTCTTAGTTAATGGATATCACCTATTTTCTTTCAAAGCTTGTATGCAGTGTCTTCTATAGAGACATTCAAGAGGACAAAGTCAATGAGACACAACCAAATGGTTCCTTGTGCCTTCTTTTCTAACTTTTTCCACTCATGATTTGTCAAGGTGGAATCCTTTGGTTTCTTCTCTTTTGGAACTGACAACCAACGATCTCTCTCTTCTAGGAGATCTTCAACCTATAGCTTCCATATCTCATAACTAGTGTCATTGAACTTCTCAATATCTTGACGAGAGGTGGAGGCCATAGTATACAACCTTACTGAAATCTATAAAAAAACCCACAAAATAAAAGCTCCCACTGCAACTAAAAAACCTTCAACAATTATAGAGAAAGATATAATAGTTTCAAGAGTTGATACAAGTTATTTGTTTTTTCAAATGTATTATAATTATATATGTACATCTACATTGATCTAGTCTTACATTGTTTTTCTTCTACATACAACGATAACCAGGATTGTTTACAAGATTGATGAATGCCCCTAATGATACATAGGAAGAGGAGAGGAAAGAGGTATATGTTTTTTTAATTTTCTTGATTTCATGATTATATGCACATGTGTACATTCATTGTATTACATTATTGTCATTTTCATATAGGAAACGTCCATACTCATTTCATCAATGGCGACCCCTCTTAGGACAATAGAAGAACCATTAGAGCCTATGGTACACATTTATTTTATATTATAAAGATATGTTTTGATGCAAGTGAATATATATTTTTAGTTTATGTTTCTTTGTCAACTAAAATAGCAAGGAGACTATACCAAGTAAAGTACAATGAAACACGTATTGCCTAATGAATAATTGTATGCCAAGTGGGCTATACCAACTAAAATACAATGATACAAGTCATTCCTAATAAATCATTATAGACCAAGGTGGCTATCATTGTATTTTAATTGGTATAGCCCTCTTTGCAATTTGGCCATAACATGGATCCTCTACCTGACCAATTTGGTAGGACTCTAGATTGTCAAAGAGTACCATCATTTTCAGAATGCCTTTTAGCCAAAAAAATAATGACATGAGGTAATCAACAATTCAATTGTATAGAAATTATAGTTCAATATAGTTGTTTTGATGTTTATTTGATAATTGTAAACTATTATTTACACATGTAATCTAATTTTTTGTTTCAATTATTCTTGTGCAAGCATCTACAGAGCCACATAGTACTTCAAAGACGCTCGATTTTGATCCACCACAACTATAGGATTTGGTAGTCATATAGAGTTAGTTGTGGTGATTGAATGACAAATACATATAGATATTCAACCTTTTTATTATATATCGATCTTGAGATGGCATATTCCACATTTTTGTAAAACCTGTTTTATGTTGGCACATATCCTTTATTGTATATTTTATTGAGTTGACACATATGCCATACATTTGTAAAACTTTTATTCTACATTTGGATATATATAAAAGGTGATATTTGATCAAATTTGTTCATTTGATCATCTCTTCTACATAATACACTTGAAATAAAATCTACTGAAGACTTTGGAGGTACTTGTATACCACATTCCTGCAAAACATCATTAGTGTGCAAAGTACAACATATATGACAATAAATATCATAGTGCATAAAAAATTCAATATGCATTCTACCACAACATGAGGTGCATGCATGATTTATCTTAACATAAATAAGTTTATTCATTTAAAAAAGCCTTTGACTAATTCTTATTTGAGGATAGCTTTGAATGTATTTCTCGTAAAATTATGTTTGAGTCATATAAAAAAAATTTGGAAGTGGCTCATGATTTTTAGTTCCAATTCGCCTTCTAAAAACATCTCTTTGATTGGGCGAAACTATTGTGTTGTCATGCCAATTTTTTTCAATTAATAATCTTAATGCCTCAACAACAACCTTATCTTTCCATGGAAGTCTATTCGAGAACACCCAAAGAAAATTATTGTTAGGATCCTCAATTTTCTCATAGCTCCCTAAGGCATAGTGTAGTGTTCTTCTACTTATCTTTAATGACATAATTGTTTTGCAAGTATTAAAGATGACTTTAGTTTGTTTTCTTATTATGGTTGACATAAGAACATGTTGGGTAATATTGGCATATTTAGATCATGATGTCGAACCAATTGCTTGATATGTATCAAATAGATTTATTAATATAGTTTTTTCACTATTATATTTAGATGATTTTAAACCATTAATTTTTATTCTGTCTCTAAAATTCTATTTTTTTATCATTTCAACAATTAAATGGCATCGTCTAGTTTGATTTAAACTCTCAAAATACTTTTTCCATATTATATTAGTCATTCTTCTACAAGTGCATTCAAGAATTTATCAGGCATTGGCTTCAAAATATTTTCATCAATTTTAATTAGATGCTTTGGTTTTTTACGAATAATTCTAGGAGGTCTTAATATTGGTGCATATTTCTAGTTTGCATTAAGTACATTTTTTTGATCATTTATTGACACTTGTTCTTGGTTTTCATTAGGTTCATTTGGTACATGTAATTGAGTTGGTGTAGATGGCATACCTTCTCCTCTTATTTTTCTTGCTTCATGTAATCTTCTCATGTGGTCCTTTTGTCTTTCCTTTGCTACCTCTTTTAATTCGGTTGTTCCTCACTTGTTCCTTCCTATACTTAATATCAACTATCCTAAATGACACCATATGTGTTAGTAAAAATATACAAAATAAACAAATGAATTATGTCACGAAAACTATGAAAATCATTGAATTTGACAATCAAAAGTATTAAACAAACAAAAGAAAATGGAAAAATTTATTTATTTATACATTTCAAGTCATATAAAACTAAACAAACTCTTACACTATTTGATAATATCGCGGGTATACAGAAACACTTGCAGTGGGACCTCCAATAGAGTTTTTTGGGGTTTGTTTGGCTGTTGTGAATCCACTTTAACTCAACATAATGCTTGCGGGTTACTTTTTCTTAGTTTGTTTGTGTTTTTGCCCCTAAAATGCCTGGGTGTCCAATTGGTTTTGCAAAGTCTATAGTGTTAAAAAACCATATGTGTTTGTAATGATAAAAACTACGTATGGGTTTTTGACACTATGGACCCAAACAAGACACATACACATTTTTAGGGGCAGTAATGTGAATGGGCTAATGTTGTTGGTCCTAAAATTTGGCCTCCACCTAAGTGTATGAAGGGAGGTGGGGAGAGAGAGAGAGATGGAGAGAGAGAGAGGAGGGGGTGTTGGGGAAAAGGATAGGAGGGGGAGAGAGGTTGTTACTTGAAACAAACACCTCCTTTTTCTTTATTGCTTTCAATATCTTTTGAGCTCCAAGAGACACATACATTTCAAAGAGGTCCAATGGTATCTTTAACTCTTTCAATGAAAGGTTGTTAGGAATAAATATTTTATTAGGCACACATAATTGGATATGTCCACTACTTGTGTGACAAAGAAAACTTGAAATAGACACCTCCCTCTTCTTTATTGCTTTTCATAATTTTTGAGCTCCAAGAGAATCATACATTGAGAAAAAGTATAATAATATCTTACAATCCATGAGTTATGATGCCAATCATATTTGAACTTGAATAAATATTGAATTCATTCATGTTCCTCTTGTATAAATAACAACTTGACCCTCTCCGATGAGATACGTAACTGCAAAATTATTAATGTGAAAGATTTGGTAGAAACAAAGAGAGGGAGAAGGGAGAGGAGGGAGAGAGAGAGGGATCTTATACTATATGGTGACATGGTGGTTTCCAAATGTAAAATGACAAATGTGCCATGGTTTTGTACTGTGGATCTAACATACTCAACCCATACTAATTTTCCTCCTTCCATTCCCCAACCATGACCAATAAATTAGGTAGAATGTTTAGTAGAGGATCTATTATTTTTTAACTAGAAAAGTTAGTATTCACAAGAAGAAAAGAAAAAGGGAATATTGGTGGAATATAACTTATCTCTAGCTGTATCTCAGAGAGAAGATATTGTATGATATGGGCATGGGAAAATTCATTCTTGGTTGGGTAAAAAAAGAAGGTGGAGATGGAGGAAGTGCTTGAAGAGGCTATCTTCATGGCTTATATTGATACTTGCAATTATTTTGCTTGCAATCCTCAACACAAGCCTCTTTAAGATGAAAAATTTTAATGGGTGACATGAAAGAATGTAAACCCTAATTGTGAAAGCTTTGGTTAAAATAGAGAGAGAGGGGGTAAGGAAGCATTTTTCAAACATACCATATTGTTGGAAGTGGAATCTTATACTATGTGGTGACATGGAGGTATCTAAATTGAAAACGACAAGCGTGCATTGTTTCTAGGTTGTGGGTCTAGTGTACTCAACCCATATTGATTTTCCTCCTTCCATTCCCCAACCATGACCAATAAATACCCTTCCTTATTGTATTTCAACTAGGATTTATTTTGCATGGTTGCGGATGAAGTAATCCACAATGACAAAACCCTCATATTTTTGTTGCAAGTGAAGGACTCTAATGGGACCCCACGTTCCCAAATTCTAGTGAAGATCTTCTTTATAAAGCTTAGGTGGGACATAAGTGAGAAGTAAGTTTCAAGAGTGAGTATGTTAGGAAAATCAGTGGAAAACTGAGAGGGAGGGGGTGAATCAGTTATCAATAGATTATATTAATCAAACCACTTTATAACCTTTAACTGAAGCACATAAACATTGAATACCAGAATAGCAGAGATAGATACTAGTAAACAATAAAACTTAAGAATGAAACAAAGAATTAACACAATGCAACCATACCACATAACAACATGATTTGTACTTGGAAAACCCAGTAAAGGGAAATGCCATGGTGGGAAGCCTACCCACAATCAGATGATACTTATGCAGAAAGTATGTGATATAATAAGGGGCTTGCACATGCAGGAAGGAACACTGCCTAGAGCATACTACTCATTACAAAGGAGTCTCACTGACTACAGAGAGGTTATAACCATCTCAATATAATTTGACAACAATCGAGAAGAATGAACTACTAGAGATAGCATCTACCAAGCCTGATTACACTCTTGGTTAAGCTCAATACCGGAGGCCTTTGACCTCTTACATAAACCCATTTCAATCACCTATGATCGACAAAATCTCCTTCGCATATGATATTTCATTCCCATACCCATGATCTACAATGAGATCTTACACCAATTTATACAAACCCTAAGGCATAAACCAATTAGGTTGGCCACCTAACGGATATTACATTAAGATTATTACATACATCCATATTACAATGATATGCCATGTCAGCTTTAGACCAAAAAAATATTAACTAATTCATAAATCATCTCGGTAATGTGTATAGAACACATTAACATGATACCGTTCCATAACCTAGATAAGTACCAGACCTAATCTGTGTCAACCATGCCAAAGCGATGTCTCCAATTAGTCGAGTAGTGATAAATGACCACCTTCTACATCCTGAATTCCATCCAGAAGCCACACCAACACCACTTGTGCATTCTGTCAAAGATTCTTAGTAAAAGTTCTGTCGGTAAAACATTAAACCCTTACTGGTAACAGAAGATCTTCTACCAGTAACCAAAACCTATTTGCCGTTAACCAACCATAACAGCTAGTGTTGACATCAATGAGAAAACATCAATGCAACACATTATTAATTCCTCCATATTGCCAACAATATCTCCCTTTGGCATTGATGGCAACACTAAATGTGAAAAACAAAACATCCAAGTGCCAAGAAGTGTCAAACATTTCTGAAAGAAGGTATAACAATAAAAAAATGAAAAATCCCAGCAATTCCCCTTGAGGAGTGCAGTTCAATCTAAAACTAATATGAATTTCTCTCTCATAAACATTATTTTTCACATATAACTCTCTTCCCCTTTGAAATCAATGCCAAAGATATGACATAGACATCAAAATTCTATGAATCTTAAAGTTGACTACTCCCCCTAAGTAGCTCAAAGCTAACTACTCCTCCTGAGTAGTAGCACCACTACATCAACCCGAAGTGAAGGATAAAGTTGATGATGCATACCAGACTGATGGTCTTCTCCATCAATTAAGTTTCTGTCGGAGGGGTAGATACCCCTAACCTATCTCTCAAATACTCAAATGATTCCTTAGACACTGGTTTAGTGAATATATTTGGAATCTGTTCTTTAGTGTTCACATAAACCAATTTGACTTCCTTTTCTTCCACCTTGTCCTTCAGAAAGTCATATTTTATTGATATGTGCTTAGTCTTAGATTGAAATACCAGATTCTTAGACATATCAATAGATACAGGGTTATCACAATAGATAACTACTAGTTCACTACATTTTATCTTGATATCCTTCAACATTTGCTTCATCCACAAGACTTGAGTGCAATTAGTTGATGCTGCAACATATTCAACTTTTGCAGTAGATAAAGAAATGCATGACTGTTTTTTGCTGATCCATGAAACCAATTTCTTTCCAAGAAAGAAAGCTCCACCAGAAGTTCTCTTCCTATGATCGGTATCTCCTACCCAATTTGAATTTGTATATGCACATAAAGTGAAGTTATAATCTCTAGAATACCATAAGCCACATTTTGTTGTTCCTTGCAAGTATGGGAATATCCTCTTTACTGCACATTCATGATTTTCTTTAGGGTTACTTTGATATCTTAAAACAATACTTACTGCATTCATAATATCCGGTCTAGTCTGAGTTAGATATAACAAGCCACCAATCATAGACTTATACCTTGTCATATTTACCGTTGCAGATGTATCTTTGATAGATAATTTTTCACTTGTCACCATAGGAGTACTTACCGGTTTGGAATTATCCATACAAAACTTCTTTAACAATTCCCTTAGATACTTAGTTTGAGAGATAAAAATGCCTTTGTTAGTTTGAGTAATCTACAAACCTAAGAAAAATCTCATCTCACCAATCATTGACATTTCAAATTCACTTTTCATATTATTAGAGAATTTTATGCATAATTTATCTTCACCTCCAAAAATGATATCATCAACCAATTACTATTAGTACGGCCTTTTGTAAAACCAAGCTTATAAAATAAATTACTATCAGTACTACCTTTTGTAAAACCAAGCTTCAAAAGATATTTATCCAACCTTGCATACCAAGCTCTAGGAGCTTGTTTCCATCCATATAATGCTTTCCTTAACTTGCAAACCATATCTTTGTCATCTGTTAGTGAAAATCCATCAAGCTGCTCAATGTATACCTCTTCCTCAAATTCACCATTCAAAAATGCACATTTAACATCCATTTGATAGACCTTATAGTTCTTATATGTTGCATTGGCAAGAAATAGTCTAGCAGATTCAATTCTAGCTACAGGTGCAAATGTCTCACCATAATCAATTCCTTCCATTTGATAATATCCTTTACAAACCAATCTTGCCTTGTTTCTTATAACTTGACCATCCCCATTTAGTTTATTTCTAAAAACCCATTTAGTTCCAATAACATTCTTATTTTTAGGCCGGGGAACTAAAGTCCAAGTGTTATTCTTCTCTATCTGATCTAATTCATTTTTCATAGCATTTATTCAATGTTTGTCTTTACAAGCTTTAATAACATATGCCGGTTCAATTTGAGAAATAAGACATACCTCTTCATTTGCTAGTCTTCTTCTTGTCATAACTCTCTTGTTCATATCTCCAATTATTTGATATTTAGAATGATTCAACCTTACATACCTTGGTGTCTTCTAAACTTTAGGCTCACTATTCTGATCATCAGTCACAGTTGAATTTTTTGATTATACTAGTGTAACTGTCTCAGTGTCTTGTATCGGTTGAGGCATTGTCAGTTCAATTATGACAATTTCCACTGTCAGTTCCCTGTCATATGATATAGATTGATTTTTGTATTGTTCATCCACTTTCACATTTACGCTCTCCACAATTTTCTGTAACATTTTGTTATAACATCTATATGCTTTGCTTTGAATTGAATATTCAAGAAATATCCCTTCATCACATCTAGGACCAAACTTCCCAATTGAATCATCCCTTTTGATATAACATTTACTTCCAAAAATTCTGAAATATTTAATAGTATGTGTATGTCCAAACCATAATTCATAAGGGGTCTTACCGGTTTCACCTTTGATATGAACTCTGTTGAATGTGTAGACTATTGTACTCACTGCTTCTCTCCAATAAATGTGAGGTAATTTGGCTTCCATCATCATGGTTCTTGCTGCTTCCAAAATGGTTCTATTCTTCCTTTCCACTACTCCATTTTGTTGAGGAGTTCGGGGTGTAGATAACTGTCGCCTAATTCCATTTGTCTCACAAAAATTGTTAAATTCATGAGAAGTGAACTCACCACCTTGATCCGATCTCAGACATTTAATTTTCAATCTAGTTTTTGTTTCCACCTTTGCTTTAAAGATCTTGAATTTCTCAAAAGCTTTAGACTTCTCCCTTAGAAAAGTCACCCACATCATTCTAGATTAATCATCAATTATGAGCATGAAGTATCTATCACCTTGAAAGCTTCTAGTCCTTGCTGGACCACATAAGTCAGTGTGAATCAAATCAAGCACATCATTAGATTTATCATGTATGCTCTTAAAAGAAGTTCTAACTTGCTTTCCCAATTGACATTCCTTACATACTAGATTATGAGGCTTTATAATCTTAGGTATATCGCTAACTGCCTTTGTTGAACTGATCTTAACAATACAATCAAAATTAACATGACATAACCAACTCTCATCAATATGAGCAATCAAATATGTCTTATTACCAATGTTCAAGTGAAAGATATTACCTCCAATCTCAGTACCGGTTGCAATCTCCCAACCAATTTTGTTAATGATTTTGCATTTTCTATCTTTAAACTGAAGTTGGAATCCCTTGTCCACCAATTGAAAAATAAAAGATTATTCTTTAAACCTTCTACATAATAAACATTATCAATATTATGCTTGCCATTTAGAGAAATAATACCTCTAACTTTGATCATACATGCTTTGTCATCCCCAAATCTGACTTGACTTCCATTGTATTCTTGTAGGGACACAAATTTTCTTTTATCTCCAGTCACATGTTGTGAACATCCACTATCAATTACCCATTCATCCTTGTCTTCAATTTTTTCTGCCATGGCCTTTTCTTCATTCTTGATAGCCAGTTCTGGTTCATCTTCCTTTAAGGAATATAACACCCATTCCTTTCCATTGCTTGATCCACTAGCAGAGTCTATTGTTGGTTTATCCTCAGAGTTATCACTTACTCCTTCTTCATCTGCTAGGTAGCATTGTTTTCTTTTCTTGAATCTATATCTCTTCTGATTAGGCTTAAATGATTTCTTAACTCTTTCCTCAAATCTCGCATTCCTTTCAGGACATCTAGATGAAAAATTATCAATCTTATTACATGCAAAACATTTAAAAAGGTTCTTTTCCTTCATACTTACTTCCTATCAGTCCTTTAGGTACTCTTCTAGAATATAAGGCTTCAAGTTGTTCAAATTCTTCATCCTCTTTCCTCATATCTTTCAATTCCCTTGCATATAGGACTTTCCAATCACTTTTGCTGGTAGATGATGATGCATGAAAATAAGTTTCAAACTTTGCAGCTCCAGAGGGTCCAAATTCTTCAAGCTCAAAAGCAGATAATTTCTCAATCATAATGTCTCTGTTAATCGAAGTGTTTGCCATTGTTCTCAATTCATTAATTGCAGTTGCCTTCATCTTGTAAGATGGTGGAAGGGCTCTCAAGACTTTGGAAACTATTTCATCTTCACTCAAAGATCCTCCACAATATTGAACTCCCTTGACAATCTCATTTACTCTTTCCATAAATGTAGCAATTCTTTAATTATGTTCCATCTTCAAGTTCTCATATCTTCAATTTTGATAGTAGGATCACCTTCATTCAGAGTTTTCAATTCATCCCACATAACCTTTGTTGATGATTTAATAGTCAATCCCATGATTTTCTGATCAGTAAGTGCACACAAGAGGGCTTCTCTAGGTGTGCAATTATTTTCAATATTCTTTTCCAAGCCCGCAGGAGTAGGATTGCCAGATGATGGATCATAAGGTGTATATAATCTCTCAATGATCTCCCAAATATCCCTTCCAAGATATCTAAGATGAGTCTCCATTCAGATTTTCCATATCTCATAATTTGTTCCATCAAGCTTAGGAATTTCTCTTCTGAAAATAGTTGCCAGTGGATTTGAAGTATTAATTTCCAGACAATCTACCTCAAGCAGTTAAGCTTTTGCAAAAGAGGGTCAAAGGACTGATACAAAGTTTTTGGAAAACCGGTGGACAACTGAGAGGGGGGGGGTCAATACATTGTCAACATATTATATTAATCAAACCAATTTATAACCTTTAACCGGAGCACATAAACATTGAATACCCAAATAGTAGAGATAGATACCGGTAAGCAATAAAACTTAAGAATGAAATAGAGAATTAACACAATGCAACCATACCACATAACACCATGATTTGTACATGGAAAACCCTGTAAAGGGAAAAACAACGGTGGGAATCCTACCCACAATCAGATGATACTTCTACAGAAAGTATGTGATACAATGAGGGGCCTACACATATAGGAAGGCACACTACCTAGAGCATACTTCTCATTGCAAAGGAGTCTCACTAACTACAAAGAGGTTATAACCACCTCAAGATAATTGGACAAGAATCCAGAAGAATGAACTGCTAGAGATAACATCTACCATGCCTGATTACAGTCTCGGTTAAGCTCAATATCGAAGGACTTTGACCTCTTACATAAACCCAATTCGATCACCTATGATCAACAAAATCTCCTTCGCATATGATATTTTATTCCATGACCATGATATATATTTCATTCCCATACCCATGATCTACAATGAGATCTTACACCAATTTATACAAACGGGTGAACTCACAATAATGGTTCCCACTTTTTTGCCACTTTTGACACTGAGATGAACAATTTTAAAATAATCTTCAACTTCCGACAACTATAACTTTTAAACTATTAAGAATTTGAAGATGATGTAAATTAGTGATTTGTAGAATTTTGTCTGTAGATTCTGTATATATTTTTTTCAAATTTTTTTGAAGGATTTTTTTTAATTTTTCTATCTCCCTCGAAAAGTAGTTTTTTACAACAAACTACATTTTTTAAGAGTGATGTGTCTCCCGAAACTCATAACTTTTTTTCTATAAATGATAAAAACTCAATTCTTTCGAATTTTGGTTTGTAACATCAATATCCAGGGCTTGTAGTTGGTTTTATAGTGATATGTTCAATATTTTTCATTTTATTAAGTTTTGAAGTCCGACTAGTCATAATTCAGACATAGGTTTACGTTTGAACACATAACTTATTCTATATATATCGAAATTCAATTTTATTTTTTTTGTTAGAAAGAAGACATCAATACCCAGGGCTTAGATATTTTTCAGATTTTTTTAAAATTAGTTTCTTATTTTTCCCAATGCGTTGAACAGAGAAGTTCATGTTCGATGAAAAACCTATATTTGGTAAAATTAAAAAAACAAGTTCATAATAAACTCAATATGTAATAAAATTATATTCATTGGAAAGCTTGCTTTGAGGACTATAATACTACATTTTGGGTTGTCAAGATCATTCCATTTGAGCCTTCAACTAGAGGTTTCAAGGCCAAAAATCTGCAAAAAAAAGTAAAAATTTTCAGAGAAGTGTTAAAAAAGGGGTTCGAACGAAGGGGGGTTCGAGCGAACCCCGTATTTTTAGGGGGGTTCGAATGAAGGGGGGTTCGATTGAACCCCCGCGCTATAATTTAAAAATGACATAAAAGGGCATTAAAGGTGCTTCGCTCGAAAGATGGGGTTCGAGCGAAGTGGGGTCTTCGCTCGAACCCCAAAGGGTATTCCGTTCGAACACCCCCACTTCGCTCGAACCCCTCGTAAAAAAAAATTTCACTTTCGCCAATTTCCTTCGTTGGCAAAAGTGGGAACCAGCTTTGTGAGTTCACCCAAACTCTAAGGCCTAAACCAATTAGGTCGGCCACCTAAAAGTAATCACAATAAGATCATTACATACATCCATAATACAATGATATATATGCCATGTTAGCTTTAGACCAAAACAACATTAACCAATTCATAAATCATCCCAGTAACTTGTAGATAACACGTTAACATAATACCAGTCCATAACCTAGATAGATAGCAGACCTAATCTAGGTCCACTACGCCAAAGCGATATCTCTAGTCAATCGAGCAATGATCAAGGATCACCTTCTGCATCCTGAGTTCCATCTAGAAGTTGCACCAACACCACTTATGCATCTTGTCAAAGATTATCAGTAAAATCTCTGCTGAGAAAACCTTAAACCCTTACCGGTAACACAAGATCTTCTACCGATAACCAACCATAACAGCTAGTGTTGACATCAATAACAAAACATCAATGCAACACATAATCAATTCCTCCATATTTCCAACAGAGTACCTACATAGGGTTGTGTCTACCTGACTATGGAGAGGCCATTAAAGCTTGCTAGGAAGGGAAAACTAGAATGTGTGTAGTCTTTAACATTTTCAATTGCTTACTATAATGGTGAAAAAATTAGGGTTTTCACCACAAGAAGGATGAAAACAGTTAAATTTTACTTGGGGACCATTACATTAGGGAAAGATAGAAATTGTATAGATATAAACTTAAGAGGTCTAATAGGTGATCTAATTCAAGGGGGTTTGGAATGCGCCTCTTCTTTCCCTTAAGTGGAATTGAATTATTGAATTTGCTAAAATTAGGGTAAATGTGCTGGAATTAATGTAAAAATGCATAAATATTAAGCTATTATTGTGAAATTGAGCCACAAACATGGATCTGAGGATTGTAAGAGGATTCAGATCTATTCCCCAAATGTCTCTTAGATGCCAGTTTCCATTTAGAAGGAGTCCACAACTCCATCTTTTAAAGAAGATTTACCACCATGGATGGATATAGTAGCACCTAAAAGGAAGAAACAAGTGATTTCACCAGATGAATTTAATTTTGAGCAGTTGGCTCCTCCCAAATTCAAAAGCAGTAAAAAACCAAAGACTGTCTCTTGGGTATTGGTGGATCCTTCCACAAAAATAAACTATGTTGAGGTCATGGTGCCATATTTAGATAAGAACAAGGATAATATTCAACCTAGAGATTATATTATGCAGACTGTAGAACTTGGAGTGGAGGCACATGAGAGTGTCAAGTTAGACTCTCAAACTTCTCCCAATTCTCTTGTGCGAAGGTTTGATCAAGAAAGAGATGAAAAGAATGAATTAAAGAAAAAATGTGAGCAGTTGACCAGTGTGTTTTTCAAGGTCACACAATATTCTCAGGAAGTTGAGCCAATTGTTTCATCAATTGATATTGAGGCTCTATAAAAAATGGAATAGGTGGGAATCAAAGGGTTGAGTAGTGGATGAATGGATTGCCCACTTGAATTCAAAGGATTCTCATCTTCTAGATTCAACGATTAAGTTTTTGACCGACTTTGAAGTTGTTCAAACTCAAATGCAAGGTGTCAAAACTTCTTTATTTCAAGAGGTAGAAGATAATGAAAAAAGTTTAACTCTTTGTGATAAAATGGAGGGTTTCGTAATTGACGTCCTTATAGAAAATAAAGTAATTTCAACAAGAGAGAAATACATCAAGATTTTTTTATTATTCTCATAAGAAGGAAATAATACGGTCAATGATTATGGAGTTGGATCAAGAAAAGAAAGAAGGTGATGATGAGATTGATTGTATCTCAACAAGGATAGCTGAAATTCTTTGTTATCTATATGGTGATAATCAAAAGCTTCTAACCAGTGACACCATCATACAAGAATTTATTTCTCTAAACATCACTATACAGAAGAAGATTTCACATTGAATGCATTTGATAAGTTGCTAGAAATACAAGTTATTTTTGAAGTTCTTGCATCAATATTGAAAGATGGAAGGAAGAGATACATGAAATCCAAAGATGCAATTTCCTGTGTTTGCGTCATCACTAGTTCTACCACAATGCCAAACAAAGTCAAGATGGAAGTTGTTTTGGCCAAGTTTGAGGAATTCCAAAAATCCAACGAGGAGGAGACAGATGAATAAATTGTCCCCATTGACAATCTTTTCATGTAGTTGCATTCTTAGTTACTGCAAATTTTCTTGCAGTTGCATTTTCATTTTATGCAGTAATTGTAGTCAAGTAGGATGGTGTTGTTGAATTAGTCAACTGTGCCTACATTTTTCTCCACTCTTTTTCTATATAAGGAGGACCTCATTTGTAAATACTTATCTTTAATTATTCTTAGCAAAACTCTGCCAAATTTTTATCTCAACTAAGACTTTATGCTTTCTTGATTTAAAAATTGATTCAAGGAAGTAAAGGTAGAAATCCACTAGTTTCCAAACTTTGTGTTGGGTCGAAGATTGTGATTATGATTGGAATCATTCTTATGTTTAGTTCTCATAATCATTTCTTGTGCACTTGAATATTTTTAGTGAAATTGTGAATGCTAATAAAAGAGATTTCTAATTGTGTAAATAGACTTTGTGCTATCTACATATTTGTGAAATTTTTTGATAATTAAGTGATTATGTAGGAAGCTTTGCATTGCTCCCAATTACTTGTAGTTTTAGGAATCATTGATCACATCTTGGAGACTTCGAGCTACAAGTTGTGATTAAAGTAGCTGCGCTTACGTAAGACTTTGAGCTTACTTGATTGTCTAGATATTAAGAATCTTTGTCAAGAAGTTCTTTTAGTTGTAATACTTTATTAAGTTTTAAGAAATATCACCAAGCGAAGGGAAAAAATATTAATTTTGAAAAAACAAAATTACATGCCCTAAGCTTACACTCGAATTTTGTTTTGTATAAGTTGTTTAAATACCCAAAATCCTAACAGGGAACCTCCCTTTGATGAGAGGAAATAATTTGTCTTGTCATAGCTATGTGTGAAATATATATTTTTTCATTGGTACGCTAGTGACAAAATATTCACCCAACAGTTGCTCTATCTCATGCACCTCATATATAGGAGATACAATACAAGAAACAATGAAATTTAATTGCAAAACCATGGGATAAAACCACCTAATAAGGTGTAGCCGATCTTATCTCCCTTCTGGATTCCCTATGACATGTCCCTCCCTTTTTACAACTCATTTATGTGTCCGATGCATTTTATATTTCCTATTTCAGGAATACAAACTTCCGGAGGCCATAACTTGAGAATCGTGTGTCCTATTGAAGAACCGTTTGAAGCATTGGAAAGATTGTGAAGTGCTCTATTGCTTCATAAATGGCTACGTGATTTATGTCCAATTTTTAGGGAATTTAGCGGCCTCTAAAGTCCTCAAAATCAAATTTAAACCTTTCATTGGACCCCTCCAAAACAAAAAATTTAATATCTTCAAAACTAGCAGTGACCTTAGGACATAACTTTACTGGGATGCTTATCTAAACAACCAGAAGATTCGGGGAGAATTTTGTACCATTTCATGCTCAAATGAAAACTTGCTATAAATAGTAACCTTATGTAAATGCAAGGTTGAGACACCATTTTCAAAACAAAAACCGAAGGGCTTGACAAAGGCAGGGTAGTGAAGCTTAGACTAGTTGTTGTGACTTCTTTCTATGAGACATTGTCGAAAGTATATGCTGCAAATCCTTATGCTTCTCATCACATATGGAATTGCCATAAAATTGGTATCCAAGTGGATTGAAATGGGGTGATGAGGGTGCGTTCTAGAAGAGGAAGCAAGAGCATCTCATACATCATACCAGAGATCGAAGAATGGATTACCATTCTTTGTCGTGTTAGTGATATAGAGAAAAGCATTCCAGGGTTTTACTTGTTCAAGGGAAAGAAGTAGTTGAAAAACTACATTAGCAACTACAAACCAAGTGCTTGCATGGTAGCCAAGCTACATACGTGGATGAAAAATGAGCTATTTATCAACTGGCTAGACCACTTCACATGATTGATTCTATGAGGTATTTCAGCCACCAATAAGCACTTATTGAGCTTTGATGGCCATGGTAGCCACGTAGCACTGACCACCATCCAAGAGGTAAGGCAACTAGGTATTGATTTGCTAACTTTCTAGTGCACACCTACCATAAACTTCAACCACTAGATGTGACTGTTTTTTCACCATTCAATACATACTTCAAATTGGAACAAGTATCATGGATAGCAAGATTTCCAAACATTGAAATTAGGAGAGTAGAACTCATGGAGCTAGGCAACAAAGCGTTACTTAAGGCATTGGCAGTATCAAATATCACAACAAGGTTTAGAAGGATTGGAATATGGCTACTCAATCTCGATGTGCTACTAAATGACATGCCACCCAACAACACCTTCCAATTTAGTGTAGGTGAGGAGGCTTTCATAGTTGAAAACATACTCAGTCTATTTGGAGGAGTTATTTCAGCTAAAGAAGTTGCACAAGCACTACTATCAGAATCACATGTGAATGGGACTGCAACACAATCACCTCAAAATACATGTATAGATTCAATTGCACAATTCAATGTGGATGAAGAGAAAAAACACATGGTCAAAACTCGAGTTGAGAATATGGAGGACAATCTTACTCTTTCAATGTTACCTAGTCAACCATCATGGTTGGTGGAAGGAGACATAAATTTAGGCATTGATTTGCATGCACAAGAAGAACAAGGCACTTTCTCTCTCCCATCACCACCACCCACATTTGTAGTACTCGAATCGGTGCATTATTATGTTGAATGTGGTATTTCAAAATATTGTAATGATGTAGATTTGATGCAGGACTCATAGGCAATTGGTGATGAAGATTACGATAACATTGACTCCCACCTAGAGAACCACACTTTGCCTTCTAGAATAGAACCAATTATTTGTAAATTCCTAAAGTTTCCTATGTACACTATCACTACAAAACCAACCAAAGTGGGTGATAATGGAATTAGTCTCAACCGACAATTGCAGCACTTAACAACTGATCACTACATGAAAATGTTAATGGAGAAAGAGAAAAGGAAAAAGGAAATTGAGGAGATCAAAATCTGAAAGAAACAACAGATTGAGGAAAACAAGACAACACAGTTGGTGGCAAGGGAACTTAAGGAGTAGGCCAAGATAGACATGGAAATTAAATGTAAACTAAAAGAGAGGTTCAGAGAATAATAGAGGAAGGATAAAGATGCAAAAAAAGTGTAGGAGAAAGAACTTAAGGAACATGAGAGACAACAAAAAGCTATTGAGGATGCATAGAGGGAATTGGCACGAAAAAGGTGGTTAAGATGTCCTAGAAATCCCATGCTGAAATTTATCCAATACTAAGGGAGCTGATTCACGTAAACATCCCCAACTATCCAACCATGTTGAACTATTGAAATGCCTCAACATCTCCCGTTACCTGTAGTAAACTTTTTAGTCAAGTTAGTAGTAGTCCAGAGATCCCCTCACATGTTGCATGCACTCAAATTTATATCCCATATCCAATTCAACTTAGTAGAGGTCCAGAAGCACTAGAAGGGGCTGAGAACATCCCCATGGTGGTACATCAACCGACCAACCACCATCACTTGCTAATACCCATCCTACCTCCTTTTTTTAATATAGGGACTGATCCAACATACAATCAAGCTTTTTATTATTTTTAGTTTTCTATGCTCTCGAACTGAATTATATGTTTAATTCATCGCACATATACAATGTACAAAATATTTTTGAAGACCAATACTTTACAAATAGACATGTTACTGGAGTTGTTTTTGAATATTACTATGTTATGTTCTGCATATGCCTTAATGATCTACATGGTGTCTAAAATTTAGGAGTTTTTAATGTAATTAATCCCCTCTAAACCCATGCCAATAAATGGTAGGGATAGACATGAACCAGTAGGTGCAAGGTGCATGTTGTGAAGTGGATAGTGTGGCCACGTGGTAGTCCTCCAACTTGCCACCCTAAACGTTCAATAAGCTCACATTTAACTCTCACAGTTTCCATACACTCTGCCACCTCCCCACATTTACTACGCATCCCTTTCCTTTACATCCACATTACATCGCACAAACCTTGAGTTGTTTTGCATTCGATGCGCTTGCCCTTTCTCCTAAAATTCTAACATTCTTTCCTTTTGTTGTTGCCTTTTCTTGAGTCTTGGACATTTTAGGGTCCTAAACATGGTACCTTTCAGTCTCCGCAGCTTGGTTCATCTTCCACAACATGCTTGCACCCGACACGAGTCTTCCTTCCACCACTGTGATTACCTTTTGGAATTTCAATAGTAGAATTTGTCACCAACAACATTTACATCATCAAAATTCAATTTATCTTGTTCAAATATATAGATATGTTATTTTATATGGAAGATGAATGAATATTGGTGTGGCGTGTGAGCATGTTGTGGAAGATGAACGCAGTTGTAGAGACCAAAGGCGAACACGTTTGGAACCCTAATGTATCAAGCACTCCAGAAACAGCGGCAACAAAAGGAAAGAATGTAATATTTTTAGGAGAAAAGATAGGTGAATTGAATGCAAAATAGCTTGAGGTTTGTGCGATATAAGGTGGATGTAAGGGGAAGGGACATGCAGTAAATGTGGGGAGGTGGCAGAGTGTATGGCAACTACAAGAGTTAAATGTGAGCGTGTTGAATGTTTAGGGTGGCAAGGTGGAGATCTGCCACACAGCCGCACTGCCCACATCAAAACCCGTGCCTTGAATGTAGTGTGAGTGGGCCTGGCCATGCTCCAGTCACCCACCAATTTGACAAAAAATGGACACCTGAAACCACGACACACCATACACATGCCAAATGACGTGAAAATCACCCAAAAATGATTAAGGTAAAATATCCCTTTCTTACATGAGGGCAAGTAATTTAGTACGTGAGGCCCACATGGCAGTCCACATGGGCCTGTCAACATTAGGTGGGCACATATAGGGCCCTCTCCCTATAGCGTGACATAATTAATGAAAACTTTGAACTGATTTTTACTTACTAAGATTCTAAGATTCCAAGTACATCAAGGAAGCTTAAAAAAAATCTGAACGTCAGATAAGAACAAGACAACAATAAACAGGCGCAATGAAGAAGGAATAGAAAATTTCATGTATTTATTATAAGGACATCATGCATCCTGAATAGCCAGTGTCTTCTTTTCATGTGATTGCAGTAGAATATTTAAATGGATAACCATTATCATAATAACTGAAATTTATGGCTAAACTGTAAGTTCTAATGTTACGCCTTTTCTATCTATTCATTGCTGCATCTGGGTTTATTGAAAACAGATTATTTTTCTATAGAAAAAGTTGATGTGATTCACAAGATTACTGTTTAAAATGAGTGTATTCATGAGGTTTCTTTGGAATTATTATAAAAGGAATCAAATTCAGAAAGTAAGGTTATCTAAATTTCTGTAATTTGAGGTGTATTCATGAGGTGGTCTTTGGAATTATTATAAAAATAATCAAATCGAGAAAACATGGTTATCTAAATTTTTGTAATTAGAGATGTATTCATGAGGTGTCTTTGGAATTATTATTAAAACAATCAAATCCAGAAAAAAAGGTTATCTACATTTCTGTAATTAGAGATTTATCTTTAAGTCCATATAATAATCAGTTGAAGGCAATAAATTCAAAACCTTTTTTTAAATATATAATATGACATCTTTTAATCTTTATTTTCTTAGATAAATATAGTTTTGAAGGTCATATTCTAATGGGACGATTAGTTTAAAACCTAATAATGGAGTATTATAGAATCTATTGTATTTTTATATTATTTTAACATTCTTTTTATAAAATTACAAATCTATGGGCCTCCATGACAAAATGAACTGTTTCAAACCTATGATTATTCTAGCTGCAATTGAGCATTCTCCTTGACACCATTGGTTAAATCTTTATCCACTACAAAAGCCTAGTAAATGCCCACTGATGGAGTATCTTTAATGGAAAATTTGAGGAATTCAATTCCCCATTTCATTGGTTATTTATGGACATTGTCACTGTGACAAATCATAGTGATAACAAACGGGCTCTATTGTACTATTGAAGTAATATTGAGCCCCAACCATTGAACCATATTTGAATAAAAGAGCCCACACCAAAGACAACATCATCCGAAATGTAATTGTGTTCCCTATTCTACCGTGGCCTTACTAAAGTTTCAAACATGGACCTAATGACATCTTTCATTTTTCTTGCTTCCAAAAAATTGACACAAACATGGAGGAAATTTCTATATCAACATGATACTTGTGAGAATTTGTGATAAAAAAATTACATAGCATTGTCTTGGTCACAAGAACCATTATCATTACTCTAAAGATATTTTTCTCTTCATGGAAACCAACCTTACAATGGTATCCATGATCTCACAAGAGAAAGAAAATGAGAATGAGAAAAATGTAATGAATAAAATCATATCTAGGCCCCATATCTTCCAATGATCCTCCATCTACTAGTACTTTAGCTATGAAGGGACATTATTTATTAGTTACACATTCTTGGACAAATTTCCTCACCATCATTGTGTGAAATTCTCTCTCAATGATATAAGATCATCATTGAATATATTGCACATTCATCTCTTTCAAATATCCAAGTTCTTGTCAATAATGCACCTCATGTCATAATCTATTGAAAGGTGGGCCAAGTAGTCCTCATGGGAGTTAATCTGACTATAAACATGTTTAAATGTGAATTCATCTAGCTTCTCTATCAATGGCAAAATCTTATTTAAGATTCTATTAATCTTCCAAATTTTATGCCTCATACTCCTTATGACATTGATAATGACCATAGAATCACACCACCTTATCTTGAGATGATCACATGCTTGTAAATCTAAAAGAAGTGTTTGATCCTTGGGTACATTGTTTATTCCAATCTCCAGCCTTGTCAAGGCCACTCCTATTAGATAACCATTATAATCTCTCAAAATACAACTTGCCTTAGAGATTCCAAGATTACATCTAAATGCAACATGGAAATTGAGCATACACCATCCAATAAAAAGAGATTTCCATAGTATATCTTTTTCTCAAATCTAAAAATAGATTAACCCAATATATCTTATAAACATAAATCATTAATAATACTTTTATATTATAGTTCACTGAAAAATTAAATTAATAGATTTTTTTTTGAGTAAATAAAAATTAAAGCATAATAATATAACGAACACAATGTCACTATTAACTCTTCAAATCAAATATAAAAGAAGTAAACCTAAAGAAAGATGGAGAAGGTTCTCCAATTTGGTAGATAAAAACAAAGTGCATGTGCCTTGGTCCTTAAGTTGGAGGAGGTCACATGATTCTCAGACCACCAAACATCAGAGAAAATGACACTCCACCGACCCAAACAGATTTTGACATGATAACTAATAAAAGGCCTGCATATTCCAGTTCTCTCACAAGTTAAACAAATTATAAAAGCCAAGTAAGATCAGAGACCATTCCATCAATATAGTAAATGTCTGTCCCATTGGGAAGCCATGAAGAGGCGAGGAAGCTAATGAATCGATTCAGGGAAATTGAGAAAAAGCAACAGTGTGATGCTCTTTTTGGTTTCATTTTCCTGGATCGATTCACCCACTTTCTCTCCCTTCCATGACATCCCCACGAGGCCAAATCTGGTTTCCATAGTAATCGTCATACTCCATAAGAAGATTATAAGACATTGAGAAAATGGGTGGATTCTGAAAGTCCGTCTAAATACACAAGGATTTTAGTCATATGATTATCAATTCCAAGGCTGGTAAGTTTCATGTATATATAGTCTTGAGTGTGAGCATCTTGATTTGAATTTTCTAGATCGAATTTCTTTCACATGTTTCAGACAATCCACAAATTTGTTGGGTATTGGATAACTAGGTAGTGATTGTATTGTTATAAAAACGAAGAAAAGCACCGTTCCTGATTCTCTTGTTAACTGGGCATCACATATTTGGGTTTTGTGGAAAACTTCTCTTGATTTTTGCGATGCTCATAACTGTATGAAAGTCACTGCGATTTGTGATACTGCTGTTTGCAGCCAAGTCTATAGTGCTGCCATATCAGAAAGGTAGGGATTGGAAGGCCAAGGAGAAATCGTTGTGTGAAGAAATTCCTAAACACAAGAAAGAAGGCATGCGAAGATCTAAATGGTGGCAACGGTTATTTAGTCTTTAGGATGTATTAATTAATACCTTTCACACATTATTAATATATTGTAAAAGATGTTTGATGCATTCTAAGTACCGTATAGCCATTTTGCTGTAGTAGATGTCACTCAATCATAAATTCCCATCTTTACTGGTACAAATTATGAATTTTGGGTAATTAAGATAAAAACATTGTTTTGTTTGGAGGACGTTTAAAATTTCGTAGAAAATGGTTTTGTAGAACGATATGATCACAGAGTGTAGAAGAAAAAACATGTAAAAACTTTGTTTCTAATCTAAGAGGAAATGGATGAGTCCATCTTTCTTAGGGTTGCAGTAGCAACAGGATCTAAGAGAGTATTTGAGATTTTGGACATCTCAAAAACTCAATCCGATGAAAGTTGCTAAATTACAATATCATATAAGCAAAAATGAAATTTTGTACATGAATGAATCAAAAGTTTTGTAGAACACTTTATGAGTTAAGTTATCAATATTGTGAATCAAATTAGATCTATTAGAGAAAAATAATAATTTAGAAGATTATAGAACAAAATCTCATGAGTTTTCCAATAAATTTGATGCTATAGTTGTAACAATTGAAAAATATAAAGATTGACATAGTTTTTTTTTTTGGTTTTTTTTTTTAATAAAAGTGGATTATTCCACTAAACTTTTTTATTAATATTTTTTATTTTTTACACAGGATTCAAAGAGCATACCAGAGGAAAGAACCCTGGGAAGAAAACCTCCAGTCACAGCTCATAAAATAAACCTATAGTATCTAAGGATTGACATAGTTATTAGTAGATGAATTATTGATATTTTTGTTATCACTTGAATCTTAGAGAATGAATTGAAATAACAATACTTCTTTTGAGAATGTTTTCAAGTCTTAAGTATTGTCTAGGGAAGGAAGAGGAAAAGGCAAAGGCAGAGGTGGAAGGACTGATCAAGATCAAGGTGAAAAGAATAATTAGAACTACAAAAATAGAGGATGCGACAACAATCATTTCTAGCAACGTTTATATAGGTTTGATAAATCAAACAATTAGTTTTATTATTGTAAAAAATATGGACATTATGCATATGAATATAGAAAGAGACAAGAAGATGTAAATAAGAATAATGCTACATAAAAATAAATGAATCTAGATTCTAATTATGAAAGTTTATCCATCACATGTGATGTTGCTAAAGAAAGTATTACAGATATTTGGCTTTTGGATAGTGGAAGCAGCAATCATCCAAAATGAATAAGGACTTATTTGCCAATTCTAATGATATAATAAAGTTTAAAGTGAAATTGAGAAATGATAATAAAGTGGCAAGAATGAGTAAATGAGTAATAAATGTTCTAGAAAAAATGGTGAAATAAGACATAATTATGATTTATTTTGTACCTAGACTAAATAATAATCTTGAATGTTGGACATTTAATACAAATAGGTTACAAATTACTATCTTATATAGATAATGTTTGGACTATACTAGATAGATTTCCAAAAGATAGGCTAAGTACAAGAGTGGAGATCACTAGTAATCACATGTACCCATTTCAAATCTAGCTAGTAATCAGATGTACCCATTTTAAATCCAGGTCATGTAAAGTAAGAAATGAATTCAAAAGGGAGACATATGATTACCAAACTTCCCCTTACCAACCCAAAATTAGACTTATCAAATGTCACATCCATTCCAGATTCATTTAACTTGGAAACCAAAAATAAACTTCTTGCAAGATCTAGAATATGTAAAACATTATCAATGGAAACAATCCTCCCATAACTAAAACACAAATTTACCTTTCTTTTGTCAACAATGTTCACTAAGGTGTTATTAGCAAGAAAAAACACCCCTTCATCACATCCTTTATACTCAAAAAACCACTCCATGTGAGTCATATGGTAGGAAGCACCCGAATCAACAAGACAAAGATAATTACAAATAGCTGAAATAAATAAAGCATCAAAATCACCGTCATCTGAAGACTTACCCTACAAGCATCAGTTCTCTTCTTTTTATTCCTACACTCATTCACATGTCCTCTTTTAGCACAGTTCCAACACTTAACTCTTCTCTTTCTAGGGGTCCGAGAACATCAATTGACTCATGCTTCGTTTCGTTCCCTTTAGGCCCTTTCTCCATAGGCCATCCTTAAACATGAAAGGAATCTTGGGAGCCAACATTCATGGTATTTCTCCTCATATGTTTTGAAATAATTATGGTAATTGCATTGTCCATCTTAGGCTTTGCACCACCACTACTTATGACAATAATTTTTTTCCCAAGAATCAAGCAAAGAGAAAAGTAGAAGAATACATTTATCTTCATCTTCAATACTAGCATCTATTGATGCAAGTTGACTTAAAATAAAATTAAAAGCATTCAAATATTCAATAATATAATCAACATCCTTCATTTTCAAAGAATACAAACATCTTTTCAGATATAGAGCTTCTTGGACAAACTCTTAGTTAATAGATATCTCTTATTTTCTTTTAAAGCTTGTATACAACGTCTTCCATAGAGACATTCAAGAGGACAGAATCAATGAGACACAACCAAATGGTTCCTTGTGCCTTCTTGTCTAACTTTTTTCACTCATCATCTATTAAGGTGGAATCCTTTGGTTTCTTTTATTTTGGAACGGACAACCAACGATCCCTCTCTTCTAGGAGATCTTCAACTTTTAGCTTCCACATCTCATAACAAGTGTCATTGAACTTCTCAATATCTTGACAAGAGGTGGAGGCCATAGTATATAACCTTTCTAAAATCTTTAAATAGCCCACAAAATAAAACCTCCCACTGCAACTAAAAAACCTTCAACACTTATAGAGAAAGGCATCCCTCTCTTAATGGAACTGTTAGCTCTGCTAACAAATATTGTAAAAAAGGGTGAAGAAAGCATGCAATATGAACTTAAACTCAAATTTATTGTAAATCTAAAACTAAATATTAACCATTAACATCTAGTGGTTGTATAATCAAAACAAGAACAAGAAAAGTGTTGTACATGAAACACACAATTTACATGAAGAAACCCAGCTGAGAAAAACCCACCACGAAAAGAGAGGAAAGCATATTACACCATCAATATACTTCTTTGTAGACTTTTGTAAAACCAAGAAACACTTTGTTATCTTGCAAACTGAACAAGATTGAACGGAGAACACTATCTCAAGCCAACAATTTATAGGAATTTGTGAGAATGAATACCACTATGTTATCACCAAACAATAGATAACAAAAATATCTAGAAAAAATCATTCTCACCTCCCAAAATAGCCTCTTTTAACTATCTTACAGCTATCATAAGGCATCTCTCATGCATGTGTACCTATGTAAGGACTCTATCATAAATCTTGTCATAGATTTTTCCATACAAATAATGATTTTCATGGGTATGTGCATTAATATTGTAAACAAAAAAGTAGCCATTGACAAAAAAATACTCAAAAACACAAGTAACCTGTTTGGGTTTCAAATAACCCAAACATGTTATAGTTCATAAGATCCGACCCTGAACGCATACAAAGTTTTAAAGTTAAAACCGCATACATGTTAAACTTAAATAAAATTGTGATCAACTTTTTAAAATTAAAGTAACCCGATTGTGTTTTTTTATTATAAAAAAAACTTGACTAGGTCAATTTAACATGTAGCTGCAACATTTTCCTTCGAAACCCTTCCAAAAATATCGACAAAAACTCATATGTGTTCCTTCTATTAGACAATTCATCATGCCACAATGTCGTAGAGGTAATTCATCATTTCTTTTTACATTTTTTGTTGTTTTTTATATAAAATTTTATTGAATTTCATTGTTTTTGATTAATTTTGTTTCATTTTTAAAAATTGTATTCAGATGCTCAAAACAATCCCCCTAACAAAATTTTCCTCCTGATGAACCTGAAGAAAACTAGGATGATATCCCTCAGATGGGCAACCCTTATAATCCTTCAATACACACTTCTCAAAACACATAAGAGGAATTATTAGGTCATCTAGCACAAAATATGGTAGCCATATCTCAATTAGTGTCTAGGCTGAAGGCCTCAAAACACCATCATCATGCATGCCTTTCCACAACTTTAGAAACAATGATGACAAGTGTAGATAAAACTTCCAACCATGTAACTGATTGGAAAACATATCAAGATTCATGTTGCGACTATTATGTGCCCTTTTCATTGATCCCCAAACCAATGAGACTTTACCTTTTAATTCAAAGAGGTTTCCTACGCATTGGTGTAATCATGTGCCCATGAAAACCAAATTTTGGGATATGTGGTGGATGGTCTTCAGGGGGGCTTCACTTAATAAACCCGGGTTATAGCACATGCATTCATGGCATACTAAAGAATCCCCCTATTTTCAATAAATATTGTCCTAAAATCCTTTTTTGTCACCCCCTCCCAATACATAGGCTGAATTAAAAGCCACCCTATTTTCACCAAATATTGTATTTTTTCATAGCCCAAATTAAAAAACCCCCTATTTTCAATGATACACAATATATTATACCCTCATTTCTAGGATATTAAATCCCCCAATATGAATGCACGTGATATAATATTGCATAGATAGTGAAGCCCCCATGATGGTCTTCAACCAACCTCCTTGCAATAATTTTAACCTGTACCTTTATTATTTTTTAGAAAACTATACTATGAGTTCATCCTTAATTAGATGCCCAATTATTTTGAGGGAGTTTCACAGTAGAGGTGGAGGCTTTACCTAGGATAGATCAGTGAAAACTTTAGTGGTTAATGTTCACCAATTGGCTATTTTTTAAAATTTGGGAATCAATTTGGCTAATAATTTCAACTTTTAAGGTGACGAAGTCACCAATATTTTTATTTTAATGTTATTTAAATCACAAAAGAATTTCTTTTATTAATATTTCTAACTTAAAAATTTGCCACAATATTTGATACATGATTGGATCAGATTCACAAACATTTTATAATTTATTGTAGAAATCCAAATTAATTCACCAATAATATATCATAATTATTAGTTACTTTAGGGTTATATCAACAATATTTTGTTTCCACCATTGATTTAAAACATAATCTAATGACCTTCATTGTATTCCATGAGGTAAAATGTACCTACAAGTTGTAATGCTCGTGGGGTTTGAAATTGCTTTTGAATTGTTGAGTTCAATGAAAACCAATGGTCTAAAAGCAATTTTTTGCCCCATTAGTATAACAAATTGTTTATAAAATTTTATCTCAGGTAATAGGCCAAAGCCGCAGTATTTTGAATTATTATTATTATTATTATTATGTTTGATTAGATTTACCCTAGACCTTCCCCATTTTTATGGAAGGCCAAGAGTCACAAATTAGAATTCATTTTAGATGTCCATATTGGGAGTTGAACTTGGGTCTCCACAGTGAAAACCCATTGTTTTAACCAATTAAGCTCAACCCCTTGGACATTAATGCATACAATTATTATCTTCCAAGATTCGCTAATATTTTCTACCAAAACAAATTGATATAAACAAATTCGTTAATAAAATTAATTTTTTTTTATAAAAAGGAAAGCTTCGCCAATAAACATTATTATTATTTTTAGAAAAAATTAAATATTCACCAAGATTTTATATAATTTTTTGAAGGGGGGTTTCTTAAAGTTATCACTGGGATAGACTAGGGGCTCGATGAGTAGAAAACTAACCCAATCATACCAGTAGTTGTGAAACCTATTATTCATGTCATAGTCCCTGTAGCTCTGAAGGAGTCTATAGAGGTGAATACTCTTCATGTACTTTCCACACTGACTGACACCATTATTCAACGTGGGAGTTAGTTATTCCAGCCTCTTGGCCCAAATGATGTTGTAGTAATAGATAATAGTGTAGCAACTAGACCCGAAGACCATCTACATCTAGTGTGCCCAACTCTCACAGGTTCCCCACCTGTTACCATGTATGCTTTGGAGTAGATACCATAGTACATGGTAATGGCACAAACCCCCATTAGTGTACATATTGTGTGGCTAGTCAAGTTTGCACACTAGATGATGTGGTACTCACCAATTACTTGATGGATCAGGTCTTTGCCACTCAAATGCAGGTATGTTGAATTGAAGTTATAACATTTTATTTATTAAATGCTTTAAATTTGCAAATGTAAATAGTTTTTCTATAGATTAGATTAAATTGATGCAAACATTATGCATTTCAAAATGCATAAGTAAATTTGAATTTCCATATAATTTTAATTGTGATTAATTGAATTATGTGTTAACATTATGTGTTTATATTTATTATGTTACTCTTTTAGACTATGCCATATGTGGCTAAGATACCCCCTTTGCCAAGGTTATTCTTGAGGACACCTAATCGAAAAAAAGGTAATTGAACACAATTTAATTGAAAGATATAATAGTTTGAAGAGTTGATATGAGTTATTCTAGCATGATTTAGATTTAGTTTTTTTAAATGTATTATGATTATATATGTAAGTCTAGATTGATCAAGTCTTACATTGTTTGTCTTCTACATACAACAATAACTAGGATCTTTTACAACATTGATAAATGATGGCCTGTCTTAGGACATCAGGAGAACCATTAGAGCCTTTGATACATATTTATTTTATTATGTTTTTTGTCAACTAAAATACCAAGGGGGCTATACCAAGTAAAATACAATGATACAAGTAATGCCTAATGAATAATTGTATGCCAAGCGAGCTATACCAGCTAAAATACAATGATATAAGTAATACCTAATGAATCATTATATACCAAGTCAAATATTATTATATTTTACTTGGTATAGCCCTCTTCGCAAATTGGCCATAACATAAATTGTCTAACTCACTAATTTTGTGGGACTCTAGATCATCAAAGAGTACCATCATTTTCAAAATGCCTTTCAGCCATAAAAACAATGACATGAGGTAATCAACAATTCAATTGTATATAAAAAAAATAGTTCAATATAAATGCTTTGATGTTAATTTGACAATTGTAAGCTATTATTGACATAAGTAATCTAATTTTTTTTTTCAATTATTGTTGTGCAACCATCTATAGAGCCACATAGTACTTCAAAGATGATCGATTTTGGTCCACCATAACTATAAGATTTGGTAGTCATATATAGTTAGTTGTTGTGATTGAATGAAAAATACACGTAGATATTCAACATTTTTATTATATATTGATCTTTAGATGGCATATGCCACATTTTTGTTAAACTTGTATTATGTTGGAAGATATCCTTTTTTGTATATTTTATCATTTGAGTTGACACATGCCACACTTTTGTAAAACTTTTAGTCTACATTTAAATATATAGAAAAGGTGATATTCAATCAAATTTGTTCATTGTGTGCATATCTTCCTACTTTGAAACTTAAAAATTAAATGTATATCAGTTGTGAATGGCTAAGTTATGAACAATTTATCATGTTATGGACTAATGATATTGCAAATCAATAAAACTTACGAATTACAATTGGTATTCATCTAAATTGTAAGTGTTAAATTTCGTTGCACTGGGAAACTTTACCAAATTTTATAATCATTTTTTGTAATGTTATTTAATCATAATGTGAATGCTTAGAAATGACAGATGACGAGTTTCAACATTAAATTCAATTTCACTTTCTACAAGTTATCACCTTTATGTTGATGTAATATGTATAGTTATTTATGACTAAATATATTACTTACTAAGTCTATGATTGTGGTCGAATTTGTAGGAGCGATAAGACAACTAAGAGAGAGAGAGCGAGAGAGAGAGAGAGAGAGAGAGAGAGAGAGAGAGAGAGAGAGAGAGAGAGAGAGAGAGAGAGAGAGAGAGAGAGAGAGAGAGAGAGAGAGATCATTTTTCACTAACTCACATTTCTTCAACTCTTTTCCATCTTTAACCCCATACGTAACAGACTTGTATTTTTCAAAAGATACAAGCTTCTTCCCAATTTCATGTGTGCTCTCTAAATGTACACATTTTTTCAAGCATTGCAAATCACCACATGTAGCACATAACCTCTTCAAACACATCATATTATAAAAAGTGCAGCCATAAACTCTTCTAAATAATACAGGAAATAAAATCTACTGATGACTTTGGAGAGACTTGTATACCACATTCCTGCAAAACATCCCTAGTGTGAAAAGTACAACATATATGTCAATAAATATCATAATACACTAAAAATTCAATATGCATTCTACAACAACATGAGGTACATGCATGATTTATCTTAACATGAAAAGGTTTAGCCATTTTTAAGAAACCTATGACTAATTCTTATTTGAGGATAGTTTTGAACCATAAAATTGTGTTTGAGTCATATAAAAAAAAAAATCGGATATGGCTCACAATTTTTACATCCAATTTGTCTTCTAACAACATATTTTTAATTAGGTGAAACTATTGTGTTGTCATGCCAAAAATTTTCAATTAATAATCTTAATGCTTCAACAAAAACCTTGTCTTTCCAAGGAAGTCTACCCAAGAATGCCTAAAGAGAATTATTGTTAGGATCCACAATTTTCTCAAGGCTCCCTAAGGCATGGTGTAGCGTTCTTCTACTTATCTTTAATGGCATACTTGTTTTGAAAGTATTTAACAAGATTTTATTTTTCTTGCTTATTATGGTCGACATAAGAACATGTTGGGTAATATTGGCATCTTTAGAGTATGATGTCGAACCAATTGATTGATATGCATCAAATAGATTTCTTAATATAGTTTTTTCACTATTATTTTCAGATGATCTTGATGAGCTAAAATAATAGTTCTTTTTGTGTTCATGTCTGATATGTTTTCCATGGTTTAAGCTACTTAATTAGACAATGTTGAGGGTATAGGATGTGTTAGACGTTTTTGATCCTATGCATGATGAATATTAACCAAACCATTCAAAAATTGTATTGTTTTGGCTAAATATATTCCTGCAGCTATGTGAATTACTATAATAATTATATATATGGATGAATGAATGTTATGGTTGATAGAAAATGGACATGTATGTGTTTATGTGCTTTAACTCATGATGCAGAGATACTTAGGTAGCTCTAGAAGCGGCCAAACCATGCCAGAAAGGAGGATCATGCCATTCAAGTCGTTAAAGCTAGGGTCAAGGTGCTTGTAAGCATTAAAGAAGTGAGCTAGGTGGTAACCGAGAAAGTAAAGAATGGCGAAGCGGTTCAAGAATTATTTATGACTGTCTCTAGTAAGAGACAATCTAGCAAGAACCGTTGTGCTATATTCTTGGTTATGAATGATGAATGTCTTGCAATATTTGTGGTTGACTCTTTCTTTATTGTAATAAAAAAATTTCCTATTCTCTTGGGCATGGTTTAGGTAGTTAGTAGTTTGTTATAGTTTTCTTATAAATAAAGATTTGGACCTCCTTATGGGGGTTAGATAGAGTTTTTTAGAGTTAGATGGTATTTTCTCTAGTATATATCAACTTTTTGAATGATAAATAAAGTGATGGTGTTTTGAATATATGAGACTATTTGAGTTCTAGACTTGCTCATCCAAGGGGGCCCACTTGGTGAGAAATCCTCTGTATTTGTTACTTTAATTTTCTTTTACTATAGTTTTTTTTCTATCATTTGATTGTTCCTACAACCACTAGAACCAAAACTTGTGACTGTTCCTGCAGCCAAAGGCAAACATAGTAGTTCTTGTTTGTCAGCTTCAAACATTATTGGTAGTTAGTTTCTTGAATTGACTTTCAAAATTAAGATTTCCTGTAACATTTTAGTCATTACATTTTTGTTTGTTTATTTCAGTAATTTTCTTTGTTGCAGTAGAATAGAATGGCTTTTATTGGAACTTAGTGCACAAACTATGTTGGACCATTTCAAGTAAGACATCCCTAGGCTAATATGTAAATGAAACCTCAACCATAGAAATGATAGCTATTCATGATAGATGTCCAATCCTTGAGTTCAATTTTTAAGCAGAGTTATTGTTCAAATTGGGAAGGTCCATAGATCTTAAACCAATAATTTTTTTTGTGCCTCTAAAATTCAATTTTTTTAATCATTTCAACAATTAAATGGCATCTTCTAGTTTTATTTAAACTCTCAAAATAATTTTCCCATATTCTATTAGCCATTCTTCTACAAGTGCATTCAAGAATTTATCAGGCATTGGCTTCAAAATATTTTCATCAGTATTAATTAGATGCTTTGGTTTTCTACAAATAATTCGAGGAGGTGTTAATATTGGTGCATATTCGTGGTTTGCATAAATTGCATTTTCTTGATCATTGATTTGCACTTGTTCTTGGTTTGAATTAGGTTCATTCGGTACATGTAATTAAGTTGGTTTAGATGGCATACCTTCTCCTCCTATTTTTCTCACTTCATGCAATCTTCTCATGCACACCCTTTTTCTTTACTTTGCTACCTCTTTCAATTTGGTTGTTCCTCACTTGTTTCTTCCCATACTTAATATCAATTATCCTAAATAACATCATATGTGCTAGTAAAAATTATACAAATTAAACAAATGAATTATGTCATGAAAACTATGAAAATCATTGAATTTGACAATCAAAAGTATTAAACAAACAAGAGAACATTGAAAAAGAGTACCATAAACTCTTACACTATTTGAGAATATAATGGGTATACAGAAAACACTTGCAGTGAGACCTCCAATAGAGTTTTCATGGGCTTTTCTAGCCATTGTGAATCCACTTTAACTCAACATAATGTGTGCGAATTACTTTTTCTTACTCCATTTGTGTTTTTTCCCTTAAAATTCCTGGGTGTCCAATTGGGTTTGCAAAGTCTATAGTGTTAAAAAACCCTATGGTTTTATAATATGATAAAAACTATGTATGGATTTTTGACACTATAGACCAAACAAGACACATGCATTTAACTCTTTCAATGAAAGGTTGTTAGGAATAAAGGTTTCAATAGGCACACATTATTGGATATGTCCACTACTTGTGTGACAAAGAAAACTTGAAATTGACACCTCCCTCTTCTTTATTACTTTTGATATTTTTTGAGCTCTAAGAGAATCATACGTTGAGAACAAGTATAATAATATCTTACAATCCACGGGTTGTGATGCCAAGAACATTTAAACTTGAATAACTATTATATTAATTCATGTTTCTCTTGTAGAAACAACAACTTGATTCTCTCTAATGGGATAAGAAACTGCAAAAATATTAATTGTGAAAGCTTTGAAAAAAATGGAGAGAAAGGAAAGGGAGAGGAGGGGGATAGAGAGGTATCTTATACTATGTGGTGACATGGTGGTTTTCAAATTGAAAATGACAAATGTGCCATGGTTCTAGGTTGTGGGTCTAGTGTACTTAGCCCATACTAATTTTCCTCTTTCCATTCCCCAACCATGACCAATAAATTAGTTAGAATGTTTAGTAGAGAGTCTATTATTCTTTAACTAGAAAGGTGAGTATTTGCAAGAAGAAAATAAATGGGGAATATTGGTGGAATATAGTTAATATGTAGTTGTATCTCAAAGAGAATATATTATATGATATGGGTATGGGCACATTCATTGTTGGATGGGGAAATAAAGAGGGTGGAGATGGAGAAAGTGGATGGAGAGTCTATCTTAATGGATTATATTGATACCTTAAATGAACACAAACTTCTTTAAGATGAACATTTTTAATGGGTGATATGAGAGAATGTAAAACTTGATTGTGAGAGCTATGGTAGAAAAAAAGAAAGAGGGGGGAAGGAAGCATTGCCAAGCATACCATATTGTTAGAAGTGGGATCTTATACTATATGGTGACATGGTAGTATTTAAATTGAAAATGACAAGTGTACCCTAATTCTAGGTTGTGGGTCTAGCATACTCAACCCTTATTAATTTGTCTCCTTCTATTTCCCAACCATGATCAATAAATGCCCTTCTTTTTTGTATTTCAACTAGGACTTTGTTTGCATGTTTGAGGTTGAAGTAATCCACAATAACAACACCCTCATATTTTTGCTTCAAGTGAAGGACTCTAATGGGACCCCACATTCTCAAATTCTAGTGAAGATCTTCTTTAGAAAGCTTAGGTGGGACATAAGTGAGAAGTAAGTTGTGGGAGTGAGTACTTGCACACGGTTGTGTATGCATGACTACGGAGAGGCCATTAAACCTTTTTGGGAAGGGCAAACTAGAATGTGTGTAGTCTTTCATATTTTTAATTGCTTATTGTAATAGTCAAAAATTAGGGTTTCTAGGTCACTAGAAGGATGAAAATAGTTAATTTTTACTTGGGAAACATTACATTAGGGAAAGATAGAAATTAGATTGATCTAACCTTAAGATGTCTGATAAGTGATAAAATTCAAGGGGGTTTGGAATGCATCTCTTCTCTCCCTTAAGTTGAATTAAATTATTGAATTTGCTAAAATTAGGAAAAATATATTAGAATTAATATAAAAATGCATAAAGAGTAACCTATAATCTCCAAATCAAGCCACGAACATGGATCTGAGGATTGTAAGAGGATTCGAATATGTTCCTAGAAGGAGCTCCTGATTTGTCATGGTTGGTGTGACGGTCGTTGTAGTCCTTCAAACTTTGCACACTCCAATGGGGGATCAATTCGTCTCTACAAATAAAGATTATCCTAAAGATTGTAGCTTTGTACCTATTCATGCGTAGACTAGAGAAGGGAAATAGGCTGAGTATAGGCATTTGCCTTAGGTCAAACCTCGACTTTCAAATTAACCATGAAATAGAAATGAAATATGATTGAATTGTAGTAATGGAAATGTTCTCCTTTTGAGGGATATTTTTAATAATGAATGAAACACAAATAATACACCTCCTTGTGAAGTTTTGTTTGTCTCCACATGAAATTAAGGTTTCATGAAGTCTTCAATAACATAGACCATGAATGTTAACTCCAACACTTGAATCTTGACCTTATCTTTGATTCAATGCTTTCTTGAACTTGAATGCTTGATTTCTTGATGTTGAGTTGAATTTCATGTGTGTGGATGATCAAATGAGAGGGGTAGACCTCTTTTTATAGTTTCCCCTCAAAAAACTAATTAATTTTCCAACATGAGCCGACACAAAGATGGAATTCTGACTCAAATCATATTGGGTCCTAGTTGGGAGGACCAAGGCATTGGGAGCTATATTCCTGAGGGGAGTAGGGCGCCACACCTTAGTCCTGCCCAATTAGAGACCAAATTTGAGGGGAAGGATGAAGTGCAAAGTGAAAATGATGATAGATTTGTATGACAAGATCATAATCAGGTCTCATTCAAGCCTTAGAGCATGAATGCCAAGGTGAGGGATCAAATATGGATAAAATTTTATGGGAGTACAATTTAGGGTACTACACTTAGTTAAAAAATTGTAATTTATTTTCTCTCCTTTCCACAAAAATTGGTGAGAGAGAGAGAGATTGTTGGAATTGAGAAGACCCTTTTAATTTAGCCTTGGTTTCTTATAAGTAATGACATAACTAGATAAAACCCATGATGAAGGTGGTGCTTGATGTTATTGCAACAACTAGAGAATATGATACAAAATTTACTTGATTAAGAAACCATTCTTCCTTTAAAAATTAACCTTGTGTTTCAAATTTATCCTTGAGAGGATAACTTCTCATCTGTCTAACACTTCATTTATTTTGTAATAATCTTGGTTCCAGTATATCTATTAAGTACAAACATTTCTTGAACACCCTGTCTTGCTTGAAGCCTATGCAAATAGTTGTGCTTGAAAGTTTTACTATCCCTTGATTCCACTTATCATCCCATAGAATACTTTTCCTTGATGATGCCAATAGATGGAGACTAAATGATTCACTTACCTCATTCATCAAATTTTGAAATGTGATTTGCTGGGACATGAAGACTTCATTCAATTGGGGATTTTGATTTCAGACATCTTCACGAATGAAGAGTCATTTAATTCTAGAGATAAACAAAATCACTTATGGGTGAATGTGAGAAAGATGGTTCTTCACCCATTCCACCTTCTTGGGTCATAAAGAGAGAATTATAACAATATTTGGAATCTATGCTTTGTATTCGCTACCATATAATATTTTTAGATCTTCAACCTTTTTCTTGTCAATCCACTCTAGAACTATAAACCTAATTTTCTAGTGACTCCACGTGTGTGTGTGTGTGAGAGAGAGTGAGTGAGAGAGAGAGAGAGAGAGAGAGAGAGAGAGAGAGAGAGAGAGAGAGAGAGAGGAGGAGGAGGAGGAGGAGGAGGAGGAGGGCAACATTAACATATTAATTTTTAATTTTTTTTACCAATATTTCCAAAGTTCTTAGAGACATATGTATACAATTTTTGTAATAACTTTTTAACTATTTGTCCAAATTTGAAACAAATTATATATTAAATTGTTCTTAACTTCATTATTTAAACTTTTGAAAAAAACTAATTGATTTTTTTATTATTTTGGTGCAAGTTATGTGAGGCACACAAAGTAGGTACTTGATTTTCGGGATGCATCCACTTTGAAAAATCATAAAACAAAATAGTATTCAACAAAAAATTACAAAAATTCTAGTGATCACTCTTAAATATATTTCTACCAAAGGGTTTTTCAAAATAATAAATGTAACTATATCTTTTTTGATGCACACACTAGACACTATGTTATGTTTTGTTAAAAAAATAGGAACAACTTTATGTGCATGAAAGATTTGATTGCCTTCATATTATCCATTTTTTTTTTTAAATAGTATTTTGGAAACAAGATTTACAGTACTGCAATTCTTGTTCTTTTGGTATCTTTAAATTTTGAGTGGAAGAGTCTCAAATTGCTCCTCCAAGTTCAAGTTTAGTTGATTTCAGAAAAAAAAACTGACCACTTATACCCCCTTTTTTGTTCACCATCTTGGTGCGCTTATCCTCATAACCATCAGATATTCTATTAAAACTCCTAACAAGTTTCCAAGAAACTAAAAATAGAATATTTCAAGAGGGTCAGCTAGTTGTTTGTCATTTCCTGGAGGACAAACAATAAAAGTAACTTTGTCTTTACATGTTCTCTTTCACCACTATTGGTTATAAGGTTTAACTTATTATGGGTAAATTACAAATGACATTTAGAAGATAATAAGTTATAAGATTTAAAAGGTTGATGACACCTAAATCCTAACATAAATCTCCTTTGGTCACCTTCCAAGTGTTTAAAGAAACGTTGATGCTACATCCTTAAGCATCAAGTTGTCTTACAAAAATAATATTCCTTGACTTTAGGAACATTTCTCACATCAAAAAATAGCCACTTATTTCCATTATTTAATCTCAACATCATGTCACTGTTTCCAATGATATCACATGGTTTATTGTCCCCAATATAGACTTTCCATTGTTGGCATTTGCATAGAGATTGCATTAATGAAATGTTATGTTGTCATTGATGTCAATTAATCGGTAATGATATTGTTGTAATGTTGTTTTGTAACCGGTAGGAAGAGCTAGTGAAAGGAAATTGTAACTGGTAAGTAAGTTTGTGGAGTGAACCGGTATTGCTATGTATAGGAGAGTTGAACTGGTAAACCCTACCTGTTATTTTGATAGACCCTAACCGATTAAGTCTAGTAAATTGGTTATATTGGTTTATGATCTGATGGTGAGCGGTAATGCTTAAGACAGATATGCATATTATATGAAGAGAGTGTCAAAGTATTTTTGGTACGTTGAGGTAACAATTTTTGTCTTGGGAATGAAAAAGTATATTGCATGTGATGCTCTGCAAAAAAGGAAGGTTAGTCAATGATAAATAACACACAACACACAAGAAACCGTTAGTGTTAATCAATAAAAAACTAATCTAAATAGGTATATCAAAAGAGATATCAAAAGCATGACAAAATATCTAACTAAGAAGATAAATATGATGAGGCATCTCCAAATGCCTCCTAACATGCTCTTGGTTTCTTCTCCTTTGTTCCTCTCCTCTCCAAGTTCCAAAATAATGTAGCTTTTAGCAGCTTTTTGCACTATGGATGCTTATGGAGGATTGAGATTGAAGTATTTTGCTCTAAATGTGAATAAAAAAGCTAATACTAAATGCTATTGATGCTAAAATGATTTATTTTATCCAAGATGACAAGATATTAGTGGTTTATGTTAAATGCTCTCTAGAATTCACTATAGCTTAAATGCATACAAGTTTTCAGGATCTGGATTATGAAGAAATGGGCTCTATTTATAGGAAAAATGGAGCAATGGATGGTTGAGATTGAGCAATCTCAACAAGGGTCAGGATTGAATGATTTTCAATCCATGTGAGGGCTTTCAACCCAATCCTAGGATGACAAGTGTTAATGTGAGATAGGTTGAGAGGAGAGGGAATAAGCATTAAATGCTTGACATGACCTTGGGAGTTAAGATCAAGGTTAGTTGAATGAATAAACTCTTTATTCAAAGAATAAAGCTTTTATCCAATGGATAAACTCTTGTACAAAAGGCAAAAGGGATAAACATGGTCAAAGCAATAAATGCTTGAGGAGACAAGTTGAATTAACCATAAATGGTTATGTAAGAGCCATTAATGGTCATGTAAGAGCCATTAGTGGTTTTGGAAGACTTTGGAGGTTAAATTGTTGAACACACAAAGCATTAAATGTTTTTCAAAGATTTTGAAGTCTTTGAGAAGTGACTCCAAGTTGCTTAGTAATGTGACAATAATTAGGGAATGGATTAGGCTAATTGGGAAGGGGTTAGAAGAATCTAGAAGGAGATTAGAATTGCAAGTGGGTTTGGTGGGTGAGGGAAAATAGGATTTTTATTAAAATAAAATTCATTTATTTCAATAAATGTGTGCAAGTTGCATTTTTAGGAGAATGCAAGTGGAGGGGGGGTTTAATGATTTAAATAAATGTTTTATTTAATTCACTTAAAAGAGGAAAAAGGGGGATTAAATTAAATAAATAGTATTTATTCATTTAATTAATTGTGAACTTGGTTTAATGAATTAATTAAAATAAATTGAATAATTTATTTAATTAATAGGAGAATATTTTGAAGATGAATTAATTATATGTTAATTTAATTAACTCATGGCTAGTGTATTTTTAATCAAATAAATAGCAAATATTCATTTAATTAAGCTGGACAGATTTATGTGATTACATTTGCCCCTCTTTGAGACGGTGCGGTTTATCACGTTATTTCAAAGAAAGAAAAACTGGTGTGAAGAAATGCCCCATAAAATGTAAATTTAACCCCATAAAATGTAAATTTAATGGGTGGTATGCCCCCTCGAGAGATGGGCCGAAAATATTCAAAAAATTGGATGATCTCTTGAAAAAGAATGAAAATTGGTAGGATGTTAGAAGAGAAGAAGTTAGCAATATTGGTGAAAAATAGAAGAAATCGGGGGGAAAATGGAAAAATGGGGGGCTCGGGAAGTGCACGGGGCCCACGGCGATGAGCGGGGGAAAACTACGGTGATTGTGAAGGGTTTAAATGGAGAGAAAGGGGTGAAAACATGATCATTTGTTACCGCGACCAGTGTGAAACTATAGCTCTGACAATGACTTTTGAGAGGAGTGAGCAGCAGTCAGGATGCCAGCACCAGTAGCAGAGCACCATTTCAAGCGAGTTTGTCGGTTCCAGCAGCCAGATGACTATGGACCAACGGTACACAAATGTGAATTTTTTATTTTTATGCATTTTTGTCATGTTTTTTGCTATGTCAAAGTTGAGTCAAAACAATAGCGTTGAAACTACGTTTTGGCGCTATTGTCCAATTAACTAGTGCTATTGTGCCGCAATGGCGCTATTGAGGTGATGTTTGAGCGTTTTTGAAAATTGTAGCGCTATTGTAGGCTAATTTAGGCATTGTTGATGGATGAGCGCTATTGAGTGCTTAATTGAGCACTTTTGTCATGAATCAACACTATTGTGATGTCGTTCTAGTGCTATTGTAGTTCGAGCGTTGTTGGATAGTTGATTGAGCGCTTGGGTTAAGAGTTCAGCACTATTGTAGGTAAGTAACGCTTTTGTGTACAAAATAGCCTTTTTGTTTATAAGATAAGGGATGCCCCAGTTTGTGTGATAATCTCCTAATGCCAAATATGGATGGATAGGGAGGCGAAGTGGGAGTTGTTTTGAACCATAGGAGCCTGATGAGACTTAGGTCATTTTTAGGATAAATGCATGTTGAAGTCTAGGTTGCCATGATTGCTTACCTTTTGAGACCCGAAGATACTTGATCAAAGTATCGGTTGATAGTCTAGGTTTAAACTTAAGAAAGTTTGAAATAAAACAACTGATGATGATTGATTGATGCCCATGTGCAGGAGGATCTACACGTGTTGCAGTTATGCAAGAGACATCTGGCGACACAAGGGTTGTGGGATCAGCTGACAGAGGTGGAGATCGATTGTATTGTTGCGATGGGGTTATATGATGTGATGCACATGCCTGTGATTTGGATGAATCACGGATTGATTACTGCATTAGTAGAGCGTTGGCACAACGAGACGTGCACCTTTCATCTGGCATAGGGGGAGATGATAGTGACCTTGGAGGATGTGTGGCGCGTCCTGCATATTCTGATTCGGGGGGAGCTGGTCACATATGATAGATCATGGGGGACTCTAGCGATTCAGAGGTTCTTCGATAGGATGTTTTCATTGATGATGGCTCCATTGCTCGGGAGGAGATAGCTGCTTTATATGAGCCTTTACCAACAGTTATGTCTGGCATTGTGGGAGGAGTACTGTGTCCTGATAGGCGATCACATGCTCTAGTTGTTGGCTGGGGGCAGGTGATTGAGATGATGATTACCGAGGGAAACCGATTTGCTTGGGGGTCATGCGTGCTAGCGCACCTTTATCAGGAGTTGCATGAGGTGGTATACTGTGGGAGGGGTTCCTTAGCAGTGGGAGTGACACTGCTACATATTTGGGCATGGGAGCACCTACCAGTGACTCGACCAGTGAGTCTTAGGTTCTGCGCAGTGGATCAGCCGTATATGTTTATGTATAGCGGTATGATGAGTCACCCCCACCTGGAGAAGTTAGAGTGGTGGTGGCGAGCATTAGATGATTTAGATGCAGTTATATGGAGACCATACCTTGAGTGCGAGCCCTGGGATGATGATACGGAGGCACTGCCCTATGTGTTCATGACCCGATTCCTCATTGGGAGTACTTCGTACCATGTATAGAGACAGGTGCCCGGGAGAGTCTTGAGATAGTTTGGGCGGTGACAGGGGTTACCGAGTGGATCAAGGGAGTATGCTCGGGTGATATGGGAGAGATATGCATGGGGGCTAGTCCTGTCGTATGACCAGGCACTGGCGGAGTTTCAAACGGTGGAAGCGAGACCTTGGGACATACGACTGAGGGTCGTGGATGCCGGGGTATCAGATGAGTACACGTAGTACCAAGCGACACATCTGATTCTATGAATATCCGATCCAGCAGAGCCGATGCCTGAGTTTGAGGATGACAGGGGACGAAGACAGAGGAGGGCAGGAGGTCGAGGACCGATGGTAGGTGGAGGAGGGAGAGGAGATGGTGGAGACGGAGGAGGAGGTGGTGGAGGAGGTGGTGAGTTGGGGAGTCAGATTCAGCAGAGAGGGAGAGGTGGACTGCCACTGCGGATATCGTAGGGACCGTTGATGCAGGGAGGAGTTAGATTGGGTGGTAGAGGTATGGAAAGGGAGATCTTGATGGACAGAGGGGAGAGAGCCACTAGAGAGGGTGATACAGGTGAGGTTGCTATGGATACAGGGGAGGGAGCCACTAGAGAGGGTGATACAGGTGAGGCTGCTATAGATACAGGGGAGGGAGCCACTGGAGATCTTAGAGATCATATGATAGTACATTTGCAGACCCGTGTAGAGGATTTGGAGGCCGAGGTGGCAGGTAGAGATGTGCAGCTATTTGCACGAGAGTCAGAACTGACTGTAGTGCTGCAGGAGAGGGATAATGCAGTGGAGAGATTAGCAGAGCTGCAGGAGAGAGTTCGGGTTGGAGTAGGAGCACAAGGGCCTACGGGGGAGGTGATGAGGGAGATCCGATGAGCACAGGCTGATATAGATTACTGGCAGGGGTTATATGAGCAGGTGGTGCTAGCTAGTCAGTGAGCATTGAGCTATTCACAGATGCGGCAGGCCAGATCAGAGTGATCACAAAGGATGCAGAGCAGTGGGGGTTTGATGGGTCCTCTATGGAGGGATAGATCAGGGGATGCAGGAGTGAGTGGGGGTTTGATGGGGCCTCCATGGAGAGATAGATTGGATGGTGCGGGGACCAGTGGGGGAGCAGGTGGTGAGGGTGGTACAGCATCTGGTCAGAGTGGCATCTGAGAGAGCATTTTTGCATATATGTATTGTATCAATGTTTATTTTTGGACTATATCTTGGATGGCTCTTGGTAGCCGATTTTGTAGACGTCATTGTACTCTGATATATGAGATGATATATATGAGGAGATCCCATATTTTGATGATATGCATTTGATATGTATGGATGTTATGTAGGATGGTGATTGTATGTTTTTATTGCTTAGATGGATATGTATGCATTGATGAGATAATTCTTATATGCATGTTTTTATGATGATTTATGATGTTGGATACTGACATATGAATGCAGGTTTATATATGTATGATTTGTTTGATGCATTGTTTGTATGTATGTAATGTCATGATGAGGATGTATGCATAATGATGATTGATGAACAGGATTTTGGTGTTTCCTATTTTGATATAATGATGAGATAATTATGTAATGATGTTAATGCAATGTTTGAATAAATGATGTTATGTATGGTTATGCATCTAGATGTTTTGAAATGAATGTAATATGGATAAACCAAATGTAAAGTTCAAATGTTTATATGATAATGTCTAGGTGAATGCATATGTATAATGGACATATAAAATGATATGAACCAATGTTTTTTTGGAAACAAATGGTTTTATGATTTTAAATGCTTAAATATGATTAAGTAAAAATGATAATGTGATGGTACTACAACTTATGGTTTAATAATTGCACCTTAATGCAATTAAAAAAGGATAATGAATGCAATGTAAATGAATCCTAACATGAGCATAATAAGATACTTAATAATGAATGAATGTATCTTTTAATTAGTGAATAGATAAGTGAATGTATGCAATGATAAAGGATAAAGGATGATAAAGAATGATAAAATGATAATTGACACCTGACACTAAATGAATGCATAGTAAATGGTTAATACAATCAAGGACAATTTGATCATATGAATGAATCTAATCCTTCATGATTTATGCAATGATGCAAATGATTAATGAAGACTAATGTCAATAAACTAAATGAACTATATGCAATTTTAATTAAAAATGACATGAGTGTACTTAATGCAAAATGCAACTAAATGTAATGATGATATGACCATGAGGAATGCAAGGTTTTTGAGACTTTGCATGATGCATGGATGATGTATCAGAGTACTTGGTCATGATTGTATCCAAGACCAGCTTAATTTTCACATAACTGTTCATATCATCCTTGTTCATATTTGCATACAAATTATATATATGAATGAGTGAATGGATGAGTGATATGCAATGAAATGCCATATATATAAATGAGATGAAATGACAATCCATAGTGCTCTATTTTCATCATTGAGCTTTAAAATGTTGGAAGAGAATACAAGCATCTTGTCATAATGATTCAAGATGACCAGAGTATTTCTTACATGGATTTGATATAGCAAGTTAATACAAACGACTTGATATAAGGGTCAAGTCGACCAGAGTATTGCTTGCGGAATAGACAAGGATGATCTCTGTTTAGGCATGACTTGGATCGTCCTCCTTGATCTTAGGCTGATCATATCCTGAGACAAGTTCATACCGTAATAAGAGATAAAACCTTTATCCAATTTGGATGAGGTAGGAGGAACCAAAGGAAGAGAATCGTTTTTGTAAGAAAACAATATGTACATAAAAAAATAAAGAATATGGATTCTTGGTAATGGTTCATGCTCATATGGTTGAGGTATACGCTGTAGTCAGCAAGCCGTAATGATATATGACTGCATTTTGCATAAGATCACGTAGCTTAGTGAACTTCCCACGTAGACACCATTAGGACATGCCCTGGAACTTCATTGGAATAAAAATGTAGAAGACATACAAACAATGCTATAAGAACCTTATATAAATAATCCACAAATCAACCAAGTATTTGATAGCTTAAACAAAATTTTCTTGTCAAAGAAAAAAATGTCATCTTGTCTTTGTTTAGATAAGGAAGGATGCATCCTTGTTGAAGACAGTCTGAGTGTTTGTGTTGACTATTTGGTTGATTGAGAAGGGATCATCGTGCGAGTATTTTGTTCAATGTTTTCTTGGTATCGTCTCGGATGAGTATGTACAATGTGGTGCCATGTTTTTGTTTGTTTTTTGATGTTTTCCATTGTTTTTTGGATTTTGTGAGACAGTTTTGAATGTTTTTGGATTTTGTGAGATAGTTTTGAATGTTGAACCCAATGAATCACAAGTAATGTAGAATCCACTTCCATCAACTAGATTAAGGGCATTGCCCCCAAGTTAGACATGACTATGAAAAAATGGGATGCAAGACGCATGAAGTACTTTCTCTGATTGCAGATCAAATAACAAGCCATGGTTTGGATGGATGGATGTGTGTATGTAATGAATGTGATCACAACGAGCCTGAAAGATAATGGAGCCATAGCCTTTACGAGTAGTGCCTGTTTGCCAGTTTTTCACCATTGCACTTACCCAAGGTGCCACCAGAGTGGTTGTTCATCGTTTGGATGCATGATTTTTCTTTACTTTTCTTTTCTTTTTTTTTTATATTTTCTTCAGGAAATTTATCTAAATGTTTTTGGTATTTTCCAGTATGCAGGGGAGCCTAATGCTCTATATAGCTTAGGTATAAAACCATTTGAGGTGCATGCTATTGATTGGATCTGCGAGCGGTTCTCCTTCTGAAGTAGCCAACTGATATGCCCTAGACCTAAATACAACAGTGATAACATATGGACCCAGCCAGTTTGATTCAAACTTTCCCTAATGTTCTTTGTTTGGTTGGTTGCGAGGATTCTCTCAGAGAACAAGATCACCTACCTCAAATATACGAGGTCTAACTCGATGATTGTAGCTTCTGCTCATGCGTTGTTGATAGGCTTTGAGATGGTTGTATGCAGCTTGTTGCTTCTCATCAAGTAACTCTAAGTCTGAAGATGGGATACTCTATAGGCTTCGTCATCTATAAGATTATGCAAGGAAACCTATAGAGATGGTATCTTGACCTCAATAGGAAGGATAGCTTTCACACCATAGACCAGTGAGTAAGGAGTTGCACCTGTAGGGGTTTGAATGCTAGTTTGATATGCCCATAGTGCTGGATTCAGTTGAACATGCCAATCATGGCCAACATCATTGACTGTCTTCTTTAGGATTCTCAATAAGTTTTTGTTTGATGCTTTGGCTTGACCATTGCCTTGTGGGTAATAGGGGGTGGAAAAGCGGTGTTGGATGTGAAACTTCTCACAGAGCTCACGGACATCTTGATTTTTGAAAGGAAGCTCGTTGTCTATGATAATAGACATGGGTACACCATACTGGCAGATGATGTAATTAAGGATGAACGAGGCGATCTGCTTGCCGGTGACTTGGGTAAGTGGAACAGCTTCGATCCACTTTGTGAAATATTCGGTGACGATAATAATGAATTTGTGGTCGTTGGATGAAGACGGATGGATTTTACCCACAAGGTCAAGTCCCCATTGTCAAAAAGGCCATGGTGTCGTGATTGGTTGCAATTCCTATGCCGGTGCATGTATCAGGTCTCCATGAACTTGACATTTCTTGCATTTTCTGACAAAGTAGTAGGAGTCTTTTTCCATAGATGGCCAATAGTATCCATTGTGTAGGAGTTTCTTGGCTAGTGACAGACCACTTGAGTGAGTCCCACAAATTCCTTCATGTACCTCTTCCAAGGCCTTTTTTATCTCATCTTGTTCCAGACATTGAAGAAGAGTACCATCAAGACTGTGTCGGTATAGGGTTTCAGCAATAATGGTATATCGAGTAGTTTGGCGAATGAAGGTTTTACGTTGGTTATTCAATTAGTTAGGAGGAAGGGTGTGATCATGGAGATAGGTGTAGAAATCACCGTACCATGGGGATTCGGAACCGACAAGATGACATATCATCTCGAATTCGGGGATATCATAAGCAAGGATCCAAAGCTGTTCAACCAAGAACTCATAGCGTGTTGAATTTTGAGGAAGATCTAGGAGAGATACAATAGTAGCCATAGCATCAGCAGCTCGATTCTGATCTCTTGGTATCTGCTCAAAGGTGATAGTAAGAAATGATGCTTTTAAAGTGTCCACCATTTGCTTGTATGGCATGAGTTTATCGTCCTTGGTCCGATATTCATCTGTTGCTTGTCGAATGACCAGTTGTGAGTCGCCATATACTTGTTGTTCTTGTAATTTCCATTGTATGGCTAGCCTAAGTCCTTGATCAAGGCCTCATACTCTGCTATGTTGTTAGTACATGGAAATGTGAGCCTGTAAGACTTCGGGATGTTGTCACCTTGAGGTGTGATAAACAGAATGCCTGCCCCCGAGCCATGCCTAGTGTATGAACCATCAAAGTATAGTTTCCATGGTTGTGCTGTTGTGATCATGAATATCTCTTCATCTAGAAAATTGGAAATGAGAGGATGATATCCTATGAGGGGTGCATTGGCCAACTGATCTGCAATAACTTGCCCTTTGATAGCCTTATGGTCTATATACTCGATGTCAAATTCACTTAGAATCATCACCCATTTGGCCAAGCAGCCTGTCAATGCTGCTTTACTGATTAAGTATTTGAGTGGATCAATCTTCTCAATGAGATGCACTTTATGGGCCAACAGATAGTGCCTCAGTTTAGTGGCTGCTAAGATTACTGCTAGGCAAGCTCGCTCAATAGGTGTGTAATTGAGTTCATAGCCAACCAGTGTGCGAGAGATGTAGTAAACAATGCACTCTTTCCCTTCTGTATTGTGTTGTGCCAGTAGTACCCCCAATGCTGTACTTGTTGCTGATATATAGAGTAGTAGAGGCCTACTTGGATCTGGTGGGATTAGCAATGGTGTATTCATGAGATAGTCTTTGAGCATCTGGAATGCTTGTTGGCATCTGGCATCCCATTGAAAGCGGATGTTCTTGTGTAGTAGGTGTGTGAATGGGTGACACTTATCAGCCAATTGTGCAATGAATCTTCGGATGGATTGTAGCCATCCTTGTAATTTTCTTAGCTGACTGATGTTCTTTGGTGGTGGCATTTCCATGATTGCTTTTACCTTTACTGGGTCGACCTCAATACCTTTTCTCTAGACAATGTATCCTAGAAGCTTCCCAAAGGTTACTCCAAAGACACATTTCTTTGGGTTGAGTCGAACATGATATTGTTCCAATCTATCAAAGATTCTCTCTAATATGTCCAAATGACCTTCTCTTGTGAGTGATTTTGCCAATAAGTCATCAACGTATTCTTCCATCATAGTATGCATCATGTCATGGAAGATGGTGGTCATTGCTCGTTGATAGGTTGCTCTTGCAATCTTGAGGCCGAAAGGCATTACATTCCAGTAATATGTGCCCCATGGACATGTGAAGGCTATCTTATGTTGGTCCTCTGGTGCGATCTTTATTTGATTATATCTTGAAAAGCCATCCATGAGTGAAAGCATGGCATGTCCTGCTGTTAGGTCCACTATGATGTCGATATTTGGCAGGGGGAAGTCATTTTTAGGACATGCCTTATTCAGATCTCTGAAGTTGGTACAAATGCAGATGCCCCCTTTTGCTTTGCCGATAGGCATAATGTTGGAGATCCAATCTGCATAATCAATTGGTCTAATAAAACCAACATCTAGGAGTTTCTTGAGTTCTGTTTTGACTAGCACTACAATCTGAGGATGCATCTTATGAAGCTTCTGCTTGACAGGTTTGGCTCTCTCTGCTATGGTGAGGTGATGCATGACTAAATCAGGATCAAGCCCAGGCATGTCTGCATATGACCATGCAAAGTTGATTTGATGCTTTTGAAAGAACTCTATAAATTTAGGTTGTTCCTCTGGAGTGAGAAGAGATGCTAGATGTATGAGGTGACGATTTTCAGGAGTCCCCACATTGTATTCTTTGGTTTCCTCAATGAGAATCGTTGATCGTTCCTATTGTGTACTAGCAGGGAGATTATCAAACCCTTCATCCTCAAGCGCCTCAGAGAGGTTTTCACCGTTGGATACACTCTTTCTTTTTACTTTTGTTGAATCAAACAGTGCCATGGTGTGGTTTTCACTGGAAGATCCATGTTTTATTATTATATTTTTGCAGCTGAAAGGTTTGGCATCCGCCCCGAAGTATGCTACGCTATTTAGTTCTATGGCGAATCCAGCTTTGTGATCTCCGCTTGGTAGGTTATCCCTTAACTCCAAAAAGTCAATGATGGCCTCATCATTTTGGAAGAAGTCAAGACATGGGGGATTTGGTTGGTTCCATTCGATGAGTTCAGGGTGGATAATGGGCATTACTTCATCGATTAGGTTAAGTGTGTTAGATGTATCAGAGAGGGTTAAGATGTTGTGGTGAAGGTCATTGATGGTACTCTCCCTGTCAGAATCAGGTGTAGGATGTGACGTAGGGTTGGTGTAAGAAGTTTCTAGCTCAGGAACCTAAGAAGTCTTTATCTATGCTTCTCCATAAACAGGGATGTCTTTGCGGGGTGGAGGTAGTGATGTGTCTTCCTCATCTGAAGTATTAAGCTGAACAGAATCAAATTCCCACTCATGTGAGTCAATCTCTGAGTCGCTTTCTAGGATCTAGTTACTGTACCATACTGGAATATCCTTTGAGTTAAACACTACAGGTGTGATCGGTTGTTGTACCTTTGTAGTGATCGGTGCTGCCAGAAGATTTATGGAGATTTCCGACTCTGACATAGGAAGTACTGATGTTGTTGATTCGGCTGTTTCTACTAGAATTGCGGGTGTTATAGATACTACAATGGGTTCTGATACAGTGGCTGCTGTTAATGGTGCTATTGATGTTATGGCTGCTGCTGATGGGATTATTGGTTTGATTGGTGGGATGGTTGGCATCGTAGATGGTTGTGCCGGGATTTTGAGCCTTGGTGGGGCAGTTGCGATGGTGTTTGATGCTGCTTTGATAATGAAAGGTGTCCTCTTTGCAATAGGCTGACATAATGGTTTGCTGGGTTTTCCTTTGAATTTGAGTTTAGGAAAGATCTCTTTTTCAAAGCCTAGGCCTGTATTACCTTTGGGCTTTAATTCTGCCAGCAGAGGTTCATGTCGTCCTTGTTTGCAATATCCCAAAGCACTCTGACCATCATACCCCATTCTTTGCACAATGAGGAGACCTTTGCCATATTGATCTGTGGGAAGCTTAACTTGCGGTATATCAATGGTGATGGGATTTTTATAGATCCATTCTGCTAAGTCCTCATCTTGTGTTTCTTCTTCTTGACTCTTTCCAAGGATGAAATGCATCAAAGCACATGCTGGCATGATTAGTGGTTGCTGGAGTAACTACTGTGGTTTACCATGTGTTCTAGGAGAAGTGGGCATTTGTCCCACACAAAAGAGTTGACTCAAGTTGTACTCCCCAGGACCTTCCTCTGCTATTTGCATCTTAAGCTTTTCTTGCTTTGGTATAGTGGTGTTTGAACTAGCAAGAGAGGCAGGACTTATATATGATGTGGAGGAAATGGCTTCTCTATTATTAGGAACGGTAATCTTTGGTTGATGGCTGATATTATGGCAATATGCAAAGGGATTTGCATCGCCTAGGATTGTGATCTCTACACTGTTATGTGGGAACTTGATACACTGATGGTAGGTAGATGGAACGACTTGCATGGCATGTATCCAAGGTCTTCTTAACAATAGATTGTATGGTAGAGGAAGGTCCAGAACCTGACAGGTGATGTGTTTTATCACAAGGCCCACTTGAATTGGTAGTACCACAGCTCCTTTGGAGGAACGTTCCACATCGTCATAGGCTTTGATTGTGATCTTCTTGTGAGGATCCACGAATTCAATGGCATATCTCAATGCTGTGACCAACTGTAGTGTACAAATATTTAAGCCTGCTCCATTTTCGATCAAGACTCGCTTGATCCTATGTTGGTTGATAAAGCCTTCAATGTGTAGCGAAGCGTTATGAGGTTGCTGGAAGGAAGAGTTGCCACTTTCAAAAAAAGTGAGACAAGGTGATGACTTTAGACTTCCAACCATGGCTTGAAATTGGTCTATATTCAGGTTTGCAGGGATTGACGCCTCTTGGAGCGCTTGATCAAAGATTGTTTTATGAGATGGCGATAGGCGCAATAGCTCTAAAATGGATATAAGTGCAGGTGTTTTGTCTAATTTTTCCACAAGATTGTACTACTTTGGTATGGAGGTGGTGCCTTATGGAGCTACCTTTATGGTAACCTTGCCACGATGTGTAACAACATTGCAATTGGAGTTGGTATTTTTGATGGTTATAGTTGCAACTTGTTCACTGGCATCATACAGGTGATTTACAGTGTAATTATATGCATCCTGCGTATAATCCGTGGTATCAGTGCCTCGCCTAGAAGTGGAAGGACCCCTTTGATCTTGTGATGGAAGTGGATTTTTGAACATCAGATGATCATTGTTTGTTGTTTTTGGGTCATGTCCTTCGATTTCAATTTCACCTCGATCAATAAGATCTTGAATAAGATCTTTCAATTGGTGACAATTACTTGTCTTGTGTCCTTGCCCTTGGTGGAAATTACAGTGTTCAGTATCTCTCCACCATGCAGGTTTGACCTGAGGCTCATAGTTTGATGTTTTAGGTAGAGTGACCAAATTTTGAGAAATGAGTTGTCACAATATTGTTTCATTGGGTTCCCCTAAGGGAGTGTATGTTTGTTTTTGTTTTTGTTGACGAGATCTAGGTTCATCGTGAGATGTGATGCGACCTTGATTTGAAGGGACATTTGTGTTATTCTGAGGTAGAGGATTCTATCCTGCAAACCGAACCACAGGTTGTGCACTTTTGATAGTCTTGGCATCCACAACCCCATCGTTGACGATATTCTTATTTTTTTTCCAGAAGCTTGGTTTATCACTATTGAAGCATGAGCGAGGACTATCCTTTGGTTCATTATAGATTTTGATAAGTCCTTTCTTGATGAGGGCCCATTCACATTTCAAACCCTTGGTGATCATGTCATTAAAAGAGTCTGTGTCTTTGACATCCAGGTGAAATTCCATTTCTTCATTTAAGTTGGAAATGAATATTTCCACTAGTTCTCATTCAGGTAACTAAAGAGAACATCTGCAAGACATTTGACGCCATCATTGCAGGAACATTGAGAATAGGTCACCTAGTTTTTGTTTAGTGTTGCACAGATCAGCCATGGTGATGTCGCGTTCAATGTTATGAGAGTAATGAGCTAGGAACTTTTGGATGAGTTCCTCAAATGTTCTAATGCCCCTTGGTAGTCAGGAAAACCATGATGTGGTTGTTCCGCCCAAGCTTTGGGAAAAGAGGTGCATTAGGTATGTGTCTTCATATGCCCCTTCGAGGCAAGCGGAATGAAATTCTCTGACATGATCACGAGGATCTCCCTTTCCTCTATATTTTTTGAACTTGGGTGTTTTAAATCCTCGTGGAAAGGGTGGCATATAAAGATTCCTATCAAAAGGATAGGGACGGATGTCATTGAGTGAGAATTGGTTAGTTTTAACACCACTATGAAGTTTTTGGGCGACATTCTCGACTTGTTACCACAACATCTCTATTTCATTTGGAGGAGGAGGTGGTGGGTTACCTCAAGGAATGTTATATCTGATGGGATCTCTACCTCTTTCCTCTTCATGGTGACTTTGTCATTCTGATGCTTGTCTTAATTGGGCAAGATCAAAGTCAAAGGGGAGTTTTTCTCCTTCTTGAGCGAGCTTTAAAAAGTGAGCATCCGCATTGCTCTTGAGTATTTCATCAAAAAGTTTGTTAAAGAGAGGGTTATGCTGGGCCCTTTCTATTGTTGCACGAGTGGGAGTACTTGGGTTTTCGTCATTCACATTTCCTCCAAGTGCTTCTTGGAATTCATTGAGATTTTCCTCCTCTTCTTCTTCAATTTTTGCTTCTCGTTGCCTTGAGTGTGATCGAGTGTGAGCCATTTTGTTTACTAGTTTTTTGTTGAAGCTGAGTGAAAATGATGATGAGTTGTTGATGAAATGAAAGATTGATGGTTGGTGAATTGTGTTGCATGTGGATCTCTAGCACTTTTAAGGTAGATGTAACCGAAATTCCTTCTTTGAACTGCTTGTTTGTTTTTGATAAGGTTGGATGTGATAAGGTGTAGATAAATTTGAGATGTGTTATAGATTTAACTACCTAGTAATGAGAGGATTCACTCATGAACTAGTTTTAACCTGCATAGATGTGTCTCTTAGGATGAGCTTATCCTAGATGTAGAAACAATCGAAAAAGTGATGTGATGTGTTTGTTTCAATCAATATCTAAAAAGAGAACTTGGGACAAGAACCTCTTAATTTTTTGAGAGTTGGAACGGATTGATGATGAAGTGATGAGTGATGATGTATGAGTGAGATAATGGATGAAAAATGTTTTAACTTCAATAAAATATTTGTGTCACAAATGGAACAAACTCTACCTCTTCCCTTTCGGGTGTTGGTGGTATTTCTCGAGCTATGTTGTATGTGATACAGATGTTTGGAAAAAAAATGGGATTAATCTTACCTCCTTGGTTTTTGTGATAACTCAAAGCTCTATATTGCGTAAAAGCTCTGCGGTTCAATGACTCTGAATCAAATTCGTTTGTTTTGCCTTGAAGGTAGAGATGCATGTGATGTAGAAAAACTCTATGGGAGACAAAGATTTGTCTATTTAGATAGAAGAATTTCCTCCTTTTGATCAAAGCCTTTGAACTCAATGGTCTTCTTTTCAAGCTGATGTTTTGATGATGATTCTTCTTTCGCAAGATGTGAAGAATGGTCATAAAGTTTGATACTTTTCTCTTTGTTTTTGATCTTTTGTGGTTGCTTTGAAAGATGTTTGGTTGGATGAATACATTGTTTTGGAATTGACTTTTGATTTTTATGATGTTTCTTTGACAAGAAAACAAAGCAAGTACACAAACAAGAGAATGTTGCCTCAAAAGGCACAAATAAGTATGGGTCTAGATCAACCCAATCCTCGGACTTTTTATGACCCTTCCTTTTAGATGTATTTTAAGGTGTATTTCCAAAGCCTAAAGTCGGCTCAATTTGTACTTGGTATTGACTAAAACGAAAACACTTCAAACACTTTTTATCCCTAAGGTCAAATGGCCAGTTGTGATAAATTTAGCCCACATCTTGATATTTCTTTGACTTTGGTACTACATACCTTATGAATCCCGCCGTGGTAGGTAAGGATGTGATATACTAAGTCTTGCATGAGCATAACAAATAGATGATCCCTATGATGGGGGAGTCACCACTTTTATCAAGCCACAAGTGACTTTTCAAAAAGCTATGTTTCTACTCAAGGAAATATGTATGGTGAGTATCTTGGGAGCAAAACCATCTATGCTCTTGCACTAAATTATATCACAATTATCCTCAATCAATAGAATGGGTGGGCTACTACTTAAAGGTGTTTAGTCGTGTTCAATGTTTTTTGGACATAAGTTCATTCTGCAGTGACTCACTTAAGAGCCTTGTAACCAGTGGTGGGGCCCATTTGTCCTTTCGGCTAGTTACACTGTAGGAACAGCTATACCCAAGGCTATAGCTTTCGCTCTCACCTAGTTTCTATAGAGGCTCGAAGGATTTACCACGCAAGGTCGTTCCCAAGAGTGATGTGTCTCTTGGCAGGCCTCTCTTAAAAAGATAAAAATTTTGAGTGTTACTAACACTTTTCTCTTACACCTAGGATCATGAAAGCCAAGGGAGAGGATAGTGTGTGTTAGAAGCAGGACCACTCGACCAACTTTTTGCACAAGTGTGCCAAGCACGAAATCACTTGTTCTTTTTAACTTGCCATTGCAATGTGATCTAACTATTTGGAGATGTTGCTCCAACATTCATGGTGTTCTTTTTAACTTCAAATGCAAAGGTTTGAGTAAACTAAAATTTGGATAATCCTGGTCAACTGAAATTGAAGCACGTATGCATGAGGAAAAATCGCTTTGCAAAATTTTAAACAAGTTGATTGTGTATTTTATTTGCACCAAAAATTGAAGTGTGGATTGTAAATTTTTTAGTTTGATGCAAGAAAGAAATTTTCCTTGTTGATTTTAAGCACCAAATAAAGTGTGTTTCCTAACTTGCAAGAAAAAAAATTTTGTTTTGTTCAGTTTTAAGGCACCAAAAACAAGTGATCCTAACTAGAAAGCAAGGGAAAGTTTGTTTGTTCAATTCTTAAAACACCAAAATAAAGTTTTTGATTTTAAAGAGGTGATTTTTTAAACCTGCACGGGGGGCTTCCACAAGCCTAAAATATTTTAAATTTCTTATTACAAGGCCTTCCTTACAACATCTAATTACAATAGTGCTAGTCTGTCTGAAAACAGAAGCGCTATTTAACACAAAACGCGCTAAAAGAAAAAAAAAAGATAGGGAAGGCAAAAGCGCTCAAACATGATCAATAGCGCCAAAACATGGTCAAAAGCGCTCAAACAATGTCAATAGCTCTAAACTTGATACAATAGCGCTATTGTAAGAACAATAGCACTAGAACAACAAGTTTCAATAGCGCTACAACATGATCGATAGCGCTAAAGTGCAACCTATGTGACAATTTCAACATTCAAACATGTTATTGGTCAATTTTTGGGTGTTTGGATTCACGCCGGGTTCACCAAATGATGCTCTACAAAAAGGAAAGGTTAGTCAATGATAAATAACACACAACACACAAGAAATCGTTAGTGTTAATCAATAAAAAACTAATCTAAATAGGCATATCAAAAGAGATATCAAAAGCATGACAAAATATCTAACTAAGAAGATAAATATGATGAGGCATCTCCAAATGCCTCCTAACATGCTCTTGGTTTCTTCTCCTTTGTTCCTCTCCTCTCCAAGTTCCAAAATAGTGTAGCTCTCAGCAGCTTTTTGCACTATGGATGCTTATGGAGGATTGAGATTGAAGTATTTTTCTCTAAATGTGAATAAAAAAGCTAATACTAAATGCTATTGATGCTAAAATGATTTATTTTATCCAAGATGACAAGATATTAGTGGTTTATGCTAAATTCTCTCTAGAATTCACTATAGCTTAAATGCATACAAGTTTTCAGGATCTAGATTATGAAGAAATGGGCTCTATTTATAGGAAAAATGGAGCAATGGACGGTTGAGATTGAGCAATCTCAACAAGGGTTAAGATTGAATGATTTTGAATCCATGTGAGGGCTTTCAACCCAATCCCAGGATGACAAGTGTTAATGTGAGATAGGTTGAGAGGAGAGGGAATAAGCATTAAATGCTTGACATGACCTTGGGAGTTAAGGTCAAGGTTAGCTGAATGAATAAACTCTTTATTCAAAGAATAAAGCTTTTATCCAATGGATAAACATGGTCAAAGCAATAAATGCTTGAGGAGACAAGTTGAATTAACCATAAATGGTTATGTAAGAGCCATTAATGGTCATGTACGAGCCATTAGTGGTTTTGGAAGACTTTGGAGGTTAAATTGTTGAACACACAAAGCATTAAATGCTTTTCAAAGACTTTGAAGTCTTTGAGAGGTGACTCCAAGTTGCTTAGTAATGTGACAATAATTAGGGAATGGATTAGGCTAATTAGGAAGGGATTAAAAGAATCTAGAAGGAGATTAGAATTGCAAGTGGGTTTGGTGGGTGAGGGAAAATAGGAATTTTATTAAGATAAAATTCATTTATTTCAATAAATGTGTGCAAGTTGCATTTTTAGGAGAATGCAAGTGGGGGGGGTTTAATGATTTAAATAAATGTTTTATTTAATTCACTTAAAAGAGGAAAAAGGGGGATTAAATTAAATAGATAGTATTTATTCATTTAATTGACTGTGAACTTGGTTTAATGAATTAATTAAAATAAATTGAATAATTTATTTAATTAATAGGAGAATATTTTGAAGATGAATTAATTAAATGTTATTTTAATTAACTCATGGCTAGTGTATTTTTAATCAAATAAATAGCAAATATTCATTTAATTAAGCTGGATAGATTTATGTGACTACAACATGTAATGAAACGCATGTGATGAGTTACTAAGTTCGATGAAGTGGTAATCCAAGAGTGGTCAAGGATTTTTTAATGATGTGTAGAGATTGTTATGTAATCCAACGGTCATACTTGAACCGACTTGTTTGTAATCTCTCTATGAATTAGGTTTTTGTTGTGTTACTGACCTAGTTGATTTGTTTACAAGGTCAATGAGTTGTTTAGTTTCAGAGTTGGCAAAGTTTCAGTTGGGTGTGTACTTTCCGAACCAAATGATGCATCTATATTTTGAGTAAAGGCAGATATAAGCATGAAAAGAATCTAAACAAGTGTAGTGCTATTCAAATAGATCAGCAAACTCTTGTTGTTTTCTAACAATTACAACAGTTAAATCCCCTAATCGGGTAAGCTCTAACAAGCTTGGTGCTATTCAAATGCTCTAACAACGTCGTCCATTATATTGGATTTTAAATCCTTTGCAAAGGTTACTCCTCATAGGGTATTCCTTCTAACAAGGCATTATAGTCAATCCCTTAACCGGGTGGTCCCTAACAAGATCTATTCTTAACATGAATTTTTGGAAAAGCTTTAACAGGCTTGGCTCCTAACAAGAAAAACTTCAGAAGAGTTCAAAAAGTTATCTTGTGAGTCTCATCTCACCATGGTTTTTCCCATTTGGGTTTCCACGTCACAAATATTGTGTCAAGTGGTGAATATTTTTGTGGTTATATTTTCTATGGTTCATTTTCTTAACTACTTAATCTACTTTGATAAGTCATGCTTAACTACTTAATGTATTCGTGGTTATGTTTTCTATAATTATGGGTGAACTCACAATACTGGTTCCCACTTTTTGATCAACTTTGACACTTAGATGAACATTTTTTTAAAAATCTTCACTTTTCGAGACCTATAACGTTTAAACTATTAATAATTTGGAGATGATGTAAACTAGTGATTTGTAACATCTTGTCTGTAGATTCTAAATATTATTTTTTCAAATTTTTTTGAATAAATTTTAATTGATTTTTCCATCTCCCTCGAAAAGTAGTTTTCTACACCAAACAACATTTTTTAAGAGTGATGTGCATCCTAAAATGCATAACTTTTTTTTATATAAATCATAAAAAAACTTAATTCTTTTGAATTTTGGTTTTTAACATCAATACCCAGGGCATCTAATTGGTTTGATAGTGATATGTTGAATATTGTTTTATTTTATTAAGTTTTGAAGTCTAACTAATTATATTATAGATATAGGTGTATGTTTGAACACATAACTTGTTCTATATATATCAAAATTCAATTTTATTTATTTTTACTAGAAATAAGACTTCAATACCTAGGGCATAGATATTTTTCCGAATTTTTTTGAATTAGTTTGCCATTTTTCCTAATGCATTGAACAAAGAAATTCATGTTCTGTGAAAAACCTATATTCATAAGAAATAAAACAAAAATATATTAATGAAATTAAATATATTAAAAATTATACTATTTGGAAAGCTTATAATAAGGACTAAATACTTCAAAAAACAAAACTTCTACAATGAATTTATTTGACCCCCCAAAAGTTGATGTAAAATTGGTTTTTTATCAACATTTAATAGATGCAAAGGAGACTCCATTGCAAGTATGATTTAGAAGTAGAGAGGTTGTATCCAAGAAATTTTGATCTAAGAGCCTTTGATCTAACTCTCTTCAATTAATTACTTTAAATGGGACCTCTTCAATATTAAATCATTATATTTTCTAAAAATGTATGATTTCAACAAAAAATCATGATGTACCAAAAAGTGGGAACCAACATTGTGAGTTCTTGAAATGAAGTTTTACTTATGTCAGTAAAAGTATTTCGATGTTTGTGGCTTTCAAGTTGTTTACTGTTAATTTGTTGTAACAGTCAACTAGTTTAAACCTGATAGTTTTATCTTGATAGTGATATTGCATTGATAGTTCTAAGTTTACTTTGAAAGTTTGATTTTGAGATTGGTGAAGTTTATCATTTTTCTACCTACTAATTCACCCCCCCCACCCTCTTAGTAGTTGAGCGGATCCTTGTTCTTTCATCAAACCATCAATTGGTATCAGAGCATCTCAGGTCCTCTAAGGTCTAAGCCTAATAGCTTGAGGTAAAGATCTTGTAGATCATGATGAAGAAGGAAGGTCCAAAGTTTAATAGAGAGAACTATAGGATATGGAGTGAAAGAATGAAAATTTATATCAAGTCTTGGAAATCAATACTGGGAACATGTTAATACTCAGTATGTTGAACCTAGTGGGATTATGACTGATGATCAGAAAAAAGAGAAACAAGAAAATAATAAAGAACTGAAGGCTATTATCAGTTATTTATCTGATGCCGAGTATGTAGATGTCCATGGTTTGGAGACTGCATATGAGGTATGGGAGAAACTTGAAGAGATTTATAGTGGTGATGAACATGTGAATATTTCCAAGGAAGAGAGTCTAAGAGGAAAGTTTGATGACATGCAGATGGCTGAAGGTGAGAATATCCAACAGTATGGTCAGAAGATCAAAGAGACAGTTGGTGAGATTAAGAGTGTTGGTGGTAAAGTGGAAGATGTCATAGTACCTAGTAAGGTATTAAGAACCCTGCTACTGGTATACGCTATCCAAGTTGCAACCATTTAGGAGTTGAAATCTATTTACAAACCAAGGTAACCCTTGAATCTATCATTGGTAAGCTTATTGCTTTTGAATTAAATGGTTATGATGGTAGTATTCAGAAATTTGAATCAGCATTTAGAGCTTTTGTTTCTAACCCATCTATGAGGAAAATTAGAGATGTCATTCATAGTTATGAAACTAGATCTAGCAGAGAAGTTGATGATTAAGATAGTTTGGTTGAGCTTGAAGTATTGTTGGCCAAGTGGTTGCCCAGAGGTACTGGTAAATATAGAGGTACAAATTACCTTTGAAATGTTTTGCATGCAACAAGATTAAACACATAGCTGCTAACTATCCTAATGGTGATAATGAGCACAAGCAAGAGAAATTCAAGAAGTACAAGGGAAAAGGCAAAATATATTATCTTATTGTAGTTGATGGTGGTATCACTAATGAGGAATCTGATGGTGATGCTAATGAAGACATTGTATTTGTAGCCATTAACGAGGAAACATCTTATCAGAAGGCTTTAGTTTCACGAATGGATAATTTTGATGATTGGATCATTGGTAGTGGTTGTTCACATCACACGACTGGTGATGGGAGAAAATTTCTTTCTTTGAAGGAATTTGATGCCAAAGTTGTAAGATTTGGTAATGACTCACCCTGCATGGTTAAAGGTAAGGGAACTATTTCTCTTAATGGAAAGAGCAGTGCAAATGATGTCTACTGGGTTGAAGGTCTAGAGAACAATCTTTTCAGTTTTTCTCAACTCAATGACATATAATATCCATTGGAGTTTAAAAATGGTATGTGCAAAATCTATGGGAGAAAGGGTGAACTGATTGCAACCGACAAGAAGACTAAAGGTAACTTGTTTCACTGAATCCTAAAGTCAGCACCTATTTAATTGCTAAAGTAGATGATAGTTGGCTCTGGCATAGGAGATTTTGTCATATAAATTTTGATAACATTGTTAAAGTGAGTAAGTGAAAGACAATGAGAGGTTTTCATTAGTTGGACAAACTCGTTAGTGCTCTATGTAAGGAATGTCAGTTGGGAAAGATGACATCCTCAACTTTCAAGAATAAATCTTTTTCAGCAGAACATCTGTTAGATTTGGTTCATACAGACCTCTGTGGACCAATAAGGACTAAAAGTATTTAAGGTGATAGATATTTCATGATCTTCACTGATGATTACTCAAGATTGATGTGGGTAGCATTCTTGAAGGATAAAATAGAGGCATTTAGTAAGTTCAAGGAATTTAGAGCCTTAGCTGAAAAGGTGAGTAGTAAGAAAATAAAGTGTTTCAGGACTGATCAAGGAAGAGAATTCATTCTGAAGAATTCACTAGATATTGTGAAGAGAATGGTATCAAATGACAACTTTCTACACCGAGGACACCACAACAGAATGGTATTGCAAAGAGAAACAATCGGTCAGTTGTTGAAGCTTCTACGATGATACTAATACAAGGAGGTGTAGCAAAAACTATTTGGAGAGAAGCTGTCAACATAGTTGTCTACACTATGAACAAGATTTTGGTAAAAAGAGGTAAGGACAAGACTCCTTATGAATACTTTTATGGTAGATCACCTAACGTTAGTTATTTCAAGATATTTGGCAGCAAATATTTTTTTAAGAGAGGTGACTATGTTAGCAAGTTTTTGGCTAAAAGTGATAAAGGTATATTTCTTGGTTATTCCACCAAGAGTAAGGCCTACAATTGTTATAACAACCAGACACGAAGAATCATTGAGAGTGTTGATGTTAGAGTGGATGAGTATCCTGAAGTCTCAGGGGAAACTAGTGTGGAGAAAAAGGATTAAGATCCTTGCATTTTGTTTTCGGGACCAGAACCTATGAAACCTGAAACCGGTAAGGAGAATGTTGTTGTACCAGTTCAACCAGAACAGGTAGATTCAAAAGATGATGATAATGATGAAGAAGAACCTAAAGATAAATATCATGTTATTTTGAGGTATGCAAGACTCAATCACAATCCTGAACAGATTATTGGAGATAAGGATGTTGAATTATTAACCAGAAGAAGAATCAGAGAGAATTCTTGCATGATCTCCACTATTGAGCCTAGAACTACTAAGGAAGAATTTAGAGCTGATCATTAGGTTAAAGCTATGGAGGAGGAGCTTGAACAAATTGAGAAGAATAACACTTGGACCCTACTACCCCGACCGGTAAATAAAAAAGTGATAGGTACTAAGTGGGTTTTCAAGAACAAGTTGAATGAAGATGGTGATGTAGTTCACAACAAAGCTAGATTGGTTTGCAAAGGTTATGCATAAGAAGATGGAGAATATTATGGAGATACTTTTGCACCTATGGCTAGATTGGAAGGTATCAGAACTTTACTTGCATTTACAACACACAAGGGATTTGAAGTATACCAGATGGATGTAAAGTCAACATTTTTGAATGGAATACTAGAAGAAGTATACATTGAGAAGTCAGATGGTTATGCTCTGACTGATGAGAAAGACATGGTATGTAAGTTGCATAAAGCATTATATGGATTAATGAAAGCACCGAGAGTATGGTATGAAAGGCTTCATTCACACCTGATGAAAATAGGTTTTTCAGAGAACCAATGAAGATAGCAACATATATCTCAAATATGAAGGAGATAAGATACTGGTTAGTGAAGTGTTTGTAGATGATATCATATTTGGAGGGAATGATTACATGAGCAATGACTTTGCAAATGATGAAAAGTGAGTTTAAAATGTCTCTAGTTGGAGAGATAAAAAAATTCATAGGTTTGCAAATACAACAAATGACGAGTGGTATTTTCATTACACAATCTAAGTATATGAAGGAGGTATTAAAGGCATTTGATATGAGTGATTGTAAACCGGTTGTGACACCAATGGTTACAGGTTGTATGTTGTCTAAGGAAGATGAGGCCACATCTATTGATGAGAAGGAGTACAGGTCAATGATTGTAAATTGCACTATGTTGTTCACAACAGATCAAATATAGCTCATGCAGTTGGTCTAGTTGCTAGATTTTAGAAGAATCTGAAGGAAACATATTTGATAGCAACCAAGAGGATATTTAGATATTTGAAAGGTATTTTTGACTATGGATTATGGTATCCATATGAGGGAAACTTTGACTTGAAGGTGTACACAGATGCAGATTAGGCAAGTAATGTTGATGATAAGAAAAGAATAACCAGTGGAGCATTCTTTCTAGGAGGAAGAATTGTTTTATGGAGTAGCAAGAAGCAAAGTTTTACTTCACAATCTACTAATGAAGCTAAGTATGTTGTAGCTTATATGAATTGTACCCAGGCTATCCGGATGAGGCACATTTTAGAAGGTTTCAAGATGAAGTTTAGGGAACCTGTAAATATCTTATGTGACAATACCAGTGCCATAAATATTTCAAAGAACCCTATCTTGCATGCACAAACCAAGAATATTGAATTGAAGTATCATTTCTTGAGGGGAAAGGTGCAAAGTAAAGATGTGATCTTGGATCATGTTTCTACCAAGGAGCAGCTTGCAGATATCTTTACTAAACCTCTTCCTAAGACTACTTTTGAGTATCTTAGAATTCAGCTATGGGTTGTACCCCTTCATGAGGTAATTTGAGTACGATGCAGATTACATTAGTCTCGGAGCTACTTGCAAAATTTTACAATAGGATTGATGTAGGAGTGGAGTTATTCCACAGGGGGAGTATCAAGTTGCAGGTTGTTGATGTTGAACAATGAAGTTTTACATTGCATATTTTACTTTCAATTTGGCATTTTTGTCAAAGGGGGAGAAGAACCATGTGATTATGGTAGAAGAACCAGTGACAAGCTAAATCCACATGAGAAGAACTATGTGATTCATTAAAGAAATTTGGGTCTGTGACATGAGAGTACATGGTAAAATACATTTGGTATGTGTCAAAGGGGGAGAAGAACCAAAAGATCAACCTATTAATTCTCAATACAACTCCATGATTTAATGAATCCATGGGAGGTGGTCAAGCCATGTCATAGACTCGTGCATTGTGCTACACAAAACAAGGAGACCAAGGGCACAAAGCTTGAAACATTGTTGTCATTGCACCAAAAGATCAACTTGTTAATGCTCGATACAACTGGAAGATTTAACGAATCCATGGTAGGTGGTTAAGCTATGTCACAAACCTAAGAATTGCATTGCACAACACAAGAAGACCAAGGGCACATACCTTGCAATATAATTAGCTATAGTTTTTCTTGTTTATAAGAATATTTAGCACCTTAAACATCTTTTTCATATGTAGTGCTAACTTTTTTGTCCTTTGACTTATTTTGCACCTTCTTGTATGACCAAAAATTCTTTTTGGTGTCTCCTTCTTTGCCACAAAACTAGAAACCTCAATTTTTTCCTCTAGACTTAAATCTCTTTATAGATTTTGATTTCCTTCTATTATTATTTCTAGGTCTCTATCTTGGATCCTCCCTCTATTGCCAAAAATCAAGCCATTTCCCAATGAGTTTCCATGATTTTCCATCCTCATGTCTTTGTTGAGGAGAGTACCAACAACATCATCAAATTTAAGTATGCTTTTGCTAGACACTAAATTATTGATTTTTATCACTACACCTTCTTAGATATTTGGTAGAGAGAACAACAATAAGATGGCTTTGATTTTGTCATCCATATTTGTGTTCATGTAAATTAATTGGATGATTAATGTATTGAATTTGTTGAGGTGATTGCGCATATACTTCCTTGCATCTTCAAATTACACAAATTCTTCATGAGGAAAACCTTGTTTGTAGCAAAATCTATTTCATATGTATCAGATAATTTGTCTTGTACAATCCTTTCGCTATCTTTTTTGTTGCAAAATTGAATAGAACAATACTAAATAGAGAGATGATGATGGTTTCTCTAACTTTCTTATCCAATTTCTCTCTCTCCATATCGACTATAGTATTTGGCTTCTTGGCTTTACCTTATAATGCAATTGAGAGGCCTCTTTGAATCAACAATTCAATTCGATCTTCATCTTCCACATTCAAAAAATTCTACCTTGAGAATTTTTTAATTCTCCATTTATTTGCTTCTTCCATCTTTCTGAAAATTCTTCACAAACTTTTGATCAACTTCTTCACCAAGATCTGATACCAGTTATTGCATATGAAGTGTAAATAAACAATTTACAAAATAAAAAATAAAGAATGTAAGACAAAAATAAATTGAGAACACAAAACACCAAATTTATGTGGTTCACCAAATTGGCCACATCCATAGGGACCAAGGGAAATATTTTTTTATTAATATCTCTATTTTGGTGTTTACACATATAATAGCTAATCCTTCAACAATAAAATACAAAACGATTACAATCTTTACAGCTATATCCATCTCCAAAAACAAAGAGTGGAAAATTTTAATTGGAGGGAAAAGAGAGAAGTCAAAAGGCTGTTTGTTGGGCTTCACATATCCAACAACATTCAAACAATTTTTTCATCATTTGAAAAAAAATCCAATCTTAATCTTGTGTGAACGTCAAATCCTCCAATCCATGTTACTCGATAAAAGTTTAGATTTCCCATCAAGAAAGTGCAATCATATTAAGATTGGTTTTTATTGTTGCAACGGCCATCCTAGATACAACTAAGTTGAACACAATCAAATTTTAAAGTCCACGAAACTTTCTCTATATAAAATTTTTCAACTTTCCACTTTAAAGTATAGTCAATATTACATAAAAGGTAGTGTTCCATGGGGATGTGCCCACTCCTCCTCCCTTTTTGCCCACTTTTTGGATAGGGACATCTCCAAGATGTAGGGATGCACCCCCACTGAACCACCACCACTGCTAGATATGACCGAAATGATGGGGATGATGGGACATCATGAGGACTCCTAAAATTGCCCTAGCCATCTCGGGGATTCCTAAGAGTCTCCCAGATCCTCCACTTATAAACCCTATTTTTAAGCAAAATTTGGTAATTTTTTTGTTAAAATGACATCCTTGTCTTCTAGTCAATCTCATTCTCTTCATAAAAAAATATACATGAAATATGACATTAAAGTATAAGTCACATTTCAATATGTCTTTTTCTTTTTTCATACTTTAAGTTATATTTCATGTATACATTGGTAGGATTTTTGAGAGCGGTTTAAGATCTCTAGGAGTTATAATGCGGATTCTAGGTTTTAGAAGATATATAAATTTTCAAACTTATTCAAATGTCAATTATCAACAAGCTCTTATCAGTATTCTCTTTCTCTCTATCTCACTCTCTTTATCGCCCTCAAACCCTAGACTTATCTCTCTCTCCTTATCACTCTTCATCTACTCCCTCTCTCTACCTCTCTCTATCTCATTCGCTTCCCTCTCCCCTAAGATCTAGACCTATCTCTCTACATCTCTGTCTCTCACTCTCCCCCATACCCCTAAAAAGAGTGCTAGTTTCAACCTCATTTTGGTATTGTCCCCAAACCCTAATCAAACTATAAGTCTAAGCAAGTATTAGACCGATGATGAATCATGATCATAAAAATCTACATAATACATATCTTTTGTTGCAAATATTTGCATATTCATAATCAAAGCCACAATCAAGACCCCCACAAAAGGAACTACCACTTGACCCCAAACCTCCACCCACCATTCTTATTGTTTATGCAATCATTTCCATGTTTTTCAAGTTTATTAGTTTATAACTTTAAACTTCAGTTGTTATGCCAAAGTTTCATTTGTGATTATTATGCTTATTCTTGGTTTGCACTTGGCTCTTAAAATTACAAAACTCTACCCACCATTATTAATGGTCAAATTTCACATTTTCAATACAATTACTTTTCATGTCTGTAATGTTTATTAGTGCAAATTTTGACATAATGTAGATAAGTTTTCTTTACAATTCTTCATGCCGAGAGGCATCTACAATGACATCAAAATGTCTGTAAACAAAAATCCATTTTGGAAACAATGGTAAATGCATGAAATATGCCACGTTTCAGTTTTTGTTGAGGTGTTATTTTATTACTCCAAATAAAATAGAACCCTCGCCACTTGTCTCTAACTAGATTCTCAACTTTTTGCATGCAACAGTTTAATGGATTTGTATTCTTGATGTTTAGTATTTTAGAAGAACATTTATTTTACAATGATTCTTTTCTATTATAAGATATCTCTCGACATATTTTATATATATTTTTTAATATAAATATACTAGTATACTATTCCTCACACTCTTTTTTATAAATAAATTTTTAAATACTAAATGTATTTGTGTAACCACCCACTAGTGTCCCCTCGCCGTCCCCAAACTTAGATCTTTAGTCGCCCGTCCCGCAACCTGCACCCCCCTTTAGAAAACTCCATGGAACATTGATAAAGGGTTAAAAATTTGTTAAAGTATATCCTCCCTCCTAGCATAATTGGTGTTCCCAAAAAATTTCGAATCTTTTCCAATCATACAACTAAGAGGAAAACACTTAAAATCTAAAGACCTTTAGACCAAACTAACATATCAACCGAAAAAAATTGATAGAAAGAAAAATTAAATTCCTGTTAAGAAGCTTGTTCAAATTGGTAATGCCAAAGAATGAATTTTTCAACTCTATCATGGATACTCTATCAAGTGATTCGTTCTTTCTGTAAATTTGAAAGTTAAACAGTCGTCATCAATGTAAATTTAACTGCTGATAGCAGTTGCTAAGTACGTATACAGAAATGGGTGGTTTGTTTAGACTTTACATCACCGACAATTGGTGTAGGAAGCCAATTTCTGGCATATCAGTTTAAAAGTCCATAAAAAATGCTTGGAGTACATGCATACAATTTCCTACAGTATTTATCCCAATCAACCACAGAGATTATGAAATTGAAATAGAAAGTCTTATATTATTTAAACTAGAATTACTTGAATACTGTTTTATTTTGGACAAATTACTTGAATTTTAATTTATTTTGTTAAAAACTAAACTTATAAAAATCAATGATCAGAATAGAAAATGGAGTGCTCACACTTATCTCTATGTTAATCTTTCTTTCAAATATTAGAGTAGAATAAATTTGAATATTACAAGGAGTATATTATTAAAGAAAATTTGCAGGCTCCATGGATGCACGAGTTGCACGAGTTTAAGCACTAAATTTCCAACACTAAAATCTCAACCCCCAACTAATTGAACCAGACAAATATGCTAGAAATTGAAGCTTAAGAAAGTTTGAGAAGGATCTCCAATTTGGTAGATAAAAACAAAGTGCATGTGACTTGGAGGAGGTCTGTTATAATTCTCAGACCACCAAACATTCAGAGAAAATGACACTCCACCCACTCAAACACATTCTGAAATGATAACTTACAACATGGCTACACATTCCAGATGTCTCACAGGTTAATAAAGTTATAAATACCCACAAAGATCTGTCCATTCCATCAGTACAATGAATGTCTGTCCTATTGGGAAGCCATGAAAGAGGTGAGGAAGCTAATGAATCGATTCAGGGAAATTGAGAAGAAACAACTGAATCTGATAAGCTCGGTTAAGTTCTTTTCATTTCATTTTCCTAGATCGATTCATCCACTTTCTCCCCCTTCTATAACATCCCTACGAGCCCAAATCTGATTTCCATACTAACCTTCACACTTGAAATTTTGTAGTCCAGATGTTGAGGAAATGGCCGGGTTCTGAAAGGACGTCTAGACAAACATGGATTTTAGTCATATGGTTATTGATTCCGAGGCTGGTAAGTTTATTGGGTGTGAGCATTTTGATCTTTATTTTCTATAAATCAAACTTCTTTCAGTCTTTGATCTAGCATTTTGATCTCTGTTTTTAATAAAACAAAGAGAAAATCTTATAATTTCTCGAGGAGAGAAATTAGTAAATGGGCATTTAACTTCTATAAGATGTGTAATTGTACTAAATGATTAGGTATATAATGGTGGGTTGTGAAGGTTCAGATTTGGACGCTCCGAGATTATTTTGTGAAATCTCCTGAACATCAAAGAAGATGTTGGAATCGTAATTCTTTCCACATGCATGAGAAGAACTCCAGTCTTATAGTTTCTCTAAATCTGATTTCTAAATATAATTTGCCTAATGTAGGTAATGGGATTTTTGTATTCGATCATTTGATCTTTGATTATGTGATATTCAATCTGAATGAATAAAGATTCATAAGTGTTATTATTTACTTCCTGTATTCATTACATGTGTTTTCAGATTCTTCAAACAGAGTATGTTAGATAAGTAATACAGACCGCCAATTTAAGAGATGTACATGAAATGCAGACTAATTATATACTACATACTAATTATATTAAAAAACAGTCTAATTACTGTCTAATTTTAATGATTGTTATCTCAGAGATCCCCTTGTTGTTTAACCAAATTTGAGGAAGACCTATATTGAAGTGCATATTGATGTAATCTATTTATACATATTGAATGACAAATTTATGTCTATTAACGTAGTTTTTACTTATTCGCTTGGGTTTTAAAATTCTAATGGTCAAATCAAGTTTAAATTTATGTGTATTAACGTGGTTTTTACTTATTTGCTTGGGTTTTAAAATTCTAATGGTCAAATCAAGTTTACATTGTCTAGCCAAGTGGTATTGTTTCGTTTCAATACTAATCAACAGTATTTATATTGTTCTAAAAGTGAAAAAATATTTTTCTGTGTGAAAGTATTTTATATCACAGTTTTTGTTTCTGATTCAGTCTCATATGTATGAGAATACTTATACATTACCAAAATCGTTACAATTTTTATATGGTTCAATCTGCAGACCACCCCTACACCTAAACTAATATAACTTTTAATTTCATATATTTTTATCCATTCTGAAATACAGTGAAGGTTTTTGTACTTGTGTGTCTATGAAATTAATATTAAATACTTACAAAATGTGTAGAATATTAAAAAATACATTACATTACTCCAGATTTGCTAGTGAGAAACAGCTATAGTTTATAGAGAGAGCCTATGAGTGAGAAAAGCATGGCACATAAATGATGCTTCGCCCTATTTTCTGGAGCTTTTAAATTAATTTTTTATGGAGCTTTTAAATTAATTTTTTATGGAGCTTTTAAATTAATTTTATGGAGCTTTTATATTAAATTAATGAAGGCTACAGAGATGGTGCATGGCACAATATAAGAAACAAGAATAGAAAAGATGCAAAGGGGCAATGAACAAACATAACACTACAGAGATGGTGCATGGCACAATATAAGAAACAAGAATAGAAAAGATGCAAAGGGGCAATGAACAAACATAACACTACTTTGGAAGGCTACAGAGATGGTGCGTGACACAATATAAGAAACAAGAATAGAAAAGATGCAAGGTTGAGTCATAGAGTAGGGTATGATATACATCAAAGCGTAAAGGCTTTTGAAACTCTATCATAAATATAATTGCCATGTGTTTGATCAAATCAATAACTATATCAAAAATTGAAATGCTAGGGAGAGAGATTAAATGTGAAGACAGAAAGCAACTGAAAAGGCATCGAAGGTGAAATGAACCACTAGAGGAATTATTGTAATTCAAAACATGAAAGAGTATCAATTTGGAGAAGATACAATATTAGAAGTATCGGTCAAGGATGTGGAGGTGTTTGGGTATCAACCAAGATTGGCCAAGAGAGATAGAGGTATTGAAGAGAGGATTGATGCACAAGGACATTGTTAATTGTATATTTGAATAGATATTTTTTTGCAATCTTTATGTCAATTAAATTTGTGTGCAAAGAATCTATACATCTGTGCTAATTATTATTTAGTTTCTAAGTTAGGTAGAGGAATATTTATGTGCTCGCATCAAATGGTATAAGAGATTGAGATCTTGATTGTGTAGATAACATCAAATGTGAGGCAATCTACACTAGAACCTATGGGTGAAGAGTGGAGTTGTGTGAACAGATCATTGACCATGAGACAATTTGCACTTGAGAGTGTGAAGTGGTTGTGAAGAGCTCAAAAGGATCATTGTAGGTGTACGAAGTTATGATCAATTGAGAGCTTCAAACCACAAGAAAAAGTGAAGGCGAGTAAAAATTGCAATAGATGAAAAGAGGATGAGTTTGAAGAAGAGGACAAGGTGGGACGTGAGGAGGCCCATGTTGATTTCATTTTTCGAACGATAGTAGGAAGAGAGCTATATGATATGAAGAAGCTCATTGAAGAAAAATAGTTGTAGCTAGAAGACGAGAAAAGTGGGAGAAACCCACACCAATGGAGAGAAGAATGAAGATAAAGAAGAGAACTTGATGAGAACGAGAAAGAAGATGAGTGACTTGAATATATTGTAGTTGTAGTAGAAGAGGTTAATGAGGACCTGGTATTTTTTAAATGATTGGAAAAGGATGGTGGGTTTCACGAATAAGAGAATGAGACAATTCGAGAATTGTTTAGTGTAGTAGTGCAAAAAATTGCAGCAATGGATGTTCAAGAGGATAAAGAATATGTGAATGTGGCAATGGATTATGAAAAGGATGCAAATGATGAAGATGATCATTAAATGGATTTTGGAGCAGAAGAAGAGCATGAGGTAGATCCTAATAGGTTTTATGATATTGAGTCTAGTTTACCTCTGTTAAAAGTAGGAAAGATGTAGTTGCAGATTTGCCTATGGGAGTTGGTTGGTTATGTTTAGAGCATGTGGAGGATGCTATGGGACATTTGTGGATGAGGTCAGTGCATAGAGGATTAAAATCCATGAAAGAGGGAATGAGTGGAAAGAGATATTGGTGGAGGAGGTCAGAGTACGGTGCACATGAATCCACGAGAGGGAAGAGGAGAAGAGGACAGACATAGTGGAGGAGGTTGGAAAGTGTCCCAGCTAAGTGTTAGAAGAGGTGAAGGAAGAAGACTTCTAATGTACTTGAAGCAGCAATAGGGTATGTTGTAGGTTGTTTACAACCAAGAAGAGTAGTTCGACTATTTAACCCCATTTTTGAGCTCGTGCTCACAAAATTTCTTACCCAATGTGTTTGGTGTAAGAGCACCTAGAGAAAAGAAAGCAATCAACACTACCCAAAACTAATTTCCATTTTTTTTAAATTGTTCTTCTTTTGTAGTCTTGGACCATCTCTTTTTAACTTGCAGAGTTTCATGAAAGCATGATACAAAAAAATTGAACTATAATGACTTAATCCACACAACTCTTATCTGTCGCCATTGACAATGTTTGGTGACTTTATTAATCTCTTTTTCACAAGATTGGGAGATTTGGTATAGGGTATAAACATTCTTTAAAACATAAAGGAGCAAGGATTTAGTTGATAGTTTAAGTGCAACTGTCTTGTTGACATATTTGTAAAATATGGAACCAAAGATATGGCACGTAGGTTGTTCACCTAATGCCTTCAGAGAAATACATTTCAATATTGCATGATATGCATAAGATGGAATGACAATTGGTAGATGTAAAAGCCAGATTTTACGACCTTTTATAATATCCTTTATGGATGTGCAAAAATGTGATCAAGTAATGTAGGAAAGCATTGATTCAAAACAAAAAGAAGATTTCAGTTTATAGAGTTTAGTAAAAGAGGCAATGAATAAACATAATTCTACTTTGGAAGGTTGCAGAGGGGATGCATGACACAATACAGAGATAAGTTGTGCCAGAAACAAAAATTGAAAAGATGCAAGGTTGAGCCATATAATAGGGTATGATATCCATCAAAGGATAAATAATTTTGAAACTCTAACATAAATATAATTTCCATTTATTTGATGAAATCAATAATTGTCTGCCAATTTGAAATGGCAAGGAGAAAGATCAAATGTGAAGACAAAGAGCAATGGAAAAGGTTTCAAAGGTGAAATGAACCACCATAGGAATTATTGGAATTCAAAACATGAAAGGGTGTTGAATTAGATAAGATTCAATATAAGAAGCATCGGCCAAGGATGTGGAGATGTGTCAGAAATGACCAAGATTGGTCAAGAGATATAGAGGTATTGTAGAGAGGATTAATGTGTAGGAAGATTTCATTTTGAGGACATCTTTGTATTTGTCAATTGTAGATTTGAATAAATATTTTGTTACGATCTTTATGTCAATTTAGTTTATATGCAAAGAGTCTCTACATTTGTGTTAAGTGTTATTTAGTTTCTGAGTTAGGAAGAGGAGTGTTTTTGTGCTTGCATTAAATGGCGTCAAAGCTTGAGATCTTGACTGTGTAGATAGATCACCGAATGTGAGGCAATCTACACCAAGACCAGTGGGTGAAGAGTGTAGTTGGGTGAATAGATTATAGACAATGAGGTAGTTCACACTTGAGAGTGTGAAGTAGTTGTGGGTAGCTCAAAAGGATTGTTGCAAGTGTGTGAAGTACTTAATAATTCAGAGCTTCAAGCCGTGAGGAAAAGTGAAGGTGAGTGAAGATCACAACAGATGAAAAGATGATGAGTTTGAAGAAGAAGAAGAAGAAGAAGAAAAGGTGGGTCATGAGGAGGCTCATGTTGATTTCATTTTCAGAACGATATTGGGAAGAGAGCTATGGGATATGGAGAAACCCATTGAAGAAGAATAGTTGTATCTAGAAGGTGAGGAAATTTAGAGTATCTCACACCAGTGAAGAGAAGAATGAAGATAAAGAGGAGGATTAGGTCACGATTGACCATTAGTTGGTGAGTGAAATCTATGAATGTGTTGAAAGTAAAAATACTTCACAAATTGAGATAGAAGATGGAGTGCAGAAGGTAGAAGCCACAACAGTGGTAGATCAAGTTCTTGATGAGAAATAGAAAGAAGATAAGTGACCTGAAGAGTTTGTAGTTGTAGAAGAGGTTAATGAGGGCCAAATATTTAATAAAGGATTGGAAGAGAATGGTAAATTTCTTGGAGAGAATTTTGAGAGAATTGAAAATTTGTTTAGTGCAGTAGCATAGAAAATTACAGCAGTGGATGCCAAAGAGGATAAATATGTGAATGTGGTGATGAATTGTGAAAAAAATGTAAATGATGAAGATGAGCATGAAGTGGATGTTGGAGTAGAAGAAAAGCATGAGGTTCATCCTAATGAGTTTTATGATATTGAGTCTACTTTACCTTTGTCAAAATGTAGGAGAAGATTTAGTGGTAGATTTACCTATAGGAGTTGCTTGGTTGCATATAGAGCATGTGGAGGATGTTGCAAGATATTGGTGGAGGTGGTCAGTTCATAGCGGATTAAAATACATGAAATAGGGGAAGAGTGGAGAGAGCTATTGGTGGAGGAGGTCAGGTTGCAATGGAAATGAGTTCATGAGAGGGAAGAGGAGAATAGGACACAGTTGGTGGAGGAGGTCAACGAGTGTCCCAAATAAGTGGTGGAAGAGGCGAAGGAGAAGACTTCTAATATACTTGAAATAGTAATGGGGTTTGTTGTAGGTTGTTTACAACCTAAAAAATTAGTTGAACTATTTAACCCTATTTTTTCAGCCTATGCTCACAAATTTTCCTACCCGTTATGTTTGGTGCAAGAGCACCCAAGGAAAAAAAAAAGAAATTGGAACCACCCACTAATAATTTCCATTTGGTTTGAATTGTTTTATTTTTGTGGTTTTGCAATCTCCCTTTAACTTTGAAAGTTTCTCAAAAGCATGATATAATAAATTCAAATTGCAATGACTATATCCATACAACTCTTATTTATCAGAATTGCCACTATTTGGCGAATTTGTTTATCTCTTTCTCACAAGATTGGGAGCTTTTGTATAGGGTATGAACATTCTTTGAAACATAAAAGAGAAAGGATTTTATCTGATATTGTAATTGAAACTACCCTGTTGACATGTGTGAAAAATTTCAAAGAAAAGATAATGCATGAAAGATATTGTAATTGCAACAAAAGTTGTCAATCACCCATTCATCTTTTCCTTCAACTTTAGCAAGCAAAGCTTTCTCCTCAATAGTGCAGCTAGTGGAATCAACAAGTACCGATCCATCTTCTTTAATAGCAATAAACACAACTTCATCTCCTTCTAATTCTTCATCTGTAACACCTTCATCAACAACATAATAATAGTTCTTTTAATGCTTATACTTCTGATTAGGCTTGTAAGGCTTATCATACTTCGCATGCTTCTCATATCTAGCATTTCAATTATGCTTATCAAATTTGTCATGCCTATCATACTTAGACATTCTCTTCGGGCATCTAGAAGCAAAATGTCCTACCTTATTGCAAGATAAACATTTCAGAGGCACTTTTCCATCATACTTACCACTCCCTTAGGCAATCTTTGGACAATCAATTTTTAAAGCTCATCCAATTCTCTTTCTTGCTCTTCCATTTTTATTTTCTCTCTTTCATATCTGGATATTCTGCATTCATTAGGATCATAATTATTTTTTTCGAATACAAATGCTCTAAATGTTGTCTCAGACTTTCCATGTGGTTCACCAAATTTTCTCAATTCAAATGCAACAATCTTTCCAACCAAAATATTTCTTGTTAAAGTAGTCACACTTCGGATTTCATCAATAGTAGATACCTTGTGTTTGTAAGAAGGATGCAAAGATCTCAACACCTTAGAAAAAAATTCATATTCTTCAAGGGTTCCACTAGCATGTCTAATACCTAGGGCAAGATCATTCACCTTAGCCATGAAAGTGTTTATGTTCTCATCTTCTATCATCTTCAGCATCTGATACTTCCCTTTCAATCTCTGCAACTTAGCAACTTTTACTTGTTTATCTTCTTCATATAGGGTCTCAAGATTATCCTAGATCTCATGTGCAGTCTAAAGTCCCATTACATTAGTCATTTCTGAATCATTCATGACACTAAAAAATTCTTCCTTCACTCGAATGCTATTTTTATCTCCCTTGATCTCATCAACACTAACCGATCCATTCAGAGGAGAAAAATAGGCATTCTTTTTAATATTCCAATAATCTTCTCCAAGACACCTCAAGTGAACTTCCATCTGGTTCTTCCATATAGCCCAATTACTTCCATCAAATCTCAGACTCTCCTTCTTAAAGATAACACTTCCACTTCCAATTGTCATCCTAGATCTCCTCAAGTTGTTAAGCTTCTTCAGAAGGATCTAGCTCTGATACCAATTGTTGGCAACAACAATGAGAGAAAACTAAGAGGGGGATGAATCATTTCTCTATCGAGTCTACAAACTCAGCCACAAATACAAATTTGATAAACTACAATAATAACAAAGATAAGAAAATTGATAACACAACACTAAGATTTTGATGTGGAAAACCCAATTAAGGGAAAAACCATGGCAAGAACCTACCCACAATAAGATGATACTTTGTAGTAGTAAGTGTAAGTATTACAATGAGGAATGCACATGCATTCAGGTATACTACCTAGAGCTCAGTGCTTAAAAGATAATGACACGGAAGGCTACAACTCTTAGGGAAGTCTCACTGACCTACAACAAGATTCAGACTACAATTTAGAAGGAATGACCTAAATAATATCATCTGCAGATGCTTGATGACAATCCTGCTTAAGCATAATTGTCTGCTCTGTAACACCAATCTCTTCTCAATATACCACACTGAAAGATGAATCAATGTTTGCACATATGCCACTCTCTGATAATATAGACACAATATTGATACACAAATTACATGACAATATCACCTATATATACAATTCATCAACCTTGACAATAAGGTTAGCTAAACCCTCAACTCCCAATTACAAAATTTCATCACACGATACAAATATCGAACACGAACCAATTTAATGATATACATGACATAACATGGACCTAAATCAAATTCCCAAACACACAACACATTCAAAAATCACACCAAGAGCAACCACAACATGCTACACCACTATGAAAACCACATAACATGAAGAACATCACCGGTTCAACAAAATCATCAATACCACACACAACAATTAATGAAGATCATCAAAACAAATAGGAAACAATGAGGAAACACTATCAAACACATTATAATCATCAATAACAGCTGCACCAACACCACTTATCAAATCTTTATCTATCAACATCTAAAACTCAAAAATACTCAAATAGCAGCAACTGTCACGAAGAAAGATAACTTTCAAAGAACCAAATCATGAACCATCTGAAATGAAGATACAAAAGACCATCCCAAAAAATATTCCAAAATATCATCTCAAGATGTAATCACACTAGAATATACCAGAGGAAATACTAAACTCTACAAAGCATTGATCATAAAAAAAACTGCAAAACTGGATCATATGATATGATCAATTAAAATTTTTGGATCATGAAAACCAATACATAAAAATATAATGATACTATAAATACTCCATACACAAACCATATTCCCAATAAACCAATCTGCAAGCATCGAAGCAATAAATCACAGGAATATGTTGACATCAATGACAACAACATATCCTAGTAGCGATAATGTCCAACACCTATTTCATGGACTTTCCTCAACACCATAAGAGGACTTTATCCCATTCTATTTGAAACCAAACTCAGTAACCTTGTAATCCTTCTAACTTAGGGGAACTTGAAAATAGAACCACTAATATACACCTTGCCAAAGCTTTTTTCAACTTTGAACATCATAGAATTTACTGAAATCAAAGATGACATTGACTGTTCTAATAGACTGTCTTGATTGCCTTATTTGAGACTCACAAATATAGCCTACAAGTCTTGATGTATTCACTCTAATTTGTGGGGCTTGGAATAATTATAACCACCCTTTAAAAACACTTACACCAACAACCAAACATTCCTAGGGGACCTTGAGAATTTATGTTTGTTAAAATTCTTCACACTGTCTCCCACAACTCCTAGAGGATAATCAATCCTTGTAAAGGTTTGATTGACATGAGTTACTCAGAAAATATTAAAATTTCTCTATGATACCCCTATACATGTATCCCTACCGTCCTTCCTTCATAAAATATAACTAATGCATATTTATACTTTATTTCACCCTTCACTGCCCTCTCACAGTCTGATATACTTAGAAAATCAGATCAATGGTGAACTTTTGTACTTGTTGCCTTCATTTTGCAGTCCTGCAAGTTGTAAAAGAGAAAATACACATTTAAAAGGGTCATACCACTCAATTAGGTGAATTGTCAATGTGGGAATGACCCAAAAAACATTTTTAATGCCACTACATACCCTTATCTAGGGTTTTGATAGTGTTTACAAAAATGATGATATTTAAATGGATGTTCCCTATTTGGAGAGATACAATAAAAAGCGTTACCCCAAAAATCATGTCAAAACATTTCAAACTTTGTGTAATTACTTCTCGCATGACCATAGACTCATAACAAAAATAATCACCCATACCTTGAGAGAAAAAGCTTTGATTCCTAGTTGGCTCATGAAAAGCTCAACATTGAGATCATATTCAAGGCATCTCACATCTTCAAAATTCCTTAATAATTTTTTTGGCTTTTGTGAATTCTTTTATAAGATTTAACAGCTTGTTTAAAAATTATAGGTAGTCAATGTCATTAAATCCTTTCTCCTTGATATTTAATTGAAATGAACGTGGTATAGAATCCCAATTTTAGAATTGCTATTGATATCAGATCTTTAGACTAAAAATCCAAGTAAATAATATCAATACTTTAGAGAAATTTTGTTTCTAAGAAAGAAACAAATTTCAAAATTTTAGAAATACAATTCTGTTATTTTTTGTATAGATTTACCTTTACTTAATTTTAAATATTAAAATAAAAAATTAAACAAATCAATCATAAACCGCCATTTATCAAAACCATGGCTAAAACCATCACATTAGCAACCAAATAAAATAAATATAATTATTTTGAATAAAATAAACCTTTAAAATAGAAAATCTACTTACAGATATGTGTTTAGGGATTGTACGATGTTGTTTAGGGAAAGATATTTTAACTTGGGATATTTGTATAGAAGGTTCAAATCAAAATCATAAATCCTTCTCAAATAAGTGATTTTTCTTAGAGAATTTATCGGTCTAATTGTTTAAGTTGTCACAAAAGAAGTGTGACAACATTTACTAGAGGTTTTAAAAAAAATTGTTATTTAATTTGATGAATAAATAATAAATCATAAATTTGTATTTTATCTACTTTGAAAATTATAAAATGTTTATCTTATTTTTCTTAATCATAACTAAAATTAAAAACCATATAATATTTAAAATTAACTCTGAAAAGTATCAACTACAATATTTACTACTTTGTATACCTCCCATAGATAATCAAAATTCTATGATGTAATACACTCATATAGCTCAATTCATTGTTTACTATAGAGATTGTATTGCAACAATACACTTCAATATTGAAAGGGTGGTTGATTGAAAGGGTAGTTGAGAAGATTCAAGCCATCCCTATGGTCAAAATTATCTTTGGTGCTCAAATGTTGAGAACCAAATGATTAAGAACCTATATCACATTTAGAAGACTAGCTATGACCATGCATACATCCTCAAGAAGAAGAGAGGTAAAAAGGAATTTTGGCAATATTCCAAGGAGCATTTCCCCAATGGTATTAGAGTTCTTGGATATGAGCAACATTAAGTGAAAGTTTATGAGTTTGTACTTAAATCTATGTAAAAACATTAGAACAAATTAAACTTTTAATTTACATAAGAAATTCTTGACTATAGAACAATCTAAAAAATAGTTACGTTTCTATCTTTACAAATGTTAAAGAGAATTTCCACCCTAAAAGGATGTCAAATTGAGGTATACTTGAAAGAGAGACAAGATTAATCTCTTACTAGAACCATGCCCAAACAAAACAAAGAGGGATTTAAAAGCCTTAAAAAACCATTGATCCAAATTTCCCACAAAAGAGACAACGAGGATTGAGAAACTCAAAAGGGCTCAATATACAATAAACAAGCGTGAAGACGATAAACTTGATAAAGAATGCCCTAGACAATATGTGTCATCTTAGGAAGAACTTGAGAGCTCTCATTGACCTATTGATTACTTTGTCCTTGTAGATGTCCAAATAAAATTTGTTAATAAAGATCTTCTATTTGAATTTCTTTAATTTCTTAATGTTATTTGGTTTTCCATCTTTATTCTAGACTTCTCCCCATTTAGACTTTAAAAATATACCTTTATAGCACTCATCTTTTTCTAAACTATATTTAGTTCTATCATAGAACTATAGCAATTGCACCCTTTTTAACTTGTTATTAAAAATCATGTATTCAACCAATTAGATATCAAGATTCTTTTTCACACACACACACACTAGCTTATAATTTTTGAGGCTACATGAGTGAAAAATACTGAAAAAATAGTTATGAACTATTTAATTTTTTATAACTTTGAAAATTGTAACTTTTGATTTGAAAAATATAAATGAATTAAAAGTGGAAGCACTAACTAAAATAATATACAAGAATTGTATTATATATTAATATTATAATATTATAATATTATTATTAGGACATATATATTATATTAGAATATTTTATTTTATAGTATATATAGCATATCATTTATTTTAATATTATATATTATTATATTTAATTAATATAATATATTGTTATGTTATATTTTAGTAAAAATTATATTATATATTATATTATAATAGTAATATTACTAAATTTTATATTATTAGTTATTATTATATTATATAATAACAATATCCAATAATAATATTGTAATATTATAATGTTATTATATTATAATATTATTTTTATTACTGAAAATTGGCACAAAAAATAGCTTCTCATTCTCAACTTAAAAATTAAAAAAATTAAAAAAATTTATTTCATAACCATGACATTATATATAAACTTAATCAACATAATATTTTAATTATTTTTTAATATTTTTTTAGAAAATTATCAAATTAAAATATTCTAACATCAATACATTAACTATAACAAATACTGGTCATGTAGTATTACAACCCTATGGAGTCTCTTTCTGAATTATCTCTCTCGGGTAGGCTGAGGGGGGAAGTTCTTCCCCCATAAAACCCCTCCCAATCAAGGCTGGGGTGTTTCTACCCTTCCTTGATTTGGGTTCTAGTTTGTTTTTTGGTTTGGCAGGCTCACTTGTTTACTTGGCTAGCTTGTTAGTTGGGGACTTGTTCCATTGGTTTTTCTTATTGCCTGCTGGCTATTGTATTAAAAGACAACACCCTTGTTTTGCTACTTTAATTATCAAAACAAAATTAAATTTATAAGAAGACACTCATTTGTTAACCAACTATTACTATTTGTTGGTGTAAATAATTATTCATCTTGGATATTATTACACTTACTTAAGTTTACTTAGGAAATGCATTTCATAGTAGTTTGGGTATGAGACACTTGGGTGTTTGTGCCACATTGGGATAGTGTGTGTAGGAGAAATTCCACCTTTTATGGTGTTGATCTTGTTGCTACACTCCACATTCAGTGGGTGATCCACCTCATGTGGACTATTATATTATTTCTCCTACCTACCCTTGTTTCTTATTGAGCCACATGTCATGTTTGTGTGCTCATATATCCCTAGCCTTGCCTATATAAGAAAGCTCATCTACATTGTATGTAATCAATATTAATGATCATTTTCTATTGATGAGAATATCGTTTATTCTTGTCCTATATTGTGTCTCTATTTTGTACATTTCATTGAGCTCTTGATCTTGGCAAAATTTTACATGGTATCAGAGCCATTGGGGCTTCATTGATTCGTCTTGAAGAGGCATTATTGCGACATCAAGAGGCAGATCTAAGGAGCAGCATCTTTTGGAGGCATCCTAGACTAGATCTGACCTCGTCATTGTGTTCAGGTGGCTGTTTCCATGAATTTTCGTTATAAAGTCGGCCTATTTTGGTGAGAAATTTTTTTTTTGCCAATTTTGCTATTTTTCAAAAATAAAAATTAAAAAAAATTCGAAAATTTTTCGTAAAAAAAAAATATATATATATATATTTTTTTGCACTGTATTTGGGGGTCCACAGACCCCCCCGTACCCTGTACCTATGTGTCGCAAGTGTTGCAAGTCCAAACGCCCACGCCGATACCTACCAAGTCACGTCGGTCATTCTGTCCTCCTGCCGGTGCTGCAGTGTACCTCCCGCCGGCCAGGACCCCGACGCCGCCGCAACCTGTCGTCACCCGTGCTTATACCCGCCGCTGCCACGCCGGACTCTCCCGCCACCACCGCCGCTGGCAGCTCAACTCCTCCCAACACTAGCCCCCGTCCTCGGTTCCTGACCCACCGCAGACCCTCTTGGCACCGGGCCCGCCGGTCTCTACCACCTACGGCAGCGCCTCCCTCCCCAGCGGTCAACTAACCTGGAGGACCCGCGTCTGCCACGTGGCAGGCGGCCATTGGCCCGCAGGTAAAACCCGTACGCACAGTCATCCGCCACATCATCTGCCATGTAGAGCTGATGCACACCGCCCAGTCAACCGTCTATACGGTACGACAGCCCAATCACCTACCCAGTCAGCAGTTCGTACAGTACGGACGCCCAGTCAGTAGGGAGGCGAATTTTTTGCGATGGTCATACGACCGTCAAATTTTTTCGGGTGATTTGTTGATGTTAGCACACATCAGCAGGGTTTGAAAATTTTTGGACCCCCCTCTCATTTGCATTTCTGATTTTGCAGTTCAACTTCAGACGATGATATCTTGCTCATTTTTGCTCCTTTTTTCAAGAAATTTTTTTGAAATGGGCTAGAATTTCATGCTGTCCATAGTGGTGAAGAAATTTTTTGATTTTGATACACGGATTTTTTAGAAAATGCAGTTTTTGGTGACTGTACCTGAATAATCCCAGTTTTTGCAACTTCAGAGGCTTCGTTTAGGGTCATACAACCTCCTTTTCAGGTGCCATTTTTTTTTAAAGTGCGTATTTTTTCATCTACTTTCACATGATGCTATTAGATTGATACCATTGTAAGTAGAAATTGTACTTTCAGATTTTGGCCATTTTTGGCTCTCTTGGTACTTGTATATTTGCTTGAATCTCAGTTAGATTCATTGCACTATTGATTGAAGTCTCTTGTATCTCATTTGAGAAGTTGTAAAATTTGCATCATAAGTCCACTTTGCCTTGTTTTACAAGTGGCTCATTGTAATTGCACTAAGTATAAAGTGCCAAAATCATCACTTTGGGGGGGTACTTTGATTGATTGAATTTGAGGGGGTGTCTCTTGTGCTTTTGTGCTCTTGTGTTCCTTCCTTTTTGCTGCTATGGGTTCTTATAAGTTTCCTCTCTTAACTCCTCATAATTATGCTACTTGGAAAATTGATGCATGGAGTAAACTTATGGAAAAAGGACTCACTCATTCAATTGATGGAACTATTGTTGCTCCCATTGATCCGACGGTTGATCCAGTTGGTCACTTGGATTGGCTCACTAAAAATATCATGGCAATTGGTACCTTAAGAAAGTATGTATCAAAGGATCTCATTTTTCATATTGAGAAATGTACTCTAATCAAGGATGCTTGGCAAAAGTTTCAAGACTTGTATGGTCAAGTTGATGAGATTAGGGGATATCAAATTGATAGTGATCTCACCATGTTAGATCCCAAGAACTTTGATACTATACAAGATTATGTCACTAAGGCAAATGAGTTGAGGGCACAACTCAAAGATTGTGGCATTGATAAGAAGGATACTCAATTGATATTCAACTTGATAGGCAAGCTTCCACAAGAATATGTAGCATTTGTTTCTAGTTTCCAAACCCATAGGATGACAATGGGTTCAAGCTACAAAATGCCTACATTTGATGCTTTCAATGAAATGTTGATGATGGAATAAACTAAGTTGATAAGCATGGGCATTCTTAAGGCTTCTAAGTCTCAAGCATTAGTGACAAATCAAGGGAACAAAGGAAATCAAGGAAAGGACAACTCAAACAAGAAGAAATGGCAATCAAAGCCTAAGGAAAAAGCACCATCTTCTCCACAACAAGGAGATTCATCCTCTTCAAAGAGGGATAACTCGCCAAAGAGGGAGAGACCTACTTGTGCTTATTGTAAAAAGATTGGTCATGAGGAGCATCGTTGCCATTCTAAGAAGATTGATGAGCTCACACATATCATCAAAAAGCATAACATTGATTTGCCTAAAGTCTACAAGAAGGATGATTCATCAACTTCCACTTCCTCACATTCAAAAGGAAAAGGGCAAGCATTCATGGCTTCTACAAGTGGGAAGACTCACTCTTTTGGAACAAGAAAAGGAAAAGCTCTATGTGCTACTATCAGTCATGATTCAGAGAGATGGCTTCTAGATTCAGGGGCTTCTCATCATATGGCATCTTCGCAGTCTATGTTCTCTACATTTGAGCCTTGCACCATGCCATAGATTTTGATGGGCAATCATACATACATGGATGTGATTGGGAAAGGATCTATTGACATTGGGGATAACTCCTTCAATGATGTGTTGTGTGTACCCCACTTGACAAACAATCTCCTTTCTATCTATCAAATCACACATGGCGCAACTAAGAGAGTTGTGGAGTTCACACCTGACTCAGTTTTCATTAGAGACTTGGAGACTAGAGCTATCATTGCGATTGGGGTGGTTGATCATGCATCTCGGTTATACTCCTTTTCAGATTTTGTTGATGATGATGATTTCACATTTGATGATTCTACACATTATGATCACACTTCTTGTGATGGTTCAGATTTTGAGGAGAACTTTGGGCACTTGAACATGGAGATTCTCACATGTGACCCCGTTCTTGAGTCTTGTATTTCATCTCCTCATATTGATATCACATCACCTATTGCACCTGATGATGCAGATAGTGCGACAGTTTTGCCTTCATGTGATTCAGTGCAGCAGGATATTCATTGTCTTCCAGCTTCAGATTCATGGGATGATTACTTGACAGACATTGCAGGTTTTTTTATGGAATCCTACATTGCAGATTTGGGAGACATCATTGATGACATTCATCTTCTCTTTGATGAAGATGATCCTTGTTCAATTGTTGCGAGGGAACAATCTGACCTTCTTGTTCATTCTCTACATGATCATTCTTTCGAGGTTGACATGATTGTGGATACTTATGTACAGCAGTTGGAGGAGGTCTCTTTATGTTTTGAGGAGACATGTGAGTCTTTGGGACATGTTCTACATCCATCTCCACTAGATCTTGGAGTGCCTTTTTCAGCAGTGTGGCACAGTTTACCACCTTTGGAGGGGGTATCTTTTAGCATCGACATGGGGACACTTGAGTAGTTTTCAGAGATTCCTTTCATCATGAGTTTTCTTCATACATCTTCCCTTCATGATTGGGGAGACTTCATGGATACACCTTTGGTTTTGTTTCTTCCTAAGGGGAGGAATGTTGTTTGACGTTCGTGGAGTAGTTTCTTCATACATCGAGCTTCTATCATTGGTGCAAATTCCACATTGAGGGGGGGCTTTGTAGCTTTTCTTCTTCTCTCATATGGGGGGGACTTTTTCCTCACATGGGGTTTTGTTCCTCACATTCTTCTATGAGAGTTCTCTTGTATGTGTTTCATCTCTCTTTTGGGGGAGGGTTTTTTCCCATTGGGTTTTTCTCTCTTTCCCCACTTTGTGAGAGTTTTCATTGCATTGGTTTGCATGCATTTGCATTTGTACATGGGTACCTAACATGGCCTCGTAGCCAGGACCCATCTTGCTTTGCTTAGTTGCATTGTAGACTTAAGTGCATTCCTCTAAGTTGCACTTAAGGGGGGGTGTTGGTGTAAATAATTATTCATCTTGGATATTATTACACTTACTTAAGTTTACTTAGGAAATGCATTTCATAGTAGTTTGGGTATGAGACACTTGGGTGTTTGTGCCACATTGGGATAGTGTGTGTAGGAGAAATTCCACCTTTTATGGTGTTGATCTTGTTGTTACACTCCACATTCAGTGGGTGATCCACCTCATGTGGACTATTATATTATTTCCACTACCTACCCACACCTATTTCCTACCTACCCTTGTTTCTTATTGAGCCACATGTCATGTTTGTGTGCTCACATATCCCTAGCCTTGCCTATATAAGCAAGCTCATCTACATTGTATGTAATCATTATTATTGATCATTTTCTATTGATGAGAATACAATTTATTCTTGTCCTATATTGTGTCTCTATTTTGTACATTTCATTGAACTCTTAATCTTGGCAAAATCTCACACTATTATCATATTAACAAAATTAAAAAAATATTTAATAACAAATAACAAAACTGTCTTCCACAATTTAAAATTTGACAGAACCTAACCTGACCTTAATTATTATTATATTATACAAACTCACTATAACTTATTTATTTATTTTTTAAAGATACATATTACAACCAATGAACTCTATTTTTAATATTAGACAATCTGTAATTGTATCCAGTATCAGAAATCAATCCAGACCTTGCAGAAAAATCTTTGCAGATGTGTAAGCATTTAATACTAAGTTAATTGACGTATAACAGTCTTCATTGTATTTTACATTCATGCCCATAGTAATTATTGAAAAGAAAGAAATTTATGAGCATCATATTGTTGGTATTAATAGAGATAAATGATAAATCGGTTATATTAAATAAGTTGAAGTTTATAGGTATTTGATCCATGTGAAACTGTTCAATTATCTTGAAAATGTAAGTATTCAAATACATATCATATTGAAAAAACAAAAAATTAAAATTGATAAAAATATTTTCAAATAAAATAATATTTTATATTTTCATATCTAATAATCAATAAGATATCAAATAAATATCTACTTTTGCTTTTATGATAATTTATATGTTGTTAAAATCTTTGACACAATCAAATCCAGAAACTTTTTAACAATTATCAATTTGAATTATGAAAATATGATATCATTAATCTCCATGTCTTAAACAATAAATATTATATTATAATCGATCTCAATATATTTAAACAAACGAACAATAAGATCCCTGCCATGGAAATCTATACTCTTCCTTAATTGTTAAAGTCATACTTAAAATACAAAACGACAGTCTTAAATAATAAATCTTTCTATCATTTTCCACTGTAATCATACTCAAAAATAAAATTTTAAACTTTCATTAAGCTGAGACAAATAGAAGTTGCAGGCCTGTCATAAGTTATCATGTCAGAATCTGTTTGAGTGGGTGGAATTTCATTTTCTCTGTATGTTTGGTGGCCTCCTCCAACTTAAGAAGGCAGGCACATGCACTTTGTTTTTATCTGCCGAATTGGAGATCCTTCTCCAACTTTCTTTAGCTTCTTTATTTCTTTTATACTTGATTCAATTAGTTCGGTGTGACATTGTGTTTGTTTTATTAGTATAGTTGGAAATTCAGTGCTTAAACTCGTGGATCTGTGGAGCCTCCAATGATTCTTAAATATGCTTTTTTCAGTAATATGTTCCTTCGAATCTTTACACTTATTCTATATTTTAAATATTTGGAGAAAATATTAAAAAATAAAATAGACACTTCACTTTCCACTCTGAAGTAGCGGAGTGATTGTCTTTATGCTAATCTTTGGGAATATTATGCTTTAATTTTTGTTTAACATAAAAAAAATTATTTATTTTGTAAATGAGTTACAATATAAAAGTATTGTCAATGATTTATGTTTATAAGTTATGTGAGATATTCTCAATGGTAGTTTGAAGAAGATTGAATGATATAGAGAGAATAGGCGGACTGTGAAAGGAAGCTTCAATACTGAGTTTCACCCGCATTCTATGTTAGGTGTGGGTATTCTGATCTGTGTTTTTTTAAGTAAATCTCTTAAAAATATTTCACATGATCCTTAGATCAGTTCTCTGAATGTTTTTTGTTAAGGTATCACCATATCAATTATCTGAATAGTTTAATGAGTACATCATAAAACAGATTACATAGTCAAATGAATATATCATGAAACAGAATTTACATTTTTCAGCTTTTCCTGTAGCAATAAGAAGCCACCACCATTTAATGTAAAACTATCGTTCATGCTAGTCCGGGCAAAATAAACAATGTACATCTGTCATCAAATCCATGATCTATGCAGATATGTGTAATCTGCATACAATGTTCTCTGCTTCAATTATGCCCGGTTCGACATTTTTGTAGCATGTTTTTTATGTTATCTTGATTGAAATATGTATATAACCAATGCAAGTCTACCATGGTATAGATCCGAGGGAAGAGAGAATTAATTCCAATCGAAAGCTTTTTACTTTTGAATCGGATAATGTAAATATTGCTTTATGGGTGATCTATTGTTAGAATGAATCATTACATCTCCACCTCCATAGGAAACTGGGTCACCTCTAACAGATAAGGAAGGGTGAAAAACAGACACTCAATAAACCCTCTCAAAAGGCTCCTCAAAAGCAGGTCCTCCACCTCAACAGGAAGAAAGCTCAGCAATGAAAGAATAAAAGGAGAAGCACCTACCCAACTACTAAAAAAGACTTTCCAAAGCTTTGAAGGAGCCTTCGAAAAAACAGCATCTCGAGGAACCAAAGCCCCAGAAGCAGCCAAACCAGAGGTCACCAAGACCCAAACCCAAATCCTTCCACAAGCCCTGTTGTCCAAAGAGTGGAACCAACAGGAAACCCTTAAGGGCGAAGAATAACCGAAGGGTTCTGAGCCCGCACTCGAAAGCCAAAGCAGAGGAGCTTTCTCTCTGCGTAGAAGCATCTTCTCCACCAACGCCCTCAACCACTGTCGTTAGAAGGAATAGAGATAGAGGGAGGGGGGTGCTAACCCCCCACCTCTGCCAATACAGTGAAAGGATCAACACATCCTCATCCAACAACGAAGCCCAACGCCCTTGGCCATAGAGAAGTCAAGAGGCTCACACCCCACACAGCACAACCCATCTCGCAACAAACTGCTACCAGAGAATGGTCATCGTCTTCATCGTCTGAATCAACTTCCTCCTCGTCTGAGGAAACCCCCGCCCCGACGTTCCTGCCTCTCCCACTCAAACCCATTCTCCTGCCCTGTTAGCATCATATTGTTGGTATTAATAGAGATAAATGATAAAACGGTTATATTAAATAAGTTGAAGTTTATAGGTATTTGATCAATGTGAAACTGTCCAATTATCTTAAGAGTGTAAGTATTCAAATATATATAATATTGAAAAAAAAAATTAAAATTGATAAAAAAAATTTCAAATAAAAATAATATTTTATATTTTCATATCTAACAATTAATAAGATATCAAACAAACATCTACTTTTATTTTTATGATAATTTGTATGTTAAAATATTTCTAGATTTGATTGTCTCAAAAAAAAATTGCATCAACGTTTTGGATCACAGAATGTAATCGGAAACGTTGATGCAAAAAAATCTTTGACACAATCAAATTTAGAAACATTTTCAATTATCAATTTGAATTGTGAAAATCTGATATCATTAATTAAGATTTTGTGGGAAATGATGTTTATTGGCTCTCGAGGAATCTAGGAGAAATAGGTTTGTTTTAAAAGAACTTAATACTACAATGATTACAATTATTTCTTAAAAGGATACTAAGACTTTTGCTGACTTCTACCCCATTGCTTTATGTAACACTTTGTATAAGATATTTACGAAGGCAATTTCCCTTAGGCTGGCAAAATTTTTACCTAGGATCATTTCTTTGGAGCAAGGTTGTTTTGTTCTTGGAAGGGAGACGACAAAGGGTGCAGTTGTAGCACATGAGGCACTGCATTCTATTTCCACCCAAAGATCCCCAACCATGATACTTAAACTAGACATGATGAAGGCTTATGATAGAGTAGAGTGGGGGTTTTATGTGCTATTCTTGAGAAGTTAGGTTTTTCCAAGGCCTGGGTCAAATGGATTTGTGCATGTATTTCTTCTGCAAGATTCTCGATTTTAATTAATGGTTTTCCTTGTGGTTTTTTCATTTCCTCTAGGGGTTTGAGATGGGGAGATCCCCTTTCTCCCTTATTTTTTATTCTCCTAGCTAAAACCTTTGGTTGGGATATTAGGGCTGCTAAAGTGGGGGGGCTTTGGAATGGTATAAGGATTCAGAATATTCCCCAAAGTATTTTTCATTGTCTCTTTGTAGATGATACTCTGTTATTTGGACATGCTTCATTAGTTGAGTCAAAAGTGATTAAAAGAATAATACATAATTATGCATCATTTTCTGGTCAGAAAGTGAATGGTGATAAATCAAAGATTTTCTTCCTTAATAAATCACAAATCGTTCAGAATAGGTTGGAATCCCTTTGGGGATTTGAGACTGGGAACCTTCCATGTACTTACCTTGAGATTCCTTTCTTTGTTAAACAGGATAAGATTGGTTTTTGGGATAAGATTATTTCGGTCATTTCTAAAAGAATTCTCTCATGGAATCATAGATGGTTAACTTTGGCAAGTAAAATTGTTTTCATCAAGTCTGTTTTGAATGTTGTTTCGATATATCTCATGTCTTTTTTGAAGTCTTCAAAAGAAGCTATTGTTAGTTTACAGGATACTTTTAGAGATTTTCTTTGGAACAATAATAAAGATGGCAAGAAGAAACTCCCATTAGTTACATAGGATAAGGTATGTTTACCTAGGGAACTTGGGGGAACAAAAATTCAGAGTCTGGAGAATTAGAATTTAGTCTTAGGTGCTAAGTTAGTTTGGCAATTATATGATCAACCTAGCTCCTTATGGGCATAGATTATGTTTGCCAAATATTTAAATAATGGACCGAGATAGTACATTTTTAAAGTCTCAAATTTGCCTTCGGGTTCTGCTATTTGGAATTTCCTTTGTAAATGTAGATCAGTTATTTTGCCTCATCTCTCATGGATTGTTCATAATAGTAGAAAGGTCAAATTCTGGGATGAAGTATGGAATGAACACACACCTCTGGTGAATATTAGGGATTGGTCTCCCCAGATCACTATTCTTTCCTCCCTTTGGGGTGTTTTTGTAGCAGATTATTTTGAAATTGTGAGTAGTAGATCCCTTAAGCTAGCTAGATGGAAGTCGATTGATTTCTTAGATGTTGATCAAAGTATGAAATTAGATTTTGAGAAGATTTTGGGGGATAGAATTGTATTTCTTTATGATTCTGAGGATGAACTTATTTGGACAAAGAATATTTCTGGTAAGTACACTATTAAAGATGGTTACAACTCTCTTATGGTTGCTAAAGATTTATCATCCTGGCCTTATAAGTTGTTTTGGAATTCGGCTTGTCTTCCTAAAGCTCGAGTCTTTGCTTGGTTGGCAGTTTAGGATAGATTCCTTATAGGTATGAGACTGGATAGGCTTGGTATTAATGTTGTTTTCTCATATCCTTTGCAACAAAAATTTGGAATCTTCTTCACACCTGTTCCTACATTGTGATTATGCTTATAAATGTTGACAGTGGTTGTTTGAGAAGTTAAATATATCCTTTGTTATTGGTAAGAATCTCATTTCCCATTTTAGATCTTGGTCATTTATGTTTGCTTCATCTTTTTATGTGTGTCTTTGTATCATATCTCCATCTATTGTGATTTGGAATGTTTGGCTAGAGCGAAACAAAAGAATATTTAAAAAAACAAGTTCTCCTATGTTTGAGGTTCTATTAAAAATTGAGTTTTCAATCTCTAAGGTCGCTTTGTCATTTATTTATAAGAATTTGGAAAATCTTACTTCTTTTTCGCACTGGGATAATAAAGTTACTAGAGTTTGGAAGATGTTGTCAGTTTTACCCTATCATGGTTCAATTTTAAAAAAGAATGATGCAATAGGTAAGAGATGCTCTGCTAGATGAAAACCTCCTCTATAGGGGCACTTTCAACTGAATTTTGATGGGGCCTCTCGTGGTAACCCTGGGCTGGCTAGAATAGGCATGGTAATTTATGATCACAATGCAAATTTTATTCGAGCTAAGTGTCATGCTATTGGTTTTAAAACTAACAATTATGCAGAATTTCATGTTTTTTCTTTTGGATTGGATATGGCAATCTCTTTGGGAATTAAGGACTTAATAATTGAAGGTGATTCTATGGTGATTATTCAATGTGTTATGAAAAAGAAATTGAATTGTTGGAATTTGCAGTATATACTTGATCTCATTTTACAAAAAATAGAATTGTTTGAATCTTTCTTGTCATCCCATTGTTACAATGAAGTTAATAAGCTTGCAGATTATTTGGCAAATTTAGCCATTGATAGCAATGCCAATCAGCCAGAGGTGGGTTTTGAGGAAATTCCTTTTAGGGTATGGGAAGGTTTGCAGCAATAGTTATGTGATTTTCTTGAGTAATGTTGATGTAAAATTTTATGATGATAATTATTCCCGCTTTCCCCTTTCATTTCAAGTATCCATGTTCATTGTCTAGAGGAGAGTTCGAGCTCATGGTATTTGATACAATAGTGTTTTTCCAAAGGTTTTTTGATACTTTATTTTTTGGCAGGAAGGTTTTTAGCTCACGGGATTTGGCATAGGATTTTGGAAAATTATGTCTTCTTCCATTGATAGCAGCTGCGGAGTCTACATTTGAAAATCGATGGTTTTACATATGGGGTCTATGTAAATATAGGTTTATTTTATTTTATGCTTTTTAAATCCTGTGTAAAAAATAAAAAATAAAAAATATTAATAAAAAAGTTTAGTAGAATAATCCACTTTTATTGAATATTATATATATATATATATATATATATATATAATCGATTTCAATATATTTAAACAAACGAATAATAAGATAGATTCCTGAATTGTTAAAGTCAACAGTCTTAAATAATAAATCTTTCTATCATTTTCCACAGTAGTTGTCTATGATACTCACAAATAAATTTATAAACTTTGTGAGCATTTATCATTTCATTAAGCTGAGACAAATAGAAGATGCAGGCCTGTTATAAGTTATCATGTCAGAATCTATTTGAGTGGGTGGAGTTTCATTTTCTCTATATGTTTGGTGGCCTCCTCCAACTTAAGAAGGCAGGCACATGCACTTTGTTTTTATCTGCCAAATTGGAGATCCTTCTTCAACTTTCTTTATCTTCTTGATTTCTTTTATACTTGACTCAATTAGTTGGGTGTTTTTTTAATTAGTATAGTTGGAAATTCAGTGCTTAAACTCGTGGATCTGTGGAGCCTCCAATGATTCTTAAATATGCTTTCTTCAGTAATATGTTCCTTCGAATCTTTAGACTTATTCTATATTTTATATATTTGGAGAAAATATTAAAAAATAAAATAGACACTTCACTTTCCACTCCTAAGTAGCGGAGTGATTGTAATTATGCTAATATTTGGGAATATTATGCTTTAATTAATTTTTAACATAAAAAAAATTAATTTATTTTGTAAATGAGTTACAATATAAAAGTATTGTCAATGATTTATATTTATAAGTTATGTGTGATATTTTACTTTCAAATTCAAGTAAAGAAATAATATGGACAAAGAAAATATGGTGGCCATGATTCTCAGACCACCAAATAAAAGCGAAAAGAAAGTCCATCCACACAGATTGTGACATCATAACATCTAACATATTGATATGCCTCCATCTTTCGATGAGTTACAAGTCATCATGAAACTATAAATACTGCCTTAGGTTTAGCCCATTCCATCAATACAATCCATACATGTCCCGTTGGGAAGCCATGAATAGGTGAGGAAGCTTGTGAGTCGACTCAGGGAAACTGAGAAAAGATAGTACTGTAATCCCATCTTTGTTAATTCAAATGAGTATAAGTTCTTTTTGTTGCATTTTTCTGAATCGATTCATCCACTTTCTCTCTCATCCATGACATCCCCATGAGATCAAATCCAACTTAAATCAATCATTTCACAAAGTGAATTTATTTCTCAATGGTATTCATTTAATTTTTTTATTGTTTAAATGATACATTACTGGATAAAAGTTAAATTCTTTTTTTAGTTGATTATAATGAGTATAATTGAATATTTAGCATCATCATTGCTTCATCCAATAGTATTACAGTAAATTAGATTTTTAATTTTGGTTAACAGTTTTTGTTTTTTTTTGATAAAAGTGGATGACCCATTGAAATTATATTAAATCTTTATATTTTTTACATGGTGTCTGATTCAATGAGCATTGAAGGGAAAGAACCAATAAGAAAACCCTTCAGTATTGCTCAAGAAAACAAAAGCCTATCTACCCATTACAATAGCCCATAGGCGACCCAAATACAACCCCAAATTACAACATCAATCGCATTAGATATAAAGGAAGCTTTGAAAAGCTTGTAGGACCCAGTGAAGAAGAACATCCCAAAATGAAGCCACCATATCTTAAACAAAATCAGTGCCAGCACCCCAAAAAGCCAATCTGCCTATGCACCACATGACTCCAAGGCCCTCCAGAGAACAAAACACATAGCCAAAAGGGAACCAAGAAAAAGCAATCCTATCAACATAAAAATGGTTAGCATACATATGCCTATCCATATGAGAAGTAGAGAAGGATGGAGAAAACCCTCAGGAAACAGGGTGAGGCCAATCCATAAAATAGTCCAAAGCAAAAGCCATATTAGTAACAACATGATAAGGAGCCATCTACACCACCAATTAAACTACACTTTCCAATTCCTCGGAAAAAGCCACCAACCACCAATTTTGCCAAACAATTTCAAAATAATATAGAGCATTGTGTAAATAGAAAAAAGAACAAAAAAGAATGAATGCCATACTTGCAGACCTATCCAGAGTATAACAGAGAAGAAGATAATCGTTATATGATTATCTTGTCATCATAAAAGAAAATATCTAGCAAGAGACCTCATAACAGAAGATGAAAAATTCCCTCAAATCATAAACTTTTTCATTAATGAGGAGATTCTCCCAATAAATGTCAATAGCAATGATCTTGCCTCAAAGGCCAACACCCTCATTATAGGCACTTAGGAAAGAACAACCACACCAAGAAAAGGGAATGAAGGAAGTTTCTGAATGGAAGGACTGTTAAGAGAGAAGTTCCATAAAGGAGATAGGAAAGTCCAAAGGGGCAAGTTCTATATAATCAGCCCCTTCAGCAACAACCTTATTTGCAAGAAAATCCACGAAAACATTAATCTCTCTAAAACAGTGAGAAATAGAGAAGGTGGAAAAACCATTAAGTTGGAGGAGAATGTGCTCCAAAAGATACTGCAAGTGCCAAGAGAGACACTTTTTGCTAGCAACCACGTGAAAGACCAGCATTGAATCACCCTCAATAACAATATCCTTAATGTTTAGAGAAAGAGAAAGATCAAGTCCAAAGGATAAATCCTGAAACTCAGCCAAGTTATTAGTGCCAAAACCAATATATTTACCAACTACTTTGATGATTTTTGAAGAGTGATTAAAAATAATTACCCCAATCCCAAACCTCCCCGAATTGCCCTTAGAGGCCCCATCAAACTGAAGTTTGAATGAAGGGAAAGGAGGAGGGCTCTATTTAGCCATCTTGCGCTTAAGAAGCAAAGAAAATCCATCTGATACAACCCCATGAGAAGGCATCAAATGAAGTGAAGACCATCGCCAAGTAACCCAATTATCCCAATGAGAAAAGGACCTTAGATGATCTAAATTTTTATGAATGAAAGAAAGCACCACTTCACTAATAGAGGTTTGAATTTTACCAATTATGTCTGCTAAAGATATAGACTTATGTTTAAAGATTCTTGAATTCCTTTCAAGCCAAAGATTCCAAATCACCAGAGATAGAGCAACAATCCAAAGAGATGAGTAGAACAAAGAGGGAAACAACAAGGGCCAGGACATAAATTGTGAAAGTAGATTTGGACAGAGAGTAGGAGACCATCCTAACATACCAAACAGCCAATACCAACATTCAGAGGCAAAAGGACATAGCAGCAAAAGGTGATCCACTGACTCCATACAATAACCACAGAAAACACAAGGGAAAACTGTTGTAATCTCAAGCCTATCCAATTGCATTCCAGTAAGGATTTTATCTTGGACTGCCAACTAAGCAAAATCCCCTACTTTTGGAAGACAAGAAAGATGCCAGAAAAGCTTAGTAGGCCAACAAAAAGGCATAGGGGCCTGAACCAAAGAATTGTACCCCTCTTTTACCAAATAGGAGCCTGAAGCACCTTTAACCCAAACCAAAGAGTCCTCCTTGTTATGGAAAACTAAAGGTATCCTATGAAGTTCTTCTACAAAAGCTAAAATAATATCATTATTGATAGACAGGGGAGGGATATCCTTCCATTTAGCCACTAAATATGGACCTAAGGTGACAATGTTAAAATAATCTACAACAAAAGATCCCCAAAGATTTGATAGGATATCCGGCAAAGGGGACCAATCACGAATAGCTAAGAGAGCCGGATGCCCATTCCAAACTTCATCCCAAAAATAGGCCTTTCTCCCATTATGGACAACCCAAGATAAATGTGGTAGGACCACCTCCCTACAAGAAATCAAAAAATTCCAAAACGCAGAACCCTTCGAAAGGGATGTTGCAGTAAAAATCCTTTCTCTGGATGCTTTCCTTAAATAATTGGCGAGCATGATCAAGGCCCATTTACTACAGGGGGCTGCATATAACTTCCAAATCAATTTTTTCCCCAATGATTTATTCTAAATAACTAGGTCATGGATACCCGCACCCGCCAGCTCCTTGGGATGACAAATTTTATCCCAAGCAAGAACAGGAATCTTGTGTTTCCCTCCTAAATTATCATTCCAAAGGAAGTTCCTGAGGGAAACCTTAATTTTCTTAATGACTTGGGAGGGAGCCTATAGGATAGACATCAAATATGTAGGAATGGCATTCAAAACTGATTTGATTAGAAGGATCTTACCAACCATTGTTAGCCACTTATGATTCCAGGAGGAAATTCTGGAGGTAATAGAATGAACAACTTTATCCCAAAAGTAGGTCTTATCTAATCCCAGAAGTAAAGGAATGCCCAAGTACATATAGGGAAAATTCCCAACTTGAAAACTCCAAAAGCGGGCAAGATTGTCCCAAACTAAAGTGGGGACATTCACAAAAAAGACTTTGGACTTCTGATTATTAACCTTTTGACCAGAAAAGGCTGCATAATCAAAAATAATTTTCTTAATAACTTGAGCTTCCCTCATAGAGGCCGCCCCAAACAAAACCATATCATCAGCAAATAAGCAATGAGATTGTGAAGAATGGAGGCCATTCACTCTGATGCCTGACCATAAACCTGATGCCATAGCCTTAGATATAGCCCTACTTAATGCTTCTGCCAAAAGAATAAACAAAAAAGGAGATAAGGGATCTCCTTGCCTAATTCCCCGGGAGGAAGCAAAAAAACCCGAGGGAGAACCATTAATAAAAACTGAAAAGCGGGCAAAGGATATACATGAAAAGACCCACTTAACCCAACTACGTGAAAACCCTAACTGATACAAGACTGCCACCAGGGACTGTCAATTCACACGATCATAAGCTTTAAGCATGTCTAGTTTAAGAATCATTGCTGGGACCCACTTAACCCAACTACGCGAAAACCCTAACCGATACAAGACCGCCACTAGGGACTGCCAATTCAAATGATCATAAGCTTTAAGCATGTCTAGTTTAAGAATCATTGTTGGGACCTTTTGTTGAGATATGGAGTGCAAGATTTCATTAGCTACAATGGCACCTTCAGAAGTATCCCATCCAGGCACAAACCCACCTTGCTCCCGGGAAATTATCCCTGGAAGGAGTTTAGACAACCTAACTGATTGCCTTAGTAAAGATTTTATATAAGGTCATACAAAAGGCCATTGGACGAAATTCCGAAAAAGTGGTGGGGTTATCTACTTTTGGAATAATAGCAATAAGAGTAGTATTAATTTCTCTTAGTATCGACCTATTCCTTCTAGACTCCTCCAAGGCTTGTAGCACATCTTTTCCTATAAAGTCCCAAAATTTCTGAAAGAATAAGGCCATAAATCCATACGGTCCTAGCACCTTTTCTAGATTCATAAAAAAGACCATCTCTTTCAATTCAGCCAATGAAAATGGGGCCATAAGCATCCTATTGTCCTCTTGAGAGACTAAAGGGGGGATCGAGTTTACAAACTCGTGATCAACCACCACCGGCTCTACTGAAAGAAGAGACTTAAAGAACCTAACAGCTTTGGAGACTATATCATCCTCCTCTATCAGAGTATTACCATTAGAGTCAATAATACAAGAGATTCGATTGCGAAGTCTCTTGAGCTTAGAAGAGGAATGAAAGAATTTGGTAATTCGATCACCTTCAGAAAGCCAAAGATCCCTAGACTTCTGTCTCCAATAAGATTCTTCCCTAGCCAAGGTCTCACTCAACTGCATGTTTAACAATTTGAGCTTATCGTACATTGCAGAAGACATACTCGAAGAAACAATGCTTTCATTAAGTTGCTCAATTTCCTCCTAAATCCTGACCTTTTCACCAAAAATATTCTTAAAATGCAACACATTCCAATCCTTTATCCTTAACTTTAAAAATCCCAATTTCTGAACAAGTTGAAACATCCGAGACCCAAGAAAAAATGGAGCTAAATTCCACCAATATTTTAAGGAAGACAAAAACGATTGATCCCTAAACCACATTGACTCAAACTTGAAAGGTAACTTTCTAGGAGCCCTATCCTCGAAAATATTAAACTGAATAGGGAAATGATCAGAACCAGAAAAGGGGAGGATTGAGGACACAAAATCCTATCCCAAATTGAACCAATTATCCAAAACCAGAAAATGATCCAACCTTTCCAAAATCTAACAAAAGTCCCTTTGCATATTAGTCCATGTAAATGAACCATTAAGAGGTTTACAATCAACCAAATTCAAGGAATGAATGAAGTTGCAAAAGTCTGCCATAGCATGTTTATTAGGGATGATTCCCCCAACCTTTTCATCCATACTAGTAATTGCATTAAATTCTCCCCCAAAGATCAAAAAAACATTCCACAGAGGAGTAGCAAGAGAAACTAAGAAGTTCCAAAGTGTTCTTTTTTCTAGAACCCTAGAAGGACCATAAACATTGAATAACCAAAATTTTAAATTTGATGCCCTTCTCTTAACTAGCCCAAACATCCATTTAGATGAGGAAGCAATTAATGAGAAATGTACAATAGAATCTCTCCAAAGAACTGCCAACCCACCCGAAGCACCTGAAGAGGGAGATGGGCAAAAATTATATACTTTCCAAGAAGAAAATAACCTATCAGCCGAATATAGATTTAGCTTAGTTTCTTGTAGCAACACCAAATCACACTTCATTAAGTCCAATTGTGACTTAATCAAGTGTCATTTGTTAGGGGCATTGAAACCCCTAACATTCCAGGATATAATCCTCATTGGTCCTGAGGGGAAGCATCAACTCCCCTCGAAACATTCAAAGAAACTGGAGAAACCAATCATACTGAAAAAACCTTAAGTAGACTTCGTTTAGTAGCTAAGGCTATTGTGAGAGGTGGACTAAAGGGTTTCTTTGATCTTTTCTTTTTGGAAGTCTCCAAAGAAGAAAGAATAGTTGATTGGATTCCCACATCAATTTCTAGTTTAGTCTTAGTATGCTTGGTCTTGCAACCCCTTTTCCTTGGAGTAGACAAGCGTGAGGTAGGGAGAAGTGGGGTTTGTACCAAAGGAAGCCCGGGAGTAACCGCCACAGGTGCCTTATCTACCCTAACCTCCTCCTTCTCTAAGACTAAGGGAGCCATGGATGACACAAGACTTGAATCCACCAAAGCCTTATCCATATTGAGAAGCTCAAAAGAATTATTGATGGGAAAAGTAGCCAAGTCATTCTCCAAAGTACCCAGATCAACCGAGATCGAAGAAATTACCTTATTGGCTACAGGAGAATCAAGAGAAACCTTATTAGTATTAACAATTTCCTGTACCTGAGCAATGAGATGCTCGTCTGGAATAACATCAACCTCCACCAATTTGTCACTATTTATCAAAACCTCAGGGATTTGTGATGTAGCTTCTAATAAAATACCCACATTTGAAATGGTATCAACACCCATGTCTTTATGTAGAACATCAGGGATTCATGACTTGGCCCCTAACACATTACCCAACTCAACCACAGGCTCGAAAGACAAACCCAAGTTTAAAGTGTTATTAGGATTTTTTAGAGGAGGAGCATTTGACCGCCCAATCCTCGAGGAAAGAACATAATTTTTAGGAGCTATTGTTGAAACCTTTGAAGTGAAGGTCTTCTTGATGGGGGAAGAAGGATTAATAGTAGCACCAACCAATTGTACTTTATTCCAGGCAAAAGTGTCCACATTCTCATCAAAAGGAGACTCAACTCCCCCTGAACCAAAACAATTGGATTTCATATGAAAGAACATTGGAGAATCCATAATTACCGCAGAACAACCAAAATCTCCAGAATCCCTGACCATATTTTGACGCCAAAAACCAAACAGAGACCGAATGTTGCAGAACTTTGGCAGAGAGATTTTAGGGGAAGTTAAAACACAGATTTTAACAACCAATGCCCCATCCTCAAAAAATGAAGAGGACAACAAAAATTTACCCAGCAAATCCCCAATTTTTGTTAATATATCAGATTCTATAAATTCAAATGGTAAAAGTGGAACTTTAAACCACATTGGAACCTATTTTGGGCCAACCCTAGAAGCTGCTAGAAAGGGTTTCCATCTTTCCACAAAAATCAGGTTTTTTCCAAGCCAAAAAAATGGAGTACTCAAAGCCTTATCTCTAGCAGATGCAGAATCAAACACAATAATAAACGAGCTTGCAGAAAGAACATGAAAGTACAAAGTACCATACCAGTGTGCATGAATTTTATAATGAAGCTTGGACAAAGGAATAGAACCACCCCAAAACTAAATCACAACTGCCAAAGCCTGAAGATCAAGAGCCTTCTTCCCCAAAATGGCATCTGAGGCATCAATCAATGGAATCGAAATCAGAGCAGACTGTGAGGGCACTACCAAATTTTGCAAATGACCTCCTGAATCCCTTGACAAATTCGCAGAGGCATCCGCCAGGTGAGTCCAAGCCTTATTACCAGAAACCCTAGCATTCCAATTTTGCTTGCCCTTTTGCCATTTCCCCAAATTTTGAGCTTGATTTTGATGCCACTAAAAAAACCCTTTGAAATATGCAGAAGAAGGGAAATCATACTGAGATGTTTTATCCTCCGAAAAACAAGTAGGCAAAGCCAAAACATCAACCCATTTACCATCCTGAAAAACCCATTGCGGCACATGCCCTGCTCGAGAGCCAAAGGGATCTTTTGGGGGGAGCGGGTCAGACACTTCCTCATCTCCCCAGCGCCTGTCCCATTGCATGCTGAACACCTCACTCTCGAGAGCTCGCTTGCCCCAAAAATTCGCTCCCTCTATAATCATATATTTTTTATAAAAAATGCAAACCTGAAACCCTGCTCTTCTCCAACTTAATGGAATCCTGAATGGATGCCAACAGTCGCTGTACTTGTTCCACCTCAGAACACACCTCCTCCTTCTGCACTCGGGAGCCTAAAACTTCACTTTTAACTTCCTGTAAATCCAATCCCCGAGCACTACACACTTCGGTCAAACCCTGGCCTTTATCAATTCCAAAAGGAGATGTAGTTTTCAGCGCCGCAAACCTCGCAGCAAGTTGTAGCCCTAAATCCTCTCTTCTTCATCCACCAATATCCTAAATGTGATACTGTGCGCCAAAATTCTTTGGAAAAAAATGTTTATTCGGGATTCATGTTGATGTTGGAAAAACTGCAACCAATCTGCTATAGAAACGATACGCGTCTGGTTCGGAATTTCTTCTTTCCTCAACGACCGCACTCGATTCAATCGATTTCCAATTACACAAATGCTGCAAAATTCAAAAATTGCACAATTTCTTCTAATTCAAAAGCTTCTCGCTTGGATCTTACAAATCTACATGAATCCACCTTGAGTTTATAATGCTAATTCCTTGGTTTAATTCGCCACTCCAAATTGCCAAAAATATAGACAATTCAAATTTTTTAAAAATCATATTAAATTTACAGTCAATTGCTCAACAAGGACAAGTGAAACCAAAGCCATATTTTGAAATGATTTCATAATCAACATATTATATATATAATTTATTTCTAAAAGCAGTAACTAATATATTAATAATTAAATCTAATAAAATTCATACTAAAAATTAAAATATTTTATGTTTATTATTTATCTATGAAATAGTCTTCGGACATGTAGTGTTGCAGTTAAAACATCTCACAGATTCAAAAGCATTTACCCCTTAAATAAATATTATTTATATATGAAATAATAATTAATTAATAAAATTGTAGAGATATAAACAATGTCAATAGCTGCACCACTACATAATGAAGCATATCTTAACAATGTCAAAGGCATTAATTTTTAAATTCTTTCAATCATGTAGCATTACATATAAATATAGATTTGTTATAGTCATGGTAGTATTATTCTCATGTTATTTAAATTAGTGACATTTTAAATTTAAAATAGGTTTATATTATTCATAATAATTTTTTTATATATAATATTTATTTAATTAATATAATTATTGATTTTATATAAATATTTTAATTATTGAATTTAGATTATAATTTTGATTGGTTTATTATTTTTTCTCTAAATATTAAAGATAATTAGAATTCAATTAAGTTTACTTTCACACATGGAGAAACATTTTTTCTAGAATGGATGGTCTTTGGAGCAAAGTTGGATGAAGATTTATGGGGAGATATCAGGGTTCTAGAAATGATTTTAGGCAAAATGGAAGAGGTTTCCAGTCATTTCATCATCTAGTTGGACATCAAAGATAATCTTTTGATAGAACAGTTCCAAGACAACATAGAAGAATAAATTGATGGGAGGGTGAAAGAAGATTTAGCAGGAGCAGCCATGGACAAAGACCTTCTACTAGAATGAACTTGGTAACCTTTCCAAATAATATTTCAATTTTTCCTCTTTAGCCATCAGGGATTCTAGTAAATCCTCTCTTGTTGAAGAACTTGTGGTCTACAGAACATTGGGATATTTTCAAAAGAGGTGATTTATCGATTTCGGTATTGGCCCGATTGATATGTTCTTACCGGTTAGTCTGGTAGTGTGTTGAGCGAAGATGATTTTGGGTTGCGATTGATCTTCGTGACTTGCAGACCGTAGGGTTATGTTTCTTATGACTTCTCTGATATTCCTGAAGAACCGTGTGATTTTTTATGCATTTTGGAAGTTGTCTTTATTATTTGAGTTGACATATTACCGTTAGCATGTTTCATGAACCGGTTGGTCTTTGGGCTGACTCGATCAAGTTATTATTATTTGTGAATGGTATAAAGAGAAGTTTGTGAATCATTTGAGAAGATTGAACAGAGAAGATAGAAGATCGAAGACTAAAGTTCAAGATCGGGCGAAGATGTAGTTTCTGAAGAGATTATGGTCTGGGGAGACGGAAGTCAGGATGGCTAAAGTTCGGATAAGTGCAGAATGGTGAAGGTTGTTATCGGAGACCCATTCATCGAGAAGAAGATATATGAATCTTAGATTTTTATATTGAATCCAGACAAATTATGGTCCGGGGAGACTGAAGTCGAGATGGCTAAGGTTCGGATCAATGCAAAAGAGTGGAAATTGTTACCGAATGATGCACTGTTGAGAAGATGATCTATAGATCATGGATCTAAGTTGTAAGAGTTGTTTTGTAATCGTAGGCTACGGTCCAGCATGTGGCATATATAATTCTTTAGGCTATAATAAGAATTCTTCATTTTGTTTACCGGTTATGTATTACGTGTTGTTACCGGTTGTTCTTTCTCCTATTTCTGGCATTTTGTTACCTATTACTGGTATAGTTTGCATGGTGTTTGTGTTAGGCTACAAGGATGGGTTTTCCTTAATTGGATCTCCCTACCTTAACTGCATCTTGGTATCAGTGTTGGTTTGTGAACCTGTTGTTGGAGGAGGGCCCGATTATGCACCGGTTGGTTGGAGAGGAAGTTGAGGTAACTTGTGGACTTGTTTAGATCGCCGAACTAGATCAAGTGACGAGACTCACTTCTTAATTAACCCCAAGAGTCTAGTGCAGGAGCATCGGTGTAGTTCTTACCGGTTGAGATAGTTTGTAGTGGAATTGCTTGAGATCATGGCATTTCTTCTTGTTTGATAATTTAGCATTGTGGATTTGGATTTATTCCCTTATATTTGTGTTCTTTGTTGTGTTCATGTTTCATGAAATTTGGATTTAATCCCGATGAGTTAAAAATTCTAGTATTGGATCGGTTGATATGTTCTTACTGGTTAGTCTAGCAATGTGTTGAGAGAAGATGATTTTAGGTTGTGGTTTATCTTTGTGACTTGTGGATTGTAGAGTTATGTTCCTTATGCCTTGTCTGATGTTCCTGAAGAATAGCATGATGTTTTATTCATTTTGGACATTGTTCTTAGTGCTTTGAGCTGACATATTATCGTTAACACGTTTCATGGATCAGTTGGTCTTTGGTCTGACTTGATCAAGTTACTATTATTTACGGATGGTATAAAGACAAGTTTGTGAATCATTTGAGAAGATAGAAGATCAAAGACTGAAGTTTGAGATCAATCGAAGATGTAGTTTTTAGAGTGATTATGGTCCAGGGAGACAGAAGCTGGGATAGCTGAAGTCCAGATCAGTGTAGGATAGTGCAGGTTGTTACCGGAGACCCATTCGTTGAGCAGAAGATCTGTGGCACTAGTACATTTGGAGCTGATTTCTGACAGCCGTTTGTTGGATTTTCGATGATTTTTCATCGGAGTGTCGACAAAATCCACCATCGAAAACTTGGTGTTGGATTGGTCGACGATGCCATGCTCGTTGGAAATTTGACAATCCAATGGACTCTGCCGACGGTCAAAGAAGTTGTCAATCAAAAGCTTGGTATTCGTCGTAATTCCGACGATGACCATTTTTATAAAAAAAGTAATAATTATCATTGATATAAAAAAATAATACCTGAGAAAAGCCCTTTTGGTTTCTAATTTGGTGTTACTGTACTATTCACTTAAGCAATGGGTCCATTTATCATAAAAGTGTTCTCCCCTTGTCATTTACCTAGGCAGTCCCTTTAAATATTTTATTCTTGTTCGCTTTTAATCTGCCTTTTCTAATGTCCGTCGGGCCTTATAAGTATCATGTCATTTTCTGTTGATCTGACAACTCGCGTTGATTCGCGACCAAAAAGTGCTCAAAACTTAGTTTCCATGAAGTAGCAAAAGGCGAAGGTGGACCCGACATATAGGTTTGGACAAAAGCTAAACACCGATCAAGTTTCATCTGATCAGATGGACAGCGTGGTTTTGTGAGATCAAGCTGAACATGTTTTAACCTTCGCGAAGTGGTGAAAGGGTTTGGTGGGTCCCAGAGATAAGCGGTCTTCTTTGGTTAAAGAATGATCAGGTTGGAAAAAGATTAATGGCTTCTCGTTGTTTCATGGCTGAGAGATGCACGAGCTATACCTTCAGCGAAATAGTGAAAAGGTGGAGGGTCCCGCTAAGAGTGGTAGTAAATGTGGTAACCCCAATTGGCGATGACATGGCAGTGACAAGGCACTGAGTTGGCGGTATGTAGTGGGTCCGAGCAAGGTTGTCATAAAAAGAGTAAACAACAAGCAAGTTCTTGAGATCTAACGGCTCGCGTGAATTCGCGAAGATAAGATGCTAGCAAGTTAGTCACTGTGAAGTAGCGAAAAGGCTGATGGGCCCAAGGGACAAGTATGGCATGAAGTTAAAAGTAGTTTAGGTCAGTTTAGATCTAACGGTTATCATGGTTTTGTGGTTGCAAGCCAAATGAAGAATAATGTTCGCGAAGTCGCGAAAGAAAGGTGGAAATCACACAGAGGAGTGACGTGGCATAACAGCTACCACTTTTTGTAGAGCTTTTTATAGAGCTTGGAAAAAGATCAATGGCTTCTCGTTGTTTCATGGCCGGGAGATGCACGAGCTATACCTTCAGCAAAATAGTGAAAAGGTGAAGGTCCCGCTAAGAGTGGTAGTAAATGTGGTAACCCCAGTTGGTGATGACATGGCAGTGACAAGGCACTGAGTTGGCGGTATGTAGTGGGTCCGGGAAAGGTTGTCATAAAAAGAGTAAACAACGAGCAAGTTCTTGAGATCTAACAGTTCGCATGAATTCACGAAGATAAGATGCTAGCAAGTTAGTCATTGCAAAGTAGCGAAAAGGCTGATGGGCCCAAGGGACAGGCATGGTATGAAGTTAAAAGAAAATCAAGTCTGTTTTGATCTAACGGTTCTCGTGGTTTTGTGGTTGCAAGCCAAATGAAGAATAATATTCGTGAAGTTGTGAAAGACAGGTGGAAATCACACGGAGGAGTGACGTGACACGTTGTTTAAAAAAGTGGTTGAGGGTCCGCCTAGGTGTAACCTGCAGTTATGTGGGAATAGTAAAAGGGAACGCGTGGCGGATTAAGGGTGGAACCAAAAGGAGTTTCCAGGGCTAATGGCCGACTGCCATGTGGTGTTTATTAACCAGATAACAAGTGGGGTAAGTAATTCCTGGATAAAGGGCCCACTTAAAAGGCATTCATCTCAAGATTGATCCAACACTTCTCATTGTTTCGTGACCCAAAGATGCCCGCAGCTTAACCTCAGCGAAATGGCGAAAACCATTAGCCGTCAAGATGAGGCGCGGTTAGTTAAAAGGATTCACGGTCCTGGTTGGAGTTAAAGGCTAGGTGATTTGAGTTTGATCTAACACTTGGCATGGCCTCATGAAGGAAAAGTGCACAAGTGTTAAACTCCACAAAGTGGCGAAAAGGAGGTAGGGCTTGACACTTAAGCAAAGAGATTAAACAGAGATAAAGGTGATGTAAGTTCTTGAGATCCAACGGCCAGCGTTGTTTCGCGAAAGAAAAGAGCACGGGTTTTATGTTCTGCAAAGTAGTGAAAGAGCGAAATAGAGGAAAGACTTAGAGAAAGTATGACCCGCTGGAGCCAAAAAAAATTTGACGAATTTAATTCTGAAAAGAAAGCTGAAGCATGCGGAGTTAATTTCTAAAAACTTAAATGCCAACTTGCCCTTTTCAGTTCACATCAACTTGATTGCTAAGTATTGTTTCATCGAAGTTTGTTGCAAAGCGATTTTCTTCAGGCAAATAATCAAGTTTCTTGTGCTTTTCTTGATAACTCTTGGTTTGTTCTCAAATACTGATGTGTGAATTACTTCATTAGAGGTCTGTGCTAGCTTCTAATGTTATAATTGTTTGACCAGAATGGCACCCAAAAGAGAATTTATAGGGAAAGTGAATTACCAGGACCGAAATATCTGTGATGATTTTTTAGAGCAATTAACCATGTCCACCAATGCTGGGGCTAAGGCCAAAGAGCTAGTACCTAAGAACCCTTGTCTAAAAATTGGAGATGGCCTTTATGATAAGGATAATTGGTTGAGGGACCTTGAAATAGGATTGTTAGGCTTAGGACTCTTCAAAGTCGGTTTTGGGTAGAGGAATTCCCCAGCTCCTTTGAATGGCATATGGGAGCAGGATGTAGGAAAGCTTGTGGTCCTAGGTGTTTCTATGGATGTAGATCTATTAGCCCTGATTGCACAGAATTATGACTCTGTGGCAAGATGCATCAGGAACATAAAGGGATCAGTCTTGATTGAGATAAATGAAGGTGAATTCAGGAAAGTGTTTAAACTTAGTGAGTCCTCCAATTTGTTAGAACCTATTGAGTTTGAGTCATTAGCCCAGGTTTACAACACACAAAGGGATCATCTTAGAAGTGGCCCATTAAAAAAATTCTTTGTAAAGATAGGGGTGTTAACAGTTGTAGGCCCCAGCACAATGGAACCATTCTCTCTCAACCTATTCACTCTAAGAGCTAAGGGTATGTATTGGGCATTATGCCAAATTTTTGGAGAGGATGCTGAAAAGAATATGCCAACCCATTATATGTTAATGATTGCACAAATTCTAAACCCCTCCCTAGAAATAACATTTGAGTATGCCTCATACCTTACTGATGCAATTCATAAAGGGCTAGTAGGAATCAAAAATGGTAAGGTGGATAGGCCATTTGGATGGTACTCCATGTTAATGCATATGTTTATGTTCAAAGGGGCTAATTATTTTGGAAACGAGATGGACCTGATTAAGGTCAAGGATAAAGAGGAGATGCCAGTGCAATTGTGGAGTATTGTTCTATCTTGGGATAGAGAAGATGCAAGTTATTTAAAGTTTGATAGATGCTTTGCATCTAAAATTAGGATTCTTCTATGCAGAGAAAACCCTAGAATTCCTAAGGCTCTTTTGGAGCTTCTCAGACCAAAGGAGTTTGTAGAGGATATCAAGATTGTTCACAATTGGGGAGACATATATTTGTACCCTGTGTCTACTATTTTTATAGTGTTTGGATTTAGAGGCACCCCCTTTTTACTACCCTATCAGGTCCCATTGAAGATAGGGATTGCAGAAGTCCTAAGACAAATTGGGGGAGTACAAGGAGCAGAGCTAACCAATAGAGGTAAAGGGACTATTTTCCCAACTATTACCATGGCTCACCATTTTGTGAACACTAAGGGTGGATGGAGATTTTTCAAAGAATTATTTAAGCCATATAGGTTGTCTACTGCAGTGTCAAGATGTGCACACTCCGAGGATTTTTTCAATGGCATGTTCAAAAAAAGAGCAGTGTGCAGAGGTAGGCCACATCAATTTCAGTTCCCAAAAGATCTGATTAGAAATGAATTCAGCTTAGATGAACAAGAACTAAGGAAGGAGAAGTGGGTGGCATATAAGAAAGCCCTTGATTTTATCCATCAATTTGACACTGGCTATGACCCCCTTTCTAGCTTCAATCCATTTGAGGAGAAAATAAAATTCCTGATTCTTTATTTTGAAGATCTCATGCAGACCTTAAAAGAAAAGAGGGAGGCCATAATGCAAAATGAGCCTGATAAGGCTAAGATGGTATTGGCTAAGCCTGTCTTTGCTAGAGATATCCCACGTGGTGACTATGTAATGCACAAAAGGTCAAAGGACACTGTGATAATGCCAGTGACAAGTAAGCCTTCCACTTCAAAAGGGAAGAGGAAAATTGAAGATGTCATTGACATCCAAGATTCCCCTAAGAAGCAAAGAGTGGGAAAGGAAATTGAAACTGATGAGCCTCAATATTCTCCATCTCAGTCTCCTATCCACATTGGAGATGAACAACTTGTGGCTGAATAGTTATTGCAGTTAGGGAGTCTCGGTGAGATTTCCTATACCTATGAGGAGACCATAGAGGGGATGCCTGAAGAGCAACCAAATGCTGAAATGAATATGACTGATGGTGAGTTAAAGGGCCAAGAAATGGACCTTACTATTAAGCAAGCTAGTGAAGAATTCCTAGCTGACAGTAATTTTGTCACATCAGGAGCTTTTATACAGTTTCTATGGAAGCAAAATATTGATCAATTCAAGACTAGATGTGACCAGAGGAAAAGTGAATAGCCTCTTAAAATTACAACTCAGGTAGAAGAAGTGGTTAAGCAAGAAATGATGGAGGATTTCAAAGCAATCACCCTTGAGAAAGGAAGAGAAATGGTAGCAAAGGTTGGTGTGTTGATTCTCCTTGAATGGGATATAGCTGATGCCTTAGTGCTTGATGCAGTGAGGAAGGAAACAAAGCCTATGGAAGGAGTGACATTCAGCAAAGATAATGTTGCTCTTGTCATGTGGTCTTTAAAGAAGGATGAAAACAAAAGAAGGAAGGATGCATCAGATTCTAGCCTCTTAGGAGGCATGATAGTTGAAAGAGCCCAAGACACAGGGGTAGTGGAAGCTGCAAGTAGAGTCCTAGAGACTGCAAAATTCAATGTTGCGGTGGTAGAGAAAGAGGCACAAGGAAAGGATAATCTCCAATTGAAGTTGGAGACTATTTTAAAAGCTTACAATGATGCTAAAGAAGGAATAGCCAATAAAAATAGCATAATTTCTAGACTCCAGAGTCAACTGGCAGGTCAATATCATCCCGGTGAATCTTCTACACTCATGATAGCCTCCTCTCCAGCAAGACCCCCTCCTACTAGTCCCATCATTGAATATCCCCCTTCTCATATGCCTTCTAGTTCCCAATTACTTGAAAATGTCCAACATGAATTGGAAAAATTAAAACAAGCTCAGACATTGTATGCAAACAAATATGAGGAGAAGGTGAAAGCCACCATCTTGAAGTTTGCTGACTCAGTCAAAACCTCCAATGTATACATAAATATGAAGAGGATTCTTGAGATTTTGATCAAATTGAGAGAAGAAGAAGCCACTTTGGAACCAATCCTGAATAAGCGGGTTCCTAGAGGTAAAGAGTTAGAGCTCATGTGTTCTTCCCATGCAGATGCAGAAGAGAATGACAATCTAAGGTCCACATATGAGTTTATAAAAGAGATGAATATTCTTTCAGTGGAAGGAGCAGGTATAAAAAGAAAAGAGCAACTTTATAGGAAATAATATGCAAATCATAAATTTGAAATGTTTCCAGGAGGTTTCATTGGTCCTGTCCAGCTAAAGGAAGAGAAGAATTGGTTAAAGGAGGTGGACCACAATTTTTCCCTAAGGATCAATCAGATTATTAGTACTGATGACACATCCTTATTTGTGCAAACAATTGAGGAAATTGAAAAAGTGAAATCTCATTATGGTTTCATAGAAACAGAGATTGGGCATGTACGAGTCACTTGGAAGCGGCTAGAAGATATGAAACAGAAGATTGCTAGTTTTACTTGGCCTAGTGATGATGTGTATCAGGAGTGGAAAGATAAGTATATGGGACAGAAAGAAGATGATCGGGAGCAGTTACAGGAGGTTGCAACATAACAACAAGTAGTGGAAGCCATAGATACTGAAAAGGACTTATAACTGCTTCTTGAAAACTACCAGTTGTTTGTAACAAACTTTCTTTTGAAGGGTCCAAAGCTTGTATGCTCCATACTATTATAAATGGATACCAGTACTCCTAAAAAAATGATTGGAAGTAATTGTAAGAAAACACTACAAAAATTTATCTGAGCTTTTTTCTAGTCTTATGGAGAATACTCTGAGTTTTGTAATATTTTCTCCAAATTAATATTAATATATAGACTAGAAATAGTGTATATACATAAATGTGCATAGAATTCATAGAGTAACTCATGTGAAATGTGCAACTCAATACAATAAATAATCTTAGTTTGTAGCCCTATAGCATCATAATGCAATCCTTGACCAAGTATGCATACAAGAAACATCTAGTTCTATTAAGGCACAAGCATCAAAGTCAGAGGTTATGACAACTAGTGAAAAACATCAAGAACAAAAAGTTTAGTCTCAAGATTTAGGAGTTGTAATAAAAAAACTTACAAGGATGAGGCATATTCATAACTTTTGCAGTCCCACCTTGGTTATCAACACTAGAAGCAACTCATATTGTTCGTGTAAAGACAAGACAATATGGGAGTTCATTATACCCAGCCACTCATGGTGTTGTAATTAAGATTCAATATACATTATTCAATAAGATTAACTGTGCAACATAATGAAATATTGAAAAGTGTGTTACCTTGTTGAGCTTCGCTTGGTTTCAAGAATTGTTTAATATTCTCTACTTAACAGGGCCAACCACATGAAGGTGGAAGCTCATTTGGCCCCTCCCCCCCCCTAACATCACTCTAAATTCCTCGTTAACATCTTATAACATTCATTCATTAATTTTTTCTACCATTAATAAAATATAGCATTCATTCATTAATATCACATAACGTTCATTAACACATAACATTGATTAACATTAATTAACATGCAACATTCATCAATATTAATTAACACATATCATCCATAACCATTAATTAGCACATAATTGCATTCACTAACACATAAAAATTAGTCATTATCAAATAAGTTAGATTACAATCATTTCTTTCTTTGTTTTTTCTTTGAAGCTATGAAAAGACTAAGTGGAACATCGGTGTCTTCATCATTTCCCCCCTCTACAGATGTTCCACCAACTGCTCATGATCTCAATGTATGCCTAGTCCTATACTGAGGATGAGAACACTAAAGTGAAGGGGGGTCCTCTGCAATAACAAAGAAATGGGTTAAATTCAAAAAAAAAAATTATTGTTACAAGTATTTCATTAATTTAGAGAACATAATTGTTGTGCTCTTTACTTGATGGGGCCACATCATTTTGTGTAGCCTCAACCTCAACATGCTGAATACCACCATCCTCTTCATCTGAGTGGGGAACATCATGTTCTTGAGGTTGTGTACCCAGATCATGCTCCACTTGGTCACCACCGACTACATGCTCTAAAATATTAACAAGAAAGGTTACATTAATTTCTACTCTAATTACAAATTAAGATGTTTAATTATATTAATAGCTAAATAAATAAATTTGAATAGAAAATGAATACCTCCACTATTGGGATGCACATCCGGATGTTCATGTGCAGGTGGTGTTTCACAATTAGCACGATGCATTCCAATGACATGTAGATTGTTATCATTGCTTGCTTATTTAAAACAAATATAGTCACTTTATGTTGGAACTCAACATCAATTAGATTATTGGTACAGTATTCAATTTGAAACAACTTCCATTTACCATATTTACCTGTGTGACGGATGCACTTGAATGTTGTGTATGCCCACTCAATTCTCGTAGCCAATCAACCACGGTTAAATAGCCTTGCTGGTAGGCAATTCTCTAGTCATCTTCTGTGGGCGCTCTATTGAATTCAGAGCCCTACATTTTTGCTTGGTACTGTGAATTTTGCTTGCATTGTTTGATTAAAAAAAAACATTTGCAATTTATTAATATTTTGAGACAATATGGGAGTTTACATGAGATACTTACAATTCGTACAGGAAGTTTCATGTAACCACCAGAGCCGAGTTTGTGTTGCCTGTTCTTTTCTTGCCTTCCCTTGGTTTCCTTTGACGTGTCACTCAGTCTATAAAAAGTTTGAAATATGTTAGATTATATAAATATAAAGAGTAATTAATTAGTACATAATTACATTCTTAATAGTATCCCGTACCTTCTTCTGGTGTCTACTAGTGTATTTCCTTTTTTCCTTTCAATTCTCTCATTGGCATCCAAAATTAGGTCCTTCCACTCCCTCTCTGGAATCATGGGGGGACGCTTGTACTTTAGGTTCCTCTCCAAATGGGTCCTGTATTGGTCCCTCACATACTTTAGATATGTGCCATCTTTTTCAAGGAGCTTGGTTTTGTCAAAGGTGTCATTTCCAAACCACTCAACCATTTGGTTTGTCAATTCATCTTTTAACCTTTTTTCTTAGTCATTCCACCTTTTAAAGCAAAAACAAACCTATTAGATTCATAAATGAACTAAAGCTACATTTATTACACTTCAAGAAATGGATCAAAGGAAAAGTATTCTAGCAATGATATGAAATCAAAAGTGGATAAGGGTTAGTTCACATATGATGTACCACCTTTTACGTATGGTGGGCCCAAATATCTACAATGCAATGTCACTAAGATGTTTATAGAAAATATCATTGCCTGCAAAAATTTCATGGGATCAATATTAGTCCAAAACGAATGATCATAAAGTAAATTATAATTAGAGTATATATAATAATAATTTTAAAGTACCTGGAACCTTTTGTATCTTTAAGGGAAGCATTTCTTCATCGCTCACCACGAATGTGGCCTGCAATGTTCCCGTACTAGCAATACAAGAAGATCCAGGAAACAATGCTATGTTATCAGTAGTAGTCGCCTGTGGCACATCCTCATGTGCATCTCCTCCTGCAAAAAATGAATCCACTATGAAATGGCATTAGAATTCAAGAAAGAATGCTTGAAGGGAAATAAACACATGACAGAAGATAGAGAAAAAGAGGGATCTACCAATAGTGGGCGGGCCAATATGATATTCACTAGAGGATGTCTGCATGCTACTTGTTGCCGACATTGTAGTCGGCAATACAGGTGAGGGTGACATCTGATGAGGCGGCGTCGGCATTGGCATAGTAACATTGACAACACCTAAAGAATAATACATTAAATATATCAAACATTAAATATATGAAAAGTGCAAGAATTGTAAACAAGGATGAACCTTTATTTTGAAAATTGACAGTATCAAGTATGATGTGTTTTGGGTACTCAGAATGATAAGCCAAGCAAGTGATAATACAAGAAAATCATCATCACCTGATCCTGCAACACCCTGATCATAGGAATGACTTTCATGAGGGCAGATAAATTGTTGTAAAAACAATATGTACATATTTTAGTTAATGACATAAAAAGAGAATAAAATATAAACCATTATTGAACTTTTGTTATAATTAAAGCTTTCATTATTGCTTACTTGCAAGTTTTCTGTTGTCTTATACAATAATACCACCCTTTGTCATATATCATCAGTGGTAGGATGCACGACTGCCAAAGCAACAATCTCTTTTCTAATTTTTATAAGAGGCATTTTAAAGAATTTCACAAGGTCTGTGGGATCTTTAGGGTCATCATTACTTAACCCTAATGATTCCACATCCATAGAAAGGTGCTCAAGTACTGCAACTCCCTTTCCCTTTCCCCGAACATCTGTCTATGTCAAGAATATCATTAACAATTATAAAATTAGTATAAATCGCTAAAAGAAGAACATAATAATGTAATAGTTTGCTTCTACCTAATTTGTACAATTACAATGAGGTTTACCTGCTCGGTAGAAAGTCGCAAGGTACATCTCTGTTTGCAATATGTGATAGATCCATGTCGGCCTGTGACAAAGAAAAAATATAAAAAACGTTAGCGAAATTACATCATACACAACATGAACAACATGAACTTTGTAGACAAAAAGAGTATTACATAATAAAAAATGTTGTCATCAAAATCATTGTAAATTTTGCAATTCCTTACCTTTACTTTATGTAGACTATGCAGGATCCTCAACTAAATGGTCACATAAATAGTCACATAGCTAATAAACAATCCAATTTCCATAAATAAACACAGTTTAAAAATTGTCACATAAATAGTCACACCCCCTATCTCCATCTCCATATTAAAAGGTGCATCATGAATTAATTATGTAATGGCATTAGAATTCAAAACATAATGAATTAATTATGTAAAAAAATTCTATCAAGAAGTCAATATTCAATAGATAATATACTAATCGCATTCCTCATACATTTCATTCCTCATCATCATGAACATCAAGGTCATCATTGGCATCATCATCATCATCATCATCATCATCATCATCATCATCATCGTCGTCGTCGTCATCATCGTCGTCGTCGTTGTCGTCATCATCATCATCATCATCATCATCATCATCATCATCATCATCATCATCATCATTATCATCATCATCATCGTCGTCGTCATCATCATTATCATCAACGTCTTTGCCATCATCATCACCATCATCACCATCATCACCATCGCTGTCATCATCATCATCATCATCATCATCATCACCATCTTCTTCTTCTTCTTCTTTTTCTTCTTCTTGTTCTTCTTCATCGTCATTGTGAAACTGTCGATCGTGATCATCATCCACTTCATCTTCTACTTCTTCGATATCTTCTTCTTCCATCACATTATACTTTATCGGCCTTCCTCTTGGATCATGTCTAACAACAAATGACCAACCTGGTTTATGTGGAACCTCAGAGTAAAATACTTGCTCACATTGGGTTGGAAGAACATAGGGCTCATCCCCAACTGGTTCAAATGACCTTGTATTTAGCATTATAAAACCATTATCATGTTCAGTAATAGTTCTATCAGGATCATTTTTATTCAATCATAGCCTATACCATTTGACGACGAACAAAACTAATTTGAAGGAATTAAAGTCACACTCAAGTATATCATCCAAAATGCCATAGTATCAATTTTGAGACTGTTGAGGATGAATGTCATTTCTTGATGAAATATTTGTCACCTCAAAGAGTGCAGTGATGCCAGAATCACAAGTTTTCTTCATGTCATCCAACTTTTTAATGCAAAATTTATGACCATTGCAGTACATATGTTGTGGTGTTTGACCTGTGATATGTCAAACATGTAAAATTTATTGCATTGTGAGTTGATAAACATGTGGGTGATTAATAAATTTATACGTACCTATTTATCTCTTAAACCATATGCTAAATCAATTTCCCTTTGCGTAACATTGGAATCTCCATTATGATGTGCTTCTTTAACCAATGAAGCCACACCTTCCCATGTTAACGTGTGTCCATAATGTTGACAACATTCAATCCTTACCATCATCCAATCAAGATTGTTTGCAATATACAAATGTAGTGCATTCCACTCTCGACCAACTATACAAAAAATAAATAGATGTCTTACAATCATTTTATTTTGAAGATTAAGAATTAATTAACTACAATAACATCTTATAATTACCTCTCACTTTCCTCAATCTAAATTTCCCCATCAAGTACTCCGCTTTGAATTTGTTAATGGTGTTGGGATCCCAAATGCGATCCACGTGGATCTTTCCTGCAAACTTAGGAAGATATTCAGAAATGTAGACCATAGTCTAGTATACCATATATCCCTCCACCATAGAACCCTCAGGATGTGCTCTTTGTTGAACCAAAGCCTTCAAAAATTTTGAGTGCCTCTCAACCATCCACATTGACCTAGTGTGTACAGGTCCACACAATTCAATCTCCTCAACTTGGTGTATGAGGTAGTGTTCTTGTGCATTGAAAAAAGCTGGAGGTAGACACTTTTGCATTTCACACATTAAATGAGGAATTTTTCTCTTCCAATATTTTATATCATCTTTATGGATTTCTTTACATGACAACCACCTACAAGGTATTCAAGATGCAAAAAAATATATTACATAAGAAGTAAAACAAATTGCAAATATAATATCTATACAACTAACTAAACAAATATCACTACTTACCTTATGTATTTTCCAAGATCATATATGACTTGCTTGACATTATTGTCGAAGTCGTCTGGGAGAGATAGAGGTAGAACGTATTGCAACAATTATAAAATTATCTTTTCACTTTTTTGTAACATAATGAAAAGTACACGTACGCTCAGTACTTAAATACATACTAAAAACACAAGAACATGAATTACCTTAATGAAGGTATGCCAATCATGCATTTTCATCCCTGGCCCAAATTCACTTTTCTTTGATATGAGATTGTTTATGTTCACAGCAAATCCTGTGGGAAATTGAATTTTTTGTATGACTTCTTTTATAGCATTGCTTTGCTGGTCCGTTAATAACCAAGGAAGCTCACTTATATTAATCTGGTCTCCATGGCTATTTGATTGAATGACATTTATCATTGCATGATTGGAATCCTGAATGTCACTACATATTTTGACAATTTTTTCTTTGTCACCCCTTCCATCCAATATTTTCCATAATGTCTCTGTTATATTCTTTCAAATATGCATACTATCAAACAAATGAACAATTTGTAACTACTCGTAGTAGGGCAACCTACTAAATTGTCGAGGATAAATTTGTATTCCCTTAGGAAGGTGGTCATTTATGCCTTCATGACCATCATCATCATCAATCACATCATTAGTAAACAAAACAAAATAGAAAAGATGTTTTATGACAAACCAATAGATGGAATGGCATTACCTTGACGATTAATTCTATTATATTCCAACTTCCACAGTGAGGTGTCATTCTTCATGGCTTTGATGTATTCTCTTCTTTCCCATTGAAAATATGTTTTTCAGTATTTCGATACTTATGATTTTTGTGGAGAAAGTGCCTATACTCATCAAACACTTGCTTTCCTAAACTCTTTGAATGACGAGATTTCATCTTTGGACCACAAACAGGACATGCCAATTTTCCCTTTGTTTGAAGACCTACAAGATAATGTATAATTGGATTAAATATAATAATTTTTTGAATTATAATGTTCATGCACAACATAAACACTATAACATACCACAAAAATGTGTTAGCCTCGGGGCATCATGTATTGTCCATAGAAGCATTGCATGGAATTGAAATTGTCTTTGTCCTATTGGTCTAGAGACATCATACATAGTGACACCATTCTATAACTCCAGCAACTCGTCGATAAGAGGCTCGATATATACATTCAGATCTTTAACTTCGTACTTACCTAATCGAATGAACAAAAACATTACATAATTATTATGACCATTTTACTGCAATGTTTATAATTAAATTTAGACGACTATATTTAAATAATAAAATACCTAGAACAATCATTGCCAACATGATGTGCTCCCTCTTTATTGACATCCATGGAGGAATGTTATTGTTGATAACAAAAACAAGCCACACTGAGTAAATAGATCTCATCTCTCCAAATGGATTGACACCGTCCGCTGCCAATGAAAGCCTGAGATTATGAGGTTCTTCTTTGAAGTGTGGCCACTTTTCCTTTATGTCCATAAATGCTTAACCATCCATAGGAATTCAAATAATGTAATCTTGACTTCTATTATGTGCATGGTAATCCATAAATTGTGCCAAGGTAGTGCACTTGAATAATCGTTGCATACGTGGAATAATGGGAATATAGCGAAGAGCCTTGCAAGGAACCCATTTGTTATTTGATCTATTTGATATCTACTGATATGACATTCAGGGCATTCAGTTTGAAATTCATGTTGTTTGCGACATATAATATGATCATTGCGACAAGCATCTATTCCTTGATACTCCATTCCAATATCTTTCATAACGGCAGATAATTCTCGGTATGAGCGAGGTAGAATATTTGATGGTGGTAACAAAAACTCACCTATCAATCTACAGCAACAAAATATAATTTTTTATAATAAAGAATATTAATGGTACAACACGATTCACAGTTTATTATGACATATATGACATGCCTTAACATACGTGGCATTGTTATGTTGGATAAACCATTCATAACCTTCAGGTTCACCAACACCAATACAGCAGAGAGAAGAGTTGCTTGCGAGCCTTCATAAAGGGCCTCAGATGCCTTCTCAAGTAGAGGGACATCATGAACAACATCAAGGTCATCTTCATAATCATGATCAGCTGTGTGAGTACTAAATGAGTCATGGATCAATGTATTTGTACCTTCATCTTCAATTGTGTTTTCTAGCTCATGATCATCATCTTCCATGGGATCATTATCTTCAGCTTCGATATTCACACCTCCATGTTCGTCCACTTCGAAAATCATATTCTCAGGGTTGTGTTGATCCATACCATGTGCTCCAGGGTGCTCGACCTATATAAAATTGATATACATAAATAAACCGTGATCATGATCTCATCATCACATGATTTATTATGTATATAAATTGTCAAAACGATATAATGAAAAACTTACAAATGGATGATAATCATGTCCACCTTCAATGTGACCATGCAGCCTACAATGTTTCTTCACTATTTTGATTAGAAGTCTTCTAGTCTTTAACCCCTTACAAATTTTGCATGGACAATAACATTTTACATCACCTTTTCTTTTCAAGTTAGACCACAATCTAGCAATTATCTCCTTATTTTGTTGTTCCTTGATATTGTCTAACATGGTCTTTCTTCACAGGAAAGAAAATAGAAATTATTGTCTGACATGGTCTTTCCCTCAGGAGCTGGCAGATCCTGCTTCCATAGTTTAATTCTATTTTCTCAAAGGAAAATCCTAAAAATCGATTCATTGCAAACAACTTTTTACACCTTTGTTGGTTGTGGTCGCATCATAGAGAGTTTACATCAATAAATGAAGAACATGTCAATGCTTTTAATGCAGCAGTAGAAGTCTATCTCTTATTCAATATCTCTAGTGAAACCCTTTGCTGGAGTAGAATTTGTTATATTCTAGAAAGGGTCTTGTCCTTTGTTGATGGGATATTCATCTACCTCAAGAAATAATTGTTCTTATCTCCAACAAGAAGTGGAACTAAATGAAGATCTAGCACCATGAAATTAATCCTCAAAAGGATTACTATAGTTAGTTTTGGTAGATATTGATCTGGGTAAAATACTAATGTGGCTTTACGAAACATTATGTACTAGCTTAGCATACTCTAACAACTTTGGTGCGACATGCTACATCCAATTAAGTCTCCATTGGTATCTCTATTGTGTTTATGGATTGGGATTCAATGTACTCTTTTTATATACATAGATTTTACTTTCAACTGAGGAGGTTCGTATGTACTTACTTGTCTTTCGATTGTATCCCTATTTCAAGAATTTCTTCTATCAACAAATCATTTGTTGTAAGTTGTACAAGTGGAAGCTTGAACATGCCTTCCATGCTAGCCTTGTTGATACGTTCAATACCATCTTGTGCAACAAATCTTTAGAACTCCATTTTTCCGAATTGAAGAGTGAGTAGTAGGGACAATCTAGGACACTTACAGAGGTTTTGTAAGAGAGATAAATAGACCTAAATATTATGGCTTAATAATGATCAATAGGTAAACAAATAAGAGACTCTCAATATCAAAATGACTTTCTCAATTGTCTTTACTAGAAATGGATAGATCTGCTAATAATGGCTTTATGACTATATGTCAACTTTAGACTCAATCCAAGAAGAGCTATAACTAATATGCAATATCTAGATTTATGATCTCTATAATATAACAATCCAATAACTATGTTTCCATACATCTATACCACAACACAAACATCATGCTAGTGTTCAGACATAGCAATTGATATCCTAATTATAGAATGTGAAATATGCACATAACTATGAATAAAGATTAAGAAAAACAAAGAAAGATGCTTATTGCAAACATAAATGACTAATGGACAAGAATTGAATTCATTGTAGATAGTTTTGAATATCAGATTCACTTATTTGTGTGCATTTAGTAGCTCATGTACTTGTGGCCAACCATTTATCTCTTTCATAAATTAAACACTTATTAATAACATTAAATGGCCGAGTAATTATGTTTTAGTAGAAATTGAAAATAAAATATTTTATTTCAGGACAGCTCACACTATTCCCTATCATATTTTAGACTCTCGGTTTTGTTAGTAGTGGTTTGATGTCTTTTGAGCTGATCATTGCATTTCTTTAGTTACGTTTGCCAGCCTACTCCCAGCTTGTGCCAAAATGGGAGCCTTGGAACAGGGTATGGACATCCATCAAAGCATAAAAGATAGAGGAATTTTGTTAGATGTAGTTGCAACTGCACAAAATGGATTTGTTGAGAAGGCTTTAGAAACTTTCAAGCAAATGCAATTGCTAGGTGTAAAGCCAAATTCCACAACCATTGCTACTATCCTCCCTGCCTATGCCAAAATGGGAGATTTGGAACAGAGTATGGACATTCATCGAAGCATAAAGGATAGAGAAATTTTGTCACATGTTGTAGTTGTAACTGCCTTGGTAGACATGTATGCAAAATGTGGAAGCATAGACAAGGCACGTGAACTATTTGATAGAATGCCTAAAAGAAATGTTGTCTCATGGACTGCAACAATTGCTGGATATGCACAAAATGGATTTGTCGAAAAGGTTTTAGACACTTTCAAGCAAATTAAATTGGAAGGCATAAAGCCAAATTCCACAACCTTTGCCAGCATCCTCCCTGCCTGTGCAAAAATGGGAGCTTTGGAACAGGTTATGGACATCCATTAAAGCATAACGGATATAGGAATTTTGTTAGGTGTCGTACTTGCAAATGCCCTGCTTGACATGAATGCAAAATGTGGAAACATGGAAAAGGCTCGTGAATTGTTTGATACAATGCCACAAAGAGATGTGATCTTATGTGAACAATCAACACGCACGTATACGGGAGGAAGGGATTGCTAATACAAAATTGAACGCTCACTCCTCAATCACAGTTCTATGGTTTTACAAGATTAAACTAGGACAATTAATCACCACATGTATATTTTTTGCAACATGAAATTAAGAACTAGGGCAATTTGAATCTACCTCCTATGTGGGATTACCTTTTATGTGGGTTTGATGTTCTTGGGGGTTGAAGTCGCCACTGACGCCTACACGGGATTGCAATTCACAAATGAATTCCCCACCTCTTTTTTTTTTGGGTAATGGCCGCTATCGTCAAAATTACGATGAACTCGAGCACTTGTTTGAAAAAAAAAAAATTCTCATTGCTAATGCCTTCTTCGTCAAAACCAAATGGGTAATTTCCATTGGAATTATGACAAATGTGGGCATTTTTTCAAAAAAAAATCAAATTTGGCCACAATATACCTTCTCCATCGGAAACCTTAGTCAAAAATATAGTCCAAATGTATTAATGTGGATATTTGATTTGTATATTGATTCCGAAGAGATTCTGATCTATGGAGACTGAAGTTAGGATGGCTGAGGTTTAGATCAGTGCAGAACAGTGGAAGTTGTTACCGGATGATGAATTATTGAGAAGATGATCTACGGATCATAGATCTAAGTTATAAGAGTTGTTTTGTAATCCTGGGCTGCGGTCCAACATGTTGCATATGTAATTTTGTAGACTGTAATAAGAATTGTTCATTTTTTTACCAGTTATGTATTGTTGTGTGATATTATGCTTATGGATATTTGTCATCTTTTGATGCGTAGACCTTGGCAATTTGATAGACATGTAGTACATGATGGGAGGAAGAATACATACACTATTGTGGCCAATGGGATGAAGAAAACCTTGTTGCCTTTGGAGGAACATTTGAAGAATAAAGTTTTTACGAATGCTAGAGTTTATTTCGTAGATGGAAAGAAATTATAGGATGGATTGAGACATGAGAATGTGTGTTTTTCCTTAATTCCTAAGAAGATTGAGAATCCATAGCATGAAGGAGAACAACTGGAAGAGATAAAAGTTTTGTTGGTAGAATATGAAGACATCATTTCAGATAATGTACTTGATGGATTGCCACCTATGAGAAGTATTAGTCATTGCATGGACTTGCTTCCTAGAGCTAGTTTGCCTAACAAAGTTGTACACCAGTTGAGACCAGGAGAGAATGAAGAACTGAATAGACAAGTGTAGGAGTTGTTCAAGAAAGTTTTGATCAGGGAGAGTTTGAGCCCTTGTGTAGTACCAACAGTATTAGCACCTAAGAAGAATGGAGAGTGGAGAATATGCACTGATTCCTGAGAAATAAACAAGATGATAGTGAAATATCAGTTTCGTTTGCTTGGGATGGATGACATAATGGACTCTTTGAGTGGAGAAAAATACTCTACAAAGATAGATTTGAAGAGTGGATATCATCAGAACAGGATCAAAGAGGGAGATTAGTGGAAGACATCATTTAAGACAAATGAAGGACTATATGAATGGTTGGTGATGCCTTTTGGATTGACTAATGCATCGAGTACTTTCATGAGGCTGATGAATGAAGTATTGAAGAAATTCTTGGGTAAATTTTTTATTGTGTATTTGGATGACATTCTTATTTTTCAGTAAGACAAAGGAGAAGCATTTTTTGTAGTCGAGATAAGTTTTGCAGAGGTTGAGGGAAGAGAAGTTGTTGATCAACATTAAAAAGTGTACTTTCATTAAGGATGAGTTAGTCTATCTGGGATTTGTGATATATGAGCATGGTTTGAAGATGGACTCTGAGAAAGTGAAAGCAATTATTGAATTGCCTACACCAAAAAGCATTGGAGAGGTAAGATCATTTCATGGATTGGCTAGTTTTTACTAGAAGTTTATTAGAAATTTCAGTTTAGTTTGTAATCCTATGTCTGAGACCATGAGAGGAGATCAGAAGGAATTCAAGTGGACCACCAGAGCAAACAAAAGTTTTCAACTGTTGGAGCAGAAAGTGACTGGGCAACTTGAGTTGGCTTTACTGGATTTTGATAAAGTATTTCAAGTGGATTGTGATGCAAGTGGAATAGCAATAGGAGCAGTCTTGAGTCATGGAGGGAGAGCGGTAGCTTATTTCAGTGAGAAATTGAATGATGCCCGAAGGAGATATTCAGTGTGTGATTAGGAGTTTTATGCCATAGTTCAATCATTGAAGAAGTGGAGACATTACTTGTTTCCTGAGGAGTTTGTGTTGTATACAGATCATCAAGCTTTGTTGTATTTGAACAGTCAGAGTAAGTTGAATCAGAGACATATGAGATGGGTAGAATTCTTGCAAAGTTATACCTTTGTGTTGAAGCATAGAAGTGGGAAATATAACAAAGTTGTTGATGCATTGAGTAGGAGAAGGAGTTTGCTAACAAATATGAGAGTGATAGTATAAGGATTTGAATATTTGAAGACCTTGTATGATGATGATCTGGATTTTGCAAAACCTTGGAAAGCATGTAGAGAACCGATTATGGTAGATAGAAGCAAGTGGTTGGATTACTTCATTCATGATGGGATGTTATTTTGAGGAGTTCAATTGTGCATACCTAAGAGTTCTATGGATAATCTGATGAAGGAGAGACACAGTGGAGGACTAGCTGTACATTTTGGTATTGACAAAATAGTAGCATTGGTGAGTGAGCAATACTCTTGGGCCCAGATTCATAAGGATGTTAAGGGATATATGCAAAGTTATAGATTTTGTGAAGTTGCAAATGGTAGTAGTCAGAATGTGGGATTTTATAAGCTTTGACAATACCGATAAGACCTTGGGAGGATATAAGCATGGATTTTGTACTTGGATTGCCTAAGACAACAAGAAGGAATGATTCTATATTTGTGGTAGTGGATAGATTCTAGAAGATGGCTCATTTCATACCTTGTAAGAAGATATCAGATGCATTACATGTAGTAGACCTATTTTTCAAGGAAGTGGTGAGATTGCATGGATTGCCTAAGAGCATAGTTTCAGATAGAGACACTAAGTTTGTTGGCTATTTTTGGAGAACACTTTGGAAGAAGATGAAGACAAATTTGAAGTTCAGTTATACTTTTCATCCACGGACTAATGGATAGAAAGAAGTAGTTAACCGGAGTTTGGGAAACTTGTTGAGATGTTTAGTGGGAGATAAAATTGAAAGTTGGGATTTGATCCTTGCACAAGAAAAGTTTGCCTACAATAATTCAGTGAATAGAAGTACCAGAAGAACACCTTTTGAGATTGTTATTAGAGTGCATCCTAGAGTTATATCAGAATTGAGAGATATTAGCAATGAAGACCAGAGAAGTTCAGAAGCAGAAGACTTTGCAGATCACATGGAAACTTTGCATATTCAGGTTAAATAGCATTTGGAAGACATGAACAACAAGTATAAGGAGAAGGCAAATGAGAAGAGGAGACATAAGGAATTTGAAGTTGGCGATGAAGTGATGGTATATCTAAGAAAAGAGAGATTCTTAGTTGGAACTTATAACAAATTACAGATGAAGAAGTGTAGACCTTGCAGGATTTTGAGGAAGTTCAGTTTTGGAAATGCATATGAAGTGGAGTTACTAGATAGTCTGAGTATTTCACCTGTGTTTAACATTGCAGATCTTCATGAGTATCATGAAACAAAATTCAATAAGGACACTATTGTAGACTTGGAGAAAGAGTTTCCCTGGAAGGAACCGGATCAGATTGAAGATATTTTAGATAGTAGGATTGGGTGTAGTACCCGGAGCAGTCAGTATAAGGAGTATCTTGTGAAGTGGAAGGACATACCAATTGAAGATTCATCTTGGATTTCTTAGGTAGAGGTAGACCGCCTTGGTTTTCTTCTAACCCCAACAAAGTGAGAGGCTCACCTTTTTAATAACCTGGATGTCTAATGTAGGAGTATCCCCAATTCATAGAAATCTTGCATCAACCAAAAACATTTTCTTTCTATTTTTCTTTCTGTATGTAGTTTCATCTTTTATTTTTGTGTGTCCTGGTTTTGGCTCATCGGATCTTGTGGAGTTGTATTCTACTTGAATATTTGGTCATCTATCTTGTTTCTAGACTGCATTACATTTGGATGATTTTTCGACAACTTATCGCTATTGGTTTCCTTGACAGTTTCTTGTTATCGGTTGACAATTCTTGTTACTAGTTGCCTAGATCTATTTTGGTGATCCACCAAAACCCCTTCCAAAGCTTGTAGAGCCTTGGTCATTGATTCCAATGTTCCTTGGTTTGTGGCCGACCTTTTACCGTGATCTACACTTCATCCTTTGGATTTTTCAGAGGAATCTCTTGGCGGAGGCCAACCTTGTCAATTTTATAGATTAGGTCTTGTTCTTAAGGTTTTGACCCCTTTTTGGGCCAATTGGATCCTTTGGATCATATATATAATTGTAATTATGCATTAGAATGTAATCAATCGAATAATCAAGTAGCGATATTGTGCATAGAAGATAGATGTTAAGATTCAAGGTCTTGGTTGTGACCTATTATGTATGTTCTACCAAGCTTGTGAGTTGGTTATGCATAAGATCAACTATACTACCAAGCATAATAAGAAGACACCTATAAAGAGTAACAAGAACTATCAACCGGTAACAAAAAATTGTCAAGGAAACCGGTAGTGATATCTTGTCGAGAAAATTATCCAAATGCGATGCTGTCTGGAAATAAGAAATATTATCAAGTATTCAGTAGAATCAAACTCCATAGGATCGGTGAATGAAAACCAAGATTTACAAAAAGAAAAGCTGAAACTACAAACAGAAAGCAAAACAAAAAGAATAATGTTTTTGGTTGATGCAAGATTGGTATTAATCGGGGATTCTCCTGCATCACCAACTCACACCTACACATTTAAAATAGCAACCATGAAAACCTTGAACAAAATACAAACATGAAAATTTGATCAATTACCACAACTCAAATTACCCTATAATAACCCTACACACAACTCCAACACTCGAAAAGATTATGCAACATCCAACATAGCCCTATAGGAGACCAATAAGCTCAACTATACTACCAAGAATAATAAGAAGACACCTATAAACATCAATCTTCTATTCCCAACTAGAAATGATAAAAAATGTTACAAAAGTCATCCCCTCGGGTAATTTGATATCACTTGATATGAACCATACCTGACTAACTTTAATTCACCTAAAAACTCCACACATAACTATGCAAAGGCAAACCAACACTTGTTCTTCCCTTTTATTGTCAAGTATCATATTTATCTTGATACTTTTCTTGTTTTCTCTAGCGTATGCACCTCCATAGCTCCTATAGCTACAACCTTCAATATTTTATCACCACGAAGATTAATCTTAGTCTTAAAGATCTCATGCACTACATAAAAAAAAGTGTAGTGTTTCCTAACCTATGACTAGAACAACCTGAATCTAAATAACATACCTCTTTAGTAATCATAAGAAAAATGTAAATAATTCTTAGAGAAGCCTCCTCATCACCATGAACATAATTAGTAATTATGCTTTATTGCCTACTTGTAACTTACATTCCTTTTAAAAGTGGCTATACCTATTGTAATAATAACTTTGAATGTTTTTACTATCAAATATACTTCTACCTATTTCAATATAAGCTTATAGATGTCTTCAATGTAGGGAGGGGAAGTTCCCTCACACATCTCCATGAAGTTATTAACATGGAATTTTAGGGGAACTAACGCCCCTAACAAGAAGAGCATCCTCAAGCGTTGCATCTTTAAGGTTAAAGCTGAAATTACCATTATTCATGAAACTAAGCTAGAAAGTCTTGGAGGAGAAACTTTTGAGAAACATTTAGGAAGGTACAATTGGCGAGGGATTCATCCGCTTGGGGTTTCTGGAGCTTTAGGTATTATATGGGACCCTAGACGTATCTCACTAGAAATTATAAAGACCAATAGATTTTGGATGGGACTAGAAGTTATATGTATCAGCAATAACCTAAGTTTTAACCTCATTAATGTTTATGGACCCACCCCAAATGACTTAGACCGAGAAGTCTGGGAGGAACTCTCCTCCTTCATGAATAGAAACAAAAATATAAATTGTATAATATGCGGCGATTTTAATCCCATATCCAATCTAGCTGAGAAATCAGGTGGTTTCTCTAGAGAACCTCAGTCTTTAGTAGATTTTAGAGAGTGGACCTTCTAGAATGACCTCATGGATATTCCTATAGACAATGGTGTCTTCATATGGACAAATAGAAGATCTAGGTTCAGTATGATAGTAGAGAGATTAGATAGGTTCCTTATTAAGGATAATTTAGGCACCCTCAACAATAGCTTAGTTAAGGCGTCCATTCTCCCTTTCTTTGGCTCTGACCACTTTCCGATCCAATTATCTATAGCCGAAAACCTAAAGCCGATGAAATATCCATTTAAATTTGAGCTTATGTGGCTGAAAGAAGAAAATTTCATTAGTATGGTATAAAAATGGTGGTCTTCATTGAAGGTCTCTGGCTCCAAACTTTTATGCTTTGTATCTAAGTTAAAGATTATCAAACAATCTCTCTTCACATGGAATCATGAAAAATTTAGCAATATCTTTGAAGCCAAAGCCAAAATTGAGATAGAGTTAAAAGAAGTAAACGAATCCGTGATCAAATTTGGAATGGACAAGATCGATATTTGAAAGAAAAAACACTCATAGAAAAATATGAAGATATCCTGTCCAAATAGGAAACCCTCTAGAAACAAAAATCAAGAGAAACTTGGCTAGCAGAAGGGGAGAGGAATACAAAAAAATTTCATGCTAGTACTAAAGCTAGAAGGAGCATAAACAACATAACCTGAATCATTGACAATAATGGTCACTTGATAGAAGATCCCAAAGGAGTAGCCAGACATACTATTAACTTCTTTGAATCCCTTCTCAACTCGGATTCCTCCAACCTGGTTCCCTGGGAAAGTCTCCTCCAAAATATTCCTAAACTAATCTCTCACGAACATAATATGGCTCTTAATAAAAGTTTCATAGCAAATGAAATTGAGAAACAGTAAAAGAACTATACCCAGAAAAAGCACCTGGGTCGGACGGCTTTCCAGCTGCCTTTTATCACTCATGATAACATTTTTGGAGGATGGAATTAGTGGACACTCTCAAAAGTGCTAGAAAATTAGGTAGGATCCTTTGAGAGATTAATAATACCTTCATTGCCCTCATTCCAAAAATAGCTTATGCTGACACCTTGGACGAGTTTAGACTGATCGCCCTCTGTAACACACTCTATAAAATCTTTACAAAAGCCCTAGCTAATAGAGTCAAACCCCTCCTCCAAATTATAATCTCAAAAGAACAATCTGGTTTTGTTCCTGGTAGACCTATCTTGGATGGGGTTATCCTCTCTCACGAGGCAATCCATTCCTCTCAAACCAACTCTAGCCCCTCTATGCTCATCAAGCTAGATATCAAGAAGGCTTACAATAAAGTAGGCTAGAGGTTTCTATATAAATGCATGGCAGCCTTTGGCTTTAACAAAAACTAGGTCAACTTGTTATTCGAATGCATCTCAACTCCTTAATTCTCAATATTGGTTAATGACTCCCCCCATGGTTTCTTCACCAGCTCCCAAGGTTTAAGACAAGGGGATCCTATATCCCCCTTCCTCTATATTATCATGGTAGAAGGCCTAGGTAGGACTATCAAAAACTCTCAAGAGCTTAGCAACATAGAAAGGATTAGAGTTACAAGCATTGTCGACCCAGTAACTCACCAGTAATTTGCAAATGACACACTTTTGTTGGGTAATAGCTCCACCTCTGAAGCCATACACTTCAAAATAATTCTAGACTAATACGTGAAAGCCTCTGGCTAGGAGGTGAACAAAGCAAAAACCAAGGTCTTTTTCCTCATACTAGTGAGAAGATAGAAAAGGAAATTCTTAGTATTCTCGATTTCCATTCAGGATCTCTTCCATGTATTTATTTAGGTCTCCCTTTGGATAGAGGGATTAGAGAAAAAAAACTCTGGGATGGCGTTCTGCCTAAAATGAATTGAAGATTGCAATGTTGGAAAGGTAAATGGTTGTCGCTAGCAGGTAGAATTGTCTTTATTCGCTTTGTCCTTTCAATAATCCCTCAGTACTACATGTCCTGTCTACAACTCTCTGGAAAGTATCAGGGACAGACTCACTAGGATCTTGAGGTCCTTTCTATGGCAAGGTTTGGAAGACAAGAAGAAGTTTGCATTAATTGCATGGGATACTATATGTCTACCTAAACTGAACGGAGGTTTAGGTTTTTGAAATTTAGATAGTCAAAATAGGGCACTTGGAGCCAAAATAGTATGAAGAATCTATAAAGAGCCACATTTGAAATGGGTCAAAATAATTAAGGGGAAGTATCTAGGCGATTCAGCCCCAACCACCATCTTCAAAATACCTTTCCTCCCCAAAGGATCTAGAATTTGGAACTTCATTTCCTATTGTACAGGAGTTCTCTCCAAACAATTATCTTGGAATATTGGATTAAGAGACAAAGAACTTTTTGGGCATAATTCCTAGGGCGGCTACCCCTCTCTTAGTAGCTTAATGCATGATGACTCTCTAAAATAGGAGTTGGTAAACTCTGTAGGTAAACCCGTTAGAGACTATGTTTCCTTCCCCAAATCGAACTCTACTTTAGGATGGAGTGGGAAGCCTCTTATTGTATATCCTCTCAATAAAAGAGGAAGCTCTCTTTTAACTCAAGTCAAGATAAATTAATCTGGCTAGGTTCCCCAAATGTGGAATATAGTATAAAATAGGGCTATAGGACTGCACATAAGCTAGAAGCCAGATCAACTTCCAACCTTCCTTTGTCCCTCTATTGGCATAAATCCTACTCCCTAAAAGTTGGGACCTTTCTTTGGTCTTCTTTGCAAAAAAGGATCCTTACAAAGGAGAGGTTATGGAAATTGGGCTATGCAAGCCCCTCTGGGTGTTCATTGTGTTGCAAAAGGGAGGAAGATGTGGACCACTTATTACTCAATTGTGATTTTACCTTATCGTGTTGGCATTGGCTTATCAACAAACTTAATTTAAGTTTGGCATGTCAACAGGACCTTCTTTCCTTCCTACAAAGTTGGCCAGTCTCCCAAAATTTTGGCCACTGGGGCATATTTGGATCATTTCTCCCTTGATCCTCCTCTGGGAAGTCTAGAAAGAAAGGAATAGAAGAATTTTTAAAGAAAAATCCCTCAAAAAGGAATCCCTTCTTGTCAAAATTAAGGCATCTATCATAGAGATCACTAATAAATTTATTAGGAAATGCCCCTTGAAGAACTCAAAATTTTCTCTTAGGGATGAAGCCATAAGGAAAAGCTAGGAAGGTATCATTCTTCTCATGTATGTCAGTTTAGGAGACAATCACAATTTACTAGCCAAAAATCAGCATGTTTGGACCCTCCCACCCCCCGGTTGGTTCAAACTCAACTCCGATGGAGCTTCTCAGGGCAACCCTGGTACAATAGGTGTAGGTTGTTTTATCCACTCTTGGGAAGGGGAAGTGGTTGTTGCACTTGCTAAACCTATAGGGTCAGACACTAATAATATGCTAGAAGCCAACATAGTAGTAGAAGGGTTGCTGCTCTACCACAAATTAGGAATTCAAAATTTGGAAATTGAAGGAGACTTTGCAATCATCATAAACTCTCTTAGATCAAGAAACTCTTGCAATTGGAGAATCAACAATCTAATCAAAAGGGTTAGGGATTTACTTCCTCATTTTAATATTGTAATCATCAACCATATCTATAGAGGAGGAAATCGAAGAGCAGATGAACTTGCCAATGCAGGAGCAGATGGTAAGGAATTCAAGAACCGAGGCAAAAGCTAGAAGCCTAGGCACTATGACATTCTAAAGTGGAATAACAACCAGGTTCCCTGATTCCCAATTTTCATTATCGACAACCCTACAAAATTCGCAAGTAGGCACCCCATCATTCAGAGGAATATCAATTTCCTCATGTGGTGGCTTCATGTGAAATCCCCTCCTTACAAGCATTGGTTGGCTGTATACCTCCAGGATGAAGGACTTAACATGGAATTGGTAAAAGGAATGGAAGACTCTAGCCTGAAGTCTCCTGCCTCATCGAAGAGCTCACCACCAAATCAAGCAAGGCCACAAGGGAAAGGGCCTACCTCTTAAGTTAGAATTTTGAATGTGATCCTCTGTTAAACTTTAAAAGACTCTGATATACTTAGCTATCTATAGTTAGTTGTTGACTTTTATTTTGAAGCTCTTGACGTTTCTTGAAAAAATATAGATACAATCAGTGTCACATAAAATATATATTATTATATGTTTAATACCACTTTGTTTAGTCTTTTTTTCATTATCGAAACATCTCAATTAGGAACCAAGATGAATGCAAATTTCTCTGTTAAGGGATTCATAAATGGAGTATATATATCAACATAAGTATAAACATATAGATACAGGTGCATATATATATATTGCTTCATGGAGATATCTACACATCTACATTTATGTGGATATATATATATATATACTCACAAGTTAATATAATCCCATCTCTTTAAGGCTTTCTGTTAAAACATTTCTTTCTGGGGGCCTACTTCTAGTTATTTCTTTAACAAGGGTTAAGTTTAATTTGGCTTAGTTTCGCATCACTCATTGGGTCTCCTTCCTTTGTTCTTGTTTCGCTGATCTCCCTCACAAGATTTCCTCTATTCTATTTCATAAGTTGGCTTACTCCGAGCAGTTCTCTATTTCTTTCATTCTAGTTTCCATTGGCCATGGTTGTAATGGCTCTGGTATGTTTTAACTTACATTATTTTTTTTCAGGCTCTTTTTGACAAATGACAATGTGAATTTCAGCTCTACACTTGTTTCCAAGGTAACTCAATTTTGGGAACATTCAGGATACTTGGATCTAGGCCTATGGATTGAACTGAAGATGGGTAGGCTTATTACCTTACCTTGTTTGTCATTCTTTACATACTTCTAGTTAATTTCTTCAGATAAACTTGATCTTTCAGATTGTAGGAGAACTATGTTTCTATGTTCTGCAGGTTCCAAATATAATTAGGAGCCCCACTCCCTAATCAGTGCTACCAGATTGAAAGTATTTCTTGGACGCTAGTGATCATTTATTCCTATCTGCGGGTCTCGACCTGTGTTTTGGTACCTCATCATAGAGGATTACGTTTAAAATCGATGTTAGAGGAATTATTTCAAAAGCTATGATTATGTAATCTCCTGAGTAACCATCCATTGGATATTTGGCTTGCTAGGATATGTAAGTTATTCTAGGATTTATCCTTGGGAAAGACCACAAGTTTTCTTTGTTCGGTTCTTTCTTACTGGTGCCCACACCGAACAAGACTTGTACAAATTTGTAAACATCTCTTTTAATTAAAAAAATTTATGGCTTCAGCCCATTATCGAGCAAAAAATAAAATAATTAATACCTATTTCTACTTTTTCCTTTATAGCTTTGACTACTAGTTTCAAAGCCTTCTTTATGGTCTATAATTTTGTGGAAAAATATTTCTCATCATTTTCTTCAACTGTGTGTCTTAGCCTTTCTTCATGAGGCATAAGAGACTTAACTAAGTGATTAAACTCAAGAGTAGCCAAATCTCTACTTTTCTCAATAATTATTATAGCATGATTTTACCTTGGTGTTAGAGAACTTGACATCTTTTTACCATAACTTCTTTGTTCATAATTTCTCTAGGAGCAACCAACTTATTGATCATGTCATTTATTCTCATAAGGTAATCACACACACTCTTAGCTTCTTGCATCTTCAAAATCTCTTTTCAAGGTTTTTAATTTGATCATTGAAGAGTGCATTTATGGCTATCTTTGTAATTATAGTTGCCAAAAATACACTCTTATCTAGAGCTATTTGAACATTGAATAAAGCTTGATTGTTCTTTTTTGAGTTTCCTTCTTAGCTTCTCTATCATTGGTTACAAGTGGTCCAACCAAATGACTCATGATAAGCAATTTCTATAATCTTCCCTAAATCTTTTCAAATCAAAAGAGTCATCATGTTGATGCTCCAATACTCAGTCATTTCCATTAAATCATAAAATGACTATATATTTGATGTTAAACATGTTCAATTGTTGGAAAGATATCAACCAAAAAAATCTATAACCTAAAAAATTCAAAACAATCACTTACTCTAATACAAAATGAAAATTTAAAATCCACTATATAATCATTTGAAAGATGTTTGATGATCAATTAAAAAACTTACAACTACCAATATTAAAAAATTGCTTACACGACATGTTAATCACCACTTAAACAATCTATTATGAAAACAAAAACTCCATACATAACTTTGAATTGAAAAAAAACAAAAACTAAACAATAATTTTTGAACACATTGTTTTCTTTGAAAATAAAAGCACTATAAAAAATAATTGTGTATTATATATTTTCATACAACAATGAGGTCTTGTACCTAGAGTGTTAGGTACATCCCTAAGAAAAAACCAAAAAACGTCCTCAAAATATGGTTTCTACTAAATACTTAGAAAATAGAACCAAAAACTGCATCCATTGATCATTTAAAAATACTCTAAAAGCTTCTGAAAAATGGGCGAAGCATCATTTACTTTGCCATGCTTTTCTCACTCATAGGCTCTTTCTCTAAACTGTAGCTGTTTCTCCCTCCTCCAATCACAGGCAAATCTGGAGTAATGTAATGTAATTTTAAATATTCTACTCATTTTGTAGGTATTTAATACTAATTTCATTGATACACAAGTACAGCAACCCATTGCATTTTAGAATTCATTAAAATAAATGAAATTAAATGAAATGTTAAGTTATATTAGTATAGGTGTAAGCTTTATTGTAAGGGGTGGTGTATAGATTGAACCGTATAAAATATATAACGATTTTGGTAATGTGAAAGTATTCTCATACATATGACAGTGAATCAGAAACAAAAACTTTGATGTACAATACTTCCACAGAGATAAATATTTTTTCACTTTTAGAACAATATAAATACTACAGATTATTATTATTGAAACTTCAAGTAATTGGTTTATTGAAACGAAACAAAAATGACACTGTAAAAGTGAATGAATGGATGAGTAATCAACTTGTGCCCATTTCTCTATCCATTTTTTTCAAAATTGTATTCCACTTGGCTAGACAACGTAAACTTGATTTAACCATTTTCTTAATTATCTAATATGTAGGATCTTAAAACCCAAACAAATAATCAGTCAATTTGTATAAATAGATTACATCAATATGCATTTCAATAGAGAGGTCTTTCTCAGACTTGATTAAACAACAAGGGGATCTTTTTATAGAGATAACAATCCTTAAAAAGAATTGGACTGTTTCTTTTATGCAGTTAGCATGTACAAATCTTGAGACTTAAAATAGAATTTTAAATATACAATTAGTTTGTATTTCATGTACATCTCTTAAATTGACAATTTGTATCATTTATCTAATATATTTTTTGAAAAATCTGAAAACATATGTAATGAATAGAATACACAGAAAAGAAATTGATTGCTACAGAAAACAATAACACAAACAATTAATGTACATGAATCTTTATTCATTCAGATAGAATACAAGATGGATTCATCAAAGGACAGCTAAAAATAAAAATAATCACATGCATACTGATGCAAAACTCCAGTTAATTACATCATGCAAATTATATTTAGAAATCATATTTTTATCTTCAAGTAAGACTCCAATTCTTCTCATGTATGTGAGAGGAATTGGGATTCAACATCTTCTTTGATGTTGAGCAGACCTAATCTTATAGATCCACTTAGTACAGATCCACTTCTTTACTTATTTCTCTCAGAAAATTATAAGATGTTAATTTTTATTTATTTATAGAAAATAGAGATCAATATCAAAAGAGTGAAAGAAGTTAGATTTAAAGAAAATAAAGATCAAAATTCTCACTCCCAATAAACTTACCAGCCTCGGAATCAATAACCATATGACTAAAATCCATGTTTGTCTAGACGTCCTTTCAGAACCCAGCCATTTTCTCAGTATCTGTCAATCTTCTTAAAAAATTTCTAGTCTTGAGATTACTACAGAAATCAGATTTGGCCTCGTGGGGATGTCATGGGAGGGGGAGGAAGTGGGTGAATCGATCCAGGAAAATGAAACCAAAAAAACTAACATTATCGTAGAAATTAGCAGAGCTTATCATATTCAGCTGTTTCTTCTCAATTTCCCTGAATCGATTCATTAGCTTCCTCACCTCTTTCATGGCTTCCCAATGGGACAGACATTCATTGTACTGAAGGAATGGACTGATTTTTGTGGGCATTTATAATTTCAAAGTCTGTTTGAGTGGGTGGAGTGTCATTTTCTCTGAATGTTTGGTGGTCTGAGAATTATGACAGACCTCCTCCAACGCACATGCACTTTGTTTTTATCTACCAAATTGGAGATCCTTCTTCAACTTTCTTTCATATTTGTTTGGTTCAATTTGTTGAGGTTGAGATTTTGTTGTTGGAAATTTAGTGCTTAATTTTTTTTAACAAATATGACCATCCTGATGATTGTTTTCTATAAGAAGGGTTTTTAACAAAATAAAGTAAAATTTAAGTAATTTGTCAAAAATAAAACAGTTTTCAAGGATCTAGTTTAAATAATATATGACTTTGTTTTTCAACTTCATAATCTCTGTTTGTGATTGGGAGAAATACTGTAGGAAATGGTAGACTTATATCTATAACATGACGTTAGAATAGATTCTAGATTGAGTCTAATAAATTTAAAATAAATTAATAAAAAAAAAATTCCAAAAAAATGGTCCCTTCTTTGATTGTCATAGAAGCCAAGAGTCTGGGCAAATTGGCATAGTGCACAAAGTACCTGACTTCCATTTGCATCTACCATAAGGCCCCTCCAATCTATTCTTTTTCGAAGTCTGGCTTAGCAGCTTCTTCACTCAGTAAATGTCTAATGACTTCCTCACGAAGAGACTCTGAGTCGAAGATCTACCAAATGGTTTTGTTCTTTCTATCATAAACCATCTTTTTTTCGTAGGTCTGAAATTTGATCTCTACGATGACCTAGATCTCCTCGACTTGTGAAGTCCAATCCACTCTACAAATCCAACTTTCAATCACTATCACACACTGAACTTATTTCTCAATGATAATTTGAAGAAGAAGATTGGCTGACATAGAGACAATGGGTGGATTGTGAAAGGAAGCTTCAATACTGAGTCTCAACTGCATTCAGTGTTAGGTGTGGCTAACCTGATCTGTGTTTTTTTCGTTTAATCTCTTAAAAGCACTTCATGAATCCTTAGATCTGTTCTTGAATAGTTTTGTTAAGGTTCCAGACTTAGCTATCACCATATCAATTATCACCGTAGTTAAATGAGTATGTCATAAAACAGATTATATTTTTCAGCTTTTCCTTCAGGCGCCACCATTTTCCTTCTAGTCCCATTCAGCGTAAAACTGTTTTTCATAAACAATGTATATCCGTCATCAAAGACATGATCTATGCAATAATAATATTCTCTGCAATACAGTAAATTCAAGTTGCTGTAGATTGATTTCTCATCCATTTCTATTTACTACCAGCTTCTACTCATATAATAATCGCTGGATTTTTTAATTATTCGTTACAGCCTTCTTATTTTTTAAATGATGATGTATTGCATGGGAAGTTAAAATTAATGTTTTTAAACTGACTTTCATGAATTTGATCTTGAATCACTAAAAAAATGTTCCATCAAAATATAACATATGGCCTTCCACCCACCACTAAATGAAGTAATTTTTTTTGAAAGTTGTATTATGGGAAAGAAACGTCAGAGATTTTATTATTAAAAAATTTGGAAAACTTTCTATAAAAGTTAGAAATTAGCTCATTCTAATCTTTATAGATTTATGAAGATAAGATTTGAATTTAATTTTGGAAAAATAAATTTTAAAGATTTTGATGTTTTCAAATAGTTTGCACATGAAATAGGAGGGAATATCTTGAGAGATAAATTGTGAAGATCCTTGCCAGATTTAAATATTTAGTAAGCTCACCGAAGGGACAAGACTGTGAACAAACATTAATCTCCATGGACAAAATCAAATAACAAGACTATAATTAAAACATGCAAAAGCTGAAAAAACCTATGCAAAGGCCATATTGTTTTCCCACTTTCTGCTATTTCAAGAAATATGTTCTGTTCAATATTTCGCTCTTTCTGCTATTGTAAATAATTTGCAGAGTTCGGACGACGCCATAGAATAGTTGCAGAGATAAGCCATGGTAATTAGTAAAAGGGAAAAGAAAATATGCTTTAACCAAAAGAACTTCGTATTTTAGAATTTAAAAAAAAAATTTGGAGTTTTGGAGGGACTGGGAAGAGATGGAGAAAGAGGGAGCTAATTTGAGGATTTGGAGAAGTAGTGTTGCCAGCTGTTGTTAGAAATGAAACAGAACAAAACAAAACACAAAGACAGAGCATGAAGAAAAGCAGAGAGCAGCACATAAGGAAGACAAATTTTTAATTATTAGATCATATTTTCATTCTTCCTTTCATATCCAAAATGATTACAAAATGCCTCTTTTAATGGAGGTCTTAGATGTTTCTAGAATGGTCAGGAGGTAGCTGGAAACTTCCAGAATTTTTGCATATAAAATAATGTTTGAAGACTATAGATGGTACGGTGGACAGGTTGGAGTAGATGTTGAAAACTAATACAAATCCTGCCATTAATTCTATAAACACTTGTGCATACGGAGCATGTGGATGGGGTAGGTGAGATTAGACTACAACACTCCCCCTTAATCTCAACTACCAATATTCTATCCATTCTTTTGTTCTTTCCAACTTTCTTCAACTATCTTCCCTTTTTGTCTATAACCTCTTCTTTGGTTTTCTTGCTAACTTGTTGTTGCTACAGCTGCTGCAATTTTCAGCATTCACAATGTCTTCTCTTTAACTAACTCTGATTTTTTGATTTCTTTCATCAACTTCTCTTTCTTTCTTGTGCTCCATTTTTCTTCAACTACTGTTGTAGTCTCTCAATCTCTTTGGTTTGAAGTCTTCAAAACATCATACAATCAGTAGTTGCCTTGCTAGACAATGGTTTTTTTTGGCTGAAAACATTTTTAATCCCTTTTGGAAATTCAAAGCTTTCATTACTTCTATTGTTCTTTACATACAAACATTTGTACAATCTTTTGAACATACCTGTGAGCTTTTGCCAACTAGGTCCATAGGTCCATCCACAACCCATTTTTATACAACTTGGTATTGATTCTTTCTTCCAACACATTTTTTCAGAATGATTTCTCAAACCACAAATTTTACATGGATGCAAGTCCCAACACATTTCTTTTCTGTGTCCTTCTCTATTGCAATGAGAACACCTAATACAATGCCTTTTATGGGTTGTTTTGCTTGAACTAGTAGCATCATTTTCTTTTCTTGTGACATATCCAAGACCTTCATACTTGGCCTCATTATAGGCTCAATAGGCTCTCTAATTCCTTGTTCTTGTTTTCCCAATCCTCGACCTTTATAACCCATTTTCTTCATGATTTTTAAACCAATATTCTTATCATCACAACTAACATAATTTGCAAACACATTCTCATTTTCTTTCTTGCATTCTTTATCACAAACAGTTTCAACTAAATCACCTTCACTAAATGATGAACACAAATCTTTTGTGTCACATGAAACATTACTAACTAGTGGTTTTAACTTCAAACATTCATTCTCTTGTTTCAGATTTAAGAGTTCCCTTTTCTGTAAATTGTTTTCTTCTTCTAACCTTTTTGACATTTCTTCCAAATCATCAAACTTCCTTTTGACATCATCAAATAACTGTAATTTCTCTTCTAATTCCTTATTTTTATCTTTAACTTTAGTCAATTCTTTTTCAAGATTATAATTTTCATCTAACAGTTCACATTTTTCCATTTCCTTCTCTTTTAAAAGCATTATCATTTCTGAAATTTTCTTTTTACATTCCTTCAATTCTTTTTCCAAATCATTTGTTTTCTCTTTCTTTACTTTGTCCACTTTACCCATTGAAACAAAAAAAAATTAAACTTACCTTGTTTAGACACTTTATTTCCGTACTGTGAATTTCCTTTTTTTATGCTTGATTGTGAACTATTTCTTTAAACAAAACAACTTCTGCATCTCACAAATCTTGGCTTCGACTCCATGTTTTCAAACAACAAATTGACAGGTGCAACATTTGTACAACTTCTCTATCATCAATGACTTCTTTCATCTCTTAGGCTTTTCACGAACTTGGCTTCAATCAATTTCCTTTTACTAGTGAGCTCTTAAGCTTCGACACCTTCCTGTAAAATCTTCTTGAGATCAACAACACTTCCTTCTTCCTTGTTGAAATTTTTCTTAGAAATGCTATGATGCTAGACACTTCACTCAAGCAATTTTCCTCTACACTATTGGTTGTTGCATTTTGTCTATTGGGGCAACTTACACTTTGCCACAGTCAAATTGAATGATTTCCTTCCAAGACTTAGAACACTCCTAATAGATTTTGCATTCTTCACAAATCATTTACAAATGCAAACCACCGAAAGACTAAATGACACTCAAGCTTGCTCGTTCACAAAAATAACACTACCCAATAGAGCTTGGGTTCTACACTAGACAATCCATGCCAGTTGCAATTTAACACAGCAAGGCAATACACAAGGAGTTGACAAAGCATAACTTTGCTCACTGACTGCAAAGAAGCATCATGACACAGAGAAACAAAGCAATGCGCTAGCTGCAAACTGGAGTGCTCACAGAGCAGTACATTTAACAAAGCAAAGACAAAATGGAGCAGAACAAAAAAACTTTCTACTCTTGACCTTCGGCTTTGATACCACTGTTAGAAATGAAACAAAACAAAACAAAACACAAAAACAGAGCATGAAGAAAAGCAGAGCAGCACATAAGGAAGACATTTTTTTAATTATCAGACCATATTTTCATTCTTCCTTTCATACCCAAAATGATTACAAAATGCCTCTTTTAATGGAGGTCTTAGATGTTTCTAGAATGGTCAGGAGGTAGCTGGAAACTTCCAAAAATTTTGCATATAAAATAATGTTTGAAGACTATAGATGGTACGGTGGACAGGTTGGAGTAGATGTTGAAAACTAATACAAATCCTGCCATTAATTCTGTAAACACTTGTGCATACGGAGCATGTGGATGGGGTAGGTGAGATTAGACTCCAACACTCCCCCTTAATCTCAACTACCAATATTCTATCCATTCTTTTGTTCTTTCCAGCTTTCTTCAACTATCTTCCCTTTTTGTCTGTAACCTCTTCTTTGGTTTTCTTGCTAACTTGTTGTTGCTACAGTTGCTGCAATTTTCAGCATTCACAATGTCTTCTCTTTAACTAATATTCTCCTCTGATTTTCTAATTTCTTTCATCAACTTCTCTTTCTTTCTTGTGCTCCATTTTTCTTCAACTGCTGCTGTAGTCTCTTTTTAACTAATATTTGTATTCATATATGTATAATCTATACATAGTTCAATAATGGAGATCATAACTATTGCTCATTTTGTAGACTCAGAAAAATTCAAATATCATGACTCCCCTGTTCTTTTGCTGCTATACAAAACCCCTGTTCTTCTCTTTCATTGACTGGTTCTGGAGCCCTTTTTCTAGGCACACACTTTTTACATATATTTTTCAGCTATGGGGTAGGGGAAGATCTCAAGTTTGTTTTCTAAGTGAAGCTATCATTAAACATCTTGTTTGTCATTTTCAAAAGTAGAGAATAATTGATGTAATACAGCCCATGTTGTTGTAGATTGTGGTTTTGAAATCCATTTTGATGTAAGAAGGCTGATTTGAGGCCATTTCAATGTGGTTTTGAAATCCATTTTGATGTAAGGCTGATTTGAGGCCATTTCCTTGAATTTGAATAGAAGAAGGTTCTTGTTTGAAACTCATTATTTCAACTTGTTCTCCGATTCACAACATTTTGATTCATTATAATTTGTAATTTCAATGTGGGTGTTTGAGAAGGAGAGCATCCTTACATCAATATCTAAAGGAAAATTTGTGATGGTTGTTGTGAATCATCTTACCAATTATGCACACCTTGGATCTTTGGAACACCCATTTGTATCAACAATTATAGGTCGGCTACATTTATGAATACTATTCAAAAAATACATGACTCAGACTGAATGATTTTCCTATTTGGACACTCAATTGCATTTAGTTCATCATATCATCCCTAATAAAAGGGCACAATCAAAAGTTCAAATAGTTGAAGAACCTATTTGGAATCAACAAGAGGTACTTGATAATATTTGAGATAACTTGGAAATCACAAAACATAGAATGAAGCAATGAGGTAATCAACATCGTAGTGAAAGGACTTTTGAAGAGGGAAATTGCGTCTCTGTGTGACCACAATTATATAAGAAAATATCTCTAAAATAAGAATAGAAAGATAGCAAGCCTACACTCAAGTATTTTGATCCTTATAATGTTTTGTAAAGAAAAATAAAATTATGCTTAAAATAAAACAATCCCATGCTTCATAATTTAAAAAATAAAAATTGGATTTTTTAAGCAATAACGAAACAAAACAATCTTATATTCTAGAATTTTATAAAAAGAAGTTTGGAGCTTTGAAGAGAGTCTTGGAGAGATTGAGAAAGAGGGAACTAGTTGGAGGATTTGGAGAAGAAGTGTTGAAGTGGTAGCTGTGGATAGGGGAAGACTTGAAGTTTGTTTGCAAGTGAAGCTACCATTAAACTTCATGTTTTCTATCTCAAAAAGTGTAGAATTTATTGATGTAATGCAGCCCATGATTCTGTAGATTGTGGTTTTGGAAACCCATTTTGATGTTAGGTTGATTTGAGGTCATTTCCTTGAATTTGACTAGAAGAAGGTTCCTGTTTGAAACTTAATATTTCAAATTGTTTGTTGATTTGCAAAAGTTTAATTTATGATAATTTATAATTTGAATGTTGGCGTTTGAGAGGGAGAGCCTCCTTGCATTAATATCTAAAGGAAATCTCATCATGGTTGCTGTGGATCATTGTACCAACTATGCACAATTTTGTGCTTTAGAAGGTACATATTCGTAACAAGAATTATAGCTTAACTACCTATATGAATACTATCTATAAAATACACATGAATCCAAAAATTATAGTAATCATGATCAAGACTATATTTACAAGTAATTTTTAGACTAAACGATGTTTCTATTTGGACACACAATTCAACTTAGTTCATTATATCATCCCTAATGTAATTAATAGATAGAGGTGGTCAATAAATGATTGGAAGGGTATCTTTGTTGTTTTTCTTTTGATAAACAAGAGAGATAGTTGTAATGGTTATCAAAAAAAAAATGGTGGTAAAACATTTCCTCCCATACATGTCTAATATGTCTCTAATTCTTTTCACTATATGGGTACCGATCAACATCAATCACCTCTTCTTTGAGGGTACAAGCAAAAGTTTGAATACGTGAAGAACTAATTCAGCATCAAAAGGTGCTGATAATATTTGAGACAACATGGAAATCACAAAAGATAGAATGAAGAAATGAAATCATCAATACCATAGTGAAAGGATTTTTGAAGTGGGAGATTGGGTTTTTGTGTGACTACAACTATATAAGAAAATATCTCTACAATAACAATAGAAAGATAACAAGCCTAATACTATGGCCCTTATAATGCTTTGTAAAGATTGGTATTGTAGCATATGAATTGGTGTTACCTATATCAACAAAAATTCAAAGTTAGTTTTCCATGTTTTATGCTTGAAGGCGGTTGTTGAGAAAAAAGTTGTGGTACAAAATAAGTTACTAGAGCTTGAATTAGAGGGAATAATATTTCTATATCCTAAGGGAATGCTTCAAACACACACCAAGAGGATGTAGACAAGGGAAACTAAATAGTTTGTGATAAATGGAGGAACTCTCAAGTTGAAGACTCTAGATGGGATTTTAATTAGGATTTTTACAAAAGTATCCATATTCAATCAACTCTAAGGATAACGGTTCTCTAAAAAAAATTCATGCTACACACTTAATTCTATGTGTTCATTTTTATGAGTAATTGACTTGTGGTTACCTTAACACTTACTAGATATTTGTCTGATCATTATCAAATTCTTATCTATTTAATTAGTTTAGCCTAGATGTTATATTTTGGTATCAAAATTGACCTAGGTGATATCTAAGGCTTAAGTACAATATATATAAGAAGCAATGAGTATTATTTTATCATATAATTATGAATTGTGTTCTCCTTAAAGTCAGGTAGATGATTTCTCCCTCAATGTGGCTTTGTATTATCAATTGTTATCAAGTATTTTGAAACTTATTTAATATTATATTCTTCTATTGTGCAAGTTATTTCGTTACATTAGCTACAAAGATAATATTAATAGGAGGAGGAGGTCAAACATCTAAGAGATCATTGCCTTTGGTAATAGTCTCCTAGTCCATAATAAGTTCAACCTTATCTTTATCTTCTTCTTGGTAAGTAGTATCACATTTACAAATAAAATGGAAAGATTCAAGAGGGAAACTTTTCACTATTCAGCTTGCTAGCATGGTGACATTGAAAGGAAAATGAATACCCACATGATAGTGGACTCTATCCACAATGTGATAGACATAGAGAGCCCTAGAATCTATGGTAGTTATGCCTAGAGTTATGACTATGAAATTTGAGTTAGTACCCAAGTGGTGAAGAGGCACGCCTTTGTAGTGGAAGAGCATCCTACTAATAGGATGAGATGACACATGAGAAACCACACAAGGGGCATTACCCCAATGCTTGATTAAAGTATGCAAATAGACAATCTCTAGAGCCATTTTGTTAACTCAAACTTAGGTCTATAATATGATGTTAGAATTGATTCTAGCTTGATTATACAGGATAAATTGTGTATCTATAATTGAGCCAACAAAAATGTATAATTTCCATCTTTTCTCAAATGAGAAAGTATCTCCATTTGGAAAGAATCTCAATATAAGTGTATTTTGTAGGTGTCATGCCCAACTTTTTGGGCACAAAAACGGAACAACAATTTTTTTTTTAAAAACAACATAACTCATAACATAGTCTACATCAAAAGGGGATCAATAGAGTTTTGTCTTATCTAGGATGTAAATAAAATTGTTTACTAAGGTTGGGTTAATTAACCAACTCAAACGAGCGACTTTAATTGGTGGAGATTAATCAGTGTCATGGATTAGTTAGCTAGCTCAATTACCTTAATTAAGTTGTCGCTAATTAAAACACGAGGGTTAATTGGTTATCTATATGTATTGAATCATTCCCGACCATTGATGATAATGTTATAAATTAATTGATGCACACGCAAATTTATTATTTAAATCCAACCGATAAGGGTTCAAATTCCTATAATGCCATCTGCCCACTAAAACCGATATTAAGCTAAAGCCAATTCTAATTTCCCTAAACCCTTAATTTTGATGATTTAATTTTAATCTGGCGAAAACCGGTCTCAAGGGCTTATGGTTCATAAAATTAATTTACAATTTCTCCTTTTTAAATTTTCCCCATTTACAATATAACCTAACGTCCAAATCAATTGAGGAAAATCTATTGATTAATTAAATAAATTAATTTGATTTAGTGTATAGTGTTCCAAATATATTAACTCTTCACTTTTAAACCCCTTTGAATTAACTATATTAAAATTTTAATTCTCTAAAGAATATAAGCATATAACAATTTAATTATTTAAATAACCCTAATCATTAATTAAAATGTTAAAACTTAAAATCAAATTTCAAATTTCTTTTTTAAAAAAAGAATTTCCTTAATTCATAAAATGCTAACCCTAACCCGAAATTGGGTTAGGGTTGCATTTCTATTTATTTCCCACTTATATGTTATTCTTTATTAATTTATACCCTAACCCGAAATGGGTTAGGGTTTATTATACCACATTTTTTTTTGTTTAGTGTGTGTGTGTGATTGCAGGTATGGGGTCGGGATTAGGGCACGGTGGCCATGGATAGCGGAGGGTTTCGAAGAGGGAAGGAGCGGAGGGTTTTGGCGCGGGCTCCCTCGGACGCTGCTATGCATACACACAGTGGCAGGCAGCGCAGCCCACTGTGTGCACACACAGTGGTAGACAGTATTACCACCCCCCACTGTTTATACACACAGTGGTGGGGCGCCGCTCACTATGTGTAGCACAGTGGCAGCTGCGGCCGTTCCACTGTGTCTACACACACTGCGGTGCCTCCCGCGCCGCCCACTGTGTGTAAACACAGTGGCTCGGCCGTGAGCCGTCCACTATGTTAACACAAAGTGGCTCGGCCCGGTACCCCCGAGTTCTCCTATATTTTTTTTTTTTCGTTTTATTTTTATATGATGTTTATTTTTAAATATATAAATATATAAATATATATATATATATATATGTATATATATATATTTATATGTATATGTATATATATATATATGTATATATTTATATGTATATACATATACATTGCCATGACCAGAATATATACATATATCTGTGGATAAGAATGGGTATTTATTTTTATTTTATTTTTTTATATGAAATTAGTTTAGAGCATATTTGTATGGTTCCATCTGGGTATGTTTTCAGATGCAGGGATATATATATATATATATATATATATATATATATATATATATATATATATATATATATACCTAATAGGGTTAGGATTAGGAAGCTTATTTCAAATAATTTTAACACATAAGCATGCAACCCCTATATTTTTTTGTAATAGAAATACATAGGTCCATGATATAAATATGTTTTTGTTGTTTTACAACTTGCAGGAGTGGGTTAAATACTAGTACATTCTCTGGTTTTAAATCTCATTTCCTAGGTGTGATTTATCTAATTATACAACATTCAGGAGTTATTAATATTTTTTTTTTTTCTCAAAACAGCTATGCAACATGTTTTCTACAGCAATGTTTAAATACTAGTTCTTTATCAGCTAGGCCTAAACAGAGTTAAAAGTAACAAAACAAAAGTAAATAAATATTTGCAAGTAAATACTTAAACATAATGCATTCCTTTCTTTTTCTTTTTTTTTTATTTGCAGAAATAAACAAGATAATAGAATTCTTTCTGAGATAGAATTTTGATATAGTTTACAACAACATAATAGGCTTCAGAATTTAAATAAAATTTACTTTGCTTACAGAATATTTAATTACAATGGCCCATATTTAAAATGGGTGAAATAATCCAACCAGTCTCTCATACTTAATGATGAGGACTTGAATAAAAGAACACATTTCTTTAAACTGAAATAGAAGAAAACATCTTAAAACTCTTTCTAATATTTTCCTGGAACAAACACATGGTATCATTTCTTTTTGCTTTTCTGTATCTGAATAAAATCTACAACCAAACAAATCTGCAACTCCTAGATTCTTTCCCAGCAACCTACATGTAAAATTTTAGGGCTGTGACCATGGGATGCTCACCTCCTAGCCTAGGCTTACCAGAAGCAACCCCCGAGCTTGGAGAATCAAGACCTAGACAGGGTTACAACCAAGCAACACAACAAGCAAAGGGGAAAAATTAACACAACAGAGACATCCCTTCCCAAGCTGAAACTCCATCACAAAATGTGATGTCTTACTAGGGTGGAAGTGGACCAAGTACCCTAGGGGAGAAATCTTCTAGATAGAACTTATAGCCAACTCATGGCATCCATGAAAGCATAACCAAAAATCCTCCTTAATCCCTACACCCTTATGACCCCCAAAAAGGCAACAATGCCATATTTGCACCCCCTTATGACCCCCAAGTGAAATAACACAAAGCAAAGCAGCAAGGGTCTCATGGACAGACCCTTGAGATCACTCTCATAATGAGAGCCTCTCACCTTAAGGGCTATCAAGCTCCTTCCACCCCCAAGACCAATCTTTCCTCCCAAGGAAAGGATGGTCTTGAACACTCCCCAAACACAGCAATGCATAAAACAGAAATAAGCAAGAATCACATAGAATTTTGTTTTCAAATACAACACAAATAAAGAAATAAAACAATTTCCATTCAAGCATTCTAGAAAATTTTTACATTTACATAAGAGGGAAAAGTAACACCAACCTTGACCTGCCAAGGAAAATCTAGGGGAAAGCTTGATGAAGAGCTGCCCAATCCTCTAATCTTTTTCTGCAATTCCTTAGCCCCAAATCTACTATTCCTAAAACTGGTTTTCCTCCAAAATTTCTCCAAAAATCTCCAAGGATGGAGAGTGGGTGATTAGCTCACTAAGGTTCCATTCTTAGCCTAAGAAGGCCTCTCTCACTCCTTCCAACCTCTTGGATAGAGTGAGGGATCCCCCATTGGGTTGGTCTTCCCTAGGTCTTACACACTCCCTAACCTAGGTACCTAGAGAAGGGAAATGGAATGGGGAAGAGGGATTACTCCCTTCAAGAAGGTTATCCTATCAAGGATGGCACTCCTATAGATGGAATTCGTCCATCTTGGGAAAACCACTTTTTTGGGTGGTTAAACAAGTCCTAAGGGAAAGACACATGGCCAATTTTGGCCTTCACCCATAGGTACCCCATGAGGCCTAATAGAAATGCTCTAAAATTGACTCTAGGAGTTGATTTGACCTTCAGAAAGTCCACCTAAAGTTAACCTACGGGTAAACTCTAAGTTGACCCTCCTTGTGGCTCACTAACCTAGATTTCTTGGTTCCTTCAAGGATAATTAGGAGATATAACAATTAACAAAAATAAAACTCTCCAAAAAGGGTGACATGACAAATTGCCAACACAACATACTACATAGGTGTCAAGTGACACTACAAAATAATTCCACATCACATTACACATGTGGCAATTGTCCCTTAAATGATTTAAACAATTCAATAATTACAATTTACACTCATGCAACATTTTACATTTACGAATAAAATACAATACATACAGGGTGTTGCCTCTCCAAATAGACAACCCCTGGTTTTACGAACGCACATAGGCCTAGGCTTGATTCTCCATAATATTTCCATGGTCACATGGATAATTTCCTGCACAACTCAATTTAAACATTAGTACTTCCCAATAGCCTCATATAATATAAAACACATAACCAGAATACAATACATTCATTCTGCAAAGACTTGTCATTATAAAATACGATTTGTCACAAATCAAAGCAATTCATCATAATCCTCAAAATTGATCCATCTATAAGATATGCAAACATATTTCTAGCACTATAACAAAACCTGAAATTTAGATAATAACATACATCATCACAAGGTTACCCTAATCTAGAATCATATAATATCCTATAACCACAAGGCATAGAAATGAAGCATCAATACATATATCAATATTACCAAAATCGTGGGACCATATAAAGTTCTATATCCGTAGTGTGTCAAAACTAGCATCCATAATAGTTCCAATATGAAAATAACTAAAGAGATAGGATGGGTCGGGGTAGGGCCTCACAGTAGGTATTCTAGGTTTTCCACCTAGAAGTATCATATTTGGGAGAAGGTACTTTTGATCTCAAAGGTTTGAATAATCATGGATCTAACACCAAGTAGCCCAAACCCATGGATAATATAGCAGATATTCTTAATAGTTTCTATATGGTTATAGAAAGAAAAATGGGTGTAAAAGTATAGATATCTCTCACACTTTAATAACAAAAATGATTAACATTAATACAATTTTTTAACTTTGACCACTAAAAAATGATATTTATATTTGAAATTTTAAAATAATGTAGACTAATGAAATAATAACATTTAGTATAACTTATCTTTATTTATTTTTAATTTTAAAATTTAATTGAATATATTTTTTATAAATTTAATAAAAAAATTAATTATTATCTTTTCAAAAAGTGATGTCCTTTCATTGATTGTTTATTGAAGCCAAGAGTCCAGTAAGGTAGAGAGCTAAGCAAATTGGCATAGAGCACAAAGTGTCTGACTTCCATTTGCAAACTATAAGACCCCTCCAATCTATCCTTCTTCGAAGTCTCTCTTAACAACTTAGTTAATGTCTAATGACTTCCTCAGCAAGAAACTCTACGAGGGAGTCGAAGCTCTACCACATGGTTATCTTCTTTCTTTAATAAACAATCATTTTTTTTGTTGGTCCGAAGTTTGATCTCTACGGTGCCCTTATTACTATTGTCGGCACCAAATAACACTAGATCTCCTGAACTTGTCAAGTCCAATCCACTCTACACATGGAAGGTAGTTCAAGAATGACTGGCTGTTTAAACTGTTCATAATTTGGTAGATGAAAATAAATTCAACATGTCAGACAACCAAACAAAAGCGAAAAGAAAGTCCACCCACAACAGAGTGTGACATGATAACATCTAACAAAGTGATATGTGGTTCCATTTTCAGATGAGTTTCATGTTATAAACTTATAAATACCGCCTTAGGTTTACCCTATTTCATCAATACATTGAATATATGTCCCGTTGGGAAGCCATGAAGAGTTGAGAAAGCATGTGAATCGATTCAGGGAAATTGAGAACATATATTACTGCAATACCATCTTTGTTAATTCAGATGAGTATTAGATCTTTTTGTTTCATTTTCCTGGATCGATTCATACACTTTCTCTCTCATCCGTGACATCCCCATGAGGCCAAATCCAACTTTCAATCTCTATCGCACACTGAATTTATTTCTCAATGATAGTTTGAAGAAGAAGAATGAATGGGTGGACAGTAAAAGGACGCTTCAATACTGAGTTTCACCTGCATTCAATGTTGGGTGTGGGTATTCTGATATGTGTTTTTTATAAGTTATTCTCTTAAAAGCATTTCATAAAATCCTTAAATCTGTTCTCTGAATGTTTTTGTCAAGGTCCCAGATCACCATATCAATTATCTGCATAGTTAAATGAGTATATCATAAAATAGATTACATTTTTTTTTCAGCTTTTCCTGCAGACAATTTAAAAAGGCACTACCATTTTCCTTCTATTCCCATTCAGCTCAAAATTGTTATTCATACATGGTTCTGGCATAAACAATGCATATCTGTCATTAATTACATGATCTATGGAGATTTGTAATCTGCTAACGATATTCTGTGCAATACAGTAAACGTAAGATACTGTCATCCATTTCTCACCGATTTCTATTTATTACCAGGTTAGTTATACCCAACATACTTTTCATTATTGTTAGGTTCTATTTTGATGAGTTTGATTTTGGTACTTAACACCATCTTAAAGTATTGCATGGGAAGTTAAAATCAGTCCTTTTAATTGATTTTGATGAGTTTGATTTTGGTACACCATCTTTTATGAGTATATTAGGTTTCTGATGTTGGTTAGTAGTCATTCTAAATTCGTCAAATTTTAATAAAATTAATATTTTTTATTAATTTTCAAGAATTTGATTTTCATAGTACTTAACTTTATTACTTTATTATTGTTTTATGAGCATGATAGGTTTTTAATATTGGTTAGCAGTCACTGTAAATATGTTTATTCTTAATAAAAATTCAATCAGTATAAGAAACTTTAAGAACACAAAATTCAAACTGTTTTCTTCCAACTAACAAATAATCAACATATTAGACTTTAACCAATATAATAAAATTTCTATTTAAAAAACTTTATAATAAACATATTATATATAATTTATTTATAGAAATAATTAGAACCACTCTATTGAAAGAATTTATTGTGATAAAATGAATTGAAATCATGAAGGAAGGAGCGAATTTTTGGGGCGAGAGAACTCTCGGGAGTGAAGTGCTCGGCATGCAATGGGACAAGCGATGGGGAGATGAGGCGGTGTTTGATCCGCTCCCCCTAAAAGATCCCTTTGGTGCTCGAGTAGGGCATGTTCCACAATGGGTTTTTTCAGGAGGGCAAATGGGTTGATGTTTTGGCTTCGCCTGCTCATTTCTCGGAGGATAAAACATTTCAGTATGGTTTCCCTTCCTCTGCATATTTCAGAGGGTTTTTTCGACGGCATCAAAATTAGGCTCGAAAATTGGGGAAAAGGCAAAAGGGCAAGCAAAATTGGAATGCTAGGGTTTCTAGTAATAAGGCTCCGAGTCACTTGGCGAATGCCTCTGCGAATTTGTCACAGGATTCGGGAGGTCATTTGCAGAATTTGGAATTGCCCTCGCAACCTACTCCGATTCCGATTCCGTTGATTGATACCTCAGATGCCATTGTGGGGAAGAAAGCTCTTGATCTTCAAGCTTTGGCAGTTGTGATTCAGGTTTGGGGTGATTGTATTCCTCTGTAGAAGCTTCATTATAAAATTCATGCTCACTGGTATGGAACTTTGTACTTTCATGTCCTTTCTGCAAGCTCGTTTATTATTGTGTTTGATTTTGCATCTGCTAGAGATAAGGCTTTGAGTACTCCATTTATTTGGCTTGGAAAAAACCTCATTTTTGTGAAAAGTTGGAAACCCTTTCTGGCAGCTTCTAGGGTTAACCCTAAACAGGTTCCAATGTGGTTTAAACTTCCACTTTTACCATTTCAATTTATTGAATCTGATATATTAACAAGAATTGGGGATTCGCTGGGTAAATTTTTGTTGTGTTGTTCAATATTTGAGGATGGGGTGTTGGTTGTCAAAATTTGTGTTTTAACTTCCCCTAAAATCTCCCAACCAAAGTTCTGCAATATTCGGTTTCCTTTTGGTGTGTGGCATCAAAATATGGTTAGAGATTCTGGGGACTTTGGTTGTTTTGTTGTAGTTATGGATTCTCCAATGTTCTTTCATATGAAATCCATTCATTTTGGTTCGGGGGGAGTTGAATCTCCGTTTACTGAGAATATGGAAACTTTTGCCTAGAATAAACTCCAATTGGTTGGCACTACTGTTAATCCTCCTTCCCTCATGTACAAGACCTTCACTTCTAAGGTTTCAGCAGCGGCTCCTAATAATTTTGTCCCTTCCCCGAGGATTGGGCAGTCGAATGCTCCTCCTCTGAAAAATCCTAATATCACTTTAAATACGGGATTGTCCTCTGAGCCTGTGGTTGAGTTGCATAATATGTTAGGGGCTGAGTCACGCATCCCTAATGTTTTACAAAAAGATATGGGTATTGATATTGTTTCAGATGGTGGTATTTTATTCAAAGTTGTATCACAAATCCCTGAGGTTTTGATGGATAGTGACAAACCCATGGAGGTTGATGTTATTCCAGATGAGCATCTCATTGCTCAGGTTCAGGATTTTGTTAATACTAATAAGGTTTCTCTTGATTCCCCTTTAGCCAATAAGGTAATCTCTTCGATCTCGGTTGATTTGGGTACTTTGGAAAATGACTTGGCCGCTTCTCATACCAATAATTCTTTTGACATTATCCATAGGGATAAGGCTTTGGTGGCTTCAGGTCTTGTGGCATCTCTGGCTCCCTTGGTCTCAGATAAGGAGGAGGTTAGGGTAGATAAGGTACCTATGGCGGTCACTCTCCCTACCTCACCCTTGTCTAATCTAGGGAAAAGGGGCTGCAAGCCCAAGCATACTAAGACCAAATTAGAAATTGATGTGGGAATCCAATCAACTATTCTTTCTTCTTTGGAGACTTCCAGAAAGAAAAGATCAAAGAAACCCTTTATTCCACCTCTCACAAGAGCTTTAGCTACTAAACGAAGTTTGCATAAGATTTTTTCAATAGGTTTGGTTTCTCCAGTTTCTTTAAATGTTTCGAGGGGAGTTGATGCTTCCCCTCAAGACCAATGAGGATTATATCCTGGAATGTTAGGGGCTTAAACGCCCCAAACAAACGACGCTTGATTAAGTCACAATTGGACTTAATGAAGTGTGATTTGGTGTTGTTACAAGAAACTAAGCTAAATTTATATTCAGCTGATAGGTTATTTTCTTCTTGGAATGTATGGAATTTTTGCTCATCTCCCTCTTCAGGAGCTTCAGGTGGGCTGGCAGTTCTTTGGAGAGATTATGTTGTACATTTCTCATTAATTGCTTCCTCATCTAACTGGATGCTTGGGCTAGTTAAGAGCAGGTTGTCAAATTTAAAGTTTTGGTTATTTAATGTTTATGGTCCTTCTGGGGTTCTAGAAAAAAGAATACTTTGGAATTTCTTGGTTTCTCTTGCTACTCCTCTGCGTAATTTTTTTCTGATTTTTGGGGGAGATTTTAATGTGATTACTAATATGGATGAAAAGTCTGGGGGAATCATCCCTAATAAACATGCTATATCAAACTTTTGTAACTTCATTCATCCCTTGAATTTAGTTGACTGTAAACCTCTTAATGGGTCATTTACATGGACTAATATGCGAAGGGACTTTTGCCATATTTTGGAAAGGTTGGATCGTTTTATGGTTTTGGATAATTGGTTCAACTCGGGTCAAGATTTTGTATCCTCAATTCTCCCTTTTACTGGTTCTGATCATTTCCCTATTTAGTTCAATATTTTCGAGGATAGGGCTCCTAGAAAGTTACCTTTCAAGTTTGAGCCAATGTGGTTTAGGGATCAATCATTTTTGCCTTTCTTAAAATATTGGTGGAATTCAACTCCATTTTTTCCTGGGTCTCGGATGTTTCGACTTGTTAAGAAGTTGGGATTTTTAAAATTAAGGATAAAGGATTGGAATGTGCAGTATTTTAAGAATGTTTTTGGTTAAAAGGCCAGGATTCAGGATGAAATTGAGCAACTTAATAAAAGTATTGTTACCTTGGGTATGTCTTCTACAATGTATGATAAGCTAAAGTTGTTGAACATACAATTGAGTGAAACCCTAGCTAGGGAATAATCTTATTGGAGACAAAAGTATAGAGATCTTTGGCTTTCTGAAGGTGATCGAAATACCAAATTCTTTCATTCCTCTTCTAAGCTCAAGAGACTTCGCAATCGAATCTCTTGTATTATTGACTCTAATGGTAATACTCTGTTAAATGAGGATGATATAGCTACCGAAGCTGTTAGGTTTTTTAAATCTCTTCTTTCAACAGAGTCGGTGGTGGTTGATGACAAGTTTGTAAATTCGATCCCTCCTTTAGTCTCTCAAGAAGATAATAAGATGCTTATGGCCCTATTTTCGTTGGCTGAATTAAAAGAGATAGTCTTTTCCATGCATCCAGAAAAGGTGTCGGGACCGGATGGATTTACGGCCTTTTTTTTTCAAAAATGTTGGGACTTTATAGCGAAAGATGTTCTACAAGCCTTGGAGGAGTCTAGAAGGAATCAATTGATCCTAAGAGAAATTAATACTACTCTTATTTCTATTATCCCGAAAGTAGAAAACCCTACCTCTTTTTTGGACTTTCATCCAATTGCCTTGTGTACCACCTTATATAAAATCTTTACTAAGGCAATTTCAGTTGGGCTGTCTAAACTCCTTCCTCGGATAATTTCTTTAAAGAAGGGTGGGTTTGTGCCTGGACAGGAAACATCTGAAGGTGCCATTGTTGCTCACGCAATCCTGCACTCCATATCTCAGCAAAAGGTATCAACAATGATTCTTAAACTAGACATGCTTAAAGCTTATGATCATGTTAATTGGCAGTCCCTGGTGGCAGTCTTGAATCGTTTAGGGTTTTCGCATTGTTGGGTTAAGTGGGTCTTTTCATGTATATCCTCTGCCCACTTCTCTGTTTTGATTAATGGTTCTCCCTTGGGATTTTTTGCTTCCTCCCGGGGAATTAGGCAAGGAGATCCCTTATCTCCTTTTTTGTTTATGCTTTTGGTGGAAGCATTAAGCAGGGATATATCTAATGCTACAGCATTGGGCTTATGGTCAGGCATCAGAGTGGATGGCCTCCCTTCTTCACAATCTCATTGCTTATTTTCCGATGAGACACTTTTGTTTGGGGTGGCCTCTATGAGGGAAGCTCGAGTTATTAAGAAAATTATTTCTGATTATGCAGCCTTTTCTAGCCAAAAGGTTAATAGTCAGAAGTCCAAAGTCTTTTTTGTGAATGTCCCCTCTTTAGTTTGGGACAATCTTGCCTACTTTTGTAGTTTTCAAGTTGGGATTTTTCCCTGTATGTACTTAGGCATTCCTTTCTTTCTAGGATCAGAGAAGACCTCCTTTTGGGATAAAATTGTCCATTCTATTACCTCCAAAATTTCCTCTTGGAATCATAAGTGGCTAACAATGACTGGTAAGATCCTTCTAATCAAATCAATTTTGAATGCCATACCTACATATTTGATGTCTATCCTATATAATCCCTCTCAAGTCATTAAGAAGATTAAGGTTTCCCTCAAGACTTTCCTTTGGAATGATAATTTAGGAGGGAAACAAAAGATTCCTCTTCTTGCTTGGGATAAAGAGCTGGGGGATGCGAGTATCCATGACCTGGTTATTTAGAATAAAGCATTAGGGGTGAAATTGATTTGGAAGTTATATGCAGCCCCCTGTAGTAAATGGGCCTTCATCATGCTCGCCAATTATTTAAGGGGAACATCCAGAGAAAGGATTTTTACTGCAACATCCCTTCCGAAGGGTTTTGCATTTTGGAATTTTTTGATTTCTTGTAGGGAGGTGTTCCTACCACATTTATCTTGGGTTGTCCATAATGGGAGAAAGGTCCATTTTTGGGATAAAGTTTGGAATGGGCATCCTGCTCTCTCAGCTATTCGTGATTGGTCCCCTTTGTCGGATATCCTATAGAATCTTCGGGGACCTTTTGTTGCAGACTATTTTAACATTGTCACTGCAGGTCCATGTTTAGTGGCTAAATGGAAGGATATCCCTCCCTTGGCTATTAATAATGATATTATTTTATCTTTTGTAGAAGAACTTCGTAGGAGACCTTTAGTTTTCCATAACAAGGAGGATTCTTTGATTTGGCTTAAAAATGTTGTAGGCTCCTATTCAGTAAAAGAGGGGTATAATTCTTTGGTTCAGACCCCTATGTCTTTTTGTTGGCCTACTAAGCTTTTCTGGCATTCTGCTTGTCTTCCAAAAGAAGGGGCTTTTTCTTGGTTGGTATTCCAAGATAAAATCCTTACTAGAACGTGATTGGATAGGCTTGGGATTACAACAGTCTTCACTTGTGTTTTATGTGGTTATTGTATGGAATCAGTGGATCACCTTTTTCTGCTATGTCCTTTTGCTTCTGAATGTTGGTATTGGTTGTTTGGTATGTTAGGATGGTCTTCTGCTCTTTGTCCAAATCTACTTTCACAATTTATGTCTTGGCCCTTGTTGTTTCCCTCTTTGTTCTACTCATCTCTTTGGATTGTTACTCCATATCTGGTGATTTGGAATCTTTGGCTTGAAAGGAATTCAAGAATCTTCAAACATAAGTTTGCATCTTTGGCAAACATAGTTGGTAAAATTCAAGCCTCCATTAGTGAAGTGGTGCTTTCTTCCATTCATAAAAATTTAGATCATCTCAAGTCCTTTTCTCATTGGGATAACTGGGTTACTTGGCGATGGTCTTCACTTCATTTGATGCCTTCTCATGGGGTTATATCAGATGGATTTTCTTCTCTTCTTAAGCGCAAGATGGCTGAATGGAGTCCTCCTCGTTTCCCTTCATTCAAACTTTAGTTTGATGGGGCCTCTAAGGGAAATCCGGGGAGGTCTGGGATTGGGATAATTATTTTTTATCACTCTTCAAAAATCATCAAAGCAGTTGGTAAATATATTGGTAATAGCACTAATAACGTGGCTGAATTTCAGGCTTTATCTTTTGGACTTGATCTTTCTCTTTCTCTAAACATCAAGGATATTGTTATTGAAGGTGATTCAATACTGGTCTTTCAGGCGGTTGCTAGCAAAAAGTGTCTCTCTTGGCACTTGCAATATTTTTTGGAGCACATTCTCCTCCAACTTAATGGTTTTTCCACTTTCTCGTTTTCACACTGTTTTAGAGAGATTAATGTTTTCGTGGATTTTCTTTCAAACAAGGTTGTTAGTGAAGGTGTTGATTATATAGAACTTGTCCCTTCGGAATTTCCTATCCCCTGCATGAAACTTCTTTCTTAGCAATCATTCCTTTCAGAAACTTCCTTCATTCCCCTTTCTTGCTGTGGTTGTTCTTTCGTAAGTGCCTATAATGAGGGTGTTGGCCTTTGGGGAAATACCATTGTTATTGACATTTATTAGGAGAATCTCCTCATTAAGGAAGGATTTTGTTGTGATTTATGTTTTTTTTGGATTGACCTACCTTTTGTTCGATTGGCCTCCCTATCTCCTTGCTTTGTGGGGAGTTTACTTCCTTGTATGGCTATAGGGGGGATGTTGTTTTGCCTTATGACATCATCTCTGTTCTAGCTATTTCTAGTATTAGCTCCTTATTATGTATGGAGGATGGAGGGGCAATTTAGGCCCATCTGACACTTATTTGATAGTGAATGTGATTTGGGTCAATTCTCATGTTTGCTCTATGGCTACATTTTTAATATTATGGATACCCCTGTTGATGGATATCTTCATTATTCTGTTGTTATTTTGGAGATTGCCTTTTGGTCTTTCTTTATCTTTCAGCTTTGTGGCATGTTGGTTGGCAATTTATATGGGTGAGATCATTTTGGGTCCTATGTAATTATGTTCCCAAATGGTCAGAGAAGGGATGCCTTATGTCCGACTAGCAGTTTTGGTAATTATTGGTTTTTTGCTTAGCATTGTTTTGTCCCATGAAGCTACATGATGGGATTATGGGATTAGGATCATGGTAGATGGATACCTCGGTTTCCTTTGGACTTCTTGGTGACTGATTTGGCATCAGATATTTTATGTTAATCATTATTTTTTGTGGATGAATGTTGTTATAATGTTTTGATGCTCTGCTTTTTTGGTAATCATTTCTCATTGCAAATAGATTTGGCTGACCTTACCATGAGATTTTGTTTACACATTTTGTGAACTGATCCTTCTATTGAATCATTAAGCTTGGTGGGTGCTCTTTTGCTTAGGCATTTGCTTTAATGATTGGGCTTGTTGTAAGCTATGAGGAAATTTCAATCTTTGTTATGGGGCCTCTTGCTGGGCATTTTCTCTTATGATGTTAAGGTAATCATTTAGTGGTTATCGTCTTCTCTATTATATTTCAGATAGGTGTGCAGGTATGGCATTCATTCTTCTATTATTTTTTCTCCATTACACAATGCTCTACATTATTTGCAATTTTTTTACCAAATTTGGTGGTTGGTGGCTTTTTCTGAGGACTTGGAAAGTGCAATTTATTTGGTGGTGTAGATAGTTCCTTATCATGTTGTTACTGATATGGTTGTTGTTTTGGACTATTTTATGGATTGGTTTCACCCTGTTTCCTGAAAGTGTTTTTCATCCTTCTCTACTACTTATATGGATAGTGTAATAACCCACTTTACTTAACCCAACAAAATTTGACCACTTTTTTTTTTGTTTACTTTAATCATTTGTGTTTGACTCAATCACATACTCTGGGCATCCATCCATTAGGATTAGGCATTCATCCATCCGGGATGAGCATCTAACCATATGGGTTAGGCATCTGTCCATACGGAGTAGAAGGTTTCATCTACCCAATACGAGATAGGCATCTACTCATACAGGTTAGGCATCTATCCAATTGGGATAGGAGGTGCTCTGGCCAGAGACTTAGACTCATCGGGACCATTCGGGTCCTGAGTCACTCACTAAGTACTAAACTCCCCTAATAGGAGTGCACTGAGGTCATCGTCCTTAGGAGAAATCAAATAACATAGTGCAAGCTTGAAGGTTTCATCTACCTAATATGAGATTCCTTCTGAGTATGCATTGAATTACGTTTTCCTTTTATTACACTTATCTTTCAAATTAGGACTCTTTGCAATCCATCTTCTTACCAAAACCTAGACCCCATCCATGAACGCCTAAGTACTAGGGACAACTCCGTCCCTCGACTACCTACATACCTGTTTCAACACAGGATCAAGGGTTAAAGTATGTAGTTTTGTTTTGTACTCTATGGTTTGACGTAAACTGGTTAATGGGTACGAAACCCTTTCTAGGGTCAATGTCTGAGACAATTTCTCTGCGGTTGCTACCCACAGTGGTAGCACTTCAACAAAGGCTCAAGATGGCCTATTGTTTGTGGCCTAAAACAACTAGGTCCTAATACCTATGATGAGTGTCACCCTTGACCCTATTGTCAATCGTGAACAACTCTTCAAGATTAAATCAATTTCATAAAATAATTTCACGCAGGGTAGTGGTGGGTACCACTCCCTCGGTGGTAGTAATATCTCTGCCCCCTGCATTGGCCCATTACTCTATGCAACAATTAAAAAAAGGACAAAATTTATTTTTCAGACTTCTTCATACTGTTTTACATATTTTTCTTTGTATAAATTTTAATTATATATATATGTGGTTTTTTATTCCAGTTTATTTAATAATATATATATATATTATAAAAATAAGAATAAGAATTTAATCACAGGAATGAAATAAAATAGAGAAATTTGTTTCAGCAATATAACAGATAACTAAATTATCATAGAGATAGGCAAATGTTTAGATTTTGATTTCACAGTGATCATATCCAACAATTTTGCCCTTATGTTGAGATAAACAAACTTTCTTTGAGGTCATCGTCCTTAGGAGAAATCAAATAACATAGTGCAAGCTTGAAGGTTTCATCTACCTGATACGAGATTCCTTCTGAGTATGCATTGAATTACGTTTTCCTTTTATTACACTTATCTTTCAAATTAGGACTCTTTGCAATCCATCTTCTTACCAAAACTTAGACCCCATCCACGAACGCCTAAGTACTAGGGACAACTCCGTCCCTCGACTACCTACATACCCGTTTCAACATGGGATCAAGGGGTAAAGTATGTAGTTTTGTTTTGTACTCTATGGTTTGATGTAAACTGGTTAATGGGTATGAAACCCTTTCTAGGGTCAATGTCTGAGACAATTTCTCTGCAGTTGCTACCCACAGTGGTAGCACTTCAACAAAGGCTCAAGATGGCCTATTGTTTGTGGCCTAAAACAACTAGATCCTAATACCTATGATGAGTGTCACCCTTGACCCTATTGTCAATCGTGAACAACTCTTCAAGATTAAATCAATTTCATAAAATAATTTCACACAGGGTAGTGGTGGGTACCACTCCCTCGGCGGTAGTAATATCTCTGCCCCCTACATTGGCCCATTACTCTATGCAACAATTAAAAAAAGGACAAAATTTATTTTTCAGACTTCTTCATACTGTTTTACATATTTTTCTTTGTATAAATTCTAATTATATATATATGTGGTTTTTTATTCCAGTTTATTTAATAATATATATATATATATATTATAAAAATAAGAATAAGAATTTAATCACAGGAATGAAATAAAATAGAGAAATTTGTTTCAGCAATATAACAGATAACTAAATTATCATAGAGATAGGCAAATATTTAGATTTTGATTTCACAGTGATCATATCCAACAATTTTGCCCTTATGTTGAGATAAACAAACTTTCTTTGAGAGGTTCTCAGAAAATTAATATTCACAGGGAGAGTTTTCTAAAATAAATAGATAACAGAACAATAATGAGAAGAATTCATAGTTGATATACTTTTTCTCATAGCGAGATTTCTCAATACAAGTGATTTTATGCATAGAGAGAGAAATTATCTACAGAGATAAAAGAATTTGAGTTTTTTTTTTTTAAAGTGATAGAGATGTTGAAAAACATGATTTATTTATTTTTTTATTTCCAAATTCGAGATTTTCTCTAGATTTCTAAAAAATCAGAAAAGTAGAATCTGATTTCTTTCTTTTAAATAGATTAAATAAATAGATTCACAAATAAAAGAGAAATCTGCATTTGTATTTTAAAAAGAAAAGAAATTTTTATCAATGCATTTCTTTAATGAAAAATAGATTTCCTTTCTAATTAATCTATCTAACAATTAAGAAATGATTTCCTTCAGAAAGCTATATTCAACTAAAGAATCTAAGAGGAGATATTTCCCTTGAAAATATAGAAAAATTTACATAAGGAATTAACAAATGCAAAGAGGGAACCTGGAGAAGCCTTTTGATGTTGAATCCTCTCCAAATCTTCAAGCCTAGCCTTCCTTGATCCTTCCTTGCAAGCTTGGAAAAATTTCTTCAAAACAACCTTAACTATTCTCCAAATGAAAATATGACTACTAAAAACAAACTATTTGAGAAAACTTTCTTCAAAGAATAACCAACTCCCTCTTTTGAAAACTTGCATACAATATATAGAAAAAAATCCCTTAATTCCACTATCTAGAGAAATTAATTATGAATGAGATTTTTTTTCGAATATTGGACCCATGCAAAATTGATTAATATCTTAGTGGGGGAGTTACATGCAAGGTATTAAAGAATGAAGATTCCTCTAGAAGCTTCTAATTTCTCCTACAACATGTGCCATAATTGAGAATGGGAAAAAGAATAAATAAATAATGCGTATTTAAATTATATTCTCCAAGTGTGTATGTGGGTCCATTATTTATTATTTTTATAATATTCATTCAACCATATTCAATAGCTCAACCACACAAAAAGATATAATAGAAATTGTATCAATTCAAAAGTGATAAAGGAGGGTTGTGACATCCCCCCACCCTTAATTTGTGCATCGTCCTGATGCACTTATTGAGTGTATCCAAAAGAGTCTATAGTTCATGATTAGTTTAAAACAAAAAAGGAAACAATTGTTGCATTTCCCTAGTATATTCCCACATGGCATTCTTTTCATCATACTGATTCCATTGTACTTTGTATTGATCAACCTCTCTATTGCACAATTGGCACTGGCACCTCTCCAAGTGTCTAAATGACTCTATCATTATTCCTCCCATTTCCTGGACCTGTAAAGCATCCCAATTCAAAATATGTTTCTCATTAGGTACATACTTTTTAAGAAGAGATACATGGAAGACAACATGGATTTGGCTCAACTGGGGAGGTAAGGCCATCTGGTATGCAACTGGATTAATCCTTTCCAATATTTCAAAAGGCCCAACATAACGAGGTGCAAGCTTAGTCTTTTTCCCAAACCTTATGGAACTCTTATGTGGTCTAACCCTTAGGAATCTCTCCCACCTCAAACTCCCTTGGTGTCCTGTTCTTGTCTGCATAACTTTTCTGCCTATCTGAGGCTTCCTTCAATCTTTGCCTGATTTCCTTACGTTTCCTTTCCATTTCCTTCAACATATCTGGTCCAACAATTACTCTATCTTCAAGACTATCCCAACTCAAAGGTGTTCGACATGGCCTACCATACAATGGTTTGAAAGGTGTCATTCCCAAAGATGTTTGATATGTATTACTGTAAGCAAACTCTACCAGAGGTAGGAAATCTTCCCATTTCTTCTATTGGTCCATGCAGTACATGCAAAGTAGGTCTTCCAAAATCTGATTTGTCCTCTTTGTTTCACCGTCAGTTTGAGGATGGTATGTAGTGCTAAAATTTAGTTGAGTTCCCAGAGCTGATTGAATAGTTGTCGAAAACCTTGAAGTGAATCTAGCATCTCTATCTGATATGGTTTTCTCTGGCATTCCATGCAACCTAAATATTTCCTTAACATAGTGCCTTGCCAAGGTAGGTGCATCATCCGTCAGATTCCCTGGTATAAAGTGTGCCACCTTGGTTAGTTTATAAATTACCACCATTATCATATCATGCCTAGATGGTGACATGGGCAACCCTTGCACAAAATCCATGCTAATAACTTGCCACTTGTGTTGAGGTACATCATGTAACTGTAATAATCCAGGTGGATGTCTATGCTCTGCCTTTACTCTTTGACACTCCAAACATTTAGCCACATATTTGATTATGTCATTCTTCATGCCTTGCCAAAAGTATAGCTTCTTTAGATCAGCATAAAGTTTGTTAACCCTCAGGTGCCCTGAGTAAGGGGCATTATGAGCCTCCGACAAGACTACTTCCCTTAAGTCTCCTGAATTAGGAATATAGATTCTATTATTGTATCTAAGCAACCCATCTTCATCTAATGTATACCCTTCAATCTTAGGATCGGTTGTATCGTATTCTAAAGTCAATTTGACTTGCTCATACCATGGGTCATGTTCCTACTCATACATTACTTACCTTTTGAAAGAAGTTTTGAATGTTTCTATAGTCATCAAGTGTATCCTCCTACTTAAAGCATCTGCCACCCTATTTTCCTTCCCCTTAATATATTCAATTTCAAAATCATATTCACTTAGAAACTCTAACCACCTTCTTTGCCTAGCATTTAAGTGGGGTTGGGTAAAGATGTACTTTAGTCCTTGGTTATCTGACTTTAACTCAAAGGGCTTCCCTAGTAAGAAGTGTCTCCATTTCTGTAGGGCATGCACAATCGTTGCTAACTCTAAGTCATGGGGTGCATAATTAAATTTGTGAGTCTTTAGCTTCCTGGATTCGTAAGCTACTACCCCTTCATCTTGGACAAGTACTCCTCCTAAACCTTCAATAGAAGCGTCAGTTACGACTATGAAGTGTCCATTTGGATCTAGTACTTTTAAAATGGGTGCTGAAGTTAGTTTCCCCTTCAAAATTTGGAATGCCTTATCACATTGTTCTATCCACATAAACCTTTTACCCTTCCTCTGCAATGAGGTGATGGGTTTTGCCATCTTAGATAATCCTTCCACAAACCCCCTATAGTACCCTGCTAGCCCCAAAAAAGCTTCTTACCTCTGAAACATTTTTAGGGATAGGCCATTCTACTATTGCCTTTATCTTATCTGGATCAACTGCTATTCCTTCCTTTGATATTATATGCCCAAGGTAGTGAATCTTTTCCTCGAAGAAGGCACATTTTGACAGTTTCCCATATAACTTATGTTCCCTCAACCTTTGCAAAACAATTTGTAGGTGTACTAAATGTTCCTCCTCATTCCTAGAGTAAATCAATATGTCATCTAGAAATACCAAAATGAATTTGTCCAAGTAGTCATGGAGTACGCTATTCATAAGGTTCATAAATGCAGCTGGGGAATTGGTTACACCAAAAGGAACTACTATGAATTCATAATGCCCATATCTAGTCCTGAAATTTGTCTTCGGTATGTCCTCCTCCTTAATTTTGAGTTGATGATATCCTGATTGGAGGTCTATATTCAAGAAAACTATTGCTCCTTTCATTTGGTCAAAAATATCCTCTATTCGAGGTAAGGGATACCTATTCTTTATTGTGACCTTGTTCAACATCCTATAGTCGATGCATAGCCTTAAGGTTCCATCCTTCTTCTTAATGAATAAGACTGGTGCTCCCCATGGTGACACACTTGGCCTTATTAATCCCTTAGCTAAGAGTTCCTCTAATTGCATTTTGAGCTCTTGTAATTCAGTTGTGTTTATTTGGTAAGGTGCCCCTGACACTGGTTCAGCTCCTGGTAGTAAGTTGATAAAAAAGTCAAACTTCCTTTTAGGGGGTAAGCTGGGTAATTCTTCTAGAAATACATCCTTGAATTCTCTTAAGAAAGGGGTATTTTCCTCTTTTCCTTCATCAATTTCAACCATATAGATTAGGCCTCCTCTTCTTCTTTCCTTCTTTAATTGCATGGCTGATATGGTTTCTATATTAATGGGGTTAAACTTTCCTTGGATTTTGACCCTTTCCCCCCCATCATCCTAGCATTCAACAACTTTTTTATATAAATATACATTAGCTTGATGATCTATTAACCAACTAATTCCAATAATTACATCATATAATCCTAGAGTTGCCACATAGAGATCTACCCTTGTTTCAAACTCAAGAAATTGTACCCTTGCCCTCAACAAACACTTAGTTACTTCCCTAGTTGCCTTATCCCCATATTGAACCGTCCATGATGACTCCATTTGATTAACTTTTAATGCATATTTGCTTACTAATTCGGGTGAGATGAAACATTTAGATGACCCAGTGTCAATTAAAATTGAAATTGGTTGTTCAAATAGTGTACATGTAGTTTCCACGGGAACATTCTGGAACTTGCTCTTCGGTTCCTAACTGCTACATGAATCCTTTGTTGGGGCCCTTGTTGTGGTTGATTAGCCCTAATCTGACCTTGCATCCTGGGACATTCTCTAGCAAAATGGTTTCTCCCACACATAAAGAATCCACCTGGAGGACCCTTCCTGCCCTCATTCCTAGGGGGATCATTCCTTGTTTCATTGACCCTGGGTGGATAAGTTATCCCATTCTGCTGGTCATTGCCCCTGTTATTATTGCCCCTATTATTATTATTATTTCGATTCCTCTGATATTGATTAGGGGGTGGCCTTCTTTCAGAAGAATTATTCCTTTGACTTTAGTTGAAGTTAGTGTTCCCCTTGAATTCCTGCTTCCTTTTAAAAGAGTGGTTCCCATTATAGTTCTACCTTATTGTTGTTAGGGCTTGAATATTTCTCTCCTGCCTTAGGGAATTTTCAAGTACTTCATTCATCTTTTTTGGTCCATGCATGTCAACCTCTACCCCTATGTTGGTATTTAGTCCCAAAATGAACTTCCTCTCTTGGCCTTCTTCATCTTTCTGGTACATAGGTATGTACTTAAGCAATTTGGTGAACTTATCCCAATATTGTTGGACTAATAGGGCCCCTTGATGTAGATTATGAAACTCCATCACCTTCTCATCAAAGAACATTTGAGGGAGCCACCTTTTACGGAAGTGGTGAACAAATTGATCCAATGTGATCATATCCCTGCTATACCCATTTTTCTCCTTGGTGTTGGTCCACCAACTAGCTGCCTCCCCTGTGAGTTGATAGAAACCCCATAAGGCCTTGGTTGTTTTGCTAAAATCTCTTAGTTCAAAATACTTTTCCATTTTATTTAACCAATTCTCGGCTCCTTCACCAATTTGCCTCTCATCGAACTTAGAGGGGGTGATTTTCTTCAAATCCTTAGATAGTTCCAATATGTTATTTTCTTTTCTATTGCCCATCATATTCCCTTGATTGCTACCAGGGTTCCCAATTTTAGTTCCACTTCAATTTTCAATGTCAATCTACCTTGCCCTAAGGTCTTGCATTGATTGTTCCAAGAAGCTGATTTTATCCTTTTTTTTGGTTAGCAGGTTGATTATAGCCTCGAACCCATCTTCGTTATTCCCTGGGTAATGTTGATCCCCTTCATGGTCTTCCTCATGGTTTTCTTCATGGTTATCTTCATGATTTTCCTCATGGTTAGCTTCCCTTTTTCTACTAGTGGTAGCACGTCTTCAATTTCCCCTTCCTCTTCATCTTCCTCTTCCTCTTCCTTTAGCCATTCTAGGGTTTTACCTGAAAATTAAATTATGTGGTTAGTTCTTGATTTAATATTTTATAATTTAATCTCTACCATTGCAAAATATTCCTTTAGTTGTGTAAATTGAAGTGAGCACAAGGCCTAGACTTGAACCTTTGCTCTGATATGACATGTAATAACCCACTTTACTTAACCCAAAAAAATTTGACCACATTTTTTTTGTTTACTTTAATCATTTGTGTTTGATTCAATCGCATACTCTAGGCATCCATCCATTAGGATTAGGCATTCATCCATCTGGGATGAGCATCTAACCATATGGGTTAGGCATTTGTCCATACGAAGCAGAAGGTTTCATCTATCCAATACAGGATAGGCATCTACTCATATGGGTTAGGCATCTATCCAATTGGGATAGGAGGTGCTCTGGCCAGAGACTTAGACTCATCGGGACCATTCAAGTCTTGAGTCACTCAATAAGTACTAAACTCCCCTAATAAGAGTGCACCGAGGTCATCATCCTTAGGAGAAATCAAATAATATAGTGCAAGCTTGAATTCTGCCTCAGGATTTGGCTTAAAGCCTCAGGAAGTCAAGCGAATCCATACGTGATTCCTTCCGAGTATGCATTGAATTAATTTTTCTTTTTATTACACCTATCTTTCGAATTAGGACTCTTCGCAATCCATCTTCTTACCAAAACCTAGACCCCATCCATGAACACTTGAGTACTAGGGACAACTCCATCCCTAGACTGCCTACATACCCGTTTCGGCATGAGATCAAGGTGTAAAGTATTTAGTTTTGTTTTCTACTCTATGGTTTGATGTAAACTGGTTAGTGGGTACGAAACCCTTTCTAGGGTCAATGTCCCAGACAGTTTCTCTACAGTTGCTACCAATGGTGGTAGCACGTAAACAAAGGCTCAAGATGGCCTATTGTTTGTGGCCTAAAACAACTAGATCCTAATACCTATCATGAGTGTCACCTTTGAACCAATTGTCAATCGTCAACAACTCTTCAAGATTAATTCAATTTCATAAAACCATTTCACTTAATCAACCCTAAAGAGGGTTTACTATGGTTTAACTCAGCAGATGTAAAATCATTAAAGGATTATCTTATTAGAATATCGATCCAAGGGGGATTACCCACCCCGTAGATTTTAACTTCCAAATGTCCCTTATTACTCCCCAATGATTTATAGGGATGATGCCACAAACGTCGTTGATGCAACTTTATTAGGCATTAAGTGCAGTAGTGCAACACGATGGCATTACCCGTAAGCATGACCCAGAGGCACCATAAATACCAAACGCTGCTAGGTTTTGGTTTTCCAACTTCCTTTATTTAATTTTCTAACTAAGAAGCTATGAAAAACATCATGCTTGAAACAATTATGAAATGAATGTACATAATTGGACATTGCAAGGTTTAATTAATTGAAATAACTACTTCGATGGCATTCATGTACCACCTGATAAAAATACCATCCTTCTACAACTAAACTATTTAATATTGAAAAATAATTGCATGATAATGACAATTATGAACTCACATATTAAAACATGTAACTTGCATGAAGATGATGAAAATTTAACTCGCTCATCAATAAATACAATTAATGTATAAGTAATTCGCATAAAGCAAGGATAGTGTGAGTTACATGCAAGGTTAAGCAATGTTTTATTTCTACCATGAGAATAATCACTTATAGAGTCACTGGTTAAAAAATAGCAATTAGTTTAGACATTTGACAATTTTGGTTCAAATCATGAATTAATTATTTTTGATGAATCTAAAATGTCAACTAAGTGACCCAATGAATCTTAAATAGATTGAAAGATTATAATTATAAAATTTGATATAATTTAATTTACAATTATAAATTTACTAAAGATAATTTAATTATGAATTTACCTAAGTTTAATTTTATTAAACTAAGATTTAAATTAAAAAGAAATTAACAAAATCCAATTGCCAAGAATTAAATTTATGTAGTGGCTTTTATAGCCAAGTGGGAGTGTGGGCCACAGGTCCCATCACCACTACGGACCTGCGGGTGCAGGCCTGCAGTGATGAGGGGACAGTCGTGGTCCCCTCCACTCCCCTGTGGCCACTGTCGTAATAGTGACCACAGGGTAGTGGTGGGTACCACTCCCCCAGTGGTAGTAATATATCCACCCCTTGCGTTGGCCCATTACTCTATGCAACAATAAAAAAAAGATGAAATTTATTTTTCGGACTTCTTCGTACTGTTTTACATATTTTTCTTTGTATAAATTTTAATTATATATATATATATATATATATATATATATATATATATATATATATATATATGGCTTTTTTATTCCAGTTTATTTAATAATATAAGAAAGATATATATATATATAATATTATTATAAAAATAAGAATAAGAATTTAATCACAGGAATGAAATAAAATAGAGAAATTTGTTTCAACAATATAACAGATAACTAAATTATCACAAAGATAGGCAAATGTTTAAATTTTGATTTCACAGTGATCATATCCAACAATTTTGCCCTTATGTTGAGTTAAAAAAACTTTCTTTGAGAGGTTCTCAGGAAATTAATATTCATAGAGAGACTTTTCTGAAATAAATAGATAATAGAACAATAATGAGAAGAATTCATATTTGATATACTTTTTTTCGTAGCCAGATTTCTCAATACAAGTGATTTTATGCATAGAGAGAGAAATTATCTATAGAGATAAAAGAATTTAAGTTTTAAAAAAAAAGAGTTAGAGATGTTGAAAAACGTGATTTATTTATTTATTTATTTCTACATTCGAGATTTTCTATAGATTTATAAAAAAAACAGAAAAGTAGAATCTGATTTCTTTCTTTTAAATAGATTAACAAATAAAAGAGAAATCTGGATTTGTATTTTAAAAAGAAAAGAATTTTTAATCAATGCATTTCTTTAATGAAAAATAGTTTTCCTTTCTAATTAATCTATCTAACAATTAAGAAATGATTTCCTTCAGAAAGCTATATTCAACTAAAGAATCTAAGAAGAGATATTTCCCTTGAAAATATAGAAAAATTTACATAAAGAATTAACAAATGCAAAGAGGGAACCTGGAGAAGCCTTTTGATGTTGAATCCTCTCCAAATCTTCAAGCCTAGCCTTCCTTGATCCTTCCTTGCAAGCTTGGAAAAAATTCTTCAAAACAACCTTAACTATTCTCCAAATGAAAATATGACTACTAAAAACAAACTATTTGAGAAAACTTTCTTCAAATAATAACCAACTCCCTCTTTTGAAAACTTGCATACAATATATAGGAAAAATCCCTTAATTCCACTATCTAGAGAAATTAATTATGAATGAGATTCTTTTTCCAATATTGGACCCATAAAAAATTGATTAATATCCTAGTGGGGGAGTTACATGCAAGGTATTAAAGAATGAAGATTCCTCTAGAAGCTTCTAATTTCTCCTACAACATGTGCCATAATTGGGAATGGGAAAAAGAATAAATAAATAATGTGTATTTAAATTATATTCTCCAAGTGTGTATGTGGGTCCATTATTTATTCTTTTTATAATATTCATTCAACCATATTCAATAGCTCAACCACAGAAAAAGATATAATAGAAATTGTATCAAATCAAAAGTGATAAAGGAGGGTTTTGACAGATAGGCATATGTATGCTAACCATATTTATGTTGTCAGAGTTGCTTTTTCTTGGTTCCCTTTTGGCTGTGTTTTGTTCTCTGCAAGGCATTGGATTCTTGTGGTGCATAGGCAGATTGGTTTTTTGGGGTGCTGGCACTGTTTTTGTTTAAGCTATGGTGGTTTCATTTTGGGATGATATCTTCTTCATTGGTTCATTGGTTCCTACAAGCTTTTCAAAGCTTCCTTTATATCTAATGTAATTGATGAAGTAATCAAGAGTTGTATATGGGTTGCCTATGGGCTATTGTAATGGGTAGATAGGCTTATGTTTTCTTGAGCAATACTGAAGGGTTTTCTTACTGGTTCTTTCCTTTCAGTGCTCATTGAACCAGACACCATGTAAAAATATCAAAAATTAATATAATTTTAGTGGGTCATCCATTTTTATCAAAAAAAAAATTTCACAATAAAAATAAAATAATAAATTAAATATTAAATTATATTTTATATAATATAAAATAATTATTTTTAATTATATTTTAAGATATTAAATAACAAACACTAGTACATATAGAAACATTCCTTAACTTTAATTTAATATCTCAAAAGCATTAATTTTTAAACTCTTTCAATCTTTATTAGTACTTCCACTTAGGCAATACTATTGTAGAACTCTAATTAGTTATTATTAAATTGTTTATAGATCAATTGAAAATTATTATTTTATTTTTAAACAAATTCAAATTTTGTAAAATAAAATTATAAATTTTTAACTTCATAAATTGTAAAAATATCTTCTCTACATTATGATTCATTTAAACATTTGAAAACTTAAGACAATCTTGAAAAAGAATTATAATATATCAATGTTAAATGCACTTACCATTAATTATCAATTAAAGTGACTATTATAATGCCCTGGAATTTAAGAGTCATTAAAAAATACAGCTCAATCACTATTCTTAATTAGATTCTCTTTTGCATTTGAGGGTTACTGCCAAAGATATGGAGTATATAAAATGAAAGAAAGTTCACGAGAGCCTTTTTGCATTGATTGAGAGAACCATCTTTGTTGTTCTCCATTATGCTATGAAGAAAATATAGGATGAAAGTTTCAGTATTTTGATGCATTTGCTAGAAATGTTGTTGTAGATATAATCCCAACTACCCCCACCTAACAGATCACATGACACACAAATTTTCCTTAGATTTGGATGGATTATTATGTACTCTTTTTGTCAGATCAAATGTTTTTGGACAGTTCAAAATATATTATTTTATGTATGCCCTCTCTCCTCCATGGTGTGTTTCATAGCACTTCATTTTGTATACACTCTAACAGAAGAGCATATTTAAATCTGTTAAACACTATGAGTCTGAAGCTATCAATCTGAATGTGATAGTGTTTATCAACATAAATTTTGTCTTTGTTTTCATTTTTGTTGCTCTCTTTCATTCCTTCAAATGCAAGATGCTATACTAGATGATATGAAAGCATATCGAACAAATTTATTTCATGGAATAGTTATTATTTTCAAACCTATTGACTATGTATTGGAAAAAGGTTAGGATGACAATCTATGTTTTTCTTGGTCGGTAAAGGAAACGCTAGATTATATTGATTATATAGAATTTACATAGCAATAGTTTTTAACAGAGTCCATAAAAAAGATGCATCAAAATTCCTTCTAGTAGAAAAGGAGGAATGCAACCAAGCATTCCATATGTAAGTCTGAGAAAAAAACCCTTTAAAACAAGAATTAATAGTCTAGATGGCAGAAGCTTACTGCCCTATTAATAGAGATTATAAGGATGAAATAAAAAAACCCACTCGAGAGACATAACAGAAAGCTTAAGGTAGCTAGAGAGGGCCTAGCTTGCACTTTCCTTGTGAGCTTCAGATGACGGATGCTCCTTTCTCGTGCGTTCACGGCCTCTGCTTAGTGGGCGACCTCTACCAAGGCCATTTCCAGACCCGCGATGACCCTTGCAAGGACAACCCCTACGAGCCTATTCCAAGCGAGGGTTTTCATCTTCTGGTTTCGGAGGTAAAATACCATTGAGTCTTGCAAACTTAATTAGGTCCTCCTCCCTTCCTGGGTCGTCTGAATTCTCTCCCAGGAACTACCATTTGAGGTAGCCAAGACCAACACCCACAAAAAATCGATGCCTATCCAGGTCTTTCCCTTTCAGGTCAAGCAGGAAAGGATAATAATTAATTAATTATCCATGAGCGTTGAAGAGGATCCTATCCCCTGGCCGAGGAGCCCCAGAGTCATGAATTGCCTTGCTTAGAATTTCCTGGAGCTCTTGGGTGACCTCCTCCAGAAAAACCTTCTTTGTGAGAGTCCAAACGACCTGATTGGCAAGTTTTAGGTCTAGCAGAGAGGCAACGAACCTTGAGGAAATGTTGGTGTTGTCCCGAGGATACTCATCTCTGTTCAGGTGTCTGCTGCCCAAGATCATCTTCATAGCCAAAATGAGGGGGAAATCTGAGAAGAGGAGGATGCGCTTGAGCCTTAAGTCTGTGATTTTCCTAAAAGAGACTTGACGCATCGACGCCGAGAGGGAGATTGGAGTGTCTACTCCAAAATAGCAAGTGGGTCTGGGATACATGCTCATGATGAAACCAAAAGGGGGCTCGGATGCTATAGATGGCAATGCGGGCTAATCCACAGAGGAGGAATTGGACTCTGAGAGAAAATAGTAGAGAGATAGGAATGAAAACAGAATGCAGAAAAAAAATGCGAAGAAGGAGGATGGCACACTGTTTAACGTTGAGTAATGAGGGTCAGGTTTGCAATAAATTTGCCAGCAAAGGTGGCGAGGGATGTTTGTCCTTGTCATGCCAAATCTTCTGTTCAGGCCATGCAGACCATAAATTGATTTGACAATTTTTCAGCTATCTCAAGAGGAGTATCAGAGAAAGCATAGGTCATGACTACAGCTTATATGATGTGATTAACTACGAGCCCACCCTCCCAAGAAAGGTAGGATTAAATTTGAATTGATATGACCATTAAGCTTAGCTGCCAAGGTTAAGTTTAATGTTAACCATATAGAAAAATGATAGGAAGCTTCTGCATGGTTCTGAAGGGATTCTTGCATTTGATTTAACCTCTGGGACCCTAGCCTATCAATTACAATGGTCTACATGAGTAACAGGAAGATACCCCTGATCCCAACTATGGAGATAGGATCCTTGAGTGGCTAATTTCAAAAGAACATCTGCCTTTGATTTTGCTTCTTTGTAGATATGCTTAGCTTCGTAATTGTCTATCCTATCCAGGCTTGCAACTATGCTTTCTAGAATTCCTTGCAGTCTCCAATTTGGAGTGTTTTTCCTCTTGATGGCATTTATTGCTATCTCTGAGTCACCCTCCACTAAGATGTTATTAAAACCATGGTTAATGCAATCTCTCAGTCCGAATTGCAAAGCTTTGAACTCTACTATGATTTTTGTTTCTAGGGGGATCGACTTTGCCATTTTCCCAAGGTTTGCTCCTGTGTGGTCTCTGATTACATATCCTATGCCTAAAGGGCCCGGGTTGCCTCTTGAGGCACCAACAAAATTTAGTTTTATCCAGCCAGGCTTTGGTGGAGACCAGATAGCAGTCTTTCTCCTATTGTCTTTTTGCCCAAAAGAGGGAGGAATCCTGATTCCATGCCATTTTTTCCTTATGCTTTCATACCAAGATGAGAAAACTTTCAGCAGACCCAAAGATAAGGCTAACTTGCAATTAACTGAATCCACAATAATTGATTAAATTGAGCTCAAGATTGTTTCTATTCTTCTTGATTTGTTGTCAAATAGCCTGCAATTCCTTTCCTTCCATATTTCCCAGACTAGACTTGAAGGGGATAATTCCATGATTGAGCTCAGGGTGGACTCCTTGGTTGGGATAGGCTAGCTTTGAAACAAGGATTTGATGTCATTTGGAAGAGCTATGATCAGGCCAAGTTTAGCATAGAGCCATCACCAGCATTTGAATGCAAAGGGACAAGTGAGTAGTAGATGGTCCACTGTTTCTGATTGAGCTTTGCACATGATGCACCTAGAGGGTCCTGCGAACCCCATTTTTGTGAATTTTTTTGCAGTTAAGATCTTCCTTTGATAAGTTAGCCATGTAAAGATCCCTACCTTAGGGATGACTTTAGAGCTTCGAAACAACTTCTTGTGGAAATCCAGTTGATCCTGAATGGCATTGTTAACCAGTACTTTGTAACCATCTCTAGGATTGTAGAGCCTTGTTTTGGAGGGAGCCCAAATTAAAGAGTCAATCCCTCTTCTCGGATTAACATTTCTTGTTTTTAAGAGTTCTTTGAGTTGGTCTATTTCATTCCTTGCAGTTTGAAATCCTTCCAATGATTTGCATCTCCAACTTTGAGTGTCGGGTGAGCCATCAAAAGATAGATAATCTCTCACTCTGACACCCCAATGTTGCTTAAGCCAGTTTTCTGTTGTTGGAATGTTGAGTGAATTATCTGTGGGAGGGTAGCCACCCCAGGAATCTTCCCAAAAGTGGCTTGAAGATCCATCTCAGATATCCCATGAAATTTGTTCTAATACCAGGTTTTTGAAGAAAATTAAAAAATTCCACATTTTAGAACCCTTGGGAAATGAGTTTGCTCGAAGAAGATTGGTTGGTTCTTGATCTAGTAAATATTTAGTGGCTAGCATTCTAGCCCATGTGATATTAGGATATCTGATGAACTTCCATACTAGTTTGGCCCCTAGAGCTTTATTTTGCAATTTGAGATCCTTAAGGCCTAAACCCCCCAGGACTTTAGGCTTGAATATTTTTTCCCATGCAATTAGAGCTCTTCTATGTTTCTCCTCTGAGTTTTTCCAAAAGAAATTCCTCATTTTCTTAATAAGAAAGGCATTTGCACTTGTTGTGAAAGATAGATGGGAAGGGCCACTAATATTGCTTGGATCATCACAAGTTTGTCAACCCAGGATAGCCATTCCTCTTTCTAGGAGTTTGAGATCTAATCCATTTTTAGTTTAAGAGGATCCCACGATCTAGCATTCCCAGTGCCATGATCAATTGGGATTCCCAAATGGATACAAGGGAGGGATCCTTCACTGCAATCTAGAATTGAAAGTATTTTAGATTGCAAGAGTCTAGGGGTAGAAAAGAAGTAGACCTTGGATTTGTCCTTATTCCTTATTTGGCCTGAGGATTTCCCAAAGGTGTCTAGAATTTATTTTAGGTGGGAAGCCTCTTTGATTTTTGTTGCCCCCAAGAGGAGATTATCATTTGCAAACTATTGGTGTGTGACTGTAAAGTTTTTGGTTACCTTGATTCCCTCTAAAAGATTGTTCATGTGGTTTCTCTTTAGTGTTCTGCCCAAAATCTCCCCCATTATAATGTAGAGAAAAGGAGAGATAGGAGCTCCTTGTGTAATTCCCCTTGTAGAGGAAAAAAAGCCTTCTGGTTTCCCATTTACCAAGATTGAAAATTTCAGAGTGGAGATGCATTCAAACACCCAGTCAATCCACTTCTTTGCAAAACCAAAGGCTTGCATAACCTTGCAGAGGAAGCGTCAATCTACACTATCATAAGCCTTTGAAATATCTACTTTAATCATCATACCTAGTCTTTTAGTACTTTGAAGAGTATGGATTGCTTCTTGTGCTATTATGGCTTCATCAAGGATTGAGCGACCTGCAACAAACCCTGTTTGTTCTTCTGATATGATTGATTCCATGAGGGGCTTCATTCTATTCATCATGACTTTTGAGAGGATTTTATAAACTATATTGCAAAGTGAGATGGGTCTGAAGTCACCCAACTTTACTGTATTCTCCTTCATAGGGATGAGGACGATGAATGTGTTGTTAACTTCCTTAAGAAGCCTTCCTGATCTCCTTGAGCATTCCAGAGCTACCACAAGATCATGTCCTAATATATGCCAAAAATTCTTATAAAAATCCGCTGGGAAGCCATTCAAGCCAAGAGCTTTACCCAAAGGCAGTTGATTCAAGGCTTAAAAAATTTCATCCATCTTTAGGCTCTCATTTAGATTTTGGTTCTTCTTGTATGTTATGATCTTGGGGATCACATCCAACATCTTCCCTTGCTCTAGAAACTGAGAACCTTCAAAGTTGTTTAGGAGATTGAAAAACAAAGAAGTGATTTCCTTCTTAATTTCATTAGGATCCTCTATGATCTGGTTGTCCTTGGACTTTAGTTTTGATATCCAATTTTTACTCCTTCTAATCTTTGTTACATTATGAAAGAACTTAGTGTTTTTGTCTCCCATACTAAGCCAGTTCTCCCTCAATTTTTGCTTCCAAAAAATCTCTTCTTTGGAAAAGATATCCTCATATTCTAGTAGGAGCATCTTTTCTTGTTGAAAGGATTCCAGATCCATACCTTCCAGAATGATCTTATCATTTAGGGTTGCCAATCTTCCTTCTGTCAAACTTTTTGTTGAGAAGATGTTTCTAAAGTGTTGGGAGTTCCATTGAAGCAATTTGTGTTTGACAAATTTCAACTTAGCATTAAAGCAAAAGAGTTTTGAGCCTACCACTGATGCCTCCTGCCACCAGTTTTCTATCAAAGAGAGAAAGTTTTGGTCCTTCATCCACATGTTCTCAAACCTAAATGGGGCTTTTCAATTTGACTTATTATCAATCAAGGACAACAATATGGGATAATGATCCAATCCTGAGCAGGGGATAACCGAGCATGAAAGGGTGAATGGGAAGCTCCTTAAGTCACCTTTCCAAAAGAATCTATCTAATTTTTCGGTAATATTGCTAAAACCTTTCCTTCTATTTTTCCAAGTGAAAAAATCACCTGAGTCTATTTCCATCAGACCATTCCTATCAATCCAGTCGTTGAAGTCCTGCTAAGATCCACCTAAGTGGATTAATCCTCCCCTTTTATCAGAGGTTCTTCTGATAGCATTGAAGTCACCCCCTATAAAGAGTTGTTCCTTAGTATGAGAAGACAGGACTACATCTAAGGAGGACCATAAAAGGTGTTTGTTGATGGGGGGGACTAGACCATAAGTATTAATGACAAAGAAAGATGAATTGGACTGGAGATGGAACACTTTTGCCAGGATCCAATTCCTGTTTGAAGCAATGCCAACAACTTTAACTTGGGAAGGCTTCCAGATTATCATTAGGCCTCCTAAAGCCCCATCTGAATCCGTTGTCACTTGTGAGGAAGTAATGAAATGGGGGCTAATTCCACTACCAAACACAACTACTTGCATATTGTCCAGCTTTGTTTCTTGTAAAAAAATAATTTTTGCACTGACCAAAAGAATCCTCCTTTTGATTACCCTTTGTTTGTTAGGGGCATTGAGACCCCTAACATTCCAAGATAAGATTTTCATTGTTGTTCAGGAAGGGGATTCCCCTTCCCTACTTTCCGAAGGTCTTGAAGTTTTGATTGGTTTTCAGCAACACCATCTATAGTCCTAGCTTCGATAAGAGATTTGCAGCCTTTCTTAGGAGGGGAGGAGCCAAAGTTTGGTTTTTCCAAACCCTCGTGAATCTAATGAAGGCCTAACTTTCTTTTTTCTTTGACCTGAGAGTACAACACTACTAGAGGGGTATCTATAATTGAGTCCAGGTATTCACCCTGGATCATTAGATCTAGCAATAGTTTCTTAGCATTTTGATCCAAAGAAAGGCTCAGATCTTGAGGAGCTGGAATGGGATAAAACATAGATGGTATTGGGCTACCCATTGAGAGATTAAGAATCTTCTCTAATGGGGGAAAATCTAAGGGAGATTGGATCTCACCATTAGATAGCAGAGGCTCATGGTCCTCTTCTAACTCAGCCATAAGATCATTTTCAATGGACTCCTCTTCTTGCCGGATTTTGGCAACGTGCAATGGTTTGGGAATGGGCTTCTTGAGATGGATGTAATCTTTCTATTTATTGAGTTTTTTTGTTTTTTTTTGGAACCTTGCAAGAAGGCTGGGAGAATATATTAAAAGCCCCTCTAGAGAGGGAAGGAGTCTGCTTTTGGCCAAATAGACTTCTAACTACTTTTTGAGGCTGCAACTTATGGATAGGGGAGAGAATAAGAGGAGGACAACTATGAGGAGAAAAAAGAGGGGATGGAGAAATCATACCTGTGCTAGAGGGCAGCAGCTGGCCAAGAGAGTCTTTAAGGCGGGGGGAAGAACTAGGAATGAGAAGCAGCTGAGACACTGGAGAGGCTGAAGGCACTGAAGGATCAAGATCTTTGTCTTGAGACTGGCCAATGGCAATCCTGCCGAGCTGATTTGCCTCCACTACAGATGGAACCAAAGGATTATCCTGACCCCTGTCCAGCTTCAGACCTTCCTTAATTGGGGAAACTTGATGGTGAAGCTGATGTGTGAGATGAATGGCACCCATTGAGGCTGCTATTGAGTTGTTCTTGATTAGATGGTTTTAGAGAATACATTTGCTAGGAATTTGCTTGCCCAGTCTTTGTACTTTTTGCTTCCATCTTCCCATTTCTGAAATGATTTGTAGAGCACTATAGAATCCTTTTTGGAGATCAATTTCCACATAGATGTTTGCTACGTCTCCTTTAAGACCTTTTAGGAAATCATCCTCAATACCAACAAGTGTTCCTAAAGAATCCCCAATTTTTAACAAAGCCTCCGGGCACTAGAACTCAAATGGAAGGCCCACTAGAGATAACCAAACAGGGGATTTCTCGAATCTATGATTCGCCAGATTGAGGCCTAGTTTCTAGTTAATGAAGTTGAAAGATGACCCTTAAAAGAACAACGAGCATCCTTCCATGATTACTTTCTTTAGGGAAGAGTCAACACACTCTAGAAAGAAGAAATCATTCTATAGCGGTCTGATTGTGATCAAACCTGGGAAAGAAGACATCCACCAGGAGATTATTTCTTTGTTGTTCTCGCCTATACTACACCATTGTGCAAAAAAGGCATTTTCTTTAAATCTGATGAGCATGGGGTTGATGGACTCAGAAGGTAGGATGAAAAGTTTGCTACCCATGGTTTTCCGATTCCATGTCTGATCCTGGAGAGCAGAGGCTGGAGACAAACGATGGGCAGAAAGTTTTTTGAGATCCGAATTCAGAGTACTCCTGAAAGGCTACTAATTTTTGGCGGCCAGCATGGCTACAACCCAGAGATGCATTGGGTGCAGAGCATTTTTGGACCCTAGCTGGGATGTGGATGTTAATAGGGCCTATTGCCACTTTCTTAGCCCAGGAGTCCAAGCTTGAGTGATTTTTGGAATTTATAGCCTGGGTAGAAAAGTTCAACCAAGGTTGGCTTTGCCAAGTCTGATTTCTCTTCCTCTGTGTAATCTAGGGCGTTTGGTATGAGTGCGGAGTATTGAAATGCACTAATTTCCTAACCACTGGCAGACGACCCCAATTGTAGAAACGACCTGGGTGTCCTGGTCTCTTTGATGCCCTACTAGGCCATGAATCGAACTCACCATGAACTCGCCATGAGCTCGCCATCTCCCATTTTTTACACTCGTTGAATCTTCCGTAGACTGTGCTCCTCTCGGTGAATAAGCTAATTCATAATTTCATAGCCTGCTTCTAACTTTTTAGGATGACAATCTACTTAATGTTATTTAGAATATATATTTATCTACCAGGGTGATGAAATTAAAAAATGTCTTAACAGGTTATTATATGTTGATGATTTTCAATAGGGAAAACTTGAACTGGGCTGCTTTTGGAAAAACTTGAACTTGGGCTGCCAATAAGGCTATGTTGCTATAGAAGTAGGCTAGGTAGTGTTTTTTAAAGAAAGCAGTATCATAGATGTTTAAATTTTTTTTCAGTAAGAAATTTAAATGTGGGTGAAGAATTTAGAATATAAATTATAGAAACTCCATACAAATAGATACCCTATAAAAAAATTCTACCTTCAAAAGCTCAGAATTAAAAAGCATGCAAACTGCAACATACATATAGAAGTCCCTAAGTCCCCTCAACACCATCTTATAACCTATAGCTATACGTGTGAGACTTATTACTTTTTTGAGAAACATTCATGGAGCTCTATTTAGAGCTAAAGTGTCATCGAGCACAAATTTTCACAACCAATAATGGCAAAAGTTATGACTATTGAGCAATCATAATGACCTTGTGGAAAATGGTTATTTAGTAGATGCAGCAACATACAATACTTTATCTCAAACAAGAAGGATTTTCTCAGAGATAGTAGGAAAAAGTATTGGAATTACATATTCCAAACAATTCATAAGAGTCTTCTCAAGGGTTGCAGCAGGAACAAGAAGGAATGGCTAAGGTAAAAACAGTTAGTTATAAAAGAAAGATTTTAAGACAATATACATTAACAAAAATCCAAAATCAATCAATATTTATTAGACTATTAAATCAAATTAGGTTTTATGATGAGACTCTTGAAATTTAGAAAAATATTTGAAAATCTTTTTAAAATTTTACCTACAAAAGTTAAATATTTGAAAAGATTTCTATTTGCTACCAGCTTAGTTATACCCAACATACTTTTCATTATTGCTAGCTTCTATTCATAAAACATCGCTAGATTTTTCAATTATTCCTTACTGCCTATTATTTTTAAAATGATAAATTATTGTTTAACATTAATGTTTTTAGTTGATTTTAATAAGTTTGATTTTGGTGCTTAGAACCATCATTGTTTTTTTCGGTACATCAATTTGACATTGGTTAATAGTAATTATAAATATGTTTTTTTAAATAAAATTCAGTTAATACATTATTCAAACTATTTACTTTTATTCACAAACATTCAACAATATACTTGTATCAAAAAGAGGTGCAAATATACTTTGAATAATATATTAAAGGGTACAAATCAAAAAATACAAAAACTGCATTTATTAGTGACATTCATTTGTAATTTAAATTAAAGATGACCTTGTCATTTGTTGGATTTGATTTCTGCAAAATGAAATTTTGAAAAAGTAAAATTTATGACATTTTTATTCAATGGAGTGGAATAGGAAGAAACAAAATTTAGAATAGCTCATTGAAATGGAAAGTAGTATTGGATGTTTTTAAGAATTTATACAACATAAAGACCCTAGTTGGAAATATCATAGACAAAATGATTTCTCTATTCCACCTTAATAGCACCATCCAAGTTGAAGTTAACATAGTCAATTGTAGGTTTACAAGGTTGGGAATCCTAAAGAGGCACTATCTCATTACCCAGAAGACTTCAACAACCAATTTAAGTTCCTCTTTGAACATACTGGAAGTAATTGTGATCTATTAGTACGGAGAAAACTTCAACAACCAATTTAAGTTCTTCTAAAATAGAATCATTATTCTTCAACCAATTTGCTCTTAAAGACAGACCCTGTACTCCAAAATTAATTATATTGGTTGATGGCAATATCATCATTTTTGTTTGCTTAGTTATATTGATTGATGGCTGTAGCACCATTTTTGTCTTCTTAGTGTCCATGGGGTTGAGTAATGGAGATGGGAATTGATGTAGTTTTTAAAGCAATAGGAATTTTCTAATCTTTAATAATGAGGACCCTACTTCTAGTAGCAACAAGAAATGAGCAATGAATTGCTACACAATCTTGAAATTGGTTGTTGATATTAAGTATCAGCTTTATGCATGGTTTACTCGAAAGGGATTGAACCATATTCTCTGCAAAGGTTTTAGGGGATTGGGCTTTTAAAGAATTAGAGAATTGAAATCTTTAAAAAAATTGTCAAGTCTAAAAACTAAATGGGGACAAAACAAAAGGACAGGGATGTGAAAGAACAAGAATTAGAAAGCACAAGTATATTTTGAATTCTTAAATGTATTAATGGTTTTAAATATTTGGTGAAAAGACTTTAGAAACTTTTAAGATCGAGGCATAAACAAAACAAGATAATATTGTTGAAAAAAATGTGGTCTCATGGTTGAAACGATTGTAAGATATGCAGAAAAATGATTTGTTGAAGAACCTTTAGGCCTATAGATAATATATGAATATAGGCTTAGTATATCCAACACTACATTTTGAGTTGGATTCCAAAAATGCTGAAAGACTACAACTCATGTTCTACTAAAAAATAGTACATGTTGTTGGATCATTGATTTCGAGAAGTTGCAGAAACTATTTTTTTTTTTATAAAAGTGGATAAACCACTGAAATATATTACCAATTATTGTTTTTTTTTTTTGTTTTTCTTCATAGTGTCTGGTTCAAAGAGAACTGAAGGGAAAGAACCAATAAGAAAAACCTTCAGTATTGCTCAAGTAACACAAGCCTATATACCCATTACAAGAAGCCCATGGGCACAATCCATCCAAAAACCCATCCCAATTACATAACAAACTTCATTAGATATAAAGGAAGCTGCTAGAGGAGGCATACAAGAGAAAACTGTAAGAGTGAAACAGTAGGAAGAAGTGTATCCATCCAAAAAACTAGAAGATCAGCCAATAATTTGAAGTTGGACCAGCCCTATCTATGAAACACAATTCTCCAAACCACTGATTAGAAAGATACTAAAGATCAGAAGAGAGATCATTATAAGAGATCTTGCCAATACAAAAATTGTGAGCAAACATAATATAACCCAAAGAAGGAGAAGAAGAGGATGTTGAAGACCTCGAGGAACCAAAATAAAACCAAACCCCATAAATGCCCACAGAAGCAACCAAGAAAAGAGCAACAAGATGAGAAGTCGTCTCATATACCAAGCAATCTAAAAATTCCAAGCTCTTAAAGACAACCACCATCCTCCAAACCTAACCAAGATTTTTTGAATAAAACAGAGCATCTTACCATATGATAAATGACACCATAAAAGAAAGAAAGATGAGAAGGCCAACGAAAGAGCCCCAATATATACTATTCCAATAGAGGAAATATTATGAAAACTAGAAAAGCCAAACATGAGGCCTCCCTGAATGTGTAGAAACAAACTTCATGTTATGATAAATAAGGAACGTGCAAGAGGGGTGAACATAACACACTCCACATAATCATAAGCATGAAAGGAGAAACCGGGCTGGAAAAATGAAGTTGCCCAATAATAATGAACCAAATCCATGTTACAAAAACTCATCCCCCACTAATTACCCAATCAAAGATAATCACTAGAGAAGACTCTGCCATCTCAAAGCAATCATCGTTAAACAACCCAACAAGTGAATGGTAAGCAGTAAAAACAACCAAGCAATGATACCCGAGACATCCACCCCAAACTTACCACAACATGATTAGCAAATGAAACTGCCAATCAGAAAGATATAATGATAGGAGTATGCCCACTCAAAATAATAGGTACACAACTAATGAGCACATCCCAAGCAATGAGCTTCTTGAGCCTGAATACTCATGTTATTGCCATACTCAAGAAAATAGAATAAAATCATGAGAAATAGGTAACATCAATCCTATGAAGAACAAATTCATCACAACCAAACAAGTGATGAAAAGCCAAAGAAAATATAAAGCCAAAAGGAAGGATATAGGTCACGCGAATGCGGTCTCCACACCCTCCTTGTTCCATGTAGAGATATTTACTGAATATGCCATTAACAAGGGAGTTGCCATAAGGCAGACATCACCTTCTTCAATGTCATATGTGAAAGAAAAATCACACCCAGCAAGGAGTGTGATGCAGGCTACAACCATGACCAATCTTTTTTTAAAGGAGAATACAAATGCAAGAGGTAGGGATATCTCGGGGGGAAACCTCCAAATACTCAGCCCCTTCAACAACAGCCCTATTAGCCAAGTAGTCTGCAATAACATTTATCTCCCTATAACAATGAGATATAGTAAAGGTAAAAAAATACTTCAACTGTGTAAGGATGTGCTCCAACAAGTACTCCAGATGCCAAGAGACACATTTCTTAGCAGAGACCAACTAAAAGACCAACATTGAGTCCCCTTCAATGATGATGTCCTTAATGCCCAAAGCTATAAAAAGATCCAAACCAAAAGATAACGGTTGAAATTTAGCAACATTATTGGCACTGATACCAATATATTTACTGACAACTTTAACAATCTTAGAATTATGATCAAAGATGACCACCCCAACCCCTGCCTTCCTTGAATTAACCTTAGCAACCCTATCAAAATTTAACTTGATGGAGAATTGGGGGAGAGCCATCCATTTGGCCATCCTACGTTTGGCAAGTGAGGATAATCCAGCTGTTAAAGCCCCATGGGAAGGAATGACTCGAAGTGAACTCCATTTCCATGTTACCCAATTATCCCAATAAGAAAAGGACCTCAGATATTCCAATTTTTTATAAGAACTATACTATGCCAAAACCTGGATTCTAAGGTAAACAGTTGGTACTTGTATGAACAATAGTTTTACACTGAATGAAAGAAAAGGAAAATGGTGGTGCCTTCTTATTGTCTGTAGGAAAAGCTGAAAAATGTAATCTGTCCTATGATATACTTATTTGACTATGCAGATAATTGATATGGTGATACCCAAGTCTAGAACCTTAACAAAAACATTTAGAGAATAGATTTAAGGATTTTATGAAATGATTTTAAGAGATAAACTTAAAAAACAAAGATCAGAATACCCACACCTAACATTGAATGCAGGTGAAACTCAGTATTGAAGCTTCCTTTCACAGTTCACCCATTCATTCTTCTTCTTCTTCAAACTATCATTGAGAAATAAATTTAGTGTGCGATAGAGATTGAAAGTTGGATTTGGCCTCATGGGGATGTCATGGATGAGAGAGAAAGTGTATGAATCGATTGAGGAAAATGAAAACAAAAAATCTCATACTCATCTGAATTAACAAAGATGATATTACTATCTTTTGTCAATTTCCCTGAATCGACTCACAAGCTTCCTCACCTCTTCATCGCTTCCCAAGGGGACATATATGGATTGTATTGATGGAATGGGCTAAACCTAAGGTAGTATTTATAGTTTTATAACATGAAACTCAATTGAAAGATGGAGGCTTATCAATATTTTAGACGTCTGTGTGGATGGACTTTCTTTTTTCTTTTGTTTGGTGGTCTGAGAATCATTGCCACCATATTTGCTTTGTTTTTATCTACCAAATTAGGGAGAGTCTAAACAGACAGTCTACTCACACGTTTTTATTGGTGATTGGATTGCTTGGGGTTGATGATGTGCTCCAAATTTTGGAAACTTGGTTTAATTTTATGTGCCTTTCAAGTAAATTTTGTAAGAGTGGAAATTTTTTATCGAAATTTTAAATTTATGGTTGATTGGATTTGATTGTGTTAGTTTTTAGGGTTTAGGTTGTTGTTGAAGTAAATTTTGTTAGATTAAAAAAAAAAAATTTAAATATTTCTAAGAAAAATTTTAATTCATGATTAGTTGGATTTGATTGTGTTATTTTTGAGATAAAAAATTGAAAACTAACATTCAGTCAAATTTAGAAATAATTGTCATAATTTTATTGATAATGAAAAAATGATGTATTTCTATTTTAGATTTATTATTGTTTTTTAAGTATTTGGGAGATAGCATGACTAAAAGATGATGTGGGCACTTCTTTAATACTTATATTAAATAGGAGTTGAGATTGGATGTCTTAAAACAAGGTTTTGGAAAATATTTTTCTTACTTGAACATTTGACACATTTCAAATATTATAATATTATTATTTTGAAACAAATATTTTTTTTAAATGATTTGTTGATATAGTTTTTAGTTATTTTTTTTTATATATTAGAAATCGAGAGTTCAAAATATAGACAGAGAGTTTATACAAAACTATGGAGCGAGGGGGCAGGGCCTCAACTGCCAATCAGAGGAATATATACAGTTATCTAACTATCCAAAAAGAGGGGGCATAGTAAAATAAATCAGAATTGGAGGATCTCATCCTGATCCTCCAGCCATGTGGTCCAACCCTATTCGCCTTCCATCCAGACCACCTTCTTTCTAGCAAGGATCTAGGAGCACATCTCAATCCTATTGAAGGGAGGAGGCCTGCTGTCCTGTAGATCCTTTATCAGCTTCTGCACTGCCTTATTGAAGGAGGTCTAGTTCTCTGTGATCCTAGCCCATTCGTACCCATCTTGCATCTTGTAAACAAACATGGTTTCCCTACCATCTTTTAAGAACCGCAGTAGCTTATTTCTCTCGAGGTTCATCACAAAACAGACCTACACAACAATTTTGTAATGTGTGAGTTTTTTAAAAAACTCAGTACGTTCCCTTGTGATACCTTGGAACTTCTCCTCATTTATGAGTTTCCAAATAAACCAAAGAATATACGAAGATAAGATTTTCCAAACAAGATTAGTATCCTTTCTTAGTCCATGAATAAAACGAGTAACTATATCAAGAGGAAACACAAATTTTGCAATAGAAATTCCAAACAGAAGCCAAATATCTCTAGCAAAGGGGCAATTGAAGAAGATGTGGTGCGTAGTCTTAGGTTTTCTATAGATAGAGAACTGGTCATATTCAATCAATATCCTAATAGGTAATCTGTCCAACATAAGTTGCCATCTGAAGCACTGAATCTTAGGAGGAATGGGGGATCGCCAGAGTTTCACAAAAGATTGTTGCCAAGTGTGGGGGGTAAGATTAACATACCATAGTTTATTGACGTGCTCAATCACCGACGGATCACTGTTTAACAAGGTGTAGATAGATTTGGCTTTGATTTTAGGGAGGGTAGAGTCATCCTTCCATAGGAATGAAAGGTACCTCTGGGCGTCTACATGGGTGTTCTTAGGGAGGTTAAAGGGAATGCAAGCAGTTTTAATCATATTGTATGTCTTCTTATGAGATGCAGGGAGGTCATATTTAGTGCTAAGGGCTTCCCAGCTAATAAGGTGATCATGTTCAAGAATATCCATAATGTACTTGATTCCTTTATTATGCCAATGCTTAGCTGAGCAGCCTTGGGTTAGGGCAAGGGGTTTGGAGTTGTGATGCAAGTTCCACCATATTGACCTTTCACCATGTAGGGACTTATCAGAGTTGATGCTCGAGTTTCTGATTAGACCACGCACATGCTCCCTAGCTTACCAGATAGATTTGAACACCCAGGTGCCTTGGACAGACACGAGAAAGCTACCAGCAATTAGGTCACTAAGCGGGAGAGCTTTCCAAGTTTTGGCAGTTTTGGGAACACCATTTTGTATGTTGTTCCTAATGAGGATTTTCTAGGGTTCTTGCCCTTCCAAAGAGTGGAATATCCATTTGGCTGCAAGGGAGATTCCTTGCAGTCTAAGCTCCTTAAGGCCTAGCCCACCAAGTTTTTTATCCAAGTGGCACCAAGTCCATTTGATCGTGTGGGCTTTCCTTTTACCCTTCCCATCCAACCAAAGGAACCATCTGATAGCCTTTTGGATTTCAAAGATTTGGTAGTTGCTAAACATCCAAACCGAGGAGTAGTAGATACTGTATGAGGATAGGATTTTTTGGCAGACTTGAATCCTGCCAGCAAGGGAGAGAACACTATTGTCCCACTTGTTGAGTTTACTGTCTATCTTTCCCTTCACCCAGCCCCACATGTCCTTAAGAGAGGGAGATAAAGAAAAGGGGATGCCAAGATAACAGACTAGTTTAGTGGGTCCTCCCCACACATAGCCAAACTGTTGAAGCCAGTCTGGGGGATTCTCTTTCCAACCAAGTAGAATGGATTTAGTGTTGGATACCCGAGCTCTGGAGGCCTTACCGAAAATGTCAAGTTTTTGATTGAGGGAATCAATATTGTGTGTTGAGAGCTTTAGGAAGAATGAGGTATCATTAGCAAAGTGGATGTTGATCAGCTCAAAGTCGTTTGGCAGGGTAATGCCTTGGACACGGGGGGATAGGGTGTCATCTCTAAGGAGATAATACAGGGCGTCGGAAGCAATGACAAATAGAGAAGGGGCAAGGGGGCAGCCCTATCTGATCGATCTAGAGAGGGGAATCGACTGGGAGAGGGTCCCATTGATCTCAAGCAGGGTAGATGCATCTTTAAGGAGGATTAGAACATAGTCACAGAATTCGCTAGGAAAGCCAAAGGTAGAGAGCATCGTGAGGATGAAGTTACATTCCACCCTGTCATATGCTTTCTCAAAGTAGACAAGGAACATGGTGGTGTCTTGGTTGGAGGTCCTGGCCCAGTCCATGGATTCCCAACTCATTACAAGATTTTCCAGGATGTACTTGGCTTTGATGAAGCCTGTTTGGGTGAAACAAATGAACTTGGGGAGGATCTTCTCAAGTCAGGAGGCTAAAGCTTTAGCCAGGATCTTGTAGGAGACATTAAGGAGGGTGATTGGCCTCCAATTTTTAATTAGGGCTTTGTCCCCTTCTTTCGGGATAAGCTTAATGATACCCCTATTTATGAGTTCCCCCAGGGTGCCTATGGCAAGGGCTTCATTATAGATATCATAAAGGTCATTGGCAATCCAATCAATGTTAGTTTTGTAGAATTCAGCAGGAAGTCCATCAGGGCCTGGGGCTTTGTTATCCTTAAGAGCCTTAATGGCATCCTTGATTTTGTGCACGGTTAACTTAGCTTTGAGGAGGCTGGATTCATCCTTAGAGATTCTATTAGGGATAATGGTCCTACATCTGGTGCGGGCATCTGCTGAAGCCTCATTATCCTCAGAGGTAAATAGAGTCTTGTAAAATACTTCAAAGGCTTCTTTGATGTCATAGATATCAAGGAGTTCCTTATTGTCTATAGATATTCTATCAATTTTTTCCTTGATCTATTTTTGTTTGAGCAGATTAAAGAATATTTTGGAGCCCTTATCACCAAACTACAGCCAATGGTTATGAGCTCTGATGAAAGCACCTCTGATCTTAACCTACTGGTGCTTTCTGATGATATCTCTAGCCTCGGAGACCTGCCTGGCCAAGGTAGGGGAAGAGGGCTACAGTTGAATTTCATGCTCAAGGGAGTGAAGGCGCAGAGTAAGATTTTTTTCTATGAACCTGAAGTCCTTGGCTTTCTTCTGGCCAATGGTTTGGAGAAGAATCTACCAGGAAGAAATGTTCATCTGCCATCTACTCAAGGGGGATTGGGGGAGATGCGGTTGCAGATTGAAGAGTCTAATTAATTTGATGGCAATAAGGACATCCTCATCTTGTTTTAGTTATTTTAAACTTATGTTATTGATTAATATTATTTATTTATTTATTTTTTTTAAAGTCTAAGTGTATGTAATTATAAGGATGATATTTGAATTCTTTAATTTTTTATTTATTTTTAAGTTTATTTGATGGAATGTAATTAATTTAGTTATGTATTTAAATATTTTGTACTAGGTTTACTTCATACCTTTATTTATATCAATCTATTTTCACTCTCATTTGCATCTATCGTATCTCTCGTCTATATTTATGTTACACCCAATATACTCCCCATTTTATTCCTTTAAATTAAAACTTATCTTCATACATTTGATTCCCATGTTGAATTAATCATTTCCCTTGCCTAGTTTTGCATTGTGCATAATTGAATTTATTCAATTTTATGAAGTAGGTGATTGAACCTTTAAGTCAAGCATTCAAATTTCAATCCCCAATTGTACTAGTCATTATAAGTTGGCTTGGTATATGTTTGTACAACATTATATTATATTTTGGTTAAGATGGTGGCACAAGGATAACATATCTCCACACATATTTTTCCAATTCCTTCCTACATGACCATGTTCACACCATGAATGAGACCCATGTTGTGGCACTTAGCTTCAAACATGAGGAACTAAAATATTAACCACAATGAACTCTGAGATTACACAAAGATCAAGATATTTGTGGAAAATAATCATAACATGATATAAATGATGTTACTTCATCATTATTCGTGAAGTTAAGTGCATCTATCATCTACATTTAATTTCCAAATATTCATGTTTTGTGTCTATCAACCTAACGCTTAACTTAATCTAGGGTAATTTTTTTTTAATTATTTACATTCAATTATTACCCTAAATTATTTATGTAGATTAATTTATCCATACAACATAATCATTTATAGATTAGTTAAATCCAACAAACTTATTATTGCATGCACAGTACTATAGCTACTATGTACCCCATTACTATAGGTATACAAGTGAGGTCTTGTACCTAAAACGTTACTATGTGTGCAATACTTTCCAATTTAATTTGCATCTTCACTATAGTCCATGTATGGAATTCTTTCAAACTGTGTAATGCATCACATCATCCAATGTGAAGATTATGATGAAAACTAGTGAAGTAGTCACCGGTTAGGAGGGACCTCAAAGAGATCAATCTGGACTGGTCAACAAGAGTAAACACAATGGAAACACAAAGATATGATGGAGGAAATCCGAGACCTTCAATCTTGAGATCTATCTTCTACACTTAGTCTCGCTACTTGATTGTTCGATTCATACATTCTAATGCACAAGTAAAATTATATGTATGATCCAAAGGGATCCCATCAGCCCAAAAAAGGATCAAAACCCGAAGAATAAGACCTAATGTGTAAAACCAACAAGGTTGGCCTCCACCAAGGGATTCCTCTGGAAAATTCAAAGGATGAAGTATAGATCGTGGGAAAAGGTCGGCCACATTCCAAGGAACATCGGAATCAACACCCAAGGCTCTACAAGCTTTAGAAGGGGATCTGATAGCTCACTAAAATAGGTCCAGGCAGTCGGTAACTTCAAGTTGGACTCCCCATTTATCTTATAAAAGGTGCCCTTGGATCTCCAAAGCAAAGTAAGAACAGTGAAATTAAATTATCTTTTTGTGCCATAAATTTATGACCATAATTTTATAAGATGGATCATAAAATCAAAAGGTACTACATCGATGCATATTCAACGTAACTAAAATAAAGAAGCCCACCAACTCATATGCTCTTGAGTCTGATTTCAAGGTTTGGGTTTGTGGGTGGTTGCATGTATTTCTAGAGGATTAGTTTCGGTCAACTTAATAAATCGTATAGATATCCTTAACTCAACAAAAAAAAAAAGAAGCCCACCATTGATATATTATATCATTATGCCTTAATATCCCAAAAAGAAGTTCCTGAACAAATCTTTGAGCAAAAAGAAGGAAGAAAGTGGTAGTCATTGGAGAAAATTTAAGAAGTAAAGGAATTAATTTTTAACCTGAAGTAAAGGAATTAATTTTTAACATTGTTGGTTTATTATGGGTAGTGTGGTTTTTTTTTTCTTTTATGTATTTGGGTATATGTTGCATAAATTATTTCTAGTTTTGTTGGTCATCTTGTATATGTGCTAGTAAATGCATCCATGTGGAGTTTATTTATTTTGTCTTGATAATGTAATTTTTATTATAATGAATCTTATGTGATGACAAGGTACTATTATTGTTCTAAGTTGTTGGTTGCAAGGATTTTGTCAAAGTCTAGATTTAGATAAAGTATGATTTAATCTCAAAATATAGAATCATGGCCATGCCTCTATTAAAGGAATAACATATAATTTTCTTTAGAATTGATTTTCTTGGCTGATATGCAAAGTCTAGATTTAGTTAAAGTATGATTTGATCTCAAAATATAGAATCATGGTCATGCTTCTATTAAAGGAATAACATATAATTTTCTTTAGAATTGATTTTCTTGGCTGATATGCAAGCCACTTGACCTTGTTTTACATGAATGAAATTTTATAGTTCAAAATAAATATGATTATTTTTAGTTATATGATCAATTTTTCTCTTAAAAATCTAGGGGGGTATTTATCTCAAATCTTATTCAAGTGTATTGTTGGCCTTCAAAATTGTAGCTTTAATAGTCTTGGAAAGACACACAACACGCATGTAGAAGGGGATCACACTACACAAGTAGAGAGGTAGAAACAAATAAAAAATATTGGAGAACATATAGTATAAGTGAGGAGATAGGGTTAATCATCTTCTTCTCTAAGATCCACAAAGCTTGGGAGGGTTATCCTTGAGATCTCATATAATATAATTAAAGAGAAACACAACTATTCATTAACTAAAATACTCTATTGACATCCATATTTAAACCTTCAAGCTTCATTACTAAACCTTTTGACACAATAATGCACATGCAACCATGAATATAAATACATTTATTAAACTCTTGATTATTTCCCCTAACATTACTTACACATATGCATCTTCAAGGAAAAACTAGCATCATTGCACGAGAAAATATGTCCATTTATGCCTACTTAAGATATTAATTAGTTTGTGTTACTAAATCATGCAAGTAAGTGGGAACTAATAGCTACTCCCATTCTAACAAAGATATCTAGAGACATAATATAGAAGAAAGAAGGATAGTAGTATGTGGTTGCAATACAATGAGATATATTAATTTATATATATATAAGAAAAGGAAATATTACACATTCAGGCATACTTTGACATTCATCTCCAATCAAGAAGATCCCACAATCAAGAGAAAGATTAACAGAAACCCTTTACAATACTTTACAACTATGTCAACCTAACTAGTCCTTAAAGCATGCATATCAATAAATGTGATGTGAGAGAATTCATAGCACAATCCCTCCTAAGTAATCATTACCAACCATGGAAACATCAAACCATACAACTCCTTAGCTATATCAAACATTTCTACATTTTATATACACAAAATATCTTTCTCTTACAATGTTCTAAAAATATTTATAAAATTGGGAGAGGCACAAACCTTACATAACCACAATCATGGTGAAAAAACCTAGGACTCATGAGGAATGAGAACCCATAATAAAAAACCTGCTACTAACTAGAGCAATCAAAAGACAGGAAACTAACAAACCTAAAACTAAACAAGAAACCAAACGCGACTAGATAAAAGCAAAAAAATTAAAAGAAAAACTCTCCCACTGAAAGCACAAACAAATGGCTTATTAGGTGGGAGAGAAATACAACTTCCTTTCCACACAAATTTATTTACCCTTATCCAGCGTAGTGAGTCTTTTAGAGGAATCTTTCCCAGAGGACACAATCGGGAAATCCAATGAAGCTTTCACCCTTGAATTCGATGCTTCTAGTCCTATAGTTGAAGGAGACTCAAAATGTCTTCTTTTCTTTTCTTGCCTCCTTTCTATCTTATCTTGAATGTCTTAGAGATCAGCGGTGTTATTTTATGTGATTTCTTCATGTTGGTCGAACATATTCTCCATACTTCACTTGATATCTGCCTAACTAGCCTACAGAACCCCCCCCCATCTCAACCAAATCATTCACATTCTTTGTTTTCCCAATTTTCTCCTTGATCTCTTTAACCGAATTATCCATTGCTTCTCATTTTTCAATCACCCTCTCCTCTATCCAAAACATTTTCTCTTTCTCATCATTTTCCCAACAAGAGGCTTTGGCCTCCACTTCAACAATAGATTTGAGCTTGTTAATCTTCTTTTTTGCCACATCAAATCGAATCAAATCCAATGGAGAACCAGTTCATGTTATTTAATCCCTTCACATAATTCATTAACCTTCACTACAGAGAGGAGAAATTCCTCTTTAAACAAGGCACTACAGGGGGAGGAATTAGGCGAGACATAGAGGGAATGGGTGGATGGAGGGTTAACCTCTTTTCTCACAGAATTATCTCGAGCCCAGTCAAATCTAGTAGATCAAGAGAAGGTCATATCCTCATATTCCTCTTCAACAATGATCATTATCTGAGTTGAGGTTTCACCAATAGGGGGGCCCAAAGGGGTCTTGGATTTAGCATTTCTAGAGGGATTAACCGTAGTAGAATGTTTTGTGGTTTATTAGAATAAAAAACAACACGTTGATTGACAGGAAGATCAACACATAGACGTAAACCCAATTCTGAAATAGGGGGATTGACATTGGGACCAATGGAAGGGACTAAATCCTAATGGAACTTATAGAGATGAAAGATTAGCCCCTAATGTAGGGGAAGGGATCCCTTTGGCTTGACAACCTCAATAGATTGAAAAAAAGAGGATAAAATCCAAAAGGGGAAATTCATCCTTACCCCATGCCGAAGTTGATTGAGCATCAAGAAAAATTGAGAGTGAAACCTTTTGAAGTGTCTGTCAAGAGTGACAAATTTCATCAAGAGCATGACTGCTTCCTTCCAAACACTAGGGAATCACTTGTTTTGAAGCCGCTTTGGTGGTAGGTCACCTTCTCTCCTAGGCCCAAAAAATTTAAAAATTTTCTTTATGGTACCCTTTTGAATAATTTTGGAAATTCTTGCCCTTAATCAATAGCCCCATCACCACAACAATAGTCTTTGTCGACATAGTAAATTTCAACTTCCCCACTTGAACAACACCTTTTTTTCATGACTAAGCAAATTCATCTGAAATTGTAGGGTTGAAACCCTTCGTACCCACCACATAATTTGTCAAATCACCTTCAACAACTTTTTCCCAAAGGGAAACATTAGCCTTCCATTTATCACAAGAATCTAGCTCTATTTGAATTAAACCTCCCCCCATCTTAAAAGTTGAAAACCCAGAGCTAGAAGACAAGGCAGTTTCACATAAACTAGAATGGAAATAACCCTTTTTAGAGGCTATAAAAAAAATATTACTTTCCTTGCCATTAATAGCATTTGTCCACCTCAAACAATGATAGAAGTACACCTTGAAGAGGAAACTGAATAAAAAGGAGATTTTCAAATCGTTTAACTCCATAGATTTAGTTGTCCTCGTCAAACATGGAATGTATTTCATGAGGGAAGTCGTGTTGAAACATACTTGAGAATTATTTGTCTGCAATACATTCAAGATCCAAGTGTAGGAAATTAAATTAAATACCATTTTTTTCTCTTCTTTCAAGTGTATATATAAACACATGTGTGTGTATGTGGCACACGCGCATGCACACACATACACACACACACACAGGATTTTAGTTTACAATTTGCCTCCTAGGTGTATACACTTGTTTCATCACATTGGCCTCTATTCCTTATCACAAACATCATTCTCTTGTAAGTAGAGGAATCACTCGTGTAAAAAGAGAAAGTCCTTTTTGGATCATAAAAAGGTTACTTGGAATAAAGGAAGAATTTTGCTGAGTCTATAAGTCAAATATATTTAGAAGACAAGCATCCAAGAGTACAAATCAATATTTATTCAATACAACACTCAATCAATACACTCTCTATACCCTTATACCATGTAAGAGCTTCATAGCATGAAGATAAATATCCCTTCACTCCAACCCACCTACACATTTAACATAGCAACCATGAAGCCCTTGAAGCAAAGACAAACATGAAAAATAGATTAATTACCACAACTCAAATTACCCTATAATAACGCTACACACAATTCCAACACTCCAAAAGATTATGGAACATCCAACATAGCCCCATAGGAGACCAATAAGCTCAACTATGCTACCAAGCATAATAAGAAGACACCTATAAATATCAATCTTCTATTCCCATACAGCAATGAGGTCTTTTGCCTCAATCTTCTATTCCCATACAGCAATGAGGTCTTTTGCCTCGAGTGTTAGGTAGATACCTAAGAAAAAACCAAAAAACATCCTCCTCAAAATATGGTTTCTACTAAATACTTTAAAAATAGAACCAAAAAACTGCATCCATTGATCTATTAAAAATAATTTAAAAGCTTCTGAAAATAGGGCGAAGCATAATTTGCTTTGCCATGTTTTTCTCACTCATAGGCTCTCTCTCTAAACTGTAGTTGTTTCTCCCTTCTCCAATCACAGGCAAATCTGGAGTAATGTAATGTATTTTTAAATATTCTACTCATTTTGTAAGAATTTAATACACAAGTACAGTAACCCGTTGCATTTTAGAATTCATTAAAATAAATTAAATTAAATGTTAAGCTATATTAGTTTAGGTGTAAGCTTTATTGTAAGGGGTGGTGTACAGATTGAACCATATAAAATATGTAACGATTTTTGTAATTTGTAAGTATTCTCATATATATGACAGTGAATCAGAAACAAAAACTTTGATGTACAATACTTTTACAGGTATAAATATTTTTTCACTTTTAGAACAATATAAATACTGCAGATTATTATTGAAACTTCAAGAGAATCAAATAAAATATTTCCACAGAGATAAATATTTTTTCACATTTAGATCAATATAAATACTACAGATTATTATTGAAACTTCAAGTAATTGGTTTATTGAAACGAAACAATAATGACACTGTAAAAGTGAATGAATGGATGAATAATCAATTTGTGCCCGCTTCTCTAAATTGGATAGCACTTGGCTAGACAACATAAACTTGATTTAATCATTTTCTTAATTATCTAACATGTAGGATCTTAAAACCCAAACAAATAAGTTAAACTACCTTTATACGCATAAATTTTTATTCTGTCAATTTGTATAAATAGATTACATCAATATGCACTTCAATAGATATAAATTTTTATTCTGTCAATTTGTATAAATAGATTACATCAATATGCACTTGATTAAACAACAAGGGGATCTTTTTACAGAGATAACAATCCTTAAAAACAATTGGACTGTTTCTTTTATGCAGTTAGCATGTACAAATCTTGAGACTTAAAATAGAATTTTAAATATACAATTAGTCTGCATTTCATTTATTTAATATATTTTTTGAAAAATCTGAAATCATATGTAATGAATAGAATACACAGAAAAGAAATTGATTCTTACAGCAAACAATAACACAAAGAGTTAATGTACATGATCAAGGATTTAACTGATGGAAAGATGTATTACAACTGCCTCAATAAATAGAGGTAATAGATTCATCAAAGAACAGCTAAAAATAGAAGTAATCACATGCATACTCATGCAAAACTCCAGTTAATTACATCATGCAAATTATATTTAGAAATCGTATTTTTATCTTTATGTAAGACTCCAGTTCTTCTCATGTATGTGAGAGAAATTAGGATTCCAACATCTTCTTTGATGTTGAGCAGATTCGCAAAATGTCAGAAACCTTTGCAACTCACCATTGTACCTAATCTTATAGATCCACTTAGTACAGATACACTTCTTTACTTATTTCTCTCAGAAAATTATAAGATGTTAATTTTTATTTATTTATAGAAAATAGAGATCAAAATGCTACATCAAGAGAGTGAGAGAAGTTAGATTTAGAAGAAAATAAAGATCAAAATGCTCACACACAATAAACTTACCAGCCTCGGAATCAATAACCATATGACTAAAATCCATGTTTGTCTAGACGTCCTTTCAGAACCCAACCATTTTCTCAGTATCTGTCAATCTTCTTAAAAAAAATTCTCAGTATCTGATTACTACAGAAATCAGATTTGTCCTCGTGGGGGAAGGAAGTGGGTGAATCGATTCATTAGCTTCCTCACCTCTTTCATGGCTTCCCAATGGGACAGACATTTATAATTTCAAAATCTGTTTGAGTGGGTGGAGTGCCATTTTCTCTGAATGTTTGGTGGTCTGAGAATTATGACAGACCTCCTCCAACGCACATGCACTTTGTTTTTATCTACCAAATTGGAGATCCTTCTTCAACTTTCTTTTATATTTGTTTGGTTCAATTTGTTGAGGTTGAGATTTTGTTTTTGGAAATTTTGTGCTTAATTTTTTTTTTCAAATATGACCATCCTGATGATTGTTTTCTATAAGTAGGGTTTTTAACAAAATAAAGAGAAATTTAAGTAATTTGTCAAAAATAAAACAGTTTTCAAGGATCTAGTTTAAATAATATGCACTCCGAGCTATATGCCAGAAATTGACTTCGGACACCAATTGTCCGTGATGTAAAGTCTAAACAAATTTAGAGAGATTATACACGTGTTCAGACAGAATGAATCACTTGATAAAGATGGAAGTCATTAACGTATCCATTGATTTTATAGATTAAATAGCACTTTTATCTTTATGAATGATAGAGTTGAAAAACGGATTCTATGGGATCATCAATTTGAACAAGCTTTTTACCAGGAATTGAATTTTTGCTTCTGTCAGTTTTTCTGTGTTGATATGTTAGTTTGATCTAAAGATTTAGATTTTCAAATGTTTTTATTCTCAGTTGTATGATTGGGAAAAATTCTAGATTTTGGGGGAACATTTTGGGGGAACACTAACTATGCTAGGGGAAGGATATCTCTATGGGTGTAATAGATATTATTTTATATCTCTAGGGGAACACTAATATTTTATATCTCAATGGGTGTAATATATATTATTTTGAGTGGAGTTGCTTACTACTTTGGAAACATTTGAGATGAAACTACTCATGTTCTTTCATTAAGAGGGAAGGACAATAGGTCTAAGTGTTTTGTGCAAAGTATCTACAATGATAAGATTTCATCAATTGTAAAAACTACTTAAGAATTGAGCGAGTGGATTTTTGTTCAATTAGTTTCATGAGAAATATATCATGTTCAAAGGCTTATATAGTATTAGATCTACAAGTATCTATATCTCCTAAGAAATATCACAATCATGGGATTTAACTAACACCAAGGATCCAACCACCGAACATCAAACTCTATAAATATCTATATATAAAAATGTGAGATAGAGGAGATAGTTCACAAGATGGTAGAGCAAAGTATTATCAAGCATAGTTAAAGTTCTTAGTCCTCTTAAAGGGCAATGATGTGAAAGAAGGATGAAACTTGGAGCATGTGTTATGATTATACATAGATCAACATTTACATAAAATATAAGTTCTTGTTCTAGTATGAATAAATGGTATCAAGTTTAATTTACAAAAAATGACCTTGAGACTAATTATCGTTAAATCAAAATTAGAGATGAGGATGTACATAAGACAATTTTTCAAACTCATGAGGTTCACCATGAATTTTCGGTAATTTCTTTTAATATCACAAATGCACCATCAACATTTCAAATTTTGATGAGCTCTATCATCAAACCAATTTACAAAATTATTTTGGTAATTTTAATGATACCCTAAGATATGGGGAAAGTTGGGAGGAAGATCTATGCCATTTTGATTAACTTCTCGATATTAATTAGTAGCATTAATTGTATTCTAAGCTATCAAAGTGTGCAATTGGAGTCAAAGAACTGGAATACTTGGTTCATATGGTGTCTCAAAAGAGATTCAAAGTGGATTTAAAGTGGACCCTCATAAGATTATGGCTATTGTAGAGTGGAAAATACTTAGAACCCTCAAGAACCTATGGGGTTTCCTATGGCTTATAGGTTAATATCACCAATTTCTAAACAATTAGTAGCATAGTATCACCTCTCACAACTAAATATCTAAGAAGGATTCCTCAAAGTGGATTAAGGAAAATACAAGGAGATTCGAGTAGTTAAAGGAAGGCATGTGCATGAATCTAATCTTAAAGCTACAATTTTTTCTAAAAAAAATAATGTTGGTTCATGTGATGCTTCAATTGATGACATAGGAGTAGTACTCATACTAGAAGGAAGACACATACTATTTGAGAGCCACTAATTCAAAGGTACAAAATGTTGAAACCAATATATGAAAAAAAAATGTTAGCTATATTGTAAACAATCAAGCAATGAACACCTTCTCTTATGAAAAGACACATTAAGGTAAAATAAAATCATGATGGTATCAAATATTCCTTGGAATAGATTTTTTGATATGAGGAGCAAAAAAATTAGTCACAAAGATATTGGGATGATTTTGAGATCATATATTTAAGAAGGGAAATTATAATATTATGGCTAATACTTTATCGAGGCAAGATGAAACCATGTATTCACTAATGTATTAAATTTTCACAGTACAAATGGATTGGGTAAATGAGGAAAGATAAGTGTGGGAGGCTTCTAATACTCAAACTTTTATTGAGAAAATCCAACATGATTAATGTATGTTAGAAAAAAAATTGTATGAAAGGATATATTTTATGGTACAAGGAATTATATATTTGCAATAATTCAACTCTTAATTTTAAGATGTTAAAAGAACTGCATGCTAAATTAAGATGTTAAAAGAACCGCATGCTTCTCCAATATAATGGAACTTTGTATTCTTGAAAAATTATGATACAATTGACCAAAATTTCTTTTGGAAGTGGCAAAAGGGAGATGTTAAATTTTTTTAGTAATATGCACAGTATGTCAGCAAATAAAGGGAAGGCAATTAAAAATCAAGGTCTTATGTACCCCTTATATATCCCAAGTTAGTGGTGGGAGGAGGTATCTATGGATTTCACCATAGGCTTATCCATATATGAAGGAAAACTCACCATAGTTGTTGTGGGTCATCTTACCAACTATGCACACTTTGGTGCTTTAGAAACCTCATTTGTGTTAAGAAATATAGCTTAACTACCTTTATGAATACTATTCAAAAAAATACACGACTCCAAAAACTATAGTAATTAACCATGATCTTATATTTACAAATAATTTTTACATCGAACGATTTTTCTATTTGGATTCTCAATTGGATTTAGTTCCTCATAGAATCCCTAATATAATCTAAATAAATAGAGATGGAAAATAAATTATTGAAAGGGTATCTTTGATTATTTTCTTTGGATAAACAAGAGAGATGGGTGTAATTGTTATCGCTAACAAAATGGTAGTAAAACATTTCCTTCCATACTTATAATACAAGTTTATATGATTATAAGAGGAGTAGTTGCCCTATCATAAGCTAAGAATAAGTAAATAGTGGCAACAAATTTCTAAATGTGACAACCCGCCTTTCTTTGTGACCATGAGAAAGTCAATACCCATGTGGTGAAGAGGCACACCCTTGTGGTGGAGAAGCATCATACTAATAGCATGAGATGACACATGAGCATTGACACAAGGAACATTAGCCCAATGCTTGATTAAAGTCTACAAATAGGTAACCTCTAGAGCCACTTTGTTAGCTTAGACTTATATCTATAACATGACGTTAGAATAGATTATAGATTGAGTATAATATGATGTTTGTTTTTTAATTTTAAAATTTAGTTAAATATATTTTTAATAGATTTAAATATAATTAATAATTTAATTTTTTCCAAAAATGAGGCCCCTTCTTTGATTGCCATAGAAGCCAAGAGTCTGGGCAAATTGGCATAGTACATAAAGTACCTGACTTCCATTTGCATCTACCATAAGGCCCCTCCAATCTATTCTTTTTCGAAGTCTAGCTTAGCAGCTTCTTCACTCAATAAATGTCTAATGTCTTCCTCACCAAGAGACTCTGAGTTGAAGATCTACCACATGGTTAAGTTCTTTCTATCATAAACCATCTTTTTTTCGTAGGTCTGAAATTTGATCTCTGCGATGACCTTATTAGTAGTTTTGGCATCAAAGAGCACTAGATCTCCTCAACTTGTGAAGTCCAATCCACTCTACACATTGAAGGTAGTTCAAGAATAAAGGTGTAGACTAGTTGTTTAAACTGTTCATAATTTGGTAGATAAAAACAAATTAAACATGTCAGACGGCCACCAAACAAAAGCGAAAAGAAACTTCACCTAAACAAACTGTGACATGATAACATCTAACATATTGATATGTCTCCTTCTTTGAATGAATTATAGGTAATGAAACTATAAATACTACCTTAAGATTTAGCCTATTTCATCAATACATTGAAGATATGTCCCATTGGGAAGCCATGATGAGTTGAAAAAGCCTGTGGATCGAGTCAAGGAGATTGAGAAAAGGTTTTACAGATTTCCCATCTTTGTTCATCTAGATGGGTATGAGAGCTTTTTGTTTCATTTTCTTGGATCGATTCATACACTTTCTCTCTTATCCACGACATCTCTATGAGGCCAAATCCTGTTGATAACTGATGCGGCTCTAGCAAGTAGCTAGATTAGTTTAGTTAATAGTTTTTTGTTTATTCATGCAAATAAAGCATGTACTCCAGCATGCATTAATCCTTAGGACTATTTTTAGTTTTGTTTTTTGCATGAATTTGTTTTTAGTAAATAAAGCATGCTGTGCATGCACTTATTGTATTCTTAATTTAGGAAGTACTTTGTTTTTTTATAGTTTGGGAGCCTTAGTAGCTTTCCATGCAATGCTAGGAATATATTTAAAACTGCAGTTATTATTAATTCTTCTAGACTGCAAATTCTTTATATATACAACCTCTATGTAATTTTGAATTAAGCTTCAAGAAAGATATTGGTGTGTGCAATTCCAAAAAAACAAGGCACTTTGTTTTTTATTCTGAATTGTGATTTCTTTTTGCAATTTCTTCTTTTTGTTGTTATTGTTTGCTAATCAGTTGGTTCAGAGAGGATAGGTCAGGTTCAAAATTCTACAAGTGGTATCAAAGCAGGTAAAATTGTTTTGGGTTAAAGTTTTATGGTTCGAATTTCGCCAAAGTTAATCATGTCGAATTCTAACCATATGCCCATTCCAAAATTTGATGGGAATGATTATGATTATTGGTGCATTAAGATGCTGACCTTTTTTATTGGAAAAGATTTGTGGGAGATTATTGAATGAGGTTATGAAGAGCCAACTGATTGGAATGCCCTTACAGCCAATGAAAGAACAACAAGAAAGGAAGCAAGGAAAAAGAATGCTCAAGCTTTGTTTCACATTCATATAGCTCTTGATAAGAGCTTATTTCCAAGAATATCAGGAGCAACAATTGTCAAAGATGCCTAGAAGACTCTACAAGAAGCTTATCAGGGTAGTGATCAAGTTAAAGTGGTCAAGCTTCAAACATTGAAGCGAGAGTTCAAGAATTTGAAGATGCAAGAAGCTGAAAGTATAAGTGATTATTGTGTCAAAGTCAAAGATGTGGTCAATAAAATGGCTACACTTGGGGAAATTGTAAGCAATAAAGTTTTGATAAAAAAGGTGTTGAGATCTTTGACACCCAAATGGAATCATGTAGCAATAATCATAGAAGAAAGCAAAGATTTGACAAGACTACAGTTTGATCAACTGGTTGGATCCCTGATGTCTCATGAAGAAAGATTGAAAGATTCTTTTGAAGGTGTAGAGAAAGCGTTTTCCTCTAAATTGCTAATCACAAAAAATGAAGATGCAAGCAGCAGTAGTGCCAAAACCAATCAAGGCCCAAGCCAAAATTCTTCAAGAGGTAGAGGAAGATGTGGCTCAAGAGGAAGTGGTGGTTTCAGAGGAAGAGGTAGAGGCAGATTTGATAAGAGAAATGTTCAATGTTACCATTGTAATAGGTATGGCCACTTTGAAAGAGAATGCAGATTGAAAGAAGGTAAAAGTGCTAATTATGCTCAAGAAAGTAGTGAGAATCCTCCTGATCACTTGTTTTTGTCTTATGCAAAGGGTGAAAATACTAGTAAAGATGTTTGGTACCTAGATTCTTGATGCTCTAACCATATGACAGGGAATGAGAAGTTGTTGTCAACAAAGGATGGAAGTTTCAAATCCAAGATCCAGCTTGGTGATGATAAATCATTGGAGGTTGCTGCCAAAGGAGCTATGGAGGTCCAATTAAAAGAAGGTATAAAGAGTATTCATGATATTTATTATACTCCACAATTGAAGCGCAATTTGTTAAGTGTTGGGCAGCTATGTGAGAAAAATTATAAATTAGTCTTTGAGAATAAGACTTGTACTATCTATGATAAGAATAAGGATAATAGGGTGAGCACTATTGTTCCTATGACAAGAAATAGGATGTTCCCCTTGAGGTTTGGTGAACATAACAACAATTTGGCAAATATGGCTTATGAGGATTCAAGTTGGTTATGGCATCTCAGGTATGGGCATTTAAATTTTCATAGTTTGAAGTTTCTAACCTCACATGCATTAGTTTCTGGTTTGCCCAAGGTTGAGGAACACAAGGAGGTTTGTGAAGGTTGTGCTAAAGGAAAGCATGCAAGAGAAAATTTTCCAAAGGGCAATGCATGGAGGACTCATCACCCACTTTAGCTTGTTCATTCAGATATATGTGGTCCTATGCAGACTAAGAGTTTGGGTAAGTCATCATATTTCATCACTTTTATTGATGATTACTCACGAAATTGTTGGGTGTATTTTTTGAAGGCCAAAGATGAAGCCTTGGATACATTCAAGAAGTTTAAAGCCCTCATGGAAATGAGAAAGGGTGCAAGATCAAGTGTTTAAGGATTGATCGTGGAGGAGAATTTTGCTCAAAGGCTTTCCAAAGTTATTATGATTTTAATGGCATCAAGAGGCAACTTACTACTGCATACACACCTCAATAGAATGGAGTAGCTGAAAGGAAGAATCATACTATGGTTGAAATGGCAAGGTGCATGTTACAAACCAAGGGATTGAGCAATTCTTATTTGGGAGATGCAGTTGCTACAACTGTGTACATCCTCAACCGTAGCCCCACCAGTGCACTAGAAAAGATGAATCCTTATGAATCTTGGTATGGTAAAAGGCCTAATGTTAATCATTTCAAAGTTTTTGGTTATTTGGCTTATGTGCATGTACCTGATCAAAATAGATAGAAGTTAGATGCAAAGAGTGAGTCATGTATTTTTATTGGATATAGTGAGAAAAGCAAGGCCTATAGATTGTATAATCCCCTCACTTACAAGCTTATTGTCTCAAGAGATGTGATTTTTGATGAAGGGGGAGTTTATGGTCATCAAAAAGGCCATGTTGAGAAGCCAAAATCTATTTTGAATGATGATATAATTGTTGATATTGATCATGAGTAGCCAACTAATGTTTCTATATCCAGTGATTTAACTCCACCAAGCAATCCTTCATCAAGTTCTTTAGTACCAAGTTCAAGTCCATCTTCTTCTCCAAGTTCTACAAGGAAGGTAAGGAGATTGAGTGATATCTACCAGAAGAGTGGAAATCAAGTACATGAAGAAAACCCAATAGGTGAGATAGTGAATTTTGCTTTATTAGCCAAGGCTGATTTTGAACCATCATGTTTTGAAGATGCATGTACTAATAAGGTTTGAGTGAAAGCCATGGAAGAAGAGATGGATTTGATTCATAGGAATGAAACTTGGGAGTTAACAGAACTTCCACATGACAAAAAAAAGGATTGGCACCAAATGGGTCTACAAAACCAAATTTAACAGTGATGGGAATGTTGAAAGAGACAAGGCAAGATTAGTTGCTAAAGGCTTCACACAAAGGTATGGAATTGACTATGAAGAGACATTTACACCACTAGCAAGACAAGAGACTATAAGAATGTTGATTTCATTAATAGCTCAGAAGAAGTGGAGCATACATCATATGGACGTGAAAAGTGCCTTCTTGAATGGGTACTTAGAAGAGGAAGTATATGTGGAGAAGCCACAAGGTTTTGAAGTGTAAGGAAAAGATAATTATGTCTACAAGTTGAAGAAGGCTCTATATGGCCTCAAGCAAGCACTAAGAGCATGGTATGTCAGGATTGATGGATACTTTCAGGAGAATGGCTTCCAAAGAAGTAAGAGTGATCCTACCCTATACTACAAACAAGAAGGTACTGATATTCTCATCATAAGTTTGTATGTTGATGATCTTTTGTATATGGGTAGTAGTTCTAAGATGAAAGAATTTGAGATGAAAGATCTTGGTCTGATGAAATATTTTCTTGGAATGGAGGTTTATCAAAGTAAGGATGAGATTTTCATTTGTCAAACAAGGTATGCACAAGATATGCTGAAGAAATTTAATATGACTGATTGTAACCCTGCCTCCACTCCAAGTGCTCATGGAGTTTTGTTATGTCAAGATGATGGTGTTGATTTAGTTGATGAGACAGCTTACAGAAGTATTGTGGGGAGCTTGATGTTTCTAATCCACACAAGGCCTGATATTGCCTATTCAGTTTCACTTGTTTTAAGGTATATGACAAATCCATCTGAAATACATATGAAGGAAGCCAAGAGGATTTTGAGGTATGTGAAAGGGAATTTAAGTTTTGGTATTCATTACTACTCTTCTGAAAAGTTCAATCTAGTAGGCTTTAGTGATTCAGATTGGGGAGGTAGTATGGATGACCGTAAATCTACATCTAAAAATTGTTTTTCTTTTGGTTCTAGTTTGATTACCTGGAGCTCGAAAAAATAAAGTATTGTTGCTCTCTCATCTATAGAAGTGGAGTATGTTGCAATTACCTCAGCAGGTACAGAAGCTCTTTGGCTCAGAAAAGTTTTGGAAGAAATTGGAAAAAAACAAATTCAGCCTATAGTAATTTATTGTGACAATGTGAGTGCCATCAAGTTAGCCAAGAATCCGGTTCATCACAGCAGAACAAAGCATTTTGATTTGAAATATCACTTCATATGAGATTTGGTGCAGAAGAAGGATGTCGAATTGAAGCACATCAATGCCCAGGATCAGCAAGCAGATATATTCACCCAAGCGGTTGCAAAAGCTTAGTTTATAGCACTACAAGATAAGATTATCAGCCCTCTCAGCATCAAGGGGGAGTATGTTGATAACTGATGCTACTCTAGCATGCAGCTAGATTAGTTTAGTTAATAGTTTTTTGTTTATTCATGCAAATAAAGCATGTACTCCAACATGCATTAATCCTTAGAACTATTTTTAGTTTTGTTTTTTGCATGAATTTGTTTTTAGTAAATAAAGCATGTTGTGCATGCACTTATTGTATTCTTAATTTAAGGAGTAGTTTGTTTTTTTTTAGTTTGGGAGCCTTAGTAGCTTTCCATGCAATGCTAGGAATATATTTAAAACTACGGTTATTATTAATTTTTCTAGACTGCAAATTCTTTATATATACAGCCTCTATGTAATTTTGAATTAAGCTTAATAAAGATATTGGTGTGTGCAATTCCAAATAAACAAGGCACTTTTTTTTTTATTCTGAATTGTGATTTCTTTTTGCAATTTCTCCTTTTTTCTGTTATTGTTTGCTAATCAATTGATTCAGAGAGGATAGGTTAGGTTTAAAATTCTACAAATCCAACATTCAATCAGTATCACACACTGAACTTATTTCTCAAAGATAGTTTGAAGGAGAAGATTGACTGACATAGAGACAATGGGTGGACTGTGAAAGGAAGCTTCAATACTGAGTTTCAACTGCATTCAGTGCTAGGTGTGGCTAATCTGATCTGTTCTTTTTTAAGTTAATCTCTTACAAGCATTTCATAAAATCCTTAGATCTGTTCTTGAATAGATTTGTTAAGGTTCCAGACTTAGCTATCACCATATCAATTATCTGCGTAGTTAAATGAGTATGTCATAAAACAGATTATATTTTTCAGCTTTTCCTGCAGGCACCACCATTTTCCTTCTACTCCCATTCAGCGTAAAATTGTTATACATACATGGTTCTGGCATAAACAATGTATATCCGTCATCAAAGCCATGATCTATACAGATATGTGTAATCTGCTAATAATATTCTCTGCAATACAATAAACTCAAGTAACTGTAGATTGATTTCTCATCCATTTCTCATATATTCATATTTACTACCAGCTTAGTTATATATTTTTCATTATTGCTAGCTTCTAGTCATATAATAATCGCTGGATTTTTTAATTATTCGTTACAGCCTTCTTATTTTTTAAATGATGAAGTATTGCATGGGAAGATAAAAAAAATGTTTTTAACTGACTCTCATGAATTTGACCTTGAATCACTAAAAAATTGTTCCATCAAAATATAATATATGGCCTTCCACCCACCACTAAATGAAGTATTTTCTTTGAAAGTTGTGTTATGGGAAAGAAACATAAACATTTGGAAAACTTTCTATAAAAGTTAGAAATTAGCTCATTCTAATCTTTATAGATTTATGAAGATAAGATTTGAATTTATTTTTTGAAAAATAAGTTTTAAAGATTTTGATGTTTTCAAATAGTTTGCACATGAAATAGGAGGGAACATCTTGAGAGTTGAATTATGAAGATCCTTACCAGCCCACGCACACACCGCATCCAGATTTAAATATTTAGTAAGCTCGCCGAAGGGACAAGACTGTGAAAAAACATTAATCTCCATGGACAAAATCAAATAACAAGACTATAATAAAAACATGCAAAAGCTGAAAAAACCTATGCAAAGGCCATATTGTTTTCCCACTTTCTGCTATTTCAAGAAATATGTTTGGTTCAATATTTCGCTCTTTCTGCTATTGTAAATAATTTGCAGAGTTCGGACGACGCCATAGAATAGTTGCAGAGATAAGCCATAGTAATCATTTCTCCTTGCTGATAGATATGGGTGACCTTGCCATGAATTTTTGTTTCACATTAAGTGGAACTGATCCTTCTGTTGAATCATTATGTTCTGTGGGTGCCCTGCTGTTTAGGCAATTGCTTTAATGATTGGGCCTGTTGTAAGCTATGAGGAAATTTCCATCTTTTGTTATGAGGTCTCTTGCTGGACATTTTCTCTTATGATGATAAGATAATCATACAGCGGTTATCCTCTTCTCTGTTATATTCCGGATTGGTGTGCACATATGGCATTCATTCTTTTTTGTTCTTTTTCTTTCTATTACACAATGCTCTGCATTATTTGGAGATTTTTTGGCAAAGTTGGTGGTTGGTGGCTTTTTCTGAAGAATTGGAAAGTGCAGTTTATTTGGTGGTGTAGATGGCTCCTTATCATATTGTTACTGATATGGCTGTTGCTTTAGACTATTTTATGGATTGGTCTCACCCTGTTTCCTAAGGGTTTTCTCCATCCTTCTCTACTACTTATATGGATAGGCATATGTATGCTAACCATTTTTATGTTGTCAGGATTGTTTTTTCTTGGTTCCCTTTTGGCTGTGTGTTTTGTTCTCTGCAGGGCCTTGGATTCATGTGGTGCATAGGTAGATTGGCTTTTTTGGTGTGCTGGCACTGATTTTGTTTAAGATATGGTGGCTTCATTTTGGGATGTTATCTTCTTCACTGGTTCACTGGTTCCTACAAGCTTTTCAAAGCTTCCTTTATATCTAAAGTGATTGACGATGTAATCAGGGGTTGTATTTGGGTTGCCTATGGGCTATTGTAATGGGTAGATAGGCTTATGTTTTCTTGAGCAACACTGAAGGGTTTTCTTACTGGTTCTTTCCCTTCAGTGCTCTTTGAACCAGATACCATGTAAAAAATAGAAAGATTTAATATAATTTCAGTGGGTCATCCACTTTTATCAAAAAAAAAAGAACAAAAAGAACAAAAAATGTTTTAAACAAAAAAACTTCATATTTTAGAATTAAAAAATGGGTGTTTGGAGTTTTGGAGGGAGTGGGAAGAGATGGAGAAAGAGGGAGCTAATTTGATGATTTGGAGAAGTAGTGTTGATGTTGCAGCTATGGAGTAGGGGAAGATCTCAAGTTTGTTTGTAAGTGAAGCTGTCATTACACATCTTGTTTTCCATTTTCGAAAGTGTAGAATGATTGATGTAATACAACCCATGTTGCTATAGATTGTGGTTTTGGAAATCCATTTTGATATAAGGCTGATTTGAGGCCATTTCCTTGAATTTTAATAGAAGGTCCTTGTTTGAAACTCATTATTTCAACTTGCCGATTTCTAACATTTTGATTCATTTTAATTTCTAATTTCAATTTGGGTGTTTGAGAGGGAGAGCATCCGTGCATCAATATCTAAAGAAAAAATTGTGATGGTTGTTGAGAATCATCTTACCAACTATGCACACTTTGGTTCTTTGGAACACCCATTTGTATCAAGAATTATAGATCAACTACATTTATGAATACTATTCAAAAAATACATGATTCCAAAAATTATAGTAATTAATCATGATCAAAACTATATTTATAGGTATTTTTTGGACTGAATGATTTTCCTATTTGAACACTCAATTACATTTAGTTCGTTATATCATCCCTAATATCATCTCTAAGTTTTTTCACTATTTTTGTACCAACCACTATCCATAACCCCTTCTTTAAGGGCACAATCAAGAGTTCAAATACTTGATGAACCGATTTGGAATCAACATGAGTTACTTGATAATCTTCGAGATAACTTGGAAATCACAAAAACATAGAACGAAGCAATGAGGTAATCAACATTGTAGTGAAAGGACTTTTGAAGTGGGAGATTAGGTCTCTGTGTAACCACAACTATACAAGAAAATATCTCTAAAATAAGAATAGAAAGATAGCAAGCCTACACTCAAGTATTTTGGTCCTTATAATGTTATGTAAAGAAAAATAGAAGTATGCTTAAAATAAAACAATCTTATACTTTAGATTTTTTTTTTAAAGTTTGGATTTTTTAAGAAATAATGAAACAAAACAATCTTATATTCTAGAATTTTATAAAAAGAAGTTTGGAGCTTTGAAGGGAGTCTTGGAGAGATTAAGAAAGAGGGAACTAGTTGGAGGATTTGGAGAAGAAGTGTTGAAGTTGTAGCTGCGGATAGGGGAAGACTTGAAGTTTGTTTGCGAGTGAAGCTACCATTAAACTTCATTTTTTCCATCTCAAAAAGTGTAGAATTTATTGTTGTAATGCAGCCCATATTTTTGTAGATTGTGGGTTTGGAAGCCCATTTTGATGTAAGGTTGACTTGAGGCCATTTCCTTGAATTTGACTAGAAGAAGGTTCTTGTTTGAAACTTATTATTTCAAGTTGTTTGTTGATTTGCAAAAGTTTAATTCATGATAATTTATAATTTGAATGTTGTTGTTTGAGAGGGAGAGCCCCATTGCATTAATATCTAAAATAAATCTCATCCTGGTTGTTGTGGATCATTGTACCAACTATGCACAATTTTGTGCTTTAGAAGGTACATATTCCTAACAAGAACTATAGCTCAACTACCTTTATGACTACTATCTAAAAAATACACACGAATCCAAAAAATATAGTAATCATGATCAAGACTGTATTTACAAGTAGTTTTTAGACTAAATGATGTTTCTATTTGGACATACAATTCAACTTAGTTCATTATATCATCCCTAACGTAATTAATAGATAGAGGTGATCAATAAATGATTGGAAGGGTATCTTTGGTGTTTTTATTTTGATAAACAAGAGAGATAGTTATAATGGTTATCAAAAGAAAAATGGTGGTAAAACATTTCCTTCCATACATGTCTAATATGTCTCTAATTATTTTCACTATATTGGTACCAACCACCATCAATCACCTCTTCTTTGAGGCCACAAGCAAAAGTTTGAATACTTGAAGAACTGATTCGGCATCAACAGGTACTTGATAATCTTTGAGACAACATGGAAATCACAAAATATATAATGAAGAAATGAGGTAATCAATACCATAGTGAAAGGACTTCTGAAGTGGGAGATTGGGTTTTTGTGTGACTACAACCATATAAGAAAATATCTCTAAAATAACAATAGAAAGATAACAAGCCTAATACTATGGCCCTTATAATGCTTTGAAAAGATTCGTATTGTAGCATATGAATTGGTGTTACCTATATCAACAAAAATTCAAAGTTAGTTTTCCATGTTTTATGCTTGAAGTTTGTTGTTGAGAAAAAAATTATGGTACAAAATAAGTTACTAGAACTTGATGAAGAGGGAATAATATTTGTATATCCTAAGGGAATTATTCAAACACACACCGAGAGGATGTAGACAAGGGAAACTATATAGTTTGTGATAAAATGGAGGAACTCTCTAGTTGAAGACTATGGGATTTTAATTAGGATTTTTGCAAAAGCATCCATATTAAATCAACTCTAAGGATAACGGTTCTCTAAAAATTTGTCATGCTACACACTTAATTCTATGTGTTCATTTTTATGAGTAATTTACTTGTGTCTACCTTAACACTTACCAAATATTTGTATGATCGTTATCAAATTCTTATCTATTTAATTACTTTAGCCTAGATGTTATATTTTGGTATCAAAATTCACCTAGGTGATATCTAAGGCTTAAGTACAATATATATAAGAAGCATTGAGTATTATTTTATCATATAATTATCAATTGTGTTCTCCTTAAAGTTAGTTAGATGATTTCTCCCTCAATGTGGCATTGTATTATCAATTGTTATCAAGTATTTTGCAACTTATTTAATATTATACTCTTGTATTGTGCAAGTTATTTCGTTACATTAACTACAAATATAATATTAATAGGAGGAGGAGGAGGAGGAGGAGGTCAAACATCTAAGAGATCATGGCCTTTGGTAATAGTCTCCTAGTCCATAATAAGTTCAACCTTATCTTTATCTTCTTCTTGGTAAGTAGTATCACATTTACAAATAAAATTGAAAGATTCAAGAGGGAAACTTTTCACTATTCAGCTTGCTAGCATGGTGACATTGAGAGTAAAATGAATACCCACATTATAGTGGAGTCTATCCACAATGTGATGGACATAGAGAGCCCTAGAGTATACGGTATCTATGCCTAGGGCCCTAGAGTTATGACTATAAAATTTGAGTTAGTACCCATGTGGTGAAGAGGCACACCTTTGTAGTGGAGAAGCATCCTACTAATAGGATGAGATGACACGTGAGAAACCACACAAGGGGCATTAGCCCAATTCTTGATTAAAGTATGCAAATAGACAACCTCTAGAGCCACTTTGTTATCTCAAACTTAGATCTATAATATGACGTTAGAATTGATTCTAGCTTGATTATATAGGGAAAATTGTGTGTCTATAATTTAGCCAGTAAAAATGTATAATTTCCATCTTTTCTCAGATGAGAAAGTATCTCCATTTGGAAAGAATCTCAATATAAATGTATTTTGTAGGTATTCTAGATTTTCCACCTAGAAGTATCATATTTTAGGAGAAGGTACATTTGATCTTAAAGGTTCAAAAAATCATGGATCTAACACCAAGTAGTCCAAGCCCATGGATAATATAGAAGATATTCTTAATAGTTTCTATATGGTTATAGAAAGAAGAATGGGTGTAAAAGTATAGATATCTTTCACACTTTAATAGCTAAAATGATTAACATTAATACAATTTTTTAACTTTGACCACAAAAAAGTGATATTTATATATGAAATTTTAAAATGATGTAGACTAATAAAATAAGAACATTTAGTATAACTTATCTTTATTTATTTTTAATTTTAAAATTTAATTGAATATATTTTTTATAAATTTAATGAAAAAATTAATTACTATCTTTTCAAAAAGTGATGTCCTTTCTTTGATTGTTTATGGGAGGCAAGAGTCCAGTAAGGTAGAGAGTTAAGCAAATTGGCATTGAGTACAAAGTGCCTGCCTTCCATTTGCAGACTATAAGGCCCCTCCAATCTATTCTTCTTCGAAGTCCGGTTTAGCAACTTAGTTAATCTCTAATGACTTCCTCACCAAGAGACTCTACGAGGGAGTCGAAGCTGTACCTCATGGTTATGTTCTTTCTATAATAAACCATCATTTTTTTGTGGGTCCGAAGTTTGATCTCTATGATGCCCTTATTAGCAGTGTCGGCATCAAAGAGCACTAGATCTCCTCGACTTGTCTAAGTCCAATCCACTCTACACATGGAAGGTAGTTCAAGAATCATTGGTTGTTTACACTGTTCATTATTTGGTAGATAAAAACAAATTCAATGTATGTCAGATCACCAAACAAAAGCGAAAAGAAAGTTCACCTATAGCACAGACTGTGACATGGTAACATCTAACATATTGATATAGCTCCATCTTTCAATTGAGATACAGTTTATCAAACTATAAATACTGCCTTAGGTTTAAGTTATTTCATCAATGTTGGGTGTGGGTATTCTGATATGTGTTTTTTATAAGTTATTCTCTTAAAAGCATTTCATAAAATCCTTAAATCTGTTCTCTGAATGTTTTTGTTAAGGTTCCAGACTTGGGTATTTCACCATATCAATTATCTACATAGTTAAATGAGTATATCATAAAACAAATTACAATTTTTTTTAGCTTTTCCTGCAGACAATTTAAAAAGGCACCACCATTTTCCTTCTATTCCCATTCAGCATAAAACTGTTATTCATACATGGTTCTGGCATAAACAATGTATATCTGTCATTAATTACATGATCTATAGAGATGTGTGATCTGTTAACGATATTATGTGCAATACAGTAAGATACTGTCATCCATTTCTGACAGATTTCTATTTATTACTAGCTTAGTTATACCCCAACATACTTTTCATTATAGTTAGGTTATATTCATATAAACGTTGCTGGAATTTTCAATTATTCCTTACAGCTTCTTAAAGTATTGCATGCGAAGTTAAAATCAGTGCTTTTGATTGATTTTGATGATATTAACACCATCTTTTATGAGTATATTAGGTTTCTGATGTTGGTTAGTAGTCACTATAAATTTGTCAAATTTTAAGAAAATTAATATTTTTAATTATTTTTTATGAATTTGATTTTGGTACTTAACTTTATTATTTTTTTTATTTTCTTGATAAAAGTGGAAGAAACTACTGAAATTATATTAATAATTTTGATTTTTACACGTGTCTTGTTCAAAGAGCACTAAAGGGAAAGAACCAGTAAGAAAACCCTTCAGTATTGTTCAAGAAAACATAAGCCTATCTACCCATTACAAAAGCCAATAGGCTCCCCAAGAAAACCCTCTCAGTTACATAGCCATCCGCATTAGATATAAAGGAAGCTGCCTTAACCAATATACAAAAGAGAACTTATCAAAATAGAACAAGTGCCTTTAACCCAGATCAACCAAAACTGAAACCATCCTATCTAAGCAGCACATGTTTCCAATCCTCCGATTAGAATGAAACTCACAACCAAAAAAGAACCTATGATAAGTGAACCTACTAGAACAAAAATGGTGAGCAAACATATGACAATCCAGATAAGAGGAAGAGAGGGATGTTGAAGACCCCGAAGAAGCAAAATAAGACCGAGCCATAAGGTAATCCAAAGCAACAACCAAAGAAATAGTAGAAGGATGAGAAACCATCTGAAACACCAATCTATCTACATTTTCCAATTCCTCAAAAACATCCACCAACCACCAATTTTAACAACTACTATCCAAAGAAAACAGAGCATTTTGTGTTAGTAAAAAGTAATGCTAAAGAAAAAATGAGTACCAAAACTAGGAGCATCCATAAATATAAATAGAAGAAGCTCAAATAATGAAGAGACATCGAAAACAAGATTAGCCCTCCAAATCATAGAAAGACAGCTCACAAGAAAAGTAAGCCAAAAAATGAACAGAAAATGCAGGAGCTTAGCGGATGATAATCAACCAGTGATGAAGCATAATCATGAAGAAGATACCCATCCCCCTCGCAAATCACCCCCAATCATGAAACGAGCAGCTTGCAAAGAATATGAACAAACATGACATTGGGTGACTAAGAAATGATGAAGCCATCACAAGCAACCCCCACTCATAACCCAAACCCCAGCCAAACTATCACCATGCCCACACCACAACACACAATGAGCTAATGACTGCAAGATAATGCAAAAATTTAAACACCACAGAAACCATTATTACCCGACACAATGCCTCAAAGAATATAAGACACACCAGCATATGAGCCCAAATCACCCACCAATCCTAAGCATAAAATATCACCATATTGAACCCAGTCCCAAACCATAAAAAATTGATCAGAACAAACATTGGACAAAGCAGAACTGCCACCCAATCTTCAAACAGTAAATAAGTCTAAGGCACAGAACAAACGCACAAACAATAGGGTACCAGCCAAGCAAAAGTAGTCATTTCATCCTCCATGCTTAATGAGGAGATACTACCAAATATACCCACAACAAAGATGTTGCCATATGGCAGGACAACATCCTCCCTATAGCCATATGCAAAAGAAAAAACAAACCCAGTAGGGAGTAGGAAGAAGACTACAACACAATTCTATAAAAAGATGAGAGATAGAACACCAGTAAGAAAAGCCACCACATCCTCCAGAATCCATGAGGAAATTCTTACCAAAAATACCAACAACAAAGATATTGTCATAAGGAAAGCAACACCCTCACTGCTGATATTTGCAAAAGAAAACCACATCCAACATAAAAAAATGAGGAAGGCTTCTAGATAAGACCCAACTCCCGCTAAGAGAGAAGCCTAATGCAAGAGGCTAGAATGTCTGAAGGAAGAACCTCTAAGAAGTCAGCACCCTCATCAACAACCCTACTGGCCAAGAAATTAGCAATGACATTGATCTCCCTATAACAATGAGAGATAGTGAAGGTGGAAAAACACTCCAATTGCACAAGAATGTGGTCTAACAAGTACTACAAATGCCAAGAGATACATTTTTTAGTAGCAACTGCCTAAAAAATCAACATTGAGTCTCTTTCAATAAAAATGTCTTTAATATTCAAAGAGATAGCATGATCAAGACCAAAGGATAATGCCTAAAATTCAGCTAGATTATTAGAGCTCTAACCAATATATTTTCCCACAGCTTTGATAATCTTAGAAGAACGATAAAAAATTACTACTATATATTATTGTCTTACGATCACATGTTTTTGGATAGTTCAAAATATATAGATAGTCTATATATTTCATAGCACTTCATTTTGTATACACTCTAACAACATAGTCTAGCTCTGCAGCAGAGCTGTAACAAAGATGAGCATATAAATCTGTTAGACACTATGAGTCTAAAGCTATAAGATGTAAAATGTTGTAAGGTAACAAGGATATCAATCTGAATGCAATAGTGTTTGATGTATGAGCTACAACTCATTAGGTCAATGTAATGGTTTATTTTAATTAATATAAACTCTGTCTTTGTTTTCATTTTTGTTGCTCTCCTTCATTCCTTCAAATGCAAGATGCTATACTAGATGATATGCTTTTCGAACAAAGCTATTTCGTGGAATAGTTATTCCTTCAAAGAGATCCCAAGAATACCTACAAGCAAAATACCTGTCACAAGATAAGGATGGAAGCAAAAAAGCAATAATGACTCTGAAGAAAAAGATTATCATTTAGAGAGGAAATAAAAAAGAAATACAATACAATCTTTATAAAAGGAGATTATGCAACCCTAAAGGGATAATGTGCATTTAATAATTACCTACAATATTATTAAATGCCTAAGTTTATCTTAAGTGTAGAGGACAATAGACAAATAATTAAATAAATAATTATTAGCTAATACATGATAGCTCTAACACTAAAATTACTTACATAAATTCAATATGCATAAAATTAGTATATATTAATTATTTGATGTATAAATGGATATGAAGTTTAAGGTACATAAAATATTAAAGTCAATTTTTATGTAATCATGTCACTTAATATTTTTGATAAAAATAAAAAACAAATAGAGTTGTAAGCCTTTTATAGTATAGAGAAAAAAGATCAAAATGCTACAATACTAGATGAGAAAGACAAAGGATAGTATGCACATATAGCATACTTACATATAGCATCAAAAATTTTCGAACATGTGTTGAATGAGTTAAAGGTGGAAGATTAAATAGGGATAGTTTATCAAATTTGAATTTTGAATTTTAAAATTTAAATTAGAACTTGTGACAAATTTAATATAGTAGAATTGTCATAGAATGTAATAATAATTAGATCTAGTTAGAAAAATAATTAAATTAAGCTAGATATATAGATAAGTTTCCTACGCCATATGATCCCTTGAAAAGCTAGATTGATCTAGGTAGGAAAATAAATAAGGGACCATTATTTTCCTACATAGATTATAGAGGAAAAGATAGAGACATAAACAAAAGACCATTATACAAGTACATGTAGACAAGATTCCTATACCATATATAATTCTATCTTAAAAAACCACCTCTTATTATCAAACACTTAGAAAAACAATATATCTTCAACCCCCTCTATTTTATACCTAATTTTTCCTACCAAAATTTTAAAATGTTTGTGTTCCTTTACATTTGAGTTTTGATTATATTGCACACTAATTGTTGATAACAATAGGCATACCCATTGCACACTAAGTGCCATTACTAGTTAATATTTGACTAAAGTGCATCCCGGTCGAGAGCCAACATTAGGTGTTACTCGTTCCTAATTTTGTTCCACGTATGAGTAAACCTCAATGACGCACTGATGACTTACAAAACATGACAAAAAAATAATGTGGGATGAAAATAGGGGATCAACAAGTTCAAAACTTTCAATATATATTTATATATACAATTAAAAGATGGGGTGCGGGTATTCATGATTTGGCTATTCAAACTAAGGCATTGGGGGCTAAATTGACTTGGATGTTATATACAACCCTCCATAGTAAATGGGTCTCCATCATGCTTGCTAAGTATTTAAGGGGAACACCCTGAGAAAGGATTTTTACTACAACATCCCTTCCGAGGGGTTCTGCGTTCTGGAATTTTCTGATTTCTTTTACAGAGGTGATTCTGCCGCAATTATCTTGGGTTGTCCATAATGGGAGAAAAGCCCATTTTTGGGATGAAGTTTGGAATGGGAATCCTGCTCTCTCAACTATCCTTGATTGGTCCCCTTTGCTGGATATTCTCTCGAGTCTTGGGGGACCTTTTGTTGCAAACTATTGACACCTCAAGTCCATGTTTAGTGGCCAAATGGAAGGATATACCTCCCCTAGCTATTAATATTTTTTATCGTTTTATCTTTTGTAGAAGAACTTCGTAAGAGACCTTTAGTCTTCCATAATAAAGAGGATTCTTTGGTTTGGGTTAAAAATGCTTCAGGCTCCTATTCGGTAAAAGAAGGGTATAATTCTTTGATCCAGACCCCTGTATCTGTTTGCTGGCCTACTAAGCTATTCTGGCATTCTGCTTGTCTTCCAAAAGCAGGGGCTTTTGCCTGGCTAGCAGTCCAAGATAGAATCCTCACTGGAATGTGATTGGATAGGCTTGGGATTATGGCAGTGCTTCCTTGTAGTAGAGCCTTATTAAGGGAGGAGGGTGGAAGGGCATTTTAGGTCTAGCCAACATTGATTTGATAGTGTTTAGGGGCTGGTTTCTTTCTCATGTTTATTTATAATCACAGTTCTAGGTTTGGATACTCCGGTTAAGGGATGTTCTTGTTCTTCTTCTGGTTTTTGGTAATTGCCCTTTGGTGTTACCTCATCTATCAGAATGTGGAATATAGATTGCAATTTAGAGTGGCTGGGATTGCTTGGGTTTTGTGTCATTTTGTTCCTGATTGGACAAAGAAGGGATGTTCTATGTGTGACTGGCAGATTTGGCAATTATTGGTTCTTCCAGCATGACAGTTGGTTGCCTTGGTTTTTCTCAGATTTTTTGGGACTGGTTTGGTATTGGTTTTTATGCTACTCATTATATTTCATGGATGAGCTTGGGTATTTAAGCTTGGATAATCTACCTTTTTTGTCAATCATTTTTCCTTGCGGGCAGAGGTGGGTGATCTTGTCATGAGTTTTTGTTTCCACGTTTTGTGCATTGGTCCATTGAATGAATCATTATGCTTTGTGGGTGTCATGTTGGTTAGACATTTGCTTTACTAATTGGGTCTGCTGTAAGTTATGCGAAGTTTCCATAATTTGGAGGTGATCTCTGGCTAGGCATTTTTTCTTATGATGGCCTGATAATCATACAGTGACTATCCCCTCTCCGCTATATATTTTGGATGGGTGCTCAGGTATGGCACATATTCATCTGTTTCTTTTATTTGATTATGAAATGCTTTGCAGTATGTGGAATTTCTTGGGTAGAGTTGGTGGGTGGTGGTTTTTTTTGAGAAATTGGAAAATGCAGTTTCTTGGGTGGGGTAAATGGCTCCTTATTATGTTGTTGCTGGTATGACTATTACTTTGGATTATTGTATGGATTGGTTTCACCCTGTTTCCTTAAGGTTGTCTCCATCTTCCTCTACTTCTTATATGGATAGGCCTATGTATGCTAACCATTTTCATGTTGTTAGGTTTACTTTTCCTTGGTTCCCTCTTGGCTATGTTTTTTGTTCTCTGCAGGTCCTTGGACTCATGTGGTGCATAAGTGGATTGATGTTTTGGTGCTGGCACTGATCTTGGTTGCATTTTTGGGATGATATCCTCTCCATTGGACTATTAACACAAGCTTTCTTAAAAGCTTCCTTTATATCTAATGTAATTGATAATGTAATCAGGGTATATTGGGCTGCCTATGGGTTATTGTAATGGGTAGGTAGGCTTATGTTTCTGAGCAATACTAAGGGGTTTTCTTACTGGTTCTTTCCCCACAGTGCTCATTGAACCAGACACCATGTAAAAAAAAAAAAAATCTATATTTTAATATAATTTTAGTGGATCATCCACTTTTATCAAAAAAAAAAAGAGGTAATTGAAAAAAAAATAAAAAATCATTACTCAACCTTAGGACGACAATCTACTTAATGTTATTTAGAATATATATTTTCAACAGGGAAAACTTGAACTTAGGCTGTTTTGAAAAACTTGAACTTGGGCTGCCAATAAGGCTATGTTGCTGTGGAAGTAGGCTAGCTAGAGTTTTTTAAAGAAAGTAGTATGTAGATGTTTAAAAAAAAATTCAGTAAGAAATTTAAATGTGAGTGAAGATTTTAGAATATAAATTATAGAAACTCCATCCAAATAGATACTCTATAAAAAAATTCCACCTTCAAAAGCTCAGAATTAAAAAGCCTGCAAACTGCAACATACATATAGAAGTCCCTAAGTCCCCTCAACACCATCTTATAACCTATTATTTTTCTGAGAAACATTCATGCAGCTCTATTTAGAGCTAAAGTGTCATCGAGCACAAATTTTCACAGCCAACAATGGCAAAAGTTACGACTATTGAGCAATCATAATGACCTTGTGGAAAATAGTTATTTAGTAGATGCAGCAACATACAATACTTTATCTTAAACAAAGAAGGATTTTCTCAGAGATAGTAGGAAAAAGTATTGGAAAGTTCTCTTTTACATATTCCAAACAATTCATAAGAGTCTTCTCAAGGGTTGCAGCAGCAACAACAAGGAATGGCTAAGGTAAAAACAGTTAAGTTAAAAATCAGAATCAATATTTATTAGACTAGTAAATCAAATTAGGTCGTATGATGAGACTCTTGAAATTTAAAAAAATATTTGAAAAGCTTTTTAAAAGTTTACCTACAAAAGTTAAATCAATTGTAGTAAAGTGTGGAAAGAAACTTCAATACTAAATTTTACCTGTATTCAATGTCAAGTATGGGTACTCTGATCGGTTTATTTTTAGTTAATCTCTTAAAAACATTTCATAAAATCCTTAGATCTGTTTTCTGGATGTTTTTTTAAGGTTCCACACTTTGGTTATCACCATATCAATTATCTCGATAGTTAAATGATGTTAGAATGTTGTCGGTAATTTCAACCGGTTAATGTTCAGGGATTAGTTAAGATTGATTTATTTTTATGTCGTCTTATGAATAGAAGTTTCAGAACAGTATTGCATTGTAAATATTTTAATTATTTTGTATGAGTCGGCCGTGCAACTTTAATATTTTTTGTATGTCGTCCTAATATAACTAGTGGTTGCAGGTTTTATTTTCGTGCAACGGGAAGCCGATAGGTGGTCAAGCATGCAAGAATAAGGGCATGTGGCAGCGATTTGGTAACACACAACAAAAAGCTTTTGAACTTTACGAAAACAAAATATACAATAACAATTAGCATTAACAAAAGATTTTTTTAAAATGAACACAGATATCAATTGTCAATTGCAATTATTGTATATTTATTGACAAAATAACATTGATAAAAAAATGTCGAACAGTAAAAAGCATCATCCACAATTAGATGGTTTTTTAATAGGTAAGCACTATAGTTGCACAACTGAGAGTTAGATTTGTTAGTGTTCAAAATTCATATGCTGTTGAAAATGGATGAACAATGTGATCTGCAAAGAGATTTTTTAAATTGACATAATATTTGGAAAGAGCAATTAGCCGTCAAGATCTAGTAGCATATGGTTGAACATTTAAGCAGAACATATCTAGAGAGTTATATTTTGGCATATATATAAGCAATCATAAATAAATATCATATTTCTAAATTGTATGCATATTAATCAACAGTGAGCACTCATAAACAAGATTTGGCCAACAAAAATGATGAATTGTGCTTCAACAGCAATGGTTTTTAATGAGATTTTCAAACTACAGTTCTAGCATCAATGGGATTTTGTACGTATGTATTTCATAAAGGTTGAGATTTAGTGACTTACTGTCACCAATATTTTTGCTATATCTCAAAACTTAATTCATTGTTGAGAAGATAGTAGTTAAATTTCAAGTATGTACATCTTCCTTGCTTAATATAGATTCAGATGATATGCATAGAAAGTATCAGTGCACAATAGTTTTATAAGAACATGGTTTGCTCTTGGTGATGGTAATCGCTTGATGAATTTATTTGAAAAAATTTCAAACAGTACAATTGTTATTGATTGCTGGTAGACTACAAAAATCTAAACATAGTAACTTGTTTGTTTATAGCAAAGCATGTAATGTCTATTTGGCATGCATAAGCCAAGCAATGCTGAGAATTCCAAAGAATTACCCATTGTAAATGGACAGATTTTGCAATCTATTTGTTTGAAAAAATGGTTTGGGTTATAAGTATCTCAATTTGTTTGAAAAATGGTGTTGGTTAGACCTTTTTTTAAGAAATCTTGGTTGTGGTTTGATTGTGAGAATGATGACTTTCAATGAGTGTGAGGCCAACACATTTCCTAGAACCCAACAAATACAATTTTCTTGAATATTTTGGAAATTGTGATTTAGAATGCCAATGAATAGTTGGGTTTGGTAACATTGGAATCCTTTCGCCCAATTGCTGATCTGTTATCTTAATCTCGATGAATAGTTTCATTAACGTAAATTTCATTCCTTATCTACCGAATTGGGTGTCAACCGAAAAGCTTTGTTATGCTTCGGCCAATTACTCAATACAATGCTAAAGTCTGAAAATGTAAAAGGAGCCCATAGCGTGAAAACTTGTGAAGGAAACATAAGTTGTTGTTTAGGTTAGAAGAAATTAGTGACAAATGTGTGGAAAGGCAAGAAAGAAAATATTGTTTGAAATAGAAACAGACCAAAGAAATATAGCTACCCAACAGGGAAAGATGATCTCCAATGTGGATGAGAGAAATACAAAAAGTCATGACGGAGGTAAAATAAAAACAGTGCTGGTAAAAAAATCAGTGAAAGAGAGAAGCGTATTAGACAATCCCTAATTAATAAGGGTTTGGTACACCCTTAAAATAAAGGTGTTTCCATCATTACATGTTATCTACAAGTGATCTTTAAGAGTACTATTGGTGATACTTGACAAACCCTAAACATACACAACAACATTTAGCGAAGCCTTAAAAAGCACAATTTTACATGATGATAGAGATTGTAAGGTTGTGCAACTATAATATAATTATCAAGGGTCTTTGTGTGAGGAAATAATCAGAATTGGTTCTCAAATTTAAACACAAAATGTCCACACAAAGTTTTCAACGAGATAGGGTTATATTTGTATCTTTGTTGCACAGTTCATGTGACAAGATTAGACTAAGCAACATGAATAATTCTATGTAAAAAAAACATAAATTTTTCTTTCAAGGAATTTCTTGTATACAATAACAATTAAAAATAGAAAACTAAATAACTAATTCAACATCACCAAAATTTACAAAAGAAAATAAAAGCAAATGCAAAAAGAAAACGGTATAAGATAAGTTAAATAACACTTGTAGGAGACATGGAGGTGTTAACAAATTGGGAATTATTGATGTGGGTGTGGAAGATTTGGGTGAAACTTTAACGAGCAATTGCCTTTAAATGATTTCATACTTTTTACATTTGAGAAAGGCATGGGGATTTTATGCAGGATTAACGAACAAGTTAGATACTTGTACTCTTTGTTGTTGTGCATCTATTTTTTGGTTGCAAGGTTTAGGTGAAAATAGAATTACCTAGAACCTATCATATATTTGATGTCATATATTTCATTTATGTTATATATTTTTTGTTTTTAATATATTTTATTTATATTATATTTAATATAAAATGAATAAACATAAATATTAAATATTGAGATATAATATATCTTTATATAATGTAATATAATATAATATTGAATATTAACCTGTCATATATTTTGATGTCATATATTTCATTTATATTATAATTTTTTTTGTTTTTAATATATTTATTTATATTATATTTAATATAAAATGAATAAACATAAATATTAAATATTGAGATATAATATATATTTACATAATGTAATATAATATAAAATTGAATATTTAATATAATTTTTTATATATTTAATTTTATATATTAAATTTTAAATTATATTATATAATTCATAAATAACTATATATTCTCCATTTAATTATGTATTATAATTTAAATTATATTTTTTCTATACTTTATACTATAATTAACTTTGTACACTTACACTTATAATTCAAAATTCAAAAGTGCATAAAGTTTATTATAATATAACCTTTATATACTTTAAAGTTTATTCAGTTTTGAATTATAATAAACTTTGTTTCACCTTGAAATGAAAGCTTATTGATTTATTAAATTTATTCACTTTTAAATTATAATAAATTTTATTCACTTATAAGTGAAAATTTATAAGTGTATAAAATTTATTTATCTACTTTTGAATAAACTTTATAAGTGAAACTTTATTCACTTTTGAATTATAAGTAATAGTTTTTCACTTTGGAATTATAATATTAAATATATAAAAGCTATATTATAATAAACTTTATACACTTTTGAATTATAAGTGTATAAATTAAAAGTTCATAAAGTTTTATTATTTATATCTATATTATTTATAAAGTTTATAAACATACCTAGTAATAAATTTTATAAAGTTTTAAATTTTATAAAGTTTTATAACTTTATATATTAAATATGAGACTTTAAAGTATATTAAATTTTAATATAGATTATTAAATTTTACATTTTAAATTAACATCATGTTTAATATTTTATATTTAATTCTATTTTTTAAATTAAAATTAAATATATATTTAATATTAAAATAAATGACAATAAAATGACAACCAAAATGTTAATAATTTAAATTTAAAAATAATATTCAATATTTCAACATAAATATTAAATATAAAGATATATTGAAAAATAAAAAATATAATATAAATATTGTACATTTATATAAAATATATTAAAAATTAAAAAATTAAAAATAAAATTATTAAACTAATTTTTAAAAAATTTATTAAGTAAAATATAAATAAAATATGTAAAATTTAAGATATATTAAAAAAAAAAAAAATTATAATATAAATAGAATAGATTAAATAATAAAAATAAGTATAAAGAAAATACAGTTTAAAAATATATATTTTAAAAATAATATAGAAATAATATATTAAATTTTTTTAAAATACAATTAAAAATTTATTAAATGCGGCGAGAGAGAGAGAGAGAGGGAGAGAGAGGGCCCAAACCGGGCTGCATAAGCCCACTGACAGGAAGGATTTGATGGGTTTTCACCGTATGCCAATGCAACGCAAGTTGCCCACCAAAGAAAACGGTGGCCAAAAAAAATGACCGGCGAGAATTTACCAGGATATTGACACTTTTCCGATAAACAAAACTCCATACAAAGAGCCTATCGGCTCAATTATTTCTAGATCTTTCTAAAGTCCTTTATATAAGAGGCATATGTAGTTCATTTTTCCATCAAGCAATAAAAAGGAGTTTCTGAGTTTTTATTTTTATTTATGCCCACCTAAAATATGAGTATATCATAAGACATATTATCTTCTTGTTGGTAAGTAGTATCACATTTACAAATAAAATGGAAAGATTCAAGAGGGCAACTTTTCACTATTTAGCTTGCTAGCACGGTGACATTGAGAGGAAAATGAATACCCACATGATAATGGAGTCCATCCACAATGTGACGGACAGAGAGAGCCCTAGAATCTATAGTATCTATGCCAGAGTTGTGACCATGAAACTTGAGTCAGTACTGAAATTGGAATAGTCACCATAGTGATTCACACAGGCACACGATCTTATTAATGAAAATGAAAGAAATATATACTGTAGACATATAAAAATGACCATATTCCTAAATGAATATTTTATGTTCATTTCTCTATTTAATTAAATCCAATTTAATTGAATAACCCACATTCCTCTATTTAATTAAGTAAATTACCCAATTTATTTAAATTAAATTCACTATACCTCTTTTACCATTTAATAGAATAAATCATTTTATTCAATTAAATCCCCTATCCACTTGTTAATTAAATTCAAATTTAATTAAAAAGTTATCCTAAATTGAATCAATCTAATTTATTTAATTTCCCCAATTGCAACCAAATTGAATTAAATCCATTTTATTCAATTAAAACCTATTATCCCTTCATCCACTTACAAAGTCCTACACCTCCCACTTGCCTCCTAAGCCCTATTTCTAATCCCTTCTAGATTCTTCTAATCGCTTCCAATTAGCCTAAACTCATCTCCTAAACTTTGTCACATCCCTAAGCAAGGGGAGGTCACTTCTCAAACCTTCAAAGTCTTTGAAAACCCTTAAAGGCTTCAACCACTTAACTTTGAAAGTCTTCCTAACCATTAATGGTTAACTAAACCCTCTAACATTATTAAAGAATTTATTTTAACTCAACCTCCATGTAACCCAAGGGTCTCATAAAACATTTATTGTTTTGACCATGGTTATCCTTAATCTTTTGCACAAGAGTTTATCCTTTGGGTAAAACCTTTATCCATTGGATAACCCTAACTTAACCATAACCCTTACCCCTAAGATAACCATGAGGTCTTCTCAAGCATTTAATGCTTCCTACCTCTCTTCTCAACCTAGTCTTATGTTGACATTTGTCACCATTTCATTGGTGTTAATTGCAAACATGGATTCCCAACTTTCAAACTTAGCCCTTGATTAACTCTTTCAATCCTAACCATCCATTGCCCTATTTTTTCTATAAATAGAGCTCTCATTCCTCCATTTTCATAGATCCAAGTCTTTAGCATCACACTTATACTAAAATCCATCCAAGTTTTAAAAATATCATTTGTGCTCATCATTAAGCCTCTCTTTTCAATAGGAATTAATCTAAATATGCATGTTTAGAGTATTTCCCTTATCATTTAGTTTAATCGTAGACTAATATAGCATGCTAGGATAGTATTGTTACTAATCTTATCATCTTTTAACTAGTTTATTACATTTATAGGATCATGCATAGCTTAGGATGCATTTCATCTTAAAATCAACCAAAGCATCCCTTGTTCTTGCATTTGTCATCCCTAAACCATTTTGCTTAGTGATCTGAGACCAAAAACGTTGGTTTGAGGGACCTTGTAAGATAGAGAACCATGGAACCAACCTTGGGAAGCTGATCCATACTTCATGACTCCATAGCTTGCACCAAAAAGTCGTGTGGGTGTGTGAGCAAGGCTCCCTAGGACTCCATTTTTCACATTTCAAGTTCTATCGACCCGCTTTTCCCTAATACATTTCTGGTGCCCACCGTGGGGCGCGACCCCATATATCAAATCAGTTTTTAAATTTAACCTCTTTTGCAGGTACACGGGAAACAGGAATCAGCGCGTGGGAAACATTCTATAGCACTTCCGGTTAATAGTATAGTGCATCAAGCTTACTGTTTAGCATGTGCAGTCTATCATATAGCGCGTGAAGCCTTTAAATTAGCGCATCATCCCACTAATATTTTCCTGTAGGTCTCGGTGCGGGAGAAAAACAGTGTGGCGCATCCAAAAACCAGTTTAGCACTTTTAGAAAATAGCTTAGCGTATCGGGTCTGTTAGATAGCGCATCTCATCCATTCTGTAGCGCATACAGTTTGTTCTGTAGCGCATCACCGACAGAAAATAAAATAAAATAAAATTGTAACCAAATTTAAAAGTTAGACTTGTAGAAGTCCACCAGATCCAAAATCTTTTTAACTATTTTGAGTCAATGTTTTGCAGGATTTCTAACATCTTATTGCAGGGATGAGCTTAGTTATTTTTAGAGTTATACATAGTTTAGATTTTTACTAACTTAGTTAAGTTAGTAAAAAAATTTTAAAAATTTAACTCTTGTTAAATAAAACCGAACTCACCTTATTTGGGCTGTAAAACGAACCACAACAACAATTTTTCTTGCTTTTCTAGGAGAGAAAATTCTCAATTTGGATTATAAAAAGAACAAAACAATCTTTCTTTTTGCAAAGATAGCTTTAAAAAGAACTTCACCATCCTTTGGTTCAGAAAAGGATTCACTTCATTTTTGCAAAGTAAAAGAATCACACTTGTCCTGTTTTGTTCAAGATAAAGAGGGAAATTCTTCCTCATTTCTTATTTTCTTTTGTTGACCACATCGAAGTTTTGCTTTGTTGACCAGGTTCTTTTGCTAGATTAGATAATCATTGCTTTGAGGAAATAAAAGGAACACCGTGCTTGTTGGAGCAACATCTCCAAGTAGAAGCTAGCAAATCATTGACTTGAAAGGTAAAAAGAACTTTGTTTGCCTTGTCTCGAAAGTGGAAGGTATATGCTCTCCCCTTAACTGAGTGACCTAAAAGCCAAACCACTCTTATGCTTTTAGTATTTCAAGCAATAAATCCTTTAGCAGGCCTACCTTCTCGAGGAGTTGAAATCAACTCTTAAAGCCATTCATGGCCGGTGTGAAGGGAATGACCTAAGTGGGAAATGGCTTTGACGCCAAGTGTTCCAACTCACTATAATCAGAAGTGGAAAGTGACGAAAGTCATTTTCAATGGTTGCGCGTAGCAATTAGCCTTCCCCCAGTATCCTTGAGATACGTAAAGCCTTTGTTCTAAAGGTTGGGAAGCCTCTTGAGGGAGTTTATCACTGACGGCCGAACAAGAAGCCTGATTATGAACCATAGAAATAGAAACCTTGAACCAAGTCAGTAACTAGACATTTGTAATATCATAGTGCAAGGGTGGGGAAGAATCTGCCCTCAAGATCGCTCACCATATATCTCCCAAGATAACTCCTCAATTGTGAAGCAATTCACTTTGAGTTAATTTCTAGCAAAAGGAAAAAAAATGAGCACCCCCTAGGGGGTGACACGGTTGTTTGAGCTGATGGAATATTGAAACTAGTGGGCTATGATATTACTTATGACATTTGAATAAAGAGTCTTCTTGAAGTGTATTATTTGTATCCAAACCTGTTAAAACATTGGGGATTTGAACACATCCTCGTAGAAAATACATTTTTTCTTAGATTAAGCAAAATGGTTGTCTCTTTGGTGCTATGTTTGCATTTATTACTTCAGAAAATCATCCATCAAAACTGAAAAACTCATAACAAAAATCCAAAAATTGCAAAAAACCAACCAAAGGAAAATATCAGGATAGTCTAGCGCCTGAGAGAAACTTCTTAGCGCGTGTGGTACATTTGTTAGCGCATTAGAACATCAAGTTAGCACATCCAGTTGAAACAGTAGAGTTCTACCAAAATTTCAAAACAACATTAAACAGTTAGCACATCCAGAAAATAGCCTAGCGCGTTGAAACATCAGCTTAGCACGTAGGAATCAAACAATAGCGCGTAAGGTTTAATAGTTAGCGTGTAGCAGACCCATATTAGCACATACTTTTTTGAGAAAAATAGAAAAAAAAATTTAGTAGTCTAAAACAGTTAGTGTGTGGCCGGGGGCAGCTTAGCGTGTGTGGTCTTTTGCTTAGCGCATGAAGAAATTTCTTTAGTGCATCCCGTCTCTGTTTTAGCGCGTGACCAAACCTAGAAAACCAGGAGGCAAAACAGTGAAGAATTTTGAAAATTTAGAAGACATTTTTGGAAACCTCTTTACATTAGCTTCGTTTTTCATCAAACCAGAGTATCGAAAACAGAGCTTTAAAAACTATTTCTCGCATATTTTATCTCAAAAAAAATTGTTTAAAACCTCAGGTTGTGAAATCAAGTTTCCATATCGGGAGACTTTATCCATATCATTTGACACGCTTTGTCATGAGGGGGCATCTAAACCTTCACTTTGATAAAGTAAAACTTGAATTTTCAAAGCAAGATCAAATGAATCCAAAACAATTCAAAGGAAACCATTGATCATTTATGCAAGACTAATCCCCATATTCTGAGAAGAAAGAATATTTATCGTAACACCACGTTGAAGAAACAACAACCAAGTTTTTCCAAATTTATCAAAATAAATAAATTTTTATACATCAATCGTCAACTCTTCAAATCTCATCAAACATTCCTTCATCACGTCAAACTTTATATCCAGAACAAATCCAACAAATTTGACAAAGAGCCTTTGAAAACTAGGGCATATTGTCAAAAATCCGCATTCAGTCAAATCATAAACCGTGGAGGAAAGATCAATCCAGCATTCTTTCCCAACGAGTGCATCACTTACAACATACCCCAATTTGAACCACCAACCCCCAAACAACATATCGAAGAGGATTTTGTCCCCTTTGTCACAGAAAGCTTCTACTAAAATGCCTATTACTTGCTCTCAACAAAACAAACAAAGTGAGGCACAAGCAGAATCCAGTATGAATCGGAGGTTATCAAATCCTTTTGAAGGTCCACATCTAGAGGATACTAAAATTTCTGAAGAACTTCTTCAGGAATGCCAAGAAAGTGCTTCATTCCAAAACTTGTGGAAAGACTCATGGAAAATGACAAGGAAAAATACTTGCTCATGCTCACAAGCAAAGGGGTTAAACTCCCTGAAGACTTTGACACAGACATGTTTAGAATGAGACCTCAACATTACAAATATCAAGAACGACAATGAGAAGGAGAAGCATGCGATCCTGAACATGATATTCCTGAACAAAACATACCAGAACAACATACACCCGGATAAAACATTCTTGAGCAAAACATACCGTTCCATACACCATTTCAACCCAGGTTTAATGCAAGGGAAGAACTCTTCCCTTGGCAAAACAATGCGCCTTTGGTTGCCCTTACTCAACAAATGCAAATGTTACAAAGACAAATGCAAGACATGCAACAAGGGATGACAGTACAGTACTCATTAAATGAAATTTGTCCTTATCCCTTTGACAGAAGATTGCACATGATTCCTTTTCCTCCAAACTCAAACGTGCCTAAATTTGACAAGTACAATGGGAAAAGCGATCCTCGTGATCACGTCAGAGAATTTTGTACCATGAGTCTTGAATTTTCTCATGATGACACCTATATGATGAGGTTGTTCCCAAGAAGCTTGGGAGGACAAACAATGGAATGGCTATCCAAAATCACACCTCCTGTCAGATCATTTGATGAATTGGTCAACAAATTCAGAACACAATATTCCTATAACATTCAACATGCTATAACCATGCTAGACGTCTGCAACACCAAATAGAAAAACAATGAAACATTCATGGTATTCCTTCAACATTGGCAACGTATGGTTTCACAATATCCTCGAGATATTCCTGAAAAGGAGAAAATGGAAATTTTCATCCACAAATTGAATGGTGAGATGAGTTGCAGGCTCAAAATCCAATGCATACCATCTTTCGCTAAATTGATTGAAAATGGCATTCAAGTAGAAGAAGCATGTGTCAAAAAGGGAACGCTCAAATTCTTCAAAGAAGGAACGAGTTCATCAAACTACAATAACCAAAACAACAACAACTTAGACAAATCTAGATTCTGGACTTGAAACAAAAACGAAGGCAGTAATGAATCACATGATCCAAAATCTAAACAATCAGTGCTCGCATTATCAGGAAATCCTCAAGCTACAAAGAATCCTAAAGGTGCTAACCCAGATGCTAACACATACCCACCGAATACCAATCAAGGTCAACCCAACACAAACAACACCAACGATACTCAAAACAAAACCACAAATCAAGGACCTAATAACAGTTCATGAGACAACATCAACAATTTCCAAAAACGTGTCTTCACACCACTAGGACAATCACTGGAGTCATCATTTAGAGAACTCCTGACAAACAAGATTATCTCTTTACCCGCAATCAGCAACTATGAACCCCGAATCAAACCACCTTGGTGGAATGACTCACACTTTTGTGATTTTCATCACAACAAAGGTCATCGAATGAACGATTGCATGAGATTGAAAAACACTGTTCAAGACATGATTGATTGAGGTGATTTAACGGTGGATGGTCTCAAAACAAATGGTGACCATGAAGCCTTTAAAAATCCTCTTCTAAACTACAACAAAGATGGAGCTTCAACCTCAAATGATACATGTGGGGCTCGTATCAATCACATCTACAATAACACCATCAATCACATATCAGTTGAAGACAATCATGTAAATGTCATCACAATCCGAGACCAGCATAATCAGGAATCTGTCAATGTAACAACCAGAGCTCAGAAATATGTCTTGAAGGGCCACACAACAACAACAAACACTACACCAAAAATCCAATATGATTTAGTCAGCCAACTACGCAAAACTCTTGCTCAAATATCTATACTAGAATTGCTGAAACTGTCATCAAAACACAAAGATATATTGGAACAAGCACTGTTGGAAACCAATGTACCTAAAGATCTGGATGCTGACAAATTCCAAGCCATGGTCGCTCATATGACAGGGCCTCATAATCTCACCTTCTGAAAGCATGATAATACTTCCTTAAGTCATCCACATAACACTCACCTCCATATTGAAGTCATCGTCTATAAGCACCGAGTAAAAAGAGTATTGATAGATGGAGGAGCTGGACTTAATATATGTACCTTAAAACTTATCCATGCATTAGGCTTCTCTGAGGAGTCTATTGATCCACGTAAAAAGATTACCATAAAGGCATATGATGATGAGGAAAGATCATCTAAAGGAACTGTGATGTTACCCATTCAAGTTGGACGAGTGCAAAAGGATACTATGTGTCAAGTCTTAGACATAGACCTTACATACAATATTTTATTAGGTCAACCCTAGATACATGAAATGCCTTCTACGTATCACCAGTGTGTCAAATTTCCCTATAACGGACAAGAGGTCTCTATATCTACTGATCACAGTCCATTTCAACATTGTAATGCAATGGGGGCAGCCCAGGATAGTTTGGTTCCCCGTAATAGGGAAAAACAGAAATCCTCAACATCAGATCTATAGAAGGCAAAGTTTGAATCATTATCTGGAGATTTCAAGTAGAAAATGCAAATCAGAGAACAAGGGATGGGAAAATACTCTTTGGAACCCATGTGTTTGGCCAACTTACCAACATCACCCAGATCTCATGGATTACCTTCAACATCAACACATCAGGTAACTCAGCCCATCACCAAATTTGATGGTACCTTCATCCAACTCAGCACTCTAGCACATGAATCAGAGGAAAAGGACATCCTTAGCTGGTTATACAAAGATGAGGAAGAAGATAACAAAGCAGCTACTCTGGACATAGTTCTACCAACACACCTATATGGAAAGGGCTACTTAATCATGCAACAAATGGGATATAATGGTAAAGGACCTATTGGAAAACGCAAAGAAGGAGTCACTGAACCAATAGACCTTCCTTCATAGCTCAGTAGAGACAAAATAGGATTGGGTTGTAAACTCACTTTCCTATTAAGAAAGATACCACGCATAACTCCAAAACCTCAATGGAAAGAAAAGAAGAAGTACAAAGAAGAATCCTGGCAGGAAGCACTATTTGAGTCAGCAGAAACAATCCACAAGGCACGTGAATGTTAAGAACAGAAGAAACATTAGGAAAAGCTCCTCATTCATAAGAAGGCCATATCTGCAGCAGTAGCTCATATTCAAACACCAATATCTAAAAAACAAACAAAATCATCTCCTGATACTGTTATTCCTCCACAAGGAGGCATAGTATATGAGCAAATACAAAAGGTAGAAGTAGGATCCGACATAGAATCAGCAAAGACTATCAAACTGGTATCAATCATCAAAGATCTATTTTCACCATACAACATACCTGTTTATAGCACTAATAAAATCTGGGATGATACCTCAGAGATTGATTCCAATGAATATGAATGGGGTAGCTTCTCAAACGCTACTAGAAATACCATTAACAATACTAGCTCCATATCCCTTTCTCAAGAAGAACATAATGCAGAAGATGGACTACTTGAATTTGGATCACAGAATATCTATGACACCAAGAAAAGCGAGCAGAAACACTATGAACAAGTCTATACAGAGGATGATACCATCAAAGACCTCGATGGAATCCTGCACTTCTTTAGCACCCCAACCAATCACGATGAAACCTCTATCTTGACACTTACAGTAGCAAAACTTGATCCACCAAACAATTCCTTACCACTTGTCTTTCCTGACCTCATCGACTGGGATGAACTCAAAATGCATGATATACCAATTTTCACAGACGATGAATCTATTATCCACTACCTATGCACCGTTAACCTGGAAATAAGCTCTACCAGTGAACATGATAACGATATCTGCAACCCAGGAAGTGCCAAGTCTCTCAGTCGCAAAAATGAACCAAATAAAAAATCTGATGCTGAAAACCAGTCAATGGCAGCTCTAGATCACAAAAAAGTAAAATTAAAGGACGCATCTGAGGGTGAAAACCTTTTTAAGGCACCTAAGGATGGGAGACTTGACACTCTTCCTGAACACTTTCATGAGCGATCACCCATATTGATTGAGCCCACTCAATCAATCAACATTGGTACTACAGAAGAAGTCAAAAACATACACCTAGCAGAATCTCTAAAAAAGGAAGAAAGATCAGCATTTATCATCTTTTTTAAAGAAAAACAAATTAACTTTTCTTGGTCATATGCAGATATGCCCAGAATTGATCCACACTTAATCATGCATCACTTGTCCATCTCTCCAGGAGTTAAGCTAGTCAAGCAAAAACTATGAAAGATGAATCCACAGGTGGCACTCATGGTCAAGGCTGAACTGAAGAAACTGTTAGATGTCAGATTCATTCGACCCATCGACTATGTAGAATGGATTTCCAACATAGTACTAGTATCAAAACCAGACGGCAGTATTAGAATCTGCACTGATTTTAGAGATGTCAACAAAGCCTGTCCAAAGGATGACTTTCGTCTGCCCAGTATCGACATAATTGTAGACCTCACAGCGGGCCATGCAATGCTCTCACTAATGGACGGTTTTTCAGGCTATAATCAAATAAAAATAGCCCCAGAAGATCAAGATAAAATAGTGTTTACCTATCCTTGGGGAACATATTGTTGGAATGTTATGCCTTTTGGCTTAAAGAATGCAGGAGCTACTTATCAATGAGCAATGACAACAATCTTTCATGACATGATGCATACCTTCATGGAAGACTATGTGGATGATTTACTAGCTAAATCCTTCACTATAGAAAAACACCTCAGCATCCTAACAAAGATCTTTGATCGATTGGAGAAATTCCAAGTCAGGCTCAACCCTAAGAAGTGTGTCTTCGGGGTTACATCAAGCAAGTTACTAGGCTACATAGTCTTGGCTAAAGGTATTGAAGTAGTTCCTGCAAAGGTACAAGCCATTATGGAGATGCCACCACCAAAGAATATCAGTCAGCTCAGATCCCTACAAGGATGACTCCAATCAATCAGATGATTCATCGCTCAACTAGCTGATAAAAGTCTACCATTCAATCATTTGCTACATAAGAATGTACCTTTCAGATGGGAAGCCAAGTGTGCAGAATCTTTTTATCAAATCAAACAGTATCTGATGAACCCACCAGTTTTAGTACCACCAATAGCAGGAAAGCCACTCATTTTATAAATTTCAACAACAGATATATCACTGGGGGCACTATTGGCACAAGAAGATCAAGAAGGAAAGGAACGAACCATATACTACATCAGCAAGACATTGAATGGCTATGAACTCAACTATACATTCATTAAGAAGGCTTTTCTAATAGTAGTCTTCGCATCTCAAAAGTTCCGACATTATATGCTAGCACACACAATTAAGCTAGTGGCAAAAATTGATCCTCTCAAATACCTACTCAGCAAGGTAGCTCTTATAGGCCGATTGGCTAAATGGGTCATGATTCTCAGTGAATTTGACATCCACTACATAGAATGAAGAGCTATCAAAGGACAAGCAATTGCGGATCAACTAGCTGAAGCACCACTACCAGGAAAGCAAACCATGGAGATTGAATTTCCAAACAAAGACGTTCTTGCTATTTCTACCACACAATGGACCCTATACTGTGACAGAGCCTACACACAACATGGTTCAGGTGCTGGCATTCTATTTATCACTCCTGAAGGACACACTATACGAAGATCATATCGGCTTATGTTCCCATGCACAAATAATGTGGCTGAACATGAGGCATTGGTTATAGGCATCAAAATGGCCGTAGAATGGAAAATCACAGAGTTAATGGTCTATGGAGATTCACAACTACTCGTCAATCAAATCAACAATGACTATCAAACAAACGATGATAAGCTACTACCCTACAAGCGAATGGTGGATGACTTCAAACAGTATTTTGTACACATCACCTTCAAGCAAATATCAAGGTTGAAAAACAAAGCAGCCGATGCCATGGCTACCATCGCTTCATTACTACAAATTCCAGAACAACAGAGTCGTTATGAGTTTCTGGTAGAGCAACTATTCTCCCCAGCCTATGACCACTCTGAATCCCATGTTATTTATGCCTTAACCAGTTCGGATTCTCCTTTGTATGGACCGATATATGGTTATCTAAAGAACAATATCCTCCCCATTGACCACTCTCATAACCAAAAATGTAATTTTATCCGACAAGCCGCCCATTATACCCTTACTGTTGATACTTTGTACCGTCAAGGTCTAGATAGTACTCTTCTTCATTGCCTTGATCGTAATGAATCTGATTCCGCTTTACATGAGCTTCACGAAGGTATTTGTGGCACACATTCAAGTGGGACTACTCTTGCTAAAAAGATTCTAAGGATGGGATACTACTGACCTATAATGGAAAAAGATTCTTACCACTTCGCCAATAAGTGTCCTAAATGCCAAATCCATGGCAATCTAATACATGCACCAGCACAGGAACTGCAACCATTTACAACATCCTGGCCCTTTTGTCAGTGGGGACTAGACTTCGTCGACAAAATTTATCCTTCATCCTCAAATGGACACAAGTTCATTATAACTGCAACAGAATACTTTACCAAGTGGATAGAAGCAGTCCCCATGACCACAGTAACTGGAAAACAAATTGCCTCTTTTATCATGAACTATCTGATCTGCAGATATGGTATTCCAGGTTCCATCATCACTGATAATAGACGACCATTCAAAAACCAAGATGTTAGAGAACTATGTGAACAATTAAAAATACAACATCGGTTCTCTACACCATACTACCCCCAGGGAAATGGTCAAGTAGAAGCATCCAACAAAACAATACTGAAAATCCTAAAGAAAATAGTAAATGATGCAGCCAGAGATTGGCATGTACAACTCAATCCAGCACTTTGGGCATACAGAACTAGCATCCGTACACCTACAGGAGCAACACCTTTCTCATTGGTCTATGGATCATAAGCTATTTTACCACTGGAGGTAGAAATTCCATCTCTCAGAGTCTCTCTAAAAGGCTTAATCCCAGATGAAGAGTATCGAGTTAACCGACTGCAAGAACTGGAACTATTAGATGAAAGACGTCAGCATGCTTACACTCATCTCAAAGCATATCAGCAATGCATGTGCAGAAGCTACAATCACAAGATCATCCCTCAAAACTTCAAAGTTGGTGACCTAGTCCTCAAGGAAAATCCAAGAAATCAACAAGATCGAGAAAAGAAAGGGAAATTTGAACCTAACTGGTTAGGTCCCTATGTCATCATATCAATCTATGGATCAGGTGCTTATCAGCTAACAACTTCAGAAGGAGATGTGCTCGACGAACCAACTAACAACATTCATCTAAAGAAATACTACACTTGAGTAGTATAATGCACGAAAAAAGTCAAAAACAAAAAAATCAAAAAATCAAGAAAAAGAAAATAAAAAAGTACAATAAAAGCAACTGGTGAAAACCTGGTAACAGGCGCTATTGTGAAAGGACAGCTCCTTTATCTATATCCACATCCTTATCTCCGTAGTACAACACTATCAGCCATCGCCCGACACTTAGCACATATCCATTCAGGACATACTTAGCGTAGTTACTATCCTGATTTATCCATATATCCTTTCACCACACTTTACCATGGCTTGGTAATCGTTGTGCATATCCACATCGAGAGACACACTTAGCTAGGGGCAATAATCATCAAAACTTGCAGCATCTTCAAACCATCAAGACTATTTACAAAACTCATAACACCACATCTAGCAACCAAAAACTTACTCAATCACGGAGCAAAACATTGAATCACTAAAACAAGAATCACAAAAACAATAAGATGGATGATTTTCTGAAGTATCAAATGTTGCATTTTGCATAAAGTCTTGACTATTTTTGCATTTAGCTTTTTGAATTATTGGATTCTCTAAATTTTCTCAACAATGCTTCCATGCTAGAGAACATAGAGAAAATCCAATATTTTTCTTAGTCTTCTGTCTGTGAGGCAATCACTTGTACTGTGTAAATACTTGTCTCGAGACGTGATACAGCGAATATCATTGAAGACATGATTCCACTTTACGCATACAAATGGTTTAATCTTGTATGTTTATACGCAATCCGCACTTAGGTCATCCTAATTCAATTATACCTTGACGCTTGTGCTATCTTGCAAAATCAAAACATCATGTAAATATTTCTCATGTCATTATGGTTCAATTATACCATTGTGCTTGTATAAATTTTCAACATATCCCAAAGAAATCAATGCTCAATGATGATACATATATCGAAAGCAAATAAACATGTGGTTATATCAGATGACAAATGCAGAATGAGGATGCTCCAAAAACAATTAGTTGCATATCATTTTACAAGTAGTTGCATATCATTTTACAAGTAGTTACAATTAGTTGCATATCATTTTTCAATTAGTTGCATATCAAATCATACATCTCATTTTCAAGATACATCTCACATCTCATGAACATCATACATTTACATCATTACATTTCACTTCACATACATCTATCTGAGCATTACATCATCATAAAATAAACACAAGAATATAGAAAGCATCATCCATAACACATCGCATAATCAAAAACAATGATGTCATATATATATATATATCAAAACTGATCAAAATGTACAATATCTGTCATGTCTGTGCCTCGTACAATAAAAACAATGATCCAAAATACAATAGAGACATCGTCTCTCAAGTATGACTATCTCCTGAGGGGGATGGTCTCGCCACTAATGTCCCAGCCCCTGGATCTCCCAGAGAATCCTGTCTCGAAGGCCCCATCATGCCTCTACTCTCTGACCGCGACCTAGTCTCTCAAGATCGACTCGATCTCCACTACGTAAAGCTCTGCACTCTGCACTCCTTGGGCACCACATCCTCATAGTGGCATCGATAGTACTCTGCCTCCTTGACTCTCAAGGATAGCTCTCTCATGATGTCCCTCATCGGACCACCTGCTGCTGCTCTTTGCACACTCCCTATCAGCTCCTCTGCTCGACCCCGCCGCTCTATCTCAGTATCGCACTCTAGGGTCAGCTAGGTAATCTGACGCTGCTGCGTCAATAGCTATGCCTGCAATTGCTGTACTATCAACTGTGGGGTCCTAATCTTGGCGTCCTCCACATGCGTCGGGATCCGGACCCATAGGGGCACCTGTGACGGGGTACCCCTATCCCTCTACCTATCCTCGATGCTGGTGGAGGTAACTCATCAGTCCTCCTCCTCTGCGCTGACCATCTCCACTCATCAGTCCCTCCCACCACTGCTATCACCTCTCCCACTCTCCCATCCTCCCCTGCTCCAATCGCCGAACCTCCTCTCCCGCTATCCATCACAGCTCGTCGAACTGCTCTCTCCACCCGCAGTCCCCTATCACCCCCATCTCTACCTCTGTCTCCTCTCCTCCCTCGATATCCTCTCCCTCGTCGTTCTCCTCCACCTCCATCATCTCCCTCATCACCATCTCCCCCTACCTCATCCTCGTCATCATCAAAGGCAGGCTGCATCTCCTAAGGATCTGATATCCTAGCCATGGCACGAGCTGCGAACAAACCAGCAAACTCATGTGTCATCCCAGCATCTAATATCTCAGGAGCATAGTCCCATATCTGGCCAGCTAAGCTGGCAAACTCCTCTACACTCGCTCCACTATCAATAGTTGGACCCCAATCCGGTATATCCTGCCTCTGACATGCATACAAACAGGTCCCCTGTGGTATCCCCTACTGCTGACCATACTGCCGCAAAACTCTAGCAAGCAGAAATCTCTCGATCACAAAGGGCATCCGCCCTATCAAAAACCAACTCATAAAAACATATGGCATCTCCAACCCATCCTCAGCCCATACCTCACAATCTATATACGATCGCCAGACAACCGTATCGATGTCATCCAATACCCTCCTCCAGTGCTCATGTTTTCCCAGCTTCTGCTGGACAACTAGCCCCTCGTATCCATATGCATATGCCCGCCCAACAGGCCTGTCTCTATCCACCAGTGGCCTAACTGCTGGAATATGCTCCCAACACCATACCTGTAGAAGTGTCACACCGGCTGACAAACTGCTGTAACCCAGGTATACCACCTCATGTAAGTCCCTGTACAAATGGGCTAGCATAGCCGATCCCCATGCAAACTTGCAGCCCTGTGTCACCATCTCCTCTAAAACCAATCCCCATCCTATATAGAATCCCTTTGACCTACGGTCAGGACATAAGAATCCACCTATAAAACCTGCTAGTACTGATGGAAGAGGTGCATAGTCCAAATCCAAGAACTCCTGCCAAGGGATCTCATATCCACAAACTGTCTCATCAAGAAATATGCGACGTAGTGCCTCTGTCCTGCCCTCCTCTATCTGCTCATAAGGCAATAATGCACCTGCTACAGGAATCCGCAATATCCTATAACAGTCCTTAGGAGTCACCGTCATCTCACCTGTGGCAAATGGAAGGTGTTTGTATCACTATGCCATCTCTCTACGAGTGTTGTGAGTAAACCTCAGTTCACAGTAAACTGAGGCATATCTAATAAAGATGATAGGCCACATCTCTCAATAATATCTAAATTAGCCTGTGCCAACCATGGTATCAATGCCCATGGTCTGGGAAACCGCTCACGTGACTGAACCACTCCCAATCGCTCCTATCAAAAAGCAAAACAAGTCCAATATCAGTTTGCTCATCAAAACAAAGATATCAAAATCAAAATCACATCAAAAACTGGAAACATTTTGCAAATCTAATCAAGTTCCACATCATATCATTCCATATCAACTTGTAACACAACTCAAGTTTTCAAAAACCATATCAAACTTGTAACACAACTCAAGTCTCCACATCACATAAACTTGTAAAATAATTCAAGTTTCCCACCCATATCAACTTGTAAAACCACTCAAGTTTCCCACCCATATCAACTTGTAACACACCTCAAGTTCCACAAATCATATCAGCTTGTAACACAATTCAAGCTCCACACATATTAACTTGAAACAATGCAAATCAAATCAAGTTTAGATCACAAACACATTAATATCTACATAAATAACTTGAAAATTCACAAATCAAACCAAGTTATATCAGTACTCATATTGGACAAACTATCAAAAACATGACAGGTGACATAGCAAATGGCAAAAATCCACCTCTCCAGGCAAAACTGACCTTATCCTATGTAATTTTCTATATTCACAAATCATCCTATCTTGTAAAACCTACTGCATGCGCTAATTAAATTTGGCTACGCGCTAAACCATATCCATGCGCTACCCTATTTTCTCCACACTCTATCTTATCTACCCTATGCGCTAGACTAAATCTACACGCTACCCCTTCTTCTCCATGCACCAACTAATCTACCCTAAGTGCTAAACCCGATCCATGCGCTAACCTATCCCACGTCTACGCTACCTATTTAACCTTATGCGCTAGGTCTAACCTACGTGCTACTTACCCCTGCCCATGCAACCCCCTATGCACCCTATGCGCTAGGTTTACCCGATGCGCTACCCTTTTAAACCTAAGTGCTACCCTGTGTCCCTCATGTGCTACTCTAAGGCCATGCGCTAACCTAGAAACTCCATACGCTACCCTAAACATTTTTGGACGCTACCCTAAATTACAACCCTATGCGCTATTCAATTAAAACCTATTACCCATTCATCCACTTGCAAAGTCCTACACCTCCCACTTGCCTCCTAAGCCCTATTTCTAACCCCTTCTAGATTCTTCTAATCACTTCTAATTAGCCTAAACCCATCTCCTAAACTTTGTCACATCCCTAAGTAAGGGGAGGTCACTTCTCAAACCCTCAAAGTCTTTGAAAACCCTTAAAGGCTTCAACCACTTAACTTTGAAAGTCTTCCTAACTATTAATGGTTAACTCAACCCTCTAGCATGATTAAAGAATTTCTTTTAACTCAACCTCCATGTAACCCAAGGGTCTCATCAAACATTTATTGCTTTGACCATGGTTATCCTTAATCTTTTACACAAGAGTTTATCCTTTGGGTAAAACCTTTATCCATTGGATAACCCTAACTTAACCATAACCCTTACCCCTAAGATAACCATGAGGTCTTCTCAAGCATTTAATGCTTCCTACCTCTCTTCTCAACCCAATCTTATGTTGACATTTGTCACCATTTCATTGGTGCCAATTGCAAACATGGATTCCCAACTTTCAAACTTAGCCCTTGATTAACTCTTTCAATCCTGACCATCCATTGCCCTATTTTTGATATAAATAGAGCTCTCATTCCTCCATTTTCATAGATCCAAGTCTTTAGCATCACACTTATATTAAAATCCATCCAAGCTTTAAAAATATCATTTGCGCTCATCATTTAGCCTCTCTTTTCAATAGGAATTAATCTAAGTATGCATGTTTAGAGTATTTTCCTTATCATTTAGTTTAATCATAGACTAATATAGCATGCTAGGATAGTCTTGTTACTAATCTTGTCATCTTATAACTAGTTTATTGCATTTATAGGATCATGCATAGCTTAGGATGTATTTCATTTTAAAATCAACCAAAGCATCCCTCGTTCTTCCATTTGTCATCCCTAAACCATTTTGCTCAGTGATCTGAGAGCAAAAACATTGGTTTGAGGGACCTTGTAAGATAGAGAACGATGGAACCAACCTTGGGAAGCTGAGCCATACTTCATGACTCCATAGCTTGCACCAAGAAGTCTTGTGGGTGTGTGAGCAAGGCTCCCTAGAACTCCATTTTTCACATTTCAAGTTCTATCAACTTGCTTTTCCCGCATACATATACAATACAAACTATTAGAACAGCTAAACAGTTAGGGCAGAAACCACAGAGGTGGTTAGAAAACTAAACTACCAAACCTAAACTATCAAAACAATCAAACAAACTGAAGATCCTAAAGGATTAGTTAGAATTCTCCTCTTAATCCAAAGAGACATCTATCATGCCAAGAAGCATTCAGAATCGATCAAATTTTACACGTCCCAATGCTTTGGTGAAGATATCGGCAATTTGATCTGCAATGGAACAATGTTGTAAATGTAAGGTTTTGACCTCAACATGATGTCGAATAAAATGATATTTGGTGTTGATATGCTTGGTTTGATCATGAAATCTAGGATTCTTGGCCAATTGAATGGCAGAATTATTATCAACAAGTAAAGGCGTTGAAGTTGTCTGTTTCTCCTGCAAATCATCAAGAATTTTCCTGAGCCACACACTTTCTTTGGTGGCTTGAGTTGCTGCTACATATTTGGCTTTAGTTGTAGAATCAGAAGGAACTATTTGTTTCTTCAATCTCCAAGTTACAGTGTCTGATCCAAGAGTCATCAAATAACCAGAAGTAGATACCCCATGTTCTTTGTCGCCATCAAAATCTGAATCAGAATAACCTGTGAGATGGAAGTCTGAAACCTTTGAGTATTTGATGCCAAGAGTCTGAGTTCCTTTTAAATATTTTAGAACTCATTGAGCTGCAGTCCAATGTCCTTCACATGGTTTATGCATAAATATGGACAGAATTCCTACTACAAAAGTAATGTCAGGACGAGTAGTGGTGACATAAATCAAACTTCCAACAAGCTGCCTGTACTTGGTTGGATCTTCGAAAGCTGCTCTTTCATTGGAAGAAAGCTTCAAATTTTTCTGCATTGGAGTGGAAACAAAATTACAATCATGCATTCCAAATCTACATACTAACTCTCCAATGTATTTCTTCTGAGAAATAAAAATGAACTTAGGATTTTGAATGACTTCAATGCCTAAGTAATAATGAAGTAAACCTAGGTCCGTCATATCAAAAACCTTTTTTAGTTCTCTCTGAATGGATGCTATATAATCATCATTGTTTCCTGTGATGAGCAGATCATCAACATAGACAACTAGATATACAACTGATCTAACAACTTTCTTGACAAATAGAATTGCATCATCTAGAATGAAGTGCTTGTAATTTAATTTTAAGAGATGTTCAATTAATTTTTCATACCAATCACATGGTGCTTGCTTCAAACCATATAAAGATTTTATCAATTTACATACCTTTTGCTCTTGACCTTTGATAGAAAAACCTTCAGGCTACACCATATAGACATCTTCTTTCAAATCTCCATTTAAGAAGGATATCTTAACATCCATATGATGTATTTTCCATCCTTTTTGTGCTGCTAAAGAAAATAAAGTTCGAATAGTACCCCACTTTGTTGTAAGAGCAAAATTTTCTGTGTAGTCTACACCTTCTTTTTGAGCATACCATTTTGCTACAAGTCTTGCTTTGGTTTTGTCAAGTGAGTCATCAGATTTATATTTATTCTTATATACCCACTTGGAGCCAAAAGGCTTGATTCCAATTGGAGGGTCCACCAACCTCCAAGTTCCATTTTTAATCAGAGCATCATACTCTCTTTGCATTGCACTTCTCCATGCATCACTAGCTGTTGAAATGAAGAAGGTTCATCAATAGCAGCGAAGTTTAATTCACAATCAAATGTAACAAAATCATCATACTGGCTTGAAACTGTTCTAGTCCACTATGATCTACGTACTGGTTGCTCCATTGGTTGCTCTGTTTCAAGAGACTTTGGATCAGGAGCTGCACAAGGTGATTCTGATTCTTCAGAATTGCTATTACTTTTCAGAATATCCCCATTCTCTGGACCTTCCATAGGTTCACTATTATCATTCAAAACATCTCCATTCTCTGTCATAGGTTCTAGAACTTCCAAAGATTGACCTAGAAAATGAATCCCCCCTTCAAGGGAGGGAAGTTCATTATCCCATTTATGATAGAATTTTTTAGAGTGAAATCTATCAAGATGAGCAAGTTGTTTGTCAATAGTGAGAGTATCTTTGTCAAATTCAAGAAATATAACATCTCTAGAAACAATAAACTTGCTATAGAAGTATTAGAAGTATAGGTGATAAGCTTTAGAAGTATTAGAATATCCCCAAAAAAGGCATTTTCTACTTTTAGCTCCCAATTTATTTCTTAGCTATGAAGGAACCAAAGCATAACAAGTGGAACCAAAAACTCTAAAATGCTTGACAGTTGGGAGATGACCATGCCACAATTCATAAGGAGTTTTGCTGTGTAGGGCAGCAGAAGGACTCCTATTCTTGATGTAGACAAAGAATGGCTTCCCCCCAAAACATCAACTTAATATTCATAAAAAATATCACAGATCTTACTATATTCAGTATTGTCCTGTTCATGCGTTTAGCCACACCATTCTATTGGAGATTATAGGGAACAGTGGTCTAATGTTTAATACCATTGTCTAGCAGATATTTTTCAAATTCATGAGATGTATACTCCCCACCATTATCAGTTCTAAGGGTACCAATATTGAGTTGAGTTTCATTTTTAATCCACAAATGAAAATTTATGAATGTAGCAAAAGCTTGAGATTTGTCTTTTAGTAAATAAACCCAACACATCCTTGTATAGTCATCAATAAAGGTCATTAAATATTTATTGCCATTTGTGAATGGAACTGGCATGGGCCCACACAAATCTGAATGAATAAGGCCTAGCTTTCGAGAAGCTCAAAACATAGAGTCATGAAAAGGTTGCTTACTATGTTTGCCTAAAATACAAGCATCACATGGGGAAAGATGTCTTGGAATAGTAGGAAGCCCTTGAACTCCATTCTGTTTCAGTAGTCTGAGACTATCATAACTAATATGACCAAATCTAGCATGCCATAACAAGCTGGAAGACAAATTACCACTATGTTGAACCAAATGTGCAGTATGATGAGAAGTAGATGAGGTACCTTTCAACTTTAATAGTTTGTCCTCTTCCACTCCGATCATGATAATCACATGATCAAAAGCTTGTTTAATCTCAATGATACCATCACACATATGTATGGAATGACCTTGTTGTCTAATATGCACAAGGGATATCAAATTTCTCTTAAATTGGGGAAGATAAAGAACATTAGAAAGTATGTAATCTTCCAATCTAGGTAATTTCAGTCTAACAGATCCAATACATGAAGGCTTCAATTGAGACCTATAAGCAAAATAAACCACTCCATCTACTTGATCATTGAATGTCTCAAATAAGTCTTTTCTAAATGTCATATGGCACGTAGCTCCAGTATCTAACAGCCAAATGTCATTCCAAGAGGAAAATGAAGTACTAAAAACTTCTTCAATGCCAAGATTACAATGTGCGACAACATAAAGTGCAGATTCAGGAGGGTTACCTTTGTCTGGTGGCTTCTCTTTCTTGAAATGAATCTTCTCCCAAGGAGTTCTACAAAGACTGGTAGAATGGCCCATTTTTCCACATCTATAGCACTACAAAGATTGCTTGTCTCTAGGTTGACTATCTCTGTATTGGAAGTCTCTATGTTGGTTTTGTGGCTGTGAATGTTGTCTCTGTCACCTTGGTAATTTCAACCCCCCCTTCCTCTTGACTGTCTTCTGCCACGACCTCTACTACTAGTGTCATATCTCGTAGATTCATCTTTGGTGGTTGCCCTTGCTGTGCAAGACACAAACTCTCAGAATTGGGAAGTGATTCCTTCTTCCCAAAGGTTTTTTCTCTCTCAGTAATTTTCTCCACAAGTTTATCAAATGTTATGTCTTTCATTTTTTCATTAGCTTGAAGGGATTCAAGATAGTGTGAATATGTAGGATAAAGAGCATTAATAAAAGGAGTGAGCTGGAGATCAACTTTTACACTCGTGGCTTCAATATCCTGAAAAAGAGCTTTGATTTCAGAGGCTAACTTCATAGGATTGTTATCCTTCAGCTCTAGACGGAATAACTTCATTAACAATTGAATAATTTCAAGCTCTGAATGAGAATCATATAGATCTTTAAGTTTCTTTAAAGTTGCGAAAGCTGTTTTACAAGAATTTATATGCCTACTTATCTCTTCGCTGACAGACGCAACAATCAGAGCATAAGCCTTTTGGTCTTTACTCTTCCAAATTGCTTGTTCTTTTGCTTCTGTAGGTTGTTCTGGCTCTTTGCTGTCATCTTTGCTTTCACAGACATCATCCCACAAATCATTAAAAATCAAAGTGTTCTTAACTTTCCGAAACCATTCTTGATAATTCTCTTTACCAGAAAGAACTATTCCAACGATTGAAATTAAAGAATGCATTGGAATTTTTATTTTTTTTAGTTGCAGTCTAAACTCTATTTTCTATTCTATGCTTGAAGCAAATTATTAAATATATTTACTTCATAATAAAAAACTAAAACTGCAGAATATGATTATAGACTTATAATCATCTATTACCATTGCTCTGATACCATTGAAATCGGAACAGTCACCATAGTGATTCACACAGGCACACGATCTTATTAATGAAAATAAAAGAAATATATACAACACAAACTGTTAGAACAGCTAAACAGTTAGGATAGAAACCGCAGAGACGGTTAGAAAACTAAACTACCAAACCTAAACTATCATAACAATCAAACAAACTAAAGATCCCGAAGGATTAGTTAGCAAGTACCCATGTGGTGAAGAGGCACGCCTTTGCCTTTGTAGTGGAGATGACACATGAGAAACCACACAAGGGGCATTACCCCCAATGCTTGACTAAAGTATGCAAATAGATAACCTCTAGAGCCACTATGTTAGCTCAGACTTAGATCTATAATATGACATTAGAATTGATTCTAGTTTGAGTATACATGGAAAAATGTGTATCCATAGTTGAGCCGACAAAAATGTGTATATGATCTCTCGACTTGTCAAGTCCAATCCACTCTACACATGGAAGGTAGTTCAAGAATGACTGACTATTTAAACTGTTCATAATTTGGTAGATAAAAACAAACTGAACATCCATGGCATCCCCATGAGGCCAAATACAACTTTCAATCAGTATCACACACTGAATTGATTTCTCAATGATAGTTTCAAGAAAATGATAGAGTGAATGAGTGGACTGTGAAAGGAAGCTTCAATACTGATTTTCACATGCATACAATGTTAGGTGTGGGTATTCTGATCTAGACAGATATGTGTAATCTGCTAGCAATATTCTGTGCGATACAGTAAACTTACGTTACTGTATATTGATTTCTCATCCATTTCTCACAGATTTCTATCTACTACCAGCTTAGATATACCCAACATACTTTTCATTGGATTTTTTTTATTATTTTTTACAGCCTCTTAATTTTTAAATGATAAAGTATTGCATAGGAAATCAAAATCAATGCTTTTAATTGATTTTCATGAGTTTGATTTTGGTACTTGACGCCATGGTTAGCAGTCGCTGTATATCTGTTTATTCTTGGTAAAAATTTAGTCAATGTAAGAGACTTGAAGAGCACACAATTCAAACTGTCCACTTCCAACTAACAAATACTCTACAACTAATATTAGGATTCAAAATATAAAATAAAAATTATATTTTTAAAAGATTTCATAATATTTATATTATATATTATTTATTTATAATAATAATCATAACCATTTTAGTGAATGCAAACTTATTACATATTCTTCTCTTCATCTTCATCTAGAATAAGCCTCACAAATTCGTAAATTCTGCGATTCAATGACAAAAACTATGACTATCAATTGGACAATCACAATGAAGACATTATTCAGTTATCAAGATATATGTGAGCTTGTGGAGAATAGTTATTTCAAATACAATGCTTTATTTCGAGCAAAGAAGGATTTTATCAAAGACAGTAGAAAAAAGGATTTGAAAACTGTAATTTACATATTCCAAGCAATGCATGAGTATATCTTCCCAAGGGTTGCAGCAGCAACTAAGTTAAAAGTAGTTAAGCTATAAATTCTAAGAAGAGATTTTGAGATCAATAGACTCATTCCTTATTCAATATTCAAATTATTAGACAAATAAATAAAATTAGATCTCATGATGAGACTCTTTAAATAACAGAATACTTAGCAAAATGGATGGGAGCTCCCCTCCTTACCTTAAAATATTTTAAAGCATTCCCCCAACAAAATTTGAATCAAAGAAACTTCAATACTGAGTTTCACCTGTATTCAAAGTTAGTTTCACCTGCATTATGTTTTTCAGCTTTTCCTACTGACCTACAGACAATAAGAAGGTACCACCAGCATTTTCTTTTTATTCCATTTCAGTGTAATCTGTCATCAAATCCCTGATATATGTATATATATAAGCTGCTAACACTATTCTGTACAATACAGTAAAATTAAGTTACTATATATTGATTTCTCATCCATTTCTCATAGATTTCTATTTGCTACTAGCTAAGTTATACCCAACATACTTTTCATTATTGCTAGCTTCTATTCATATAAACATCGCTGGATTTTTCAATTATTCCTTACAGCCTATTATTTTTAAAACGATAAAGTATTGTTTAACATTAATGTTTTTGGTTGATTTTAATAAGTTTGATTTTGGTGCTTAGAACCATCATTGTTTTTTTCGGTACATCAATTTGATGTTGGTTAATAGTAATTATAAATATATTTTTTTAAATAAAATTCAGTTAATTCATCATTCAAACTGTTTACTTTTATTTACAAACATTCAACAATTGATAAATACTAGTACTTGTATCAAAAGGAGGTGCAAATATACTTTGAATAATATATTAAAGGGTACAAATCAAAAAATATTAAAACTGCATTTATTAGTGACATTCATTTGTAATTTGAATTAACGATGACCTTGTCATTTGTTGGATTTGATTTCTGCAAAATGAAATTTTGAAAAAGTAAAATTTATGACATTTTCATTCAATGGAGTGGAATAGGAAGAAACAAAATTTAGAATAGCTCATTGAAATGGAAAGTAGTATTGGATTTTTTTTAAGAATTTATACAACATAAAGACCCTAGTTGGAAATATCATAGACAAAATGATTTCTCTATACCACCGTAATATCACCATCCAAGTTGAAGTTAACATAGTCAATTGTAGGTTTACAAGGTTGGGAATCCTAAAGAGGCACTATCTCATTACCAAGAAGACTTCAACAACCAATTTAAGTTCCTCTTTGAACATAGTGGAAGTAATTGTTATCTATTAGTACGGAGAAGACTTCAGAAACCAATTTAAGTTCCTCTTTGAACATAGTGTAAGTAATTGTGATCTATTAGTGCAGAGAAGACTTCAACAACCAATTTAAGTTCTTCTAAAATAGAATCATTATTCTTCAACCAATTTTCTCTTAAAGACGGACCCTGTACTCCAAAATTAATTATATTGATTGATGACAATAGCATCATTTTTCTCTGCTTAGTTATATTGATTTATGGCAGTAGCATCATTTTTGTCTGCTTAGTGTCCATGGGGTTGAGTAATGGAGATAGGAATTGATGTAGTTTTTAAAGCAATAGGACTTTTCTAATCTTTAATAATGAGGACCCTACTTCTAGTAGCAGTAGGAAATGAGCAATGAATTGCTACACAATCTTGAAATTGGTTGTTGATATTAAGTATCAACTTTATGCATGGTTTACCAGAAAGGGATTGAATCATATTCTCTACAAATGTTTTAGGGGATTGGGCTTTTAAAGAAGTAGAGAATTGAAGGCCAAGAAGCATTCTCGCTTGCCACTGAAATCTTTAAAAAAATTGTCAAGTATAAAAACTAAATGGGGACAAAACAAAAGGAAAGGGAGGGGAAAGATCAAGAATTAGAAGGCACAAGGATATTTTGAATTCTGAAATGTATTAATGGTTTTAAATATTTTGTGAAAAGACTTTAGAAACTTTCAAGATCAAAGCATAAACAAAACACGACAGTATTCCTGAAAAAAATGTGCTCTCATGGCTGCAACGATTGCAGGATATGCAAAAAAATGATTTGTTGAAGAACCTTTAGTTATGTGGATGTATTTCCTTGGTGCCTATAGATAATATATGAATATAGGCTTAGTATATCCAACTCTACATTTTGAGTTGGATTCAAAAAATGCTACAAGACAACAACTCATGTTCTACTCAAAAATAGTACATGTTGTTGGATCACTGGTTTCGAGAAATTGCAGCTACTATTTTTTTTTTTTTGATAAAAGTGGATAAAGCATTGGAAAATATTAATAATTATTATTATTTTTTTTTTTTCAAGTGTCTGGTTCAAAGAGCACTAAAGGGAAAGAACCAGTAAGAAAACCCTTCAGTATTGCTCAATTAACACAAGCCTATCTACCCATTACAAGAAGCCCATGGGCACAATCCATCCAAAAACCCATCCCAATTACATAACAAGCCTCATTAGATATAAAGGAAGCTACCAGAGGAGGCATAAAAGAGAAAATTGTAAGAGTGAAACATTAGGAAGATGTGTATCCATCCAAAAAACCAAAAGATCGGCCAATAATTCGAAGTTGGACCACCCCTGTCTATGAAACGCAATTCTCCAAACTACTTATTAGATTGATACTAAAGAGAAGAAGAGAGATCATTATAAATGACCCTACCAATAGAAACATTGTGAGCAAATATAATATAACCCAAAGAAGGAGAAGAAGAGGATGTTGAAGACCTCAAGGAACCAGAATAAAACCAAACCACATAAATGCCCACAAAAGCAACCAAGAAAAGAGAAACAAGATGAGAAGCCATCTCATATACCAAACAATCTACAAATTTCAATCTCTTAAAGAGAACCACCATCCTTCAAACCTAACCAAGATTTTCCAGGTAATATAGAGCATCTTGCCATATGATAAATGACACCATACAAGAAAGAAATATGAGAAGGCCAATGACAGAGCCCCAATATATACTATTCCAACAGAGGAATCATTATGAAAACTACAAAAGCCAAACATGAGGCCTCCCTGAATGTGCAGAAACCAACTTCATGTTATGATAAATAAGGAACGTGCAAGAGGGGTGAACATAACACGCTCCACATAATCATAAGCATGAAAGGAGAAACCAGGCTGGCAAAATGAAGTCACCCAATAATAATGAACCAAAGCCATGTTACAAAAACTCATCCCCCACTAATTACCTAATAAAAAATAATCAATAGAGAAAACTCTTCCATCTCAAAGCAATCATCATTAAACAACCCAGCAAGTGAATGGTAACCAGTAAAAACAACCAAGCAATGATACCTAAGACATCCACCCCAAACTTACCACAACATGATTAGCAAATGAAATTGCCAATCAGAAATATATAACGATAAGAGTATACCCACTCAAAATAATAGGTACACAACTAATGAGCACATCCCAAGCAATGAGCTTCTCGAGCCCAAATACTCATGCTACTGCCATACTCAAGAAAACAAAATAATATCATGAGAAATAAACAACATCAGTCCTATGAACAAAAAATTCATCATAACGAAACAGATAATGAAAAGCCAAAGCAAATACAAAGCCAACAGGAAGGACACAAGTCACGTGAATGCAGTATCCACACCCTCCATGCTCCATGTAGAGATACTTACTAAATATATCATTAACAAGGGAGTTTCCATAAGGTAGACAATACCCTCCTCAATGTCATATGTGAAAGAAAAACTACACCCAGCAAAGAGTGTGATGTAGGCTACAGCCATGACCAATCTATTTTTAAAGGAGAAAATAAATGCAAGAGGCAAGGATATCTCGGGGGGAAACCTCCAAATACTCAGACCCTTCAACAACAACCCTATTAGCCAAGTAGTCTGCAATAACATTTATCTCCCTATAACAATGAGATATAGTAAAGGTAGAAAAATAGTTCAACTATGTAAGGATGTGCTCCAACAAGTACTGCAGATGCCAAGAGATAGTACATTTCTTAACAGAGACTGACTCGAAGACCAACATTGATTCCCCTTCAACGATGATGTCCTTAATTCCCAAAGCTATGACAAGATCCAGATCAAAATATAACGCTTGAAATTTAGCAACTTTATTGGAGATGACACCAATATATTTACCGACAACTTTAACAATCATAGAATAATGATCAAAGATGACCACCCCAACCCCTTCCTTCCTCAAATTACCCTTAGCAGCCCTGTCAAAATTTAACTTGATGGAGAATTGGGGGAGCGGCATCCATTTGGCCATTCTACGTTTGGCAAGTGAGGATAATCCAGCTATTAAATCCCCATGGGAAGGAATGACTCGAAGTGAACTCCATTTCCATGTTACCCAATTATCCCAATGAGAAAAGGTCCTCATATGTTCCAGTTTTTTATAAATATAAGAAAGAACCACCTCAGAAATAGAGGATTGAATCTTGTCAATAACCTCCTTAAATGAAACAGACTTACGAGTAAAACTCCTAGAATTCCTCTCTAGCTAGATGCTCCAAATAACTATAGAAGGTGCCACAATCCAAATAGAGGAGTAAAAAGAGGATGAAAACAACAAAGGCCAAGCCATGAAATGTGATAATAAACTAGGACTAATAGCAGAGGACCAACCAAGCATTTGAAATAACCAATACCAACAATCCATAGCAAACAGACAATGAAAGAACACATTATCCATGATTTCCATAAAATTTTGACAAAACACACAAGGAAAAACCACAATAATCCCAAGCAAATGGAAAGAAGAAGAGGACTGAAACAAGGATTTGTACCCCTCCTTTACTGAATAGGAACCTGAAGCACTCTTAGTCCAAACCAAAGTATCATCTTTATTTTGAAACACAAGAGATCTATTCTGAAGCTCTACCTCAAAAGCAACTCTAAGCTCATCATCAATGGGCAGGAAAGAAATAGACTTCCATCGAGATACTGGATAAGGACCCAAGGAATCAATGATGAAATAATTAGGAACAAAAACCCCCCAAAGATCAGAAAGAAAATCAGACAGAGGAGAACAATACCCAATGAAAGATAATGCATGATGACCATTCCATACTTCATCCCAAAACCGGGCCTTCTTCCCATTATGGACAACCCAAGAAAGGTGTTGAAGAATGACCAATCTACAACTAACCAAAAAATTCCAAAAAGCTGAACCTTTTGGAAGAGATGAGGCTGTTAAAATCCTTTCTCTAGAAGCCCCCTTAAATACTTAGCAAACATAATGGATGCCCATTTACTTAATGGAATCCTATATAATTTCCAAACAAGTTTATCTCCCAATGCTTAATTCTGGGACACTAAATCTCGTATACCTGCACCTCCCAACTCTTTAGAAAGGCAAACTTTATCCCAGGCCAGAAGGGGAAGCTTCTTCTTGCCCCCAATGTTATCATTCCCAAGAAAGGATCTTAGAGACACCTTGAGATCCTCGATAACTTTGGGGGAGCTTTCAAAATAGACATCAAGTATGTAGGAATGGCATTAAGAACTGCCTTAATTAGAAGAATCTTACCCGCCAATGTGAGCCATTTATGATTCTAGGAAGAAATTTTGGAAGATATCGCATGAACCACTTTATCCCAAAAAATAGCTTTATCTGAACCAATGAAAAAAGGAATACCTAAGTACTTGCAAGGAAAGGCGCCCACTTGAAAACCCCAAAATTGAAGAAGCCTATTCTTGACCAAGGGGAATACATTTAAAAAGAAAACCTTAGATTTTAAAACATTAACTTTTTTACCAGAAAAAGAAAAGTAATCAGTAATAATCTTCTCGATTAATCTAGCCTTTGTCAAAGAAGCAGAACCAAACAGAAGAGTATCATCTGTGAAAAGACAATCAGATTGTGAAGAATGATAACCATCTATTCTAATACCACTCCATTGACCAGATGCTCTAGCATCAGAAATGGCCCTGCTTAAAGCCTCTGCCAAAAGTATAAACAAAAAAGGGGAAAGAGGATTCCCTTGCCTAACCCCCTGAGAGGAAGAAAAAAACCCAAAAGGTGACCCATTAATCAAAAATAAAAATTGACCAAAAGATATGCAAGAAAAGACCCATTTAATCTAACTATGAGAAAACCCAAAGCGCTTCAATACAACAACAAGAGACTGCTAGTTAACCCAATCATAAGCTTTAAGGATGTCAAGTTTCAAAATCATAGTCGAAGTCTTCTATTGTGAAATGCAATGCAAAATCTCATCGGCTACAATCGCACCCTCTGACGTTTCCCTACCAGGCACAAATCCACCTTGATTGATGGAAACAATCTTGGGAAGAAGCCTAACCAACCTAATCGAAATTGCCTTGGTAAAAATCTTATATAAAGTATTACAAAAGAGCAATAGGGTGAAAAATGAAGAAAGGAGCTAGGATTATCCACTCTAGGAATAATAGAAATAATTACTGTTAAGCTCCTTCAAAATAGTTCTATTCCACCTAGACTCTTCCAAGGCTAATAAGGCATCATTCCCCACAAAGTCCAAACACTTTTGAAAAAATAAAGTCGTTAAACCCATCTGAACCTGGGGCCTTTTTCGGATCAATGGAAAATACCACCCCCCCTTAACTCATCCAAAGAGAAAGGATCCATAAGCATCCTATTATCCTCATGACTACCTAAAGGGGGAACCGAATTAACAAAGGTATTATCTAAGAAAACAGGCTCATCCGAGAGAAGAGACTTAAAGAAGTTGACTGCTTCAGAAGCAATATCATCCTCATCTAATAAACTCTTCCAATGAGAATTAATAATACAAGATGTTCTATTGTGTTGATGCCTTAACTTAGTTGAAGAGTGAAAAAATTTGGTATTTCTATCCCTCTCTGATAACCAAAGATCCTTGGATTTTTGCCTCCAATAAGATTCTTCCCTAGCCAAAACTTCCTCCAACTAGACTTTCAAAAATTTAAGCCTATCAAAAGACACAGGAGTCATACCTGAGCTCAAATTAATCTTATGAATCTATTCTATTTCCTCATGAATCCTAGTCTTCTCCCCAAAACTGTTTCTCATTCACTCATGCAACTTACATTTAACTCAATCACCGCTCAAATAATGCAATCAATGCAATTGTATAAACATTTAAATCAATCTACTACTCACTCCAAATTCATCATTCCAATTTAAACAAACATTCAAATAAGGTCTTTTAAATCATCCATCATTATGCAAATTATAAATCCTAATGTAGTGTGTGAGAGATTCCATCTATTCTAACAAAATACAAGAGCTAAGATAACTCTACCTGAACCATGTTATCACCTTCATCTGCGTTCACCAGTTCTTGCATTCACTTGTACTCAATTGCTCATTAGCAATGACGATCCCAATTTTCAATAAAAATTATTGCTAATCATTTGATTGTATATAAATTATTTCAGTGCATATGATTTCCTTTCTTATTTCATTGACAATTCCAATTTCTTTTCCATTTCATTTGCAAAAAATAAACATTATATTCCTAATTAAATAATTATAGAAAAAAAGGGTTCGTGGCATACTTATATCTAAAATATTATTAAAAATATATTATGATTTGATTGTGGTTAGGGTGGTTAGATAGACACCCACTTCTTATCATTTCCACTTAAGGGCTTGTTTGTCCCACCATGATCCCGCACATACCCCTGAGTTGTGGTAATTTATCTAATTTTCATGTTGGTCTTTGCTTCAAGGGCTTCATGGTTGCTATGTTAAATGTGTAGGAGTGAAGTGATATTTATCTTGCATGCTATGAATCTCTTTGCATGTTGTTAGAGGGATATAGAGAGTGTATTTATTGATTGATGTATTGAATAAATATTCATTTATACTCTTGAAGGCTTGTCTTATAAATGTATTTGACTTATGAGCTAGTGAAATTACTCCTTTATTCCAAATAACCATTTTATGATCCCAAAAGGATTTTCTCTATACAATGTAGATTATTTTTAAATAACACGTCAATATAAAATGTCAACATATTTAAAAAAAAGTTACTTTTATAAAATTTCCATGTTCACTAAATAGATAACTTTATGTTTGATAAAATCTAGAAAATAGAAAAATTTAATAAATTAATAAAATATACTATAAATTATATTTTAGAGAGAATAATTTGAGGGATATGTTACTACTGATTCTCATGTCATAGTGGTTCTATTTTATGACCCAAAACAAACTTCAATTGAAAATTTCATAAAAAAAACTAGGTGAATAAATGAAGGAGATCATCATAAATACCTTCCTTCAAATGAAGACCTCTCCATATAGATATATTTTAATTTTTAAAGTTTATAAAATAAATTTATTTGAATGTTATTGACATGTGGCAATGACTTACCATCAAATGAAGATATTTCCTTCAAAGTTGTTTAATAGTTTTTCCCTTCTAAAACTCATATTTTTGTTCCATCTTACAAGTGGAACACATTATTGTATGGTCATTCTAGGTCCTAACAAATAGAACAATAATTTCCAATAATTCCTTGTATTATCACATTATTTCTACCTTGTGAGCAAGCCCAAACAAAAACCAATAACGTCATTGATATGTATATATGTCTCTTGTCCTAAGCATAGTTTCCTAATGTGACTTATTGAATAGGACCTTTACAATTGACTTTATTTAAGTACATCATATAGTGCAGTCATTAAATACATTTAATTAATGCTATCTACTAGCAAAAAAGGCAATACTTTTTGCATTCTTAAGCAAATCCAAATTGTCCTAACATGATTCATGCATGAATGATGGCTCTTCTTGTATGGTCTTAGAGCCCCATGTTTTGGTCTTCGTTTTAGCTCTTTTTTAGGGAATTTGTGACTTATTTTGGAACAATTTTATAAGTTATGTGTTGTATTCCTTACATAATTATAGGCATATAGATCTAAAGCTTGGTGCATAGATCTAACATATTAGCCATTGACACTTTTATAACAATAAATAAAGATGCATTTGGATGTTTGGATTGATAAAAAATGACATTTAAAAAAAAAAATTGAGAATCTTTCTAAGTGAGGGTCTTATCCTTATGACAATTCTAATATGGAGTTAACAATGTGATATAAACAGTGATAGAAAATATACAATTAATATATTGACTACTCTAAATTAGAGGTAGTCAAATCTGAAAATTTAGAATGTGTTGTAATTTTTAATGTGATTAAAAAAATTAATTCAAATGACTTGAGATTATTTAGGGTTTTGAAGTGTGTAGAGACAATAAAAACAAGTGTTTTGGAAAGATACTAAGTATGTATAAGTTTTTCGATTGAGATATTAGAAATTTGTTAAATTTAGAAATTTAGTTGATGGAAGTCTAATGCGTTGAGATCAATGGGTTAAATGATTGAGTTTTCATTGTGGAAATCTAAATTCCAATCCCAAAGGAACATCTAATGTGGAACTCAAAGGTGCACTCTTGGTCTTCAATAGGAGTTTTTCATGTGGCTTCTCTAGAAGAGCTAATATTATGGTTGTTCTCACAAGATCTTTTAGTGGTCTTATTTTGATGTTCATATGAATAAAATATTTGAAAATTATTTACTTATAAAAAAAAAAATGAGTTAATGGAAAGTGATTGATGATCAAATGTAAGTAGGGTAAAGGGATGATTTCTTTTTATTCTTGATCTAGAGACACAAATCAAATATATACAATGATCAATTGAAACTAATTTAAGTAATGTTGTAATTAAATTTAAATGTGAGATATCTAAATCAAATTGTATCAAATTTATCCATGCAGAAATAAGCTAAATATAAGAACATATAATCTAAAAAATAATAAATATGTAAAACTAAATTTAATTGAATTCTAATAATCTCTAATATCTAAACAAACAAATATACTAAATGAATCAAAATCATAATCTAAATCAAATATTCAAAATATTGAAATAAAATTAACAATATTAATTTTATATATATATAATCATAACTAAATTATTATGAATAATACAAACCAGTAAACCATTTTAACAAGAACATAAATAATAATGCTATCACTACTTATAGAAATCTATAATAATATGTAGAATTAATGTTTTTCAATCTTTTTAAGTATACTGAATTTAAATTAAGATATATTTAGTTACCATTGTTTAAATCAATACAATTTCGTTTATTTAATTATTATTTAGTATATTGAAATATAAAGATATAATATATAATATAATATTTTTATTATATAAAATATAATGAAATATTTTATTTTTTAAAATAAATTTTATTTTATTTAATTATTAACACATTGGATTTTTTAATAGAATAGTTATAATTTTAAATTATACATAATATAATGACTATGAAATCTTTTTTAAACATAGATTTAATTTAATTTAATAAATCTTATATTCATTAGTTAATCAAAATCTGAAATCTAATATACTATAATAATATTACATTAAAACAATAATGATGTTAAATATTATATATTTATTATAATAAACTAACAAACTTTAATTTTAAGTTCTACATATGCAATAATGTATCATTTGAAGAATAAAAAGCTGTAATGAATAATTAAAAAGTCCAGCTACGATAATATGAATAGAACTGGTAGTAAATAGAAATCTGTAAGAGATCTCTAAAAGGATAGGAAGACGAATCAAACTATTGTCTCTGGTCTTCTATTAAATAATTTGTTATTTTTAAATTAGATCATGCAAACATTTTTTTTACCATAGCAACATTTCACATCAGCATAATCTATTATCAACAAATCTGTTTCTATCAATTCATCCTCAAGATAGACCATGATATAATGTGAAATATTGATGAAAAATATTTACGTGAATCAAGAAACAAGATATGGAGGGGCAGAGATAAAGGAAAATATGCTTTAAAAAATGTGTAATTGAGCATAATTGATGCAGGGAAAATCGTATGAAGATTACACATATCTGCATTTGATGACAGATACACATTACTTATGCCAGAACCTGGATCCTAAGGTAAACAACTGGGACTTGTATGAACAATAGTTTTACACTGAATGAAAGCAAAAGGAAAATGGTGGTGCCTTCTTATTGTCTGCAGGAAAAGCTGAAAAATGTAATCTGTTCTATGATATACTTATTTGACTATGCAGATAATTGATATGGTGATACCCAAGTCCGGAGCCTTAACAAAAACATTCAGAGAACAGATCTAAGGATTTTATGAAATGATTTTAAGAGATAAACTTAAAAAACAAAGATCAGAATACCCACACCTAACATTGAATGCAGGTGAAACTCAGTATTGAAGCTTCCTTTCACAGTCCACCCATTCATTCTTCTTCTTCAAACTATCATTGAGAAATAAATTCAGTGTGCGATAGAGATTGAAAGTTGGATTTTATGATATGATGTCATGGATGAGAGAGAAAGTGTATGAATCGATCCAGGAAAATGAAACCAAAAACTCTAATACTCATCTGAATTAACAAAGATGATATTACTATCTTTCCCTGAATCGACTCACAAGCTTCCTCACCTCTTCATGGCTTCCCAAGGGGACATATATGGATGGAATGGGCAGTATTTATTGTTTCATGATGACCTGTAACTCATTGAAAGATGGAGGCATATCAATATGTTAGACGTTATGATGTCACAGTCTGTGTGGATGGACTTTCTTTTCGCTTTTGTTTGGTGGTCTGAGAATCATGGCCACCATATTTGCTTTGTTTTTATCTGCCAAATTAGGGAGAGTTTAAACAGCCAGTCTACCCACACGGTTTTTTTTTGGTGATTGGATTGGTTGGGGTTGATGATGTTCTAAATTTGGGTTTAATTTTATGTGCCTTTGAAGTAAATTTTGAAGATGATGTGAGCACTTCTACAATACTTATATTAGAGAGTAGTTGAGATTGGATGTCTTAACACAAGGTTTTGGAAAACATTTTTCTTATTTGAACATTTGATAAATTTCAAATATGATAATATTATTATTCTGAAATAAGTAACAGCCAGTCTATTCACAAGTTTTTCTTGGTGATTGGATTGCTTGGGGTTGATGATGTGTTCCAAATTTTGGAAACTTGGTTTAATTTTATGTGCCTTTGAAGTAAATTTTGTAAGAGTAAAAATTTTGTATCGAAATTTTAAATTTATGGTTGATTGGATTTGATTGTGTTAGGTTGTTCTTGAAGTAAATTTTGCTCGGTTAAAAATTTGTTCTTAAAATGTTTCTAAGAAAATTTTTAATTTATGATTAGTTGGATTTGATTGTGTGTTAGTTTTTACATTTAAAAATATAAATTAACATACAGTTAAATTTAAAAACTATTATCATAATTTCATTGATAATGAAAAAATGATGTATTTGTATTTTAGATTTATTATTGTTTTTAAGTATTTGGGAGATAGCATGACTAAAAGATGATGTGAGCACTTCTCTAATACCTATATTAGAGAGTAGTTGAGATTGGATGTCTTAAAACAAGGTTTTGGAAAATATTTTTCTTACTTGAACATTTGACAAATTTCAAATATGATAATATTATTATTTTGAAACAATTATTTTTTTTTTAAATGATTTGTTGATATGATTTTTAGTTATTTTAAAACTATGTTATTGATTAATATTATTTTATTTTTTTATTTTTTTTAAAGTTTAAGTGTATATAATTGTAAGGGTGAAATTTGAACTCTTTAATTTTTATTTATTTTTAAGTTTATTTGATAGAACGTAATTAATGTAGTTATGTATTTAATTCTTTTGTATTAGGTTTACTTTATATCTTTATTTATATCCATCTATTTTTACTCTCATTTGCATCTATTATCAGATCTTATCTCATCTATATTTATGTTACACCCAATATACTCCCCATTTTATTTCTTTAAATTAAAACTTATCTTCATACATTTGATTCTTATGTTGAATTAATCATTTCCCTTGCCTAGTTTTGCATTGTGCATAATTGAATTTATTCAATTTTGTGAAGTAGGTGATTGAACCTTTAAGTCAAGCATTCAAATTTCAATCTATAATTGTACTAGTCATTATGAGTTAGCTTGGTATATGTTTGTAAAACATTATATTATATTTTGGTATTTAAAAAAATTTATGGTTAAGATGGTGGCACAAGCATAACATATCTCTACACATATTTTTCCAATTCCTTCCTACATGACCATGTTCATACCATGAATGAGATCCATGTTGTGGCACTTACCTTCAAACATGAGGAACTAAAATATTAACCACAATGAACTCTAAGACTACACAAAGATCAAAATATTTTCTAGAATAAAATTTTCAATTTATGTGCCTATGGAAAATAATCATAACATGAAATAAATAATGTTACTTCATCATTATTCCTAAGTTAAGTGCATCTATCATCTACATTTAATTTCCAAATATTCATGTTTTATGTCTATCAACCTAACTTTTAACTTAATCTGGGGTAATTTTTTTTAATTGTCTACATTCAATTATTCCCCTAAATTATTTATGTACATTAATTTATCCATATAACATAATCATTTATAGATTAGTTATATCCAACACACTTATTATTGCATGCACAATACTACAACTACTATGTACCCCATTACTATAGGTAGACACATGAGTTCTTCTACCTAAAACCTTGCTATGTGTGTAATACTTTCCAAATTAATTTGCATCTTCACCATAGTCCATGTATGTAATTCTTTCAAACTATCTAATGCATCACATCCTCCAATATGAAGATTATGCTGAAAATCAATGAAGTAGTCATAGCACAATGAAACACAATACAACCAACCGGTAATAACAAGGTTATAATATAACCGGCTCACAGTCTTGCTAAAACATGCTTAAAGTACATAATAGGTCACAATTGGGACCTTTAATTTTAAGATCTATCTTCTACACTCAATCTCGCTACTTGATTATTCGATTCTTACATTCTAATGTGCACTTAAAATTATATATACGATCCAAGGGTATCCAGTTTGTCTAAAAAGATATCAAAACCTAAAGAACAAGACCTGACGTGTAAAACCAACAAGGTCGGCCTCTGCAAAGAGATTCCTCTGGAAAATCCAAAGGATGAAGTGTAGATCATGATTCTTACATTCTAATGTGCACTTAAAATTATATATACGATCCAAGGGTATCCGGTTTGTCTAAAAAGATATCAAAACCTAAAGAACAAGACCTGACGTGTAAAACCAACAAGGTCGGCCTCTGCAAAGAGATTCCTCTGGAAAATCCAAAGGATGAAGTGTAGATCGTGGAATCAATGCCCAAGGCTCTACAAGCTTCAGAAGGGATTCTGGTAGATCACAAAAATAGGTCCAAGTAAGGCAATCGATAACATGATACTATCATTGAAACTGATAGCGATAACTTGCTAGAAAATTATCTAAATGCAATGCGATTGGGAAAAAAGAAAGATGATCAACGATTCAAGTAGAATCAACTCCACAGGTTCGATGAGCCAAAGCCACTGCACACGGAAAGAAATGTTGAAACTACAAAGAAAAAGAAAAACATAAAGGAAAATGTTTTTGGTTGATGCAAGATTGCTATGAACTTGGGATGCTCCTACATCAATCATATTTGGGCTTTGGTAGATGTCATGGATGAGGGAAAATGAAACTAAAATATTTTTTCATTGTCATGCAAATTAACAAATATAATTATTGTTAAAATAAAATAATTCAATTTCATTAAGTTTCCATGTAAGAGGGTTTAATTAAAGGGGTTAGATCAAAATATCCTTGATAGAACCTAGTAAGCTTAAATAATAACCCAATGAAACCTCTTCCATACCTATTAAAATGTTGACAATTTTTCTTTCTTTATTTTCTTGAAATTAAATGAAATCATTTAGAAATATCATTTTGTAAGCATATAACCATTAATATCATCTTTTCAAAAATTATAATATATATAATATTTTTTTAAAATTTAATCATAACAATTTTAAAAAGAAGACAACTATGAGAGGAATTTTGAGCACTCTGCAACTAGGGCACGAAACCCATAGTGTCGTTGGTTGCAGTACGCGTTCGCATGCGAGGGCTCCTTGGCCTCATTGGGAAGCCCTCGAAGTCATTTATTACCTCTTGCAATAAGTGGAGCCAAATAAAGATGGCCCCAAGAACCCGAAACAACCCATTTCTTCATCTGCAAACACTCGAGAGCTGTGGAAAACCTTCAGCCAGGTGGTGGAGGGCAAGTGGTTTTCATTCCCCAAAGATGCAAAGTTTGAAGCCGCTCTCCACCATGAAGATGAAACCAATCTCGTGCCTGAACAAGGTGAGGTCCACTCTTCCAAGCGCATCACCATTAAACCTAACGACTCCACGCTCTCTACCATTTCTTCGAAGATTTCTAGACTTAGGGATTCAACAATTTTTTTCGCTGCCTTTGATGTAAATAATTTACCATCTTGACAATATATGAATAAATGGTTGCAAGATGTATGGGTCAATAAATTAGGGTTTCAATTTTCATTTTGTAGAATGATTCAAAAGGGTTTATTTTTATTTATTTTTTATAATAAGGAAAGCTAAAGCAAAATTATAAATAAACAGTATTGGTCAGTAGGAAATTCATCTTTTATGGTGGTTCGATGGGACCCTGAAGCCTATAATGATGAAATACTTGCCCTTTCCTGCCCAAAATGGATAACAATTAAGAATGTTTCAGCTTTCCTTTGGTCCTGTGTTGACAAAATTGTGGAACCCTTGGGGAAAGTTATAAAAATCAACTCTTCTCCCTCGATCCTCCCACATCTTGATGCTAGACTGCTCATTGCATTAAAACCAGGCATGGTCTACCCTGCAGAAATTGTTATTCGACTCCACAATAAAACCTACTATTGTGCGATTGAATATATGGGTGGAATAGATGCCTGTCACTTTTGTAAGTTTAGTGGTCACTTTAGGAGCAAATGTCCCTTATTATTGAGCAAATTTTCAAGGTCTAAAACTAGGGCCTCCAGTCTCCCCCTGTATCTAAAGTCATACCCTCTGAACCTGCCCCTGCATCCCCCCCTCATTCCCCTTCCTTGCCCCCCCCCCCCCACCTACTTCTTCTCCTCCCCCCCCTCGCCATCCCCCCACACCCCTCCCCCTCCCCCTACCTCTCCACCCTCCTCGATGGCTAACTCCTTCTTAGACTACATCAATGCTATCAAAGAGGCCCTCACCGCTGCTCAGCCTCCCCCCCTTGCCCCCTCTGAATCAGTTTATACTCCTTCCCATAACTCTAACCCGAGGACCCTTAATGCTCAACAACTAGTGATGGAGAAATTGAGAAAAGCAACGGAAGAAAGGAAAATTCTTGAACTAAACCTCCTCAGCAGAAAATGGAAATTGAGGCCTCTCGATGTCAGGTACCTGACCTTGAGGACATTGATAGAGGTGCTCTAGATATGGTAGACATCATTAGTAGGGCCTTGGACCAAGACTCTAAACTATCCACTAGCAAAGAACATAATGGTCTCAATACTGAGGATCCCCTTACCCTACAAGGGGATAGGGGAGGACCTAATCTGGAAGAGGTGTTGTCAACCCCTCTAGATGATTTTGGTACTTTAGAGAACTCTAGGGGAGACCCTGCTAGTGGTGCCCCCTATAAGGCTAGCACCCCTATTAGTGTCTTGAAGGTAGAGATAGATACCACTCAACTTGTGGAACCCACCATAGACCCCTTCACTCTAGTGGAAGCCAATTTTGAACAAGGACTGATAGTCCCTCAAGATGGATTTACATTGGGTAAACAGAGGAAAGCTAGGAGGAAGAGATCTCCTAAGAACATCAAGGATAGTGCTAACAGGAAGAAATCTCTAGGCCCTGAGCAAATCTCAGAGGCAAGGAAAAAGAGAGGTAGACCCTCCTCTTCGATTGCACTTGATTCTAGCAATATAGCAAATAAAGAGGACTGGCCCAAGTGTTTTGAGGGATTTAAATCCCAAACTTAACCTCCCCAACCAGGTGAATCATGTTGAAGATTATATCTTCGAACATCAGAGGCCTAGAGGCCCTTGATCGGAAATACATCATAAAGAGATTTATTAATGCACATAAGAATATAGACTGCCTCCTCTTACAAGAGCTAAAGGCAGTGGGCTTCACACTGCAAATTGGTCTCAAATGTATCTGGAGGGAGGCCACCTCTTTTTACACTAACCATACCAAAGGAAAAGGTGGATCAGCCATACTCCTTAGCCCTAAATGGGCCAATAAAGTAGTTAACTTGGGTCAATCCCCCTGTGCTAGAGCTATATGGGTCTCCATTCAAATGGAGAACCAGAAGTTTGGAATATGCTCTATATATGCACTGAATGACTATAGAGAAAGAGGTGAACTTTGGAACTGGCTAACAATGCTAGAGGATATCCCTTGGATTATTGGGGGCGACTTCAATATGGTTGAATCTCCTAGTGATAAAAAAGGGGGCAATAAATTTGAATGGAAGGGAATGGAAAGACTTCAATGGGATAGAATGATCAATAAACTACATCTTTTTGACCCTATTGCTGGGAAGAAAGACAAATTGAACACTATATGGTACACCTAGTGCAACTATCAATAGCTGAATAAAAGGATCTATTGCAGACTGGACAGGTTCTACCTCAATAAAGCCCACTTTATGGTAGACAAAGGCCGTAGTGGTGACCACTATTCTATCTCCCCATACACCCTCTCAAATCACCACCCGATAATAAGGGGAATTGACCTCTCCCCAGAGCCCCCCCCTCCTCCTCAAGAGCTTCTTCATTTATCCTAAACACTACACTCCTAGAAGATGAAGAGCTCTGCTCTGCCCTGGCCTTTATCAGACTGTTTAACAAAAAAGATAGGATACAGCCCTCTAATGCAGATGCCTGGAATGCAAATATTAAAACTTGGACCATCCTTTGTTAGATAGTGGGCAAAAAGAAGGCCAAGGATGCCAGGAGGGTAGAAAGACTTCTCCAGGAGGATCTATGTAATGCATAATTGAATCTTCAAAACTCTCTAAATGATGAAAACCTCACCTGCACTCTGATGACAATCAAAGATCACCTCAGGAGGTTTCAGAACCAGAAAATTAAAGGGCTTAAAACCAAGTCCAAACTAAATTGGCTAGATTTGGGGGATAAGGGCTCCAAATATTTTTCCACATGCTCAAAGTTAAGGAAGCTAAGGTGAACATCAACGCTATATGGGACAATAACACTCATATCACACGCTCTCAAGAGATCCTGCAATGTTTCTCCCTCTATTATCAAAAGCTTTTCGCCTCAGAGAGAGTAAATGAAGAACACAGACATGCTAGAGTGCTTATTAAGCAACTGACCCCACCCAAAATTAATGAGGAGAACTATGAGGTTTTGGGGTTCCCTATTTCAAAAGAGGAAATAGCCATGGCTATCTCCTCTATGGGCAATGATAGATCCCCTGGTCCAGATGGATTCCCAGTGGAGTTTTATAAGAAAAATATTCAATGGATTGTAGATGACCTTGATGCTCTATATATGGAGGCTATATCCAAAGGAACCCTTGGCAAAGAGATCAACCAAGGGTTTATCAAACTCATTCCCAGGGAGGGAGACAAGACTTTGGTCAAGAATTGGAGGCCTATCACGCTACTAAATGTATCTTACAAAATATTAGCTAAAGTAGTAGCAAACAAGTTAATCAAAATATTGCCTAAGATTATCAGTCCTACCCAAACAGGATTTGTGAAAGGCAGGTTCATCCTTGAGAACTTGGTGACCTGCTGGGAGTCTCTAGAGTGGGCCAAGACCTCCAGTCAGAATGGGGCTATGTTACTAATAGATTTTGAGAAGGCATATGATAGGATAGAATGGGGATTCTTGGTGACCTGCTGGGAGTCTCTAGAGTGGGCCAAGACCTCCGGTCAGAATGGGGCTATGTTACTAATAGATTTTGAGAAGGCATATGATAGGATAGAATGGGGATTCATAATTCAGATGCTAGACAGTCTGGGCTTCTCAGACTCCTTCTACAGGATTGTCTAGACACTTCTTAGTGATGCCAATGCAGTTATGGAAGTAAATGGACTAAAATCTGATAACGTCACTCTTTCTAGATCAATTAGACAGGGGTGTCCTCTTGGCCCGGCCCTATTTGTCCTAGCTGTGGATGCTATGCACTACATACTAAAAGACTTTAGCTTATCCCCTAAGGTTAAAGGAATAACACTCCTTAACAAAGAAGAGGTCATCAATATACAGTTTGCAGATGATGCAACTATCCTCTTCTCCCTAGGGAAGCAGAATCTAACACATCTTCTTCACAATAGCAAGATATTCTGCAAAGCATCAGGTAGTAGAATTGCCCTCCACAAATCTACCCTGTTAGGTTGGACTGATGCCCCTCCTATCTGGTTGTCTAACTTTGACCTAAAATGGGGAGGCCCAGCTACCATCATTAGATACTTGGGCATCCCTTTCTCTATCTCTCCGAACTTGAAAGAAATGTGGTAATGGTTTAGAAATAAGGTTGATAAGAAACTTGCCAAGTGGAATCGGAACTTCGTCTCCCTGGTAGGTCACTATCAGGTTTGTCAGAAACTTCTATCTTCCTATAACATAAATTATTCCTCAGCCTAGCTATTCAGCAATTATCAGTTCAATTACATTCAAAAACAGATCAGGAACTTCCTCTGGTCAAATGGAAAAGGTAAAAAGAAGCAACACGCAATTAAATGGGACTGGTGTATCAAATCTAAGACTCAGGGAGGTATGGGCCTCAAAGACCTCAAACTTCAAGGAACAGCCCTGGCTGCCAAATGGATTTGTAAAGCCATTGATTGCAACGAACAATGGAAAGTGCTTGTTAGAAATAATATTCAATGCTCCACCCCAAAATCGGCAAAAAAATGGAAGAACCTACCCATCAGTGATCTGATTGTTGGGAATTTTGAGGTCTCCCCTGCAGGGTCAGAAGTCTTCAAGTCGATATGGAAAGCCTGGAACCATGTTAGGCAATACATTAGCAATAAAGACATAATAGACAAGGAAGGGTCCCTTGATCTGAAAAGGTCTATATGGTGGAATGTTTTGCACAATGGGAAACAGCTAGCCTATCTTCAAGGATGTTCTGCCCTGAAATAGCACAACCAGGGACTAATCTCATTTGAACACATTCTGCAAGATGGCACCCTAATCTCCTGGGAGTCTCTTAGCTCTAAATTCAACCTCCCACTCTCCTAGGCCAGAACCTACTCCATCCTTAAGTCTACACTCACTCCCATCCTTCCTACTCCCACCCCCGCTTCCCCCCCCCCCCTTTAGCCTCTCTCTGCTAGATAGTTGGATCTCCCCTTTTGCTAACCAAAGCTAAAATGATCTACTCTGCTCTTACTGATTCTGTCGATATCCTTGACCACCTTAACTACTTTTGGAACCTTTCTTGGGACTCCAAACAATGGCATTCTACCCTCTTGAGATTCTGGACTTCCCCGACTGAACCAAAGAAGAATTTTTTTGCCTGGAGACTCCTTCTACATAAGCTGCCACTAAAGGACAACAATGGAGACCCCTTATTGTGCAAACTCTGTTGTATCCATGAATCTGTATACCACATCTTTTTTGGTTGTCATTTTGCTAGAGAAGTTTGGAATCTATTTGGTATCTCACTTAATAACAATTGTTTTACTATTGAAGAGATGGTATTTGGTTATATTAGAGGTGGCAAGAAACATTCTAATCTTTTCTGCTTTGCTCTCTCTTTGGAAGTTATGTGGATCATTTGGAAATATAGGAATGATGATGTGTTTAATGGAAAGAGTAGGAACCTCACTGAGTCTCTTAGGAGACTCATCTTTTACCTTGTTGCTATGCAGGTCACAGTGGTACTAAGACTGGAGGAAGACAAATTTGACAGGTGGCTAAAGAATGGCTCTACTCTAGTCTTCATAAGAGAACTCTCACATGGCTTCAAATGGTACCGCATGGGAAGCAATTAGACTCATTTTGAACAAGGGATGATGAGGTTCATGCAAGAGATGGAGGCACCACAGCAGAGAGAAGACTTCATCGAGTTGGAGCTGGAAGGACTTCCCTCCCACCCTTACAGAGATCAGTTTGCCGAAGGGAACGTACTGGTTTGGTGCGAAGGAGAGCTAGGCTAAACTACATGGCTCCCCCCATTGGGCGATAACAATGACCCTGCTTCCTCCTTTGTGTTCAGTTAGTTGTACCCGAGTGATGCTCCTGCCTGATATAACTACTGCATCTTATGTTTTAACTCTTTAGACTGGCTGTATGGTTTCCAGCCCAAACTCTCTAATTTTGTAACTGCTGTTTATATGATGTTTAATAAAAATATATATATATATATATAAATAATAAATATAAATTCCTTGCAAGATAATGATCTATATTCAGACATCAAGAACAACAACAACCAAAAAAAATTTTTTAAAAATAAAAAATTACAATGTATTTCACATAGATGTCACAAATGAAATGGTACACGCGGGAAGGATGCAGAGTGAGAACGCAGCAATATAAAAGGAAGGGAGTCATATCAAGGAAAGAATGAAGTTGAAATTGCTACGCAACATCTATACAAGAAACGCCAATATAGTCACAGTGCTCAGGAAAACAACAAATGACGCTCAACAACCATTAGGTTAAATTAAACTCTACAGTTTGTGCAATGGGAAGAGAGAAGTTTCTAATATGTAAAATAAACAGTTTACACCTAATGAAAATAAATTTGATGCATGGCGCAACTTCAAAGCAAAGTAAGAACAGTGAAATTAAATTATCTTTTTGTGCCATAAATTCATGACCATAATTTTATAAGATGATCATAAAATCAAATGGTGCTACATCGATGCATATTCAAGGTAAAAGCCCACCAACTCACATGAGTAGCGGAGTTATCTTTGGGTTGTCTGAGTTTGATTTTAAGGTTTGGGTTTGTTTGATGCATGTAGTTTGTGGGTGATTGCATGCATATTTAGAGGATTAGTTTTCCTAAAGGATTAGTCTCGCCCAACTTGATAGTAAGACAGATCAAGGCAAGGCAGACTGGGTGCTGGACTAGGTCCAGGAGATATCCTTAAGTCAACAAAAAAAAAAGAAAAAAAAAAGAAGCCCACCATTGATATATTATATTATTGTGTCCTAATATGCCAAAAAGAAGTTCATGAACAAATCTTTGAGAAAAAAACAAGGAAGAAAGTGGTAGTCATTGGAGAAAATTTAAGAAATAAACGAATTAATTATTAACCTTGTTGGTTAATTATGGGTAGCATGCTTTCTTTTTATGTATTTGAGTATATGTTGCATAGATTATTTCTAGTTTTGTTGGTCATCTTGTATATGTGCTGGTAAAGGCATCCATGTGGAGTTGATTTATTTTGTCTTGACAATGTAATTTTTATTATAATGAATCTTATGTGATTACAAGGTACAATTATTGTTCCAAGTTGTTGGTTGCAAGGATTTTATATCAAAGTTTAGATTTAGTTAAAATATGATTTGATCTCAAAATATAGAATCATGGTCATGCTTCTATTAAAGGGATAACATATAATTTTCTTTAGAATTGATTTTCTTGGCTGATAAGCAACCCACCTAGCCTTGTTTTAGATCAATCAAATTTTATAGTTCAAGATAAATATGATTATTTTTAGTTATATGATCAATTTTCCTCCTAAAAATCTAGGGGGACCATTTATCTTGAATCTTATTCAAGTGTATTGTTGGCCTTCAAAATTTTAGCGTTAATCTTCTTGGAAAGACACACAACACTCATATAGAAGGGAATCACACTACACAAGTAGAAAGGTAGAAACAAATAAAAAATATTGGAGAACATAGAGTATAAGTGAGGAGATAGGGTTAATCATCTTCTCCTCTAAGATCCAGAAAGCTTGGGAGGGTTATCCTTGAGATCTCATATAATATAATTAAAGAGTAACACGGCTAATCATTAAATAAAATACTTATTGACATCCATAATTAGACCTTCAAGCTTCATTACTAAACTTGTTGACACAATAATGCACATGCAACCATTATCTAATATGTAAGATCTTACAACCCAAACAAATAAATTAATACACATAAATTTTTATTCAGTCAATTTGTATAAATAGATTACATCAATATGCACTTCAATAGAGAGGTCTTTCTTAGACTTGATTAAACAACAAGGGGATCGTTTTACAAAGATAACAATCCATAAAAACAATTGGACTGTTTATTTTATGCAGTTAGCATGTACAAATCCTGAGACTTAAAATAGAATTTTAAATATACAATTAGTTTGCATTCCATGTAGATCTCTTAAATTGACGGTTTGCATCACTTATCCAATATATGTTTTGAAAAATCTGAAAACATATGTAATGAATAGAATACATAGAAAAGAAATTGATTGCTACAACAAACAATAACACAAACAATTAATGTACATGAATTTTTATTCATTTAGATAGAATACACATGAAACTTCTTGATCACATAAACAGTTAATGTACATGAATCTTTATTCATTCAAATAGAATACACAAGAAACTTCTTGGTCACATGATCAAGGATTAACTGATCGAAAGATGTATTATAACTTCCTCAATAAATAGAGGTATTGGATTAATCAAAGGACAGATAAAAATAGAAGTAATCACATGCATACTCATCCAAAACTCCAGTTAATTACTATAGATTTTTCTGCATAGCGGAATACAAATCTAGCTGGAAAACAAGACAAACTTATAAGAAATGAATAAGAAAATAGAACAACTGAAAATGAAATTCTTTTAAATTATTGTGTCTAATTTACAATCTGTGGAATGCATGATTTATACAAAGTTAACCATGGCTTTCAAGGAAGAAATTACAGATCTAAAGAAATGAAGGCGGATCTGAGAAAATGAAGGCATAGCAACTACATTAAACAAACCTTGCAGTGAAAACGGTGGTAATAACTTGTTGTTCACCTTGGTTAGGCTTACATATGCGCTGCAAAAATAAGATCACTGTAAGTCTACCGAACAATCCAATCATCAGTTTATCACAATAAACTAAAGAGAAGACTGGAGTAAGATTCGTGAATTACGGAGGTGATAGAAGTTCTTATGCTAACAACCTGTCTTAAGCCTAACTAAGGAGAAAAAAGGAAAGAGAAAAGAGGGAAAACTCAGTGGGAACAAAACCCCCCCTCAAAATTACAAAGATGCAATTATAGGAAGTGCATAAGAAAATCCTTTGAGAGACAAGAAAAGTGCGAGCAACTGTCGAATGATGATTGTCATAGTGCTAAATGAAGAACCTCCTCAAAAGCCAAGATGATGATCAAGATGAAGAATCTACATGAGTGCCCTCAATGACACTACTCAAACAATTATCAAATGGAAAACAAAGGCAAAACATCTAACTTTCGAAGATGCACGTGGCAGATGAATCTGCATGAGTGACCCCAACGACACTACTCAACCATGCTAGAAGAAGCTGCTAGTCGAAAATACATGTGCCAATAGTGAACTAATCAAACTTGAAACAAAACCAAGAAGCATTAGCACTAATAGTAAAAAACCTCCTTCATAATATGACAAAAGAGAAACAAGACAGGTCCACTGAAATGGTATATCATACAGGAGAAGATAAAGGCAAGGCCCATGCAAAAAGAGCATGAACAAATGAAGCAAGGAGCATGCTCTAGAACCAAAGTTTACGTCAGCTTCCATTCTTCATAAATCTACTTGCAAATAATTTGTCCTTCCTCCTCGCTCTCAAGCTATGATACCATGTTAAATTTTCCGCATAGCAGAATACAGATCTAGCTGGACAAAAAGACAAACTTACAAGAAATGAATAATAAAATACAACAGCTGAAAATAAAATTCTATTAATTCATTGTGTCTAATTTACAATCTGTGGAATGTATGATTTATACAAAATTAACCACAGCTTTCAAGGAAGAAATTACAGAAGAAACAAAGACAGATCTGAAAAAATGAAGGCAGATCTAAGGAAATGAACACATAACAACTGCATTAAACAAATCTTGCAATGAAAACGGTGGTAATAACTTGTTGTTCACCTTGGTTAGGCTTACATACGAGCATGCAAACATAAAATCACCGTAAGTCTGCAAGAGAATCCAATCATCAGTTTATCACCATAAACTAAGGAGAAGACTAGAGTAAGATTCGTGAATTACGGAGGTGATAGAAATTGTTATGCTAACAATTACATCATCCAAATTATATTTAGAAATCATATTTTTATCTTCATGTAAGACTCCAGTTCTTCTCATGTATGTGAGAGGAATTAGGATTCCAACATCTTCTTTGATGTTGAGCAGATTCACAAAATGTCAGAAACCTTTGCAACTCACCATGGTACCTAATCTTATAGATCCACTTAGTACATATACACTTCTTTACTTATTTCTCTCAGAAAATTATAAGATGTTAATTTTTATTTATTTATAGAAAATAGAGATCAAAATGTTATATCAAAAGTGTGAAAGAAGTTAGATTTAAAGAAAATAAAGATCAAAATGCTCACACCCAATAAACTTACCAGCCTCGGAATCAATAACCATATACCTAAAATCCATGTTTGTCTAGACGTCCTTTCAGAAGCCGGCTATTTTCTCAGTATTTGTCAATCTTCTTAAAAAATTTCAAGTGTTGAGATTACTACAGAAATCAGATTTGGCCTCGTGGGGATGTCATGCGAGGGGGAGGAAGTGGGTGAATCGATCTAGGAAAATGAAACCAAAAAAACTAACATTATCGTAGAAATTAGCAGAGCTTATCATATTCTGCTGTTTCTTCTCAATTTCCCTGAATCGGTTCATTACCTTCCTCACCTCTTCATGGCTTCCCAATGGGAAAGACATTCATTGTACTGATGGAATGGACTGATCTTTGTGGGCATTTATAATTTCAATAACCTGTGAGACATCTGGAAACTGTAGCCATGTTATAAGTTATCATTTGAGAATGTGTTTGAGTGGGTGGAGTGTCATTTTCTCCGAATGTTTGGTGACCTCCTCCAACGCACATGCACTTTGTTTTTATCTACCAAATTGGAGATCCTTCTTCAACTTCCTTTTATATTTGTTTGGTTCAATTAGTTCAGGTTGAGATTTTGTTGTTGGAAATTTAGTGCTTAAATTCGTGCATCTATGGAGCATCCAAATTTTCTTTAATAGCATTCTCCTTGTAATCTTAAGTAAGAGATAAGTGTGAGCACTCCATTTTCCATCCTGATGATTGTTTTCTATAAGTTGGGTTTTTAACAAAATAAGTTTATGTACAGTCTAAACAAACCACCCATTTCTGTATTCGTACTTGGCAACTGTAATCAGCAATAAAATTTACATTGACAATGACTGTTTAACATGCAAATTTACAGAGATTATACACGTGTTCAGACAGAACGAATCACTTCATAAAGATGGAGGTCATTAACGTATCCATTGATTTTATAGATTAAATAGCAATTTTATCTTTATGAATGTAACTTGATTGATTAAATATATAGTTCCGAAGCAATTTTATCCATGATAGAGTTGAAAAACTGATTCTTTGGGATCATCAATTTGAACAAGGTTCTTACGAGGAATTGAATTTTTCCTTCTGTCAGTTTTTCTGTGTTGATATGTTAGTTTGATCTAAAGGTTTAGATTTTCAAATGTTTTTATTCTCAGTTGTATGATTGGGAAAAATTCTAAATTACGGGGAGCACTAATTTTAGCTTCAAAATTGTTTCATATATTTATCTTCAAAATTATAGTTTCTAATTGCGGATGAGGATACTGGGTACTTTTAATTGTTCTAGTAAATTAAAATATCATTAAATTATCTATAAGAGATTATCATCTTAATTTTCTAATATTTTATATCTCTATGAATGTAATAGATATTATTATGAGAGTAGAGTTGCTTACTACTTTGGAAACATTTGAGATGAACTTCAAGAATTATTATTGGAACTAATCATGTTCTTTCACTAAGAGGGGAGGACAATAGATCTAAGTGTTTTGTCAAAGTGTCTGGCATGCAACGGATCAGGCGTTGGGGGGATGAGGCGGTGTCTGACCCACTCCCCCCAAAGATCCCTTTGGTTCTCGGGCAGGACGTATTCCGCAGTGGGTTTTTCTGGATGGCAATTGGGTTGATGTCTTGGCTTCACCTGCTCATTTTATAGATAATAAAATAGTCCAACATGATTTCCCTTCCTCTGCATATTTTAAAGGGTTTTTCCAGAGGCATCAAAATCGGGACCGAAATCGAACTATAGGAAATGGACAAAAGGGCAAGCAAAAATGGAATGTTAGGGTTCCTGGTAATAAGGCTCAGCCAGATTCCTCTACGAATTTGCATTCAGGAGATTGGGGAGGTGTTTTGCCAAATATAGATTTACCCTCTCAGCCTGCTCTGCTTCTGGTTCCTTTGATTGATGCTTCAGATGCCATTTTGGGGAAGAAGGCTCATGATCTTCGGGCTTTGGCAGTTGTGATCCAGGTGTGGGGTCACTCTATTCCTTTGTCCAAGCTCCATTGTAAACTTCATGCACACTGGTATGGTACTTTATATTTTCATGTTATCTTTGCGAGTTCGTTTATCATTGTGTTTGATTCTGCATCTGCTCGAGATAAGGCGTTGAGTATTTCATTTTTTTGGCTTGCGAAAAACCTGATTTTTGTAGAGAGCTGGAAACCCTTTCTTGCAGCTTCTAGGGTTGGCCTAAAATAGGTTCCTATGTGGATTAAACTTCCTCTTTTACCTTCTGAATTTGTTGAATCTGATATTTTATCAAAAATTGGGGATTTGCTGGGAAAATTTTTGTTGTCTCACTCGTTGTTTGAGGATGGGGTGTTGGTTGTCAAAATTTGTGTGCTAGTTTCCCCTAAATGTTCCCTGCCAAAGTTCTGCAACATTCGGTCTCCTTTTGGCTTGTGGCATCAAAACCTGGTTAGGGACTCTGAGGATTTTGGATGCTCTATAGTTACTATGGATTCTCCCCTGTTTTTTCATATGAAATCCATTCGACTTGGGTCATGGGATACAGAATCTCCTTTGGGTGAGAATGTGGATTCTTTTTCCTAGAACAGAGGTCAATTTGTTGGTACTGTTGCTCATCCTCCTTCCCCATTGAAGTAAACTTTCACTTCTAGGGTTTCAGTAGTAGCAATTAAGAACTCTGTTCCTTCCTCGAGGATTGGTGTACCGAATGCTCCCCTTCTAGAAATTCCTAATGATACTTCCAATAGGGGTCTATCTTTTGAGCATATGGTTCAGTTGGGTAATATCCCAGGGACAGATCCACATATCCTTGATGCTCTAAATAAGTCGGTGGCTATGGATAATAATTCAGATATGGGTAATGTCTTAGAAGCTGAAATACGAATCCCTGAGGTTATGATAGATAGTGACAAACCTATGGGTATTGACGCTATTCCAGATGAGCATCTCATTGCTCAAGTTCAGGATATTGTTTACACTAATAAGGTCTCTCTTAATTATCCTTTAGCAAATAAGGTAATTTCTTCGATTTTGGTTGATCTGGTTTCTTTGGAGAATCACTTGGCTACTTTTCCTACCAATAACTCTTTTGAGCTTCTCAACATGGATAAGGCTTTGGTGGTTCCAGGTTTTGTGTCATCTCTGGTTCCCATGGTCTCAGATAAGGAGGAGGGCAAGGTAGATAAGGCACCCATGGAGGTCACTTCTAGGCTTCCTTTGGTTCAAACTCCTTTTCTCCCTTCCTCTCCCTTGTCCACTCCAGGGAAAAGGGGTCGCAAACCTAAGCATACCAAGACTAAATTAGAAAATGATGCAGGAATTCAAAGAAACCTTTTAGTCCACCTCTCACAAGAGCCTTAGCTACCAAATGAAGTTTGCATAAAGTTTTTTTGGCAGGATTAGATTCTCCACTTTCTCTGAATGTTTTGAGGGGAGCTGATGCCTCCCCTCAGGTCCAATGAGGATTGTATCCTAGAATGTTAGGGGCTTAAATGCCCCTAACAAATGATGCTTGATTAAATCACAATTGGACTTAATGAAGTGTGATTTGGTATTATTACAAGAAACTAGGCTAAATTTGTCTTTTGCGGATAGGTTATTTTCTTCTTGGAAAGTATGGAATTTTTGCTCATCTCCCTCTTCTAGTGCTTCAGGTGGGCTGGCAGTCCTTTGGAAAGATTCTAGTGTACATTTCTCATTAATTGCTTCCTCATCCAATTGGATGCTTGGGTTGGTGAAGAGTAGGGTTTCAAGCTTAAAATTCTGGTTATTTAATGTCTACGGTCCATCTGGGGTTCTAGAAAAAAGAAATCTTTGGAATGTTTTGGTTTCTCTTGCTTCTCTTCTGCGGAATGTTTATGTGATTTTTGGGGGAGATTTTAATGGAATTACTAGTTTGGATGAAAAGGCTGGGGGAATCATTCCTAATAAACATTCTATGTCAGACTTTTGCAATTTTATTCAGTCCTTGAATTTGGTTGATTGTAAACCTCCTAATGGGTCATTTACATGGACTAACATGCGTAGGGACTTTTGTCAAATTTTAGAAAGGCTGGATCACTTTTTGGTTTCAGATAACTGGTTTAATTTAGGTCAGGACTTTGTGTCCTCAATTCTCCCCTTTACTGGTTCTGATCATTTCCCTATTCAGTTCACTATTTTTGAGGATAGGGCTCCTCGAAAGCTACCTTTCAAGTTTGAGCCAATGTGGTTTAGGGACCAATCATTTTTACCTTCCTTAAAATAATCATGGGCCTCAGCTCCATTTTTTCTTGGGTCTCGGATGTTTCAGCTTGTTAAGAAAATGGGCTTTCTTAAGTTAAGGATAAAGAATTGGAATGTTACACATTTTAAAAATATTTTTGGTGAAAAGATTAGGATTCAGGAGTAAATTAAGCACCTAAATGAAAGCATTGTTGTTTCAGGTATGTCTTCCTTAGTGTATGATTAGCTAAAATTCCTGAATCTGCAGTTGAGTGAGATCTTGGCTAGGGAGGAATCTTATTGGAGACAGAAGTCTAGGAATCTTTTGTTGAGGAGCTTTGTAAAAGACCTTTAGTTTTCATTGATAAGGAGGACTCCTTGGTTTGGGTTAAAAACATTTCAGTCTCCTACTCAGTCAAAGATGGGTATAAATCTTTGGTTCAAGCCCCTTTGCATTCTTTTTGGCCTTCTAAGCTTTTTTAGCATCCTGCCTATCTTCCAAAGGCAGGGGGTTTTGCTTGGTTGATAGTCCAAGATAAAGTCCTTACTAAGATGTGATTGGATAGGCTCTGCATTACAACAGTGTTTCCTTGTGTCTTCTATGGTTATTGTATGGAATCGGTGGATCACCTTTTCCTACTGTGCCTTTTTGCTTCTGACTGTTGGTATTGGTTGTTTGATATGTTAGGTTGGTCTTCTACACTCCGTTATAATCTACTTTCATAATTTATGTCCTGGCCCTTGTTGTTTCCCTCTTTGTTCTACTCATCTCTTTGGGTTGTCGCTCCATCCCTAGTAATTTGGAATCTTTGGCTTGAAAGAAATTCAAGAATCTTTAAGCATAAATTTGCGTCTTTGGCAGACATAACTGGTAAAATTCAAGCCTCCATTACGAAAGTGGTGATCTCTTTCATTCATAAAAATCTAGATCATCTTAGGTCTTTTTCTCATTGGGATAATTGGGTCACTTGGCGATGGTCTTCGCTTCAATTGATGCCTTATCATGGGGCTATATTAGATGGATTTTCTTCACATCTTAAACGCAAAATAGCCAAATGGAGTCCTCCTCCTTTTCCTTCATATAAACTCCAGTTTGATGGGGCATCTAAAGGTAATCTGGGGAGGTCTGGGATTGGGGTAATTATTTTTTATCACTCTTCAAGGATCATTAAGGCAGTGGGTAAATATATTGGTCATGGCACTAATAATGTGGCTGAATTTCAAGCTTTATCCTTTAGGCTTGACCTAGCTCTTTCTTTAAACATTAAGGATATTGTTATTGAAGGTGATTCAATGCTAGTCTTTCAGGCAGTTGCTAGCAAAAAGTATCTTTCTTGGCACCTGCAGTATTTTTTAGATCACATTCTCCTACAACTTAAAGGTTTTTCCACTTTCTCTATCTCTCACTGTTTTAGAGAGGTTAATGTCTTTGCGGATTTTATAGCTAACAAGGCTGTGGTTGAGGGTGTTGACTATATAGAACTTGCCCCTTTGGACATTCCTATCTCCTACATGAAGCTTCTCCCTTAAGTAATTCTTCCACTCAGAAATCCCTCATTCCCTATTTTTGGTGTGGGTGTTCTTTCATAAGTGTCTATAATGAAGATAGTTGTCTTTGGGAAATATCTTTTTTGTTGACATTAACTAGGAGAATTTATTCATTAAGGAGAGTGTTTGTTGTGATTTCTATTGTTTGGGGTGAGCTGCCTTTTGCTTGAAGTGTCGTCTCTCATCTCCTTTCTTTATGGGGTGCTTCACTTCCTTGGATGGCTATAGGGGGGATGTTGTCTTGCCTTATGGTAGCATCTATGTTGTAGCTATTCCTAGTAGTAGCTCCTTATTAAGTATGGAGGGTAGAGGGGAAAACTATGCTCGGCTGACTCTTTTGGTATGGATTGTTCCTTGGTTGCATTTTTGGAATATTTTGGATGTCTTGGTTGATGGCTTTCTCCTTATCTTCTTTTGATTTTTCGGAGATTGCTAGTTGGTCTTTCTCTATTTTACTTTCTTCAATTTTTGGTAAGTTGTTGTCCTATTTACGAATGAAATCATATGATCCGTGTGCAATTATCTTTTTTGAGGCATGGACGTCTTGCTTGGCACTGTTTGGTTTTCTGTATGGTTTCATGTAGTTGCATGTTGGATTTATGGGATATCACCTTGGTTGATGAGTACCCTGGTTTTCATTGGTTTCGTTGGGGATTGACTTGGTATCGTATCTCATGCAAATCATTAGTTTTCGTGGCTGGTTTCGTTAAACTTCATTGATTGTGATCTTTTGCTTTTTTGATCATTTTTCTTTGCAGTTGGTTGTGGGCATCTTTGCATTGAGCCTTCACTTCACATTATGTGAATGTGGTCCTTCTGTTGAATCATTACACCTTGTGCTCGTTCTGTTGAAAGTTGCCTTAATGATTGGTTATGCAGAATTGCATGAGGAAATTTCACCTTTTTGTTTGAGATTTCTTGCTCGACATTTTCTTTTATGATGATAAGATAATCATGTAGTGGTTATCCTTTCCCGCGTTAAATTCAGGATGGTGAGTAGGTATGATATTCATTCTTGTTTTGTGTTTTTTCTAAATTCATGATGCTCTGCTTTATTTGGAGACTCCTTGGTAAAATTGATAGCTATTGGCTTCTTCTGAGGAATTGGAAGGTGCAGTTAATTTGGTGGGCTAGATGGCTCCTTATCCTATTGTTGATTCTATGGCTTTTACTATGGACTATTTTGTGGATCAGCCTCATGTTGATTCCTGAGGGTTTTATTCATCTTTCTCTTCTCTTTATATGGATGGGCATTTGTTTGCTAACCATTCTCATACTGATAGGATTCCTTCTACTTGGTTCGCTTCTGGCTTTGTGTTTTGGTATCTGCAGGGCCTTGGTTACATGCAAGACATAGTCAAATGAGTCCTTGGGTGCTGGCAATGTTCTTTTTGTTCAAGATATGGTGGCTTCTTTTTTGGGATGTTATCATCTTCACTGGTTCCTACAAGTTTCTTTCAAGCTTCCTTTATATCTAATGCGATTGGTGATGTATTCTGGGGTTTTTGTGGACTGCCTTTGGGCTATTGTAATGGGTAGATAGGCTTCTATTATTTTGAGCCAAACTGAAGGGTTTTCTTACAGGTTCTTTCCCTTCAGTGCTCATTGAACCAGACACCATGTAAAAAAAATATATAAATTAATATAATTTCAGTGGTTCATCCACTTTTATCAAAAAAAATAAAAAATTGAGCGGTTGGAGTTTTGGCTCAATTGATTTCATGAGAAATATATCATGTTTAAAGGCTTATATAGTATTAGATCTACACGTATTTATATCTCCTAAGAGATATCACGATCACAGAATTCAACTAGCACCAGGGATCCAACCACCAAACATCAGGCTCTATAGATATTTATATACAAAAATGTGAGATAGAGAAGATAGTTCACGAGATGGTAGAGGAAAGTATTATCAAGCATAGTTAAAGTTTTTAGTCCTCTTAAATGGTAATGGTGTGAAAGAAGGATGAAACTTGGAGTATGTGTCATGTTTATAAATAGATCAACATTTACATAAAATATAAGTTTTTGTTCTAGTAATTGATGATTGTCTAGATGAGATTAATGGTATCAAGTTTAATTTACAAAAAATGACCTTCAGACTAATTATCATCAGATTAATATTAAAGATGAAAATGTACATAAGACAAATTTTCAAACCTATGAGGTTCACCATGAATTTTTGGTAATTCCTTTTGGTATCACAAATGCACCATCAACATTTCAAATTTTGATGAGCTCTATCTTCAAACCATTTTATAAAATTATTTTGGTTTTTTAATGATATCCTAATATATGGGGAAACATGGGAGGAAGATCTATGACATTTTGTTTAACTGTTTTATATTAATAATTAACATTAAGTGTATGCTAAGCCATCAAAGTGTGCAATTGGAGTCAAAGAACTAGAGTACTTGGTTCATATTATGTCTCAAAAGAAATCCAAGGTGGACCCTCGTAAGATTATGCCTATTGTAGAGTGGAAAATACTTAGAACCCTCAAGAATCTATGGGGTTTCCTATGGCTTATAGGTTAATATCACCAATTTGTAAACAATTATGGTAGCATAGCATCACCTCTCACAAATAAATATCAAAGAAGGATTCCTCAATGTGGATTAAGGAAAATACAAGGAGAATTGAGTAGTTAAAGGAATCCATGTGCATGAATCTAATCTTAAAGCTACCCGATTTTTTTCTAAAGAAAGATAATGTTGGTTCATTTGATGCTTCAATTGATGACTTAGTTGTAGTACTCATACTAGAAGGAAGACGCATACCATTTGAGAGCCACTCATTCAAAGCTACAAATGTTGAAACCAATATATGAGAAAAAAAAAATGTTAGCTAGATATTGTAGACAATCAAACAATGAACACCTTCTCTTATGAAAAGACACATTAAGGTAAAATAAAATCATCATCATATCAAATATTCCTTGGAATAGAGTTTTTTATATGAGGAGAAACAAAAATTAGTCACAAAGATATTGGGATGATTTTAAGAAGGAAGAGGATAATATTATGGCTACTACTTTATCGATGCAAGATGAACCCACATAGTCACTAGTGTATTCAATTTTCATAGTACAAATAGATTGGGTAAATGAGGAAAGAGAAGTGTGGGAGGAGTCTAATAAACAAACTCTTATTGAGAAAATCTAAGATGATTGATGTATGTCAAAAAAAAATTGTATGAAAGGAAATATTTTATGGTACAAGGATAGATTATATATTTTCAATGATTCAACCCTTAATTTTAAGATGTTAAAAGAACTACATGCTTCTCCAATAGAATGGAACTCTATATTCTTGAAAACTTATGATACAATTGAGCAACATTTGTTTAAAATTTGTAGTAATATGCACAGTATGATAGTAATTAACCATGATCTTAAATTTATTAATTTTTGGACTAAATGATTTTCCTATTTGGACACTCAATTGAATTTAATTCATCATATCATCCCTAATATAATGGATAAATAGAGGTGGTCAGTAAATTATTGAAAGGGTATCTTTGATTATTTTCTTTGGATAAACAAGAGAGATGTTATCACTAGCAAAATGGTGGTAAAACATTTCCTTCCATACTTTAATACAAGTTTTCATGAGAATGTTAGTCCAGGTTCTTTTCATGATGAAGACCAAAAACTTGAATATGATTATAAGAGGAGTGGTTGCCCTATAATAGGCTAAGAATAAATTATAAAGAATTTCACAAATTGTCTTTCCTTATGACTATGAGAAAGTCAATACCCATGTGGTGAAGAGGCACACCTTTGTGGTGGAGAAGCCCCGTAATAATAGCATGAGATGACACATGAGCAGTGACACAAGGAATATTAGACTAATGCTTGATTAAAGTCTACGAATAGGTAACATCTAGAGCCACTTTGTTAGCTTGGACTTATATCTATAACATAGAATAGATTCTAGATTGAGTATAACATGGCGTTTGTTTTTTAGTTTTAAAATTAGTGAATATATTTTTTTATAAATAAAAAATTAAATAATTAATTTTTTATTCCAAAGTAAGGTCCTTTCTTTGATGTCATAGAAGCCAATAGTCTAGGTAAATTGACACAGAGCACAAAGTAACTGACTTCCATTTGTAGACCATAATGCCCCCCCAATCTATTGTTCTTCGAAGTCTGGCTTAGCAGCTTCTTCACTCACTTAATGTGTAATGACTTCCTCACCAAGAGGCTCTAAGGGAATCGAAGATCTACCACATGGTTATGTTCTTTCTATTATAAAGCATTTTTTTTGTAGGTCTGAAATTTGATCTCTACGATGACCTTATTAGTGGTGTCGGCATCAAAGAGCACTAGATCTCCAATCCACTCTACACGTTGAAGGTAGTTCAACAATAAAGGTGTAGACTAGCTGTTTAAACTATTCCTAATTTGGTAGATAAAAACAAATTCAACATCTCAGACCACCAAACAAAAGAGAAAAGAAAGTTCACCGACACAAACTGTGACATGATAACATCTAACATATTGATATGCCTCCATCTTTCAATGAATTACAGGTTATGAAACTATAAATACTGCCTTAAGATTTAGCCTATTTCATCAATACACTGAATATATGGCCCGTTGGGAAGCCATGATGAGTTGAGAAAGCCTGTGAATCGATTCAGGAGAAAAGGTTTTACAGAAAACCCCATCTTTGTTAATTTAGATGGGTATTTCAGCTTTTTGGTTTTTCATACACTTTCTCTCTCATGACATCCCATGAGGCCAAATCCAACTTTCAATCAGTATCACACACTGAATTTATTTCTCAACGATAGATCTAATCTGTGTAGATCTATGAAGATAATTTTTATAAGAAAATCTCAATATTTCATGACATCCATTGATGATTTTACTGAAAAGATTTGAATTTATTTTTTGAAAAATAAGTTTTAAGTATCTTGTGAGTTGAATTGTGAAGATCCTTGCCAGCCCACGCACACACTGCATCCAGATCTAAATATTTAGTAAGCTCGCCGAAGGGACAAGACTGAGAAAAAACATTAATCTCCATGGACAAAATCAAATAACAAGACTATAATTAAAACATGCAAAAGGTGAAAAAACTCATGCAAAGGCCATATTGTTTTCCCACTTTCTGCTATTTCAAGAAATAGGTTTTGTTCAATATTTAATATTTCTCTCTTTTTGCTATTGTAAATAATTTGCAGAGTTGGGACGACGCCATAGAATAGTCGCAAAGATAAGCCATGGTAATTAGTAATAGAAAAAAATAATGCTTGAATCAAAACTTCTTCATATTTTAGAATTTTAAAAAAAGTTTGGAGTTTTGGAGGGAGTTGGTAGAGATGGAGAAAGAGGGAGCTAGTTTGAGGATTTGGAGTAGTGTTGAAGTTACAGTTGTGGGGTAGGGGAAGATCTCAAGTTTGTTTTCTAAATGAAGCTATTTTGATAAGGATAAATGGGTTTTACAAGGAACTGAAATCTAAAAGTTTACAGCAGCCGGTCAACAGTCAACCTGATAAGAAACAGCAACAAAATAGGGGAGCAACCCCGAACACAAACAAAGACAAAATAAACATAGACAAACAAGCCAAAGCAAAAAAGCTCTCAGTTAAGCGAGAGCACCAGATCCTTGTTCTTTTGGATGGAAATCCTGTTGATTTCCTCAAGCTCCTCCATGATGAATCTGGAGGTACCCTTGTTGCTGCTTCTGCTCCTGATTCTAGAACTAGGTCTAGCGGTTTTGTTGTCTCCAGCAACCACATCATCTCCTCCAAGATCTTTCACCGGGTCACTATGGAATGATCTATAATCAGCAACCATCTCATTAATCTTTTCAAGCCCCTCAATGTTGTTGTTCATGGCTTCTTTACTAATGTCAACTAGATTTTTGAGATTTTTCTTAATCTCAGCCATGGATTGTTCCACCTTATCAATCCTTTGTTCATGCTTACATTTCATTACCTCAACATTCTGAGAGATTTTTTGAGTCATGATCATGAGTTTTTTCAGCTTGCTGGGTTTAGGAGAAGCAGTGAAAATATCAATTATTTCTTTAACCCCCATCTTGAGGGTGTCGATTTCGCACTCGACCGACTTCTAGTAGCGCTCTTGGCTTCTGGTGGCTTCCATGACAAGATTCATCAAACTACCATCTTTCCCCTTATTATCTTTCTGGATATTTATAGGGATGTCTAGTTTAATCCCTTGGTCCGTAATCTTCGAGCTGTGATCCTTTGCAGCCAGCTTTTTCTTTTTCGTGAGGGGTTCGGCCTTGGAGATCAGCTTGTTGCTAGTTTTGTATTTACTAGCTGCCCATCTGGGGGGGTTCTTGTTGCCGAGCATCTCAGGAGTGACCATCTTTTCCTTTTCATCTGTAGGTTCATATTCAGGGTCACCAACAAGAACCCCACTATCGTCCGGGTCCATCTCCGAATTAGAGATATCTTGGACCTCCATCTGCAGATCAATCTCGGCAAGTAGGGGCACAATTTCAAGTGATTTGGCGTGTTCCATGATAAGGACAATAAGCCCTTCATGAAGAACATGATTGTTAGGGTTTTCCGGGTGCTTTTCCAAGCTATTATCAAGGGAGGAGGCAAGATAGTAGGGAATAGAGATAATTTTGCCATGGCAAAAATGAGTTAAGATAGTGAAATGGTAGGAGAAGATACTTGCATACCTACCATCAAGAGTGATATACCTCATTATAAACTCTATCATGTCAGCCCATGGGGCCATGCGATCTTTTCTATTATAGCCACCATTGGCCATCTTGGTGACTCTGGAGCACTCCTTGTCTTTGTCAAAGAAACTCGACAAGTCCTCATCCCTAGTTTTTCTATCCCTGTAAAACCTTCTTCCATTCGTAGATAGACCAGTGACTGTAGACACCAAATTTTCATCAATCTGACAATCGGCACCATAAGCCTTGAGACTCCCTTTTTTCCATCCGTTAACAAAGGCCTCTGTAATCAAAGGAGAGGGGCCATGAAGTCAGTCCAGGTAGGGGACGAGACCACCATTGATGACTTCCTGCTAGACATCTTTATTCTTTTTCCACTTCCCACAAGTAGAGGGCTCTTGTCTATTCTTATCCCGTCTCATTATGCTCCTGATCGCCAAATAATAGGAGATCACTATCGCCAACCAGTAGCAGAAAATGGGCCACACCCAAAGGATATCAAAATAGTAGCAATAAAACCACACAATGAGATAGGAAAACTAGTCACTAAGGAGGTTTCTAGACTTTTGATTAGGGAAAACCAGAAAGAGTCATTTCCCTATCAACTCAGTCATGTCATGATGAGGGATCATTGATTAATGCAATAATCATTACGTGCCAGATCGCACATATTTTTGGGGAAAGCATCCATGCTACTCCACCAGTTGGTTGCCACATATCCCACTGCCAGATTGGATAGTAGATCTGTCCCCTTATTGCCTTCTCGGTATATGTGTGAGATTTTGAAATCTATCAGATCATTAATTATATTTTGGAAGTCCTTGATTAGGCTGGCAATCATCCAGCTAGGAACTATGCGACCACTCAAGCAGTTGACAATGTTTAGCGAGTTGGACTCTAGCCACACTTTAGTAAACCCCTCTCTTTTAGCCATGTATAGCCCAATGCTATTGGCTTCCATGTAGTGGTTAGTCTGGGTGCCTAGGGAGAGCGCCACCACAAAAACCAGCAGACTCTAATGAAGCTGTTATCAAGCATCTTATTTGTCATTTTCGAAAGATAAGAAATAATTGATGTAATACAACTCACATTGTTGTAGATTGTGGTTTTGGAAATGCATTTTGATGTAAGGCTAATTTGAGGCCATTTCCTTGAATTTGAATAGAAGGTTCTTGTTAGAAACTTATTATTTCAACTTGTTTGTTGATTCACAACATTTTGATTCATTATAACATCTAATTTCAATGTAGGTATTTTAGAGGGAGGGCATCCTTGCATCAATATCTAAAGGAAAATTTGTCATGGTTGTTATGAATCATATTACTAACTAAGTACACTTTTATTCTTTGGAATACCCATTTGTATCAAGAACTATAGCTCAACAACATTTATGAATACTAATCAAAAAATACATGACTCCAAAAATTATAGCAAGTAATCATGAACAAAACTAAATTTACAAGTATTTTTTGGACTGAATGATTCTCCTCTTTGGACACTCAATTGCATTTAGTTCATCATATCATCCCTAATATAGTTGTTACATAGAGCTCATCAATAAATGATTGGAAAGCTATCTTTGATTTTTTCCTTTGGACAAATAAGAGAGATGGGTTGAATAGTTACCAAAATTAAAATGGTGGTAAAATATTTCTTTTCATACTTCCCATCAATCACCTCTTCTTTGAGGGCACAATCAAAAGTTCAAATAGTTGAAGAACCGATTCAAAATCAACAAGACGCATTTGATAATCTTGAGACAATTTGAAAATCACAAAACATAGAATGAAGCAATGAGGTAATTAACATCGTAGTGAAAGGACTTTTGAAGTGGGAGATTGTGTCTCTATGTGACCATAATTATATAAGAAAATATCTCTAAAATAAAAATAGAAAGATAACAATCCTACACTCAAGTATTCTGGTCCTTATAATGTTTTGTAAAGAAAACAAAAGTATGCTTAAACTAAAAAAATCCCATACTATAGATTTTTTTTTAAAAAGTTTGGGTTTTTAAGCAATAACAAAACAAAAAAATCCCATATTCTAGAATTTTATAAAAAAAATTTGGAGCTTTGGAGCGAGTCTTGGAGGTATTGAGAAGGGGGGAACTAGTTGGAGGATTTGGAGAAGTGTTGAAGCTGTAGTTGCAGATAGGGGAAGACCTGAAGTTTGTTTGTAGGTGAAGCTACCATTAAACTTCATGTTTTTCCAGCTCAAAATGTGTAGAAATTATTGATGTAATGTAGCCCATATTTTTGTCGATTGTGGTTTTGGAAACCTACTTTGATGTAAGGTTGGTTTGAGGCCATTTCCTTCAATTTGACTAGAAGAAGTTTCTTGTTTGAAACTTATTATTTCAAGTTGTTTGCTGATTTGCAAAATTTTAATTCATGATAATTTTTAATTTTAATGTGGGTGTTTGAGAGGGAGAGACTCCTTGCATTAATATCTAAAGAAAATCTCATCATGGTTGTTGTGGATCATCGTACCAACTATTCAATTTTTTGTGCTTTGGAATGTACCCATTTGTAACAAGAACTATAGTTCAGCTACCTTTATGAGTACTATTCAAAAAATACACACGAATCCAAAAGTTATAGTAAGTAATCATGATCAAGACTGTGTTTACAAGTAATTTTTAGACTAAATGATTTTTCTATTTGGACACTCAATTCAACTTAGTTCATCATATCATCCCTACTATAATTAATAGATAGAGGTGATTAATAAATGATTGGGAGGGTATCTTTGATGTTTTTATTTTGATAAACAAGAGAGATAGTTGTAATGGTCATCAAAAGAAAAATGGTGATCTAAAACATTTCCTTCCATACAAATCTAATTTGTCTCTAATTATTTTCACTATATGTGTACCAACCACCATCAATCACCTCTTCTTTGAGGGCATAATAAAAAGTTTGAATACTTGAAGAACTGATTTGACATCAAGAGGCAATTGATAATCTTTGAGAAAACAAGGAAATCACAAAAGATAGAATGAAGAAACGAGGTAATCAACACTATAGTGAAAGGACTTTTGAACTGGGAGATTGAATTTTTGTGTGACTAAAACCAAATAAGAAAATGTCTCTAAAATAACAATAGAAAGATAACGAGCCTAATACTATCGTCCTTATAATACTTTTTTAAGATTGATAGTGTAGCATATGAATTGGTGTTACCCATATCAACAAAAATTCAACTAGTTTTCCATGTTTTATGCTTGAAGGTGGTTGTGTAATGCCCCGCCAGGAAACCCCGAAGGGATTAAGCCATAACACAAGAATAGAGTGCAAAATTTTTTATTTTTTTTTTAAAGTTACAACACATAAGATGCAAGAAGATATCAAAGATTCAGATTACATAGCGGAAGACTTCAACTAACACCTAAAGAGTTTCCCAACGAGATTACTTAAATTTCACAATTCACTTAACTCACACAATTAATCCAAAAGCTGAATATCTTAATAATGAGATAATTCATAATCAGGATAATTCCTTTCAAAAGAGGGAAATGTAAATCACAAGCGAAGATTCATCATTTAAGATCCATTCATAAACTTCATTCAATCTTTTCATTTAGAATTACAAACCATACATTTAACATTCTAATACACTAGGATTTCATCATAACATAAGAGATCTTTCCAAGCATATTTAAATTCCTTAACAACAACTGAGCATAATTCATTACTCTAAGTTACATTCTTTTCATATACCAACTTATTGCATTTTAAAAGATGATTGCATACTAGCATCTACGATAATCTCATCTAAAACACTTACGCATACGATCAACATGGCATTTAATAAAGAACTGAATATAAGCATTCATAGTTAATTCCAATTATCCACTTACCCATTCTAACATAAGTTAATCATACATTATAAAGCTGAATAAAGGAAACATAAGAGAATACATCACATAACACCATAATGATCTCGGAGTTCACCCCTAAAGGGCTACATCTCCGGGTCTGCTCAACTGCAAGACCCCTCTGATAAAATAATAAGGGTTAAGAGTACAAGAGGTTACACTATACCATCCAGCCATCAAGGCGATACATAAACAATATACAACGACCACATCGGTCCATTAATACATAAACGATCCTTAAAAAGAACAGGATCCAGCTGCACATAATCAAAGCTAAAACAAGAGGTCCATGAGAGCATCCATAAAACTGAGCCATCACCACCCAAGGTCTAACATGAAACTGACACTCACAAGGGCAGAGACAAAAGGATGACTCACCAAGGTACTCCTAACAGGACACAAAAGGACAACACACTAGCGAACGCAGGGACAAGTGTCATCACACAACCTGGTATGGATACCATGGCAAGTCTTCATAGGTCCCGGCCCCATACACTGGGTCACCCTGGCAACCTAATCCGAGCTTCCGGCCCATCCAAGCCTCATGTGGACCCACACATCCTCTCGTGATGACAAGGAAGATGGTTTGCCATTTCAGGCCTTCTCACAGCATGCCGAATCTATGATAGCATTCGTCTCATGTGTGAGGCACATTATGTTATTTAGAGATTACATTCTAATCTACTTAAAGGTTATCACTTATTAGACTCACTTTCGACGGGTCACCCAACAGCCACTTTGGGCGCGGCCCCCAATCGAAAGCCACTTTCCCATACGACACTAGACTAAACTCAGACGAACTCAAAACCAAGGAATAGACATGGTCAGACGAACGGAGTTCAAGAAGAGAGAAACAATCATCAGGTCAAACACGACTCAAGGGTAATCACTTACTGACGGTACTCTACTAGAGACCCGACCAACAACGGTCAACCACAATCATCATTCGACTCACACACAAGGAGGGTATGATCAAGACGACACTACCACAAAACAATAGTCAACTCGGAATCGAGGACTGAAACAGGTACCCCAAGTCAAGCCATACGACAGGGTCCTACTAAACAAAGCAAAACATGCCATTTCATAATTAAAGGCGAATACAGAATTTAAACTCGCAAGGCAATAATCAGAAACGCAATATTTCCTCGAATTGATTTAAACATTAAAAACGATCAAGTTTTCTACATGATCTAAAACAGATTACAGTTATCTACCTCAACTAGGGATAAGTTGTTCTTGGTTTTTCTAACTCGTCAAGGTTCAAAGCATAGAACAGACATATAAGCCATAATGAGTTTTTAAACCATTTCATAATAATAAAATCCAGACAACCGATATAATTATAAAAAGAGCGTCTAAACGAAGATAATCATTTCCAAAAGCGTATCGTTAAAATTCAAACACCCACGATAAATATTTCACTTACTTTTCAATTACTCAACTGATATGTTCTACAATAGCATTTAACATCATCAATAGTAATTCCATCGTATTAAAATGATTTCCCAATAACATTTTATTCCATTCGTTTTTAAACAATGCTACCTCAATTAGCCAACTTCCCTAATCAGCTAGAAGGTAAGATCTAGATTTATAAATCCAAGATCAATAAGATTATAAATAACAATATTCAATTGCGAAAAACAGTTGTAGAACTTAATTAAGAAGAGGGCATACGTCACGAAATGACGCTGAATAACAATTAGCCTATAACTCCATTTTAAAGTTAATCAATATCAACTAACATTGGTCAAGATCAATGCCACCTTAATCAAATTTAAGAGCTAATTATGACTAAGCATTAAAATAATATTTGAAATATCATATGTTTTTTTTTTTGAATAATAAAAAAAAACACATTAAAAAAAACATTAAATAAACTATGCTCTTTTTTTTAAAAAAAAACACGCATTGAAAATAATGAGGCGAGGGTTAGGGCCATGCCCTAACCCTAGCGCAGGGTAGCTCGCAGGCGGCGGCGCCGCTGCGGTGCCCGCAGGCCTGTGGCGCCCTGCGGCCACCGCGGCCCTGCGGCCACCGTAGTGTGCCGCGGCCCGAGTCCTTCAAACCAGCGAGGGGGGGGAAAGAAAACAGGGGGAGCGAGCGCGAGGGACGAGCGGGGGAGAGGGGAGGCGGAGCGGGTGGAGCTCCGCTCCCCGCCTCCACTCCCCAAAACTTCGTTTTCAGTCTTTTTATTAACTTAAACCTCGCCCAGGTCGGTGATGACGCGTTAAACACAGCGCTCAACAAAATAAAACACAGCCTGGTCTTTAATAAATTTGCTATGTAAAATGCACAGTTCGATTTCAATAAATACAAACGCCCATCACAAGGATTTATAATGAAATTTTGATTTACTATACATTCGGTTTAAACAAATTGAGATTGATATCACGTTTTCATGCTGGGTTTTCTCATTCTTTACAACACCCAAGGGTTTCAAACGCCCAAAAACAAGGAGGAATTAACAGCACCTCAAAATCACTTCCAGCCAAGCTGGTAATTTACCAAATCGATTCATAAACATGGCATTCGATGGAGAATTTAAAACCAAGATAAAACCCCCATTTTCATTTTAAACAACAACTAAAAATGAGAGTTGGATCCTACCTTATCTCGCGTTCCTGGCAAGATCGGCTGAAGAATCCCAATCTCAGCTGCCAAAGCCTCCAATTTTCCATCTCCAATCCAAAACTCCTCCAAAAATGTCCATCCTTCCTTTTTTTTTTTTCCAAATTTGGGTTATATGAAAGAGTTGACCCCAAAATTTCTATTTTGGAATTAAAATTTTTATTTACAAATAATACTCAAAAATTAATTCTTTCTAACTATCAACAAAATAACTTGCTTTATCGATTCCAAAATCGATTTCCTCAATTAATTGAAATTTAATCTTTCTAATTCCAAAATCCAACAGAAGGCAATTACGTCTATTGCGATAAAATATAAAAATTTCTTTTCCAACAGCATATATATAATGCATTTAATAATCGAAAACAGTCATTAATCGAATTTACTCCCAATTTAAAATAAGCAATCCAATAACAACGAAAGTCGCATAACGGAACCCAGATTAATTTAATCCATTAATGTTCAATGCACAAATGCCTATTTAATCAAGACAATTACTAAGGACTAAATAATCAATTTAATCATGCACACCAAGCACGCAAACCGAGAAGGTCAACCAAACAGACGACTCGCAAACCCAAACAAAAAAGGATTACCGACGATGACTGACGATGCTCACTTGAGCACGACTAAGGCCGACTAGGGTCTTATGACCACCTAATCCAACTCTAAGGATTAAAAAGGTACACTCAAACCTGTACATCTAGGTGAAGACGAACCTCGCACTCATGCGGCGTTGTACCTGAAATTTCCTGCAACCAAAGAACATACATGCATACATATACAATAACTTAATGAGAGCATTAGTCTGATACTAATATCACGAAATAGGAACACTGAATAACTTGCATACACTTGTGTGAAAACCACATCATTAGCTATGCGTAAATCAAACATCTGACTATAATCATTATATTAAGATAACTAATCAAGATTAAACCAAGGTTAGAAATAGACTAGGGTAGGGGTACTACATTCTCCCCCCTAGGTTCCGACTTACTCCTGGAAGTCGTAAGGCTAGATGGAGAACATGTCGTACGCATCAACCCTGAAACTCATTCAACAAAGATCAAATTGCACATAGAAATCTTTCCATAAATAATTGAAATATAATTGCAAAATCCTTTAGAAACACCATTATCCATTGGCAAGATACATCTAAAACCATACATTCCTTACAATATTCTAGGAATTATCCACAATCATAGCAGAAAAACAGGAATTCTCTTCCTTTCATTACACCAAATTAAAGCATTACAAAGAGGTAAACAACAATTACCATAATCGTCGACCAAAAATGACAAGAAAACGTGCCATCAAGATCAATTTCCTTTACCAATCCATCTTTCTCATAAAATTTAATAACATAGAACTAGCTTAAATATCAATTTCTACAACCAAATTAACTTTCATGAAATAAGAGCAACAAAATAACTCAATTGTTACACTTGCCAGGCATAAGAAAACCTTTCCAAAGACTATGTCCCATAACATAGTGACAAGCTAACACAATTTACTCCATGATACAAATAATAACCATCCACATAACTGGAATGCATAACAGAAAAGGCCACATGTGAGCATGTCTAATGCTCGGTCAAAGGTAACATGCACGATCAGCATCTCTATGCCTGATCTCAGAACAACAATAAGATCATAAATATCCAATATCTCACTCAAGGGCTCGATGGTGCTAGGCACACCACAGCGGTGCTACCTTCCATACAAGACCTTTGTGAATATCCCTTGTTGAACAAGGTGGTTAGCCTCCAAGAGATAGTCACCACACATAGGTAGGTAGTGGGTACTAGCTGCGTCACAGCCTCACATACCCCCTATCCTCACGGTTCCCTATATCAACTTCCTCGCACACACTCTACCAATTCCGTATCATACGTCCTTGGAGAGGAATTTCACATCTCGACACAAGACCAGCATCCGAAAACAATAAGGATAAACCAGTTTAGCCACCAAAGTACAGATGAATAAAGATAATAAATCATCAATTCCAACAATAAGGTAAGAAAATAATCCGGAATTGCAACACCAAATCAAAGTGCAAAAGATCACAAGATCGTGGCTAAACCTTCAAAGTCAAAGTAAAATAAATTGCTGATCCCCAAAGAAATATAAAGAATATCACAACTGCACGTAACATCACTGTGTGACTAGCATGTAGCCACCAACGAGGAAGGAAGGAACAACTGACTAGCTATTGCAGTAGCTCATCATGTGGTGCGACATAGTCACACTATCCACATGGCATGGCGGTATGCACTTCGACATCAACCCGCATCACGTCGTCACGTGGCATGGCAATACCCCAAGTGGAGAAAACACACAATGGACGTATCCCGCATGGTAGTGCACCTCGCGGAAAAGCACGCGCAAGCCACATCCCGCATAGCGATGTATCTAGAAGGATACTCGCCGTAAGTCAGAGGTATACATGACTATGGTCCACCCACATGCCCACCAACACATACTAATTGGCAGCACATGTGAATAAACCTACCTTTCATGAAGACAAGGCAAAGGATCCTCCAAATCATACCATCACTATACACAAGAATCACCATCCAAACTGCTCAATTAAGGAAGAGGAATAGGCTGACACACATAAACCTATAAATAGATTCATCAAAGGGAAAGTATTGAGTACACCTTGATATAGTTTAGTAGTACAACTATATCATTCCTCGAAGTAGAGAAGCTAAAGTCGCTTCGCGCCGACATTACTCGTACGCCAATCCATACTATTCAAGGAACGGTTGCTTCGAATACTACCCCTTAACATACCGAGTTACCCACAACCCGAGGGTTGGTACTTAGCAGGGAAACAAATACGCACATCACATAATCAATACGGTTTCCCATACTCATAAGCAACATATCCTCCATGGTTGATTAATTCACCAATCCATGGGCACAAATAATAAGCACTGGTTTCTTACAATACACACAAATACACCAGCACTGGTTAGTCACATTTACGGGGAGTACTTTTCAGTACGCTAACATCTAAACAAGGAAGATTGCAATTATGCTTTCTATATAATTAACTGAATCAAGTTTACTCTAGATTCAAGTACTAAAATTATTAACAATTCACAATTTTATAAGGAAATAACATCATTCCTATATCTTTATCACATTTCACCAAGCATCCGTAACTAAATTACTAGCTAAGCAAATTCATTTCTAAAGCTTAAGACTTTCATCTATCACTATGAAGCCAAAAAGCAACATACAATTTCACCTGTTTTATAAACATTCTATTTAAATCAATGCACTCTTTATTATCGTTTCTAAAAATCTCATGATTAGGCAAAGAGAAGGGAAAGAGAGTTTGATAACCAAACTATTTCCTACAAAGAAACGCAAGATCAAACAAGATCACGCTACATAATATATTTTCTCACTATAAGCCTATCATTTAAATTACACGGTTTTCATTTCACTACCGTTAAGAAGGATGACAAATAGCCTAACAAAACATTTCCAATAATTATGGTTGCAACAGGAGGTTCTAGTTTTCCAAACAAATCAGAGATCAAGAGAAGCAATCTTTTCGATAATGCAAGACCTCTTAAGAACACTCACTTATAATAATACAATATAGACACATGTCATAATTTGCAACTTATTAGAAAAGATCACATTACGATCAAAGATAAGCAAGAGCTATTACCCAATAACACATATTAATGCATGCACATCAAACAAGCTTTTCATTCGCACTTTCTAAACACATTAAGGTAATTACATATACCCAAAAGCGAGTTCAATGGAGCATTTGCTAAAATAATCTTCAATCAAACTGGTCTAATGAAACAAATAAGACAATCTTTCGGAAAACACATAAAACAATCTTTTAGAGAACACATTAATACTCTCTCGAAGCTACAATAACATGCTCCTTTTAACACTTCTACAAACCAAGCAGTTTCACATAATTCCACTATTCGCATAGCAATGCACCTTACTAAGGTAGAATTTAATCATGCTACTCCTACAAGATACACCTGGAGAATTCTTTAAACATACACGTACAGTTTTCTCCCAATAACCGAAATAAATTTTTTTTAAACCCATATCCCTTTTAATAATCTAAAAACATGAGCGACATAAGGCTCGCACAAGGGTTCAAGAAGTCACAACCTTTCTCTCTCGCAAACAAGAAAACTCGAATCAAAGATAGTTACACATATCCTAAACATTTTAATTTCCAGAAAGAAGAGAGGAATGGTGATAATCATTTAATTTTCTACAAAATAAGCATACAATAAATGCCATTCTATTCCTTCAAGTGGACAACACTTGAGCTAGATCATAATCTTTAAACAAACACAATTTGCACTTTCAGATTCAAGACAAGCACACACATAAGGTCGATACACCTCACACCAATAGAGGGCACACGCAACACCAGAGATCCCAATGTTTGCAACATGGGCCCTGATACCAAATGTAATGCCCCGCCAGGAAACCCCGAAGGGATTAAGCCATAACACAAGAATAGAGTGCAAAATTATTATTATTTTTTTTAAAGTTACAACACATAAGATGCAAGAAGATATCAAAGATTCAGATTACATAGCGGAAGACTTCAACTAACACCTAAAGAGTTTCCCAACGAGATTACTTAAATTTCACAATTCACTTAACTCACACAATTAATCCAAAAGCTGAATATCTTAATAACGAGATAATTCATAATCAGGATAATTCCTTTCAAAAGAGGGAAATGTAAATCACAAGCGAAGATTCATCATTTAAGATCCATTCATAAACTTCATTCAATCTTTTCATTTAGAATTACAAACCATACATTTAACATTCTAATACACTAGGATTTCATCATAACATAAGAGATCTTTCCAAGCATATTTAAATTCCTTAACAACAACTGAGCATAATTCATTACTCTAAGTTACATTCTTTTCATATACCAACTTATTGCATTTTAAAAGACGATTGCATACTAGCATCTACGATAATCTCATCTAAAACACTTACGCATACGATCAACATGGCATTTAATAAAGAACTGAATATAAGCATTCATAGTTAATTCCAATTATCCACTTACCCATTCTAACATAAGTTAATCATACATTATAAAGCTGAATAAAGGAAACATAAGAGAATACATCACATAACACCATAATGATCTCGGAGTTCACCCCTAAAGGGCTACATCTCCAGGTCTGCTCAACTGCAAGACCCCTCTGATAAAATAATAAGGGTTAAGAGTACAAGAGGTTACACTATACCATCCAGCCATCAAGGCGATACATAAACAATATACAACGACCACATCGGTCCATTAATACATAAACGATCCTTAAAAAGAACAGGATCCAGCTGCACAGAATCAAAGCTAAAACAAGAGGTCCATGAGAGCATCCATAAAACTGAGCCATCACCACCCAAGGTCTAACATGAAACCGACACTCACAAGGGCAGAGACAAAAGGACGACTCACCAAGGTACTCCTAATAGGACACAAAAGGACAACACACTAGAGAACACAGGGACAAGTGTCATCACACAACCTGGTATGGATACCATGGCAAGTCTTCATAGGTCCCGGCCCCATACACTGGGTCACCCTGGCAACCTAATCCGAGCTTCCGGCCCATCCAAGCCTCATGTGGACCCACACATCCTCTTGTGATGACAAGGAAGATGGTTTGCCATTTTAGGCCTTCTCACAGCATGCCGAATCTATGATAACATTCATCTCATGTGTGAGGCACATTATCTTATTTAGAGATTACATTCTAATCTACTTAAAGGTTATCACTTATTAGACTCACTTTCGACGGGTCACCCAACAACCACTTTGGGCGCGGCCCCCAATTGAAAGCCACTTTCCCATACGACACTAGACTAAACTCAGACGAACTCAAAACCAAGGAATAGACATGGTCAGACGAACGGAGTTCAAGAAGAGAGAAACAATCATCAGGTCAAACACGACTCAAGGGTAATCACTTACTGACGGTACTCTACTAGAGACCCGACCAACAATGGTCAACCACAATCATCATTCGACTCACACACAAGGAGGGTATGATCAAGACGACACTACCACAAAACAATAGTCAACTCGGAATCGAGGACTGAAACAGGTACCCCAAGTCAAGCCATACGACAGGGTCCTACTAAACAAAGCAAAACATGCCATTTCATAATTAAAGGCGAATACAGAATTTAAACTTGCAAGGCAATAATCAGAAACGCAATATTTCCTCGAATTGATTTAAACATTAAAAACGATCAAGTTTTCTACATGATCTAAAACAGATTACAGTTATCTACCTCAACTAGGGATAAGTTGTTCTTGGTTTTTCTAACTCGTCAAGGTTCAAAGCATAGAACAGACATATAAGCCATAATGAGTTTTTAAACCATTTCATAATAATAAAATTCAGACAACCGATATAATTATAAAAAGAGCGTCTAAACGAAGATAATCATTTCCAAAAGCGTATCGTTAAAATTCAAACACCCACGATAAATATTTCACTTACTTTTCAATTACTCAACTGATATGTTCTACAATAGCATTTAACATCATCAATAGTAATTCCATCGTATTAAAACGATTTCCCAATAACATTTTATTCCATTCGTTTTTAAACAATGCTACCTCAATTAGCCAACTTCCCTAATCAGCTAGAAGGTAAGATCTAGATTTATAAATCCAAGATCAATAAGATTATAAATAACAATATTCAATTGCGAAAAACAGTTGTAGAACTTAATTTAGAAGAGGGCATACGTCACGAAATGACGCTGAATAACAATTAGCCTATAACTCCATTTTAAAGTTAATCAATATCAACTAACATTGGTCAAGATCAATGCCACCTTAATCAAATTTAAGAACTAATTACGACTAAGCATTAAAATAATATTTGAAATATCATATGTTTTTTTTTTTGAATAATAAAAAAAAACACATTAAAAAAAACATTAAATAAACTATGCTCTTTTTTTAAAAAAAAAACACGCATTGAAAATAATGAGGCGAGGGTTAGGGCCGTGCCCTAACCCTAGCGCAGGGTAGCTCGCAGGCGGCGGCGCCGCTGCGGTGCCCGCAGGCCCGCGGCGCCCTGCAGCCACCGCAGTGTGCCGCGGCCCGAGTCCTTCAAACCAGCGAGGGGGGGGAAAGAAAACAGGGGGAGCGAGCGCGAGGGACGAGCGGGGGAGAGGGGAGGTGGAGCGGGTGGAGCTTCGCTCCCCGCCTCCACTCCCCAAAACTTCGTTTTCAATCTTTTTATTAACTTAAACCTCGCCCAGGTCGGTGATGACGCGTTAAACACAGCGCTCAACAAAATAAAACACAGCCTGGTCTTTAATAAATTTGCTATGTAAAATGCACAGTTCGATTTCAATAAATACAAACGCCCATCACAAGGATTTATAATGAAATTTTGATTTACTATACATTCGGTTTAAACAAATTGAGATTGATATCACGTTTTCATGCTGGGTTTTCTCATTCTTTACAACACCCAAGGGTTTCAAATGCCCAAAAACAAGGAGGAATTAACAGCACCTCAAAATCACTTCCAGCCAAGCTGGTAATTTACCAAATCGATTCATAAACATGGCATTCGATGGAGAATTTAAAACCAAGATAAAACCCCCATTTTCATTTTAAACAACAACTAAAAATGAGAGTTGGATCCTACCTGATCTCGCGTTCCTGGCAAGATCGGCTGAAGAATCCCAATCTCAGCTGCCAAAGCCTCCAATTTTCCATCTCCAATCCAAAACTCCTCCAAAAATGTCCATCCTTCCTTTTTTTTTTTCCAAATTTGGGTTATATGAAAGAGTTGACCCCAAAATTTCTATTTTGGAATTAAAATTTTTATTTACAAATAATACTCAAAAATTAATTCTTTCTAACTATCAACAAAATAACTTGCTTTATCAATTCCAAAATCGATTTCCTCAATTAATTGAAATTTAATCTTTCTAATTCCAGAATCCAACAGAAGGCAATTACGTCTATTGCGATAAAATATAAAAATTTCTTTTTCAACAGCATATATATAATGCATTTAATAATTGAAAACAGTCATTAATTGAATTTACTCCCAATTTAAAATAAGCAATCCAATAACAACGAAAGTCGCATAACGGAACCCAGATTAATTTAATCCATTAATCTTCAATGCACAAATGCCTATTTAATCAAGACAATTACTAAGGACTAAATAATCAATTTAATCATGCACACCAAGCACGCAAACTGAGAAGGTCAACCAAACAGACGACTCGCAAACCCAAACAAAAAAGGATTACCGACGATGACTGACGATGCTCACTTGAGCACGACTAAGGCCGACTAGGGTCTTACGACCACCTAATCCAACTCTAAGGATTAAAAAGGTACACTCAAACCTGTACATCTAGGTGAAGACGAACCTCGCACTCATGCGGCATTGTACCTGAAATTTCCTGCAACCAAAGAACATACATGCATACATATACAATAACTTAATGAGAGCATTAGTCTGATACTAATATCACGAAATAGGAACACTGAATAACTTGCATACACTTGTGTGAAAACCACATCATTAGCTATGCGTAAATCAAACATCTGACTATAATCATTATATTAAGATAACTAATCAAGATTAAACCAAGGTTAGAAATAGACTAGGGTAGGGGTACTACAGGTTGTTGAGAAAAAAATTGTGTTACAAACTAGGTTACTAGAGCTTGATGAAGAGGGAATAATATTTTTAATCCTAAGGGAATTCTTCAAACACACATTGAGAGGATGTAGACAAGGTAAATTGCATGGTTTGTGATAAACTGGAGGAACTCTATAGTTGAAGAAGCTATGTGGGATTTAAATGAGGATTTTTTGCAAAAGCATCCACATTTAATCATCTCTAAGGATAATAGTTCTCTAAATAGGGGTCATGCTACACACTTAATTCTATGTGTTCATTTTTATGAGTAACTGACTTGTGGCTCCCTTAACACTTAATAAATATTTGTATGATCATTATCAAATTCTTATCTAATTAATTAGTTTAGCCTAGATGTTAAATTTTGGTATCAAAATTGACCTAGGTGAACATATATATGAGGCAATGAGTATTATTTTATCATACGATTATGAATTGTGTTCTCCTTATAGTTAGTTAGATGATTTCTCCCACAATGTGGCTTTGTATTATCAGTTGTTATCGATAATTTTGCAACATATTTAATGTTATATTCTTCTATTGTGCAAGTTATTTCATTACATTAGATACAAAGATAATATTAATAGGAGGAGGAGAAGGTCAAACATCTAAGAGATCATGGCATTTGGTTATAGTCTCCAAGCCTATAATAAGTTCAACCTTATCTTTATCTTCTTCTTGATAAGTAGTATCACATTAACGAACAAAATGGAAAGATTCAAGAGAGAAACTTTTCACTATTCAGCTTTCTATCATGGCGATATTGAGAGTAAAATGAATATCGACATTATAGTGGAGTCCATCCACAATGTGATGGACATAAAGAGCCCTAGAATCCATGGTATCTATGCCTAGAGTTGTGACTATTAAATTTAAGTTAGTACCCATGTGGTGAAGAGGCATGCCTTTATAGTGGAGAAGCATCCTACTAATAAGATGAGATGACACATGAGAAACCACACAAGGGAATTAGCCCAATGCTTGATTAAAGTATGCAAATAAACAACCTCTAGAGCCACCTCGTTAGATAAAAATTAGATCTACAATATGACATTAGTGTTGTGAAATATGGATCGAAGAATAATGACAGCAATTCTGGAAGACTGATTGCTATGAGTTATTGATCATCTCCATCATTGAATTCAGTTTAAATACAAGAGGAAAGGTTGCCTACGTAGGGACATGTCCATACATGGTAGTTTCCACGTATGGACATGCCCCTACGGAGGCAACCATTCATAACAATTAGTTTGTTTATGTTTAATTTCTGAACTGTATGCTCTGTTAATATATCACTCTCCAGATAATAACCAATTTACCATCAGTTAGATTCATGAGGGCTATATCTTAACACTCCCTCTTAGCAGGAGGGGATCTAAGTAATTTTCTTGGGAGCATATTTTGTCATGACTTCTAACACAATTTGGGACAACATTTAATATAGTCTTGTCATGACAATAAACTCAATATCATGATATTCGGCTTAGTCTAGGACAATCACTTAAGAAGTCAATCATGAGATGATCACATACTTTAGGATCAAGATATCCGACACAGTCCGGGACAACAACTTAATGTAATCAATCTTGACACTTGGTCAACTATTGTCAAGATCATCACCTTGAAATAGTAACCTTAAACATAAGAAGATCGTCATCTTCTTGAACACAGTTAGAATATTGCAATATACATTTTATTTATTTATTCATGAACAAATTACACATGGTAGGAATTTCATCCTAATAATCTCAATTATAATCTAGTCATACCAAGTTTACTTCTGAAGTATTCTATCTTCAATCTTGCAAGTGGCTTGGTGAAGATATCAATATTTTGTTCTTCAGTACTGATGTACACTAGTTTTATGACATTTTGATCTACCATATCTCTTATGTAGTGATAAGGGATCTCAATATGTTTGGATCGATTGTGAAAAACTGGATTTATTGAGAGCTTGATATAGCTCTGATTATCACAGTGAATTATTGTTGAATTCAAAGTTTTTCCAAATAATCCAAATAATAACTTTCTTAGCCATAGCGCTTCATGAGCTCCCATGGAGGCTGCCATATATTCTGCTTCGGTGGAGCTTTGTGCAACTGGTGACTGTTTTCTGCTGAACCAAGATATCATAGCAGAACCAAGACTGAAGCAACACCTTGTAGTACTTTTACGGTCAGTGGTACTTTCGGCCCAATCCGAATTAGAATATCCTTCAAGTTGAATCTCAACATTTTCATACTTTAAGCCAAGTCCGATTGTGCCTCGTAAATATCTTAGAATTAGAATGTGTTTAGCAGCCATTAGATGTATCTTCTTAGGTTCACACATGAAGTGACTTAATACATTTGTAGCATAGCAGATATCAGGACGAGTATTTAACAAATACATGAGTGAACCGACGATTTGTCTGTAGAGTGTGGGATCTGTAGGTTCTAAATGTTTTGCCTCAATTTTTAGCTTGTGCAAATTAGTTTCCATTGGTGTAGCTAATGGCTTACACTCCAGCATCCGAAATCTAGTTAGAATATTTGTGGTGTACTTTCCTTGATTTAGGAAGATGTAGTTTTTCTTCTGCCATACTTCTAATCCCAGAAAATAATGTAGAAGCCCTAGATCCTTCATATCGAATTCTGCTACCAGATCTTGCTTACATTTCTCAATGAGATTATCCTCTCCTGTTATCAAAAGATCATCCACGTAAAGGACCAATACAATCATATTGCCATTTGAAGCCTTGAAGTAGATGTTGGGATCTCCTAGGTTCTTGGAGTACCCTAGTTTTGAGAGATAGTTGTCTATCCTTGTATACCAGGCCCTAGGTGCTTGTTTTAACCCATAGAGAGATTTCTTTAGTTTACAAACATAGCAATTTTTATCATGTATGGTGAATCCTTCTAGTTGTTCTATAGATACTTCTTCTTCAATTGAACCATTTAGGAAGGTAGTCTTTACGTCCATTTGGTAAATTTTCCATCCTTTAGATGTTGCAATTGCAATGATTGTTCTTATTGACGTATACCAGGTAACTGGGGCAAATGTCTCTTCATAATCAATTCCTGCTTTCTGATAGAATCCCCTAGTCACAAAGCAAACTTTATGTTTTTCAATGCTGCCATCAAATGCATATTTGATCTTGAATAACCACTTGGATGAGACAACTGATTTGTCTTTTGGTCTAGGCACTATATCCCAAACATCATTCTTTAGTATAGATTGATATTCTTCAACCATAGCATCTTTCCAAGCCTGTTTTGATAAGGCTTCTCTGACATTTGTTGGTTTCGAATTTGTGAGTTCGGTTAGAAGTGCAGCATAACATTTTAGAGTTCTTGTTCTCTTATTTTCTTTGGAAATTTCATTTGGTTCTACATTATTCTCTTCAATCATTTTCCTTGCCCATAGAGGTCTTTTCTTGTTATTGAGTGTTTCAATAATTTGATCAACAAGAGGTTCAGAAGCTCTTATGATGTCCTCCCTCTCAATGTCTAAAGGTTCAAAATTTTCTATGATATTCTCCCTCTCAATCTTAGTTATGTGATCTTCTTCTTCTTTAGTAATGTTATCATCCTCAGGTTCTTTGAGTGTAGTGTTTTCTTCAAACTTTACATCTCTACTTATCTCAACAGATTTTTTCCCTAGAATGTAAATGCGATAACCTTTATTATTTTCACTATAGCCAATGAAGATACCTTTTTTTCCAGATGGTTCTAGTATTGTCCTCTTTTCTTTAGGAACATGTATATATACGAGACAGCCAAATATCCTTGAATGACTTAAGTCTGGTTTGTTCCCTGTAAAAGCTTCTTCAGGAGTTATGTTTTCTAGAACTGAGTGCGGACATCTATTTTGAATGTAGACTGTTGTATTTGAAGCTTCTACCCAGAATGAAGTGTGTAAGTTTTGGTCATGCATCATGGCTTTTGCTGCTTCAATTATGGTTCTATTTTTTCTTTCTACTACTCCATTCTGTTGTGGATTATATGGTACAGTATACTCCCTCTTAATCCCAACAGAATTACAAAAGTCTTTGAAGTTGTCAGATGTATATTCTCCCCCATTGTCGGATCTTAAAACCTTAATTTTCTTCCCTGGTTGGTTTTCTACTAGTGCCTTGAATTATTTGAACTTAGATAGTACTTCATTTGAGTATTTTCACTTTAGAAAATATATCCATGTTTTTCAAGAGTAGTCGTCAACAAAGATTATGTAGTATAAGGATCCAGTTAGGCATGGTGTTGACATGGGACCGCATAGGTCTGAGTGAATTAGTTATAAAATAACTTTTTATTTGTGCTCGCTTAAGGGAAAAGAAACTTTCACATTCTTTCCCAAGGCACATCCTTTGCAAATGCCTGTGTGTTCAAATTTTAGCTGGGGCAGTCCTGAAGTAATCTTCTTTATGTTGGATAGAGTACTATATCTTAGGTGTCCTAATCTTTTGTGCCATAATTCATTATTATTTGAAACTTCAAGATTTAGTGCTTCCTTTTGATCACTGCATAGTTTGTATAGGCTACCATCTCTTGAACCTACTATTATGGCATTTTTGATATTTGTATTTTTAGGCGAGAGTAGAACTTTATCTTCATTGAAGGTAACCCGATATCCTTGATCAGCTAGGCCTAAGATTGAGACAAGATTTCTTTTTATTCCAAGTATAAACAGAACATCCTTTAATTCTAGAGATACTCCATTTCTTAGTTTGATATTACAAGTCCCAATTCCTTTCATAGGATATGTGGAGTTATCTCCAATAGTAACCTCTTCACTTGAGTGCTCGTTAAGTGTTTCAAACTGATTTTTGAATCCAGTTATATGCCTTGATGCTCCACTGTCTACGATCCAAGTGTTTTTATTTGTATTTATTTCGCTTGATAGGGCTAAGAAGAAAAGTGAGTTTTCTCCTTTGACTTCGGCTAGAGTAGCTTGTGTTTTCTTCCTTTCTAGAAAATTTCTGTGAATGTGCCCATATTTGTTGCATTTGTAACACTGAATTTTAGACATATCTCTTTTCTGATGGTTTTTATTTCCTCTCTTCTGTTTGGAGAACTTTTTATTTTTGTTGAAGGTATTTGTATTAAGTTCTTGGATTTCTTCTTCTTTATTTGGCCCTAATCCTCTTGAGATTAGTCAAGATTCCTCTTGAATGCACTCATTCTTAAGTTGTTCAAATTTGGGTAAGGGGGGTGTTCTGCTAATACATTGAATGTAGGATTCCCATGAAATTGGTAATCCTCTTAGGGCTATGAGAGAGATTTCTTGATCATCTACCTCATTTCCAATAGTTTGTAATTGGTCTTTTACTTCAGATATCCTTGAAAAGTATGTAGATATTGTATCATCTTTATTCATCTTTATGTTTAAAAGTTGTTGTTTCAAGGTTAACATTTTTCTCGCATTGTAAACTTCATATGATTTAGGTAGTCTGGCTATAGAGGGAAGAATATGATCTTTGACTGAGTCAATAATTCTTTTCTTTTCTTTATTATTATGCCTTTTCCAAGTAGATTTCTCTGGTTCATCATTTGGCATGTCTAGATTTTCTTCTATGTAAGACTCTAATTCTAGTTCTTCAAGAATGGAAATGATTCATATCTTCCAGGAAATGAAGTTGGAGGCTCCTTTGAGTCTATCTTTCACTCTCATATTACTTGACATTTTGAATATTTTCATAGTCGGATATATCCTCTACGTATATAGCCTCTGCGTTGATTTGTTATTTACTTCCGATAAATGCTTATGTGTAATATGGCTATCTAATTTATTCTCTTAATATGTTGGCTCTGATACCATGTTGTGAAATATGGATCGAAGAATAATGACAGTGATTCTGGAAGACTGATTTCTATGAGTTATTGATCGTCTCCATCATTGAATCTGGTTTAAATACAAGAGGAAAGGTTGCCTACGTAGGGACATGTCCATACGTGGTAGTTGGACATGCCCCTATGGAGGCAACCGCTCATAACAATTAGTTTGTTTATGTTTAATTTCCGAACTGTATGCTCTATTAATATATCACTCTCCAGATAATAACCGATTTACCATCAGTTAGATTCACAAGGGCTATATCTTAACAATTAGAACTGATTATAGCTTGAGTATATATAGAAAAATGTGTATCTATAGTTGAGCCAACAAAAATGTATAATTTATATATTTTCTCAAATGAGAAAGTATCTGTTTTGTAGGTATTATAGGTTTTCCACCCAAAAGTATCGTATTTTAGGAGAAGGTACATTTGTTCTCAAAGGTTTGAAAAATCATGGATCTAACAAAAATTAGTCCAAGCAAATGGATATTACTTGAAAATTATTAATAGTTTCTCTATGGTTATAGAAAGAAGAATGGGAGTAAAAGTATAGATATCTATCACACTTTAATAGCAAAAATGATTAACATTAATATAAATTTTTAACTTTCACCACCTAAAAGTAACATTTATATTTTAAATTTTAAATTTTAAAATGATATAGATTGATGAAATAAGAACACTTAGTATAACTTATCTTTATTTAATTTTTAATTTTAAATTTAATTGAATATATTTTTTATAAATTGAATAAAAAAAATTAATTACTATCTTTTCAAAAAGTGATACCCTTTCTTTGATTGTTTATGGAAGCCAAGAGTCCAGTAAGGTAGAGAATTAAGCAAATTGGCATAGACCATAAAGTACCTGCCTTCCATTTGCAGACTCTAAGGCCCCTTTTCACCAAGAGACTCTACGAGGGAGTCGAAGCTCTACCATATGTTTATGTTCTTTCTTTATTTATTTAGATGAGCATTAAATTACCTTTTTGGTTTCATTTTCCTGGATCGATTCATACACTTTCTCTCTCATCCATGGCATCCCCACGAGGCCAAATCCAACTTTATTTCACACAGTGAATCGATTTCTCAAGCATATTTTGAAGAAGTTTGAATGATATAGATAGAGAATGGGTGAAATGTCAAAGGAAGCTTCAA